>NC_077233.1:220002821-220602821 GCF_027887165.1 Monodelphis domestica | reverse complement strand
GGCTCCTCTTTCTAAGTTCAAAGTCAACCTCAGACTCTTTCTAGCTGTGTGATCCTGGTCAAGTCACTTAACCCAGTTGGTCTCAGTTTCCTCATCTGTCAAATGGAGCTGGAGAAGAAAATAGCAAACCAGTACAGGATCCTTGCCAAGAAAACCCCAAATGAAGTCATGAATAGTTGGACATGACCAAAAGACAAGTGACTGAATACTGGGCAAATTACTTAATTTCTCTGAAGCGATTGTCTTTATCTGAAAAATAGGGGGAATGCCTATATCATACCTACCTCAAAGGGTTGGAATGAGGGTCAGATGAGATAATATATATATAAAGTTGTTTGTAAATGTTAAAGTTCTTTTATTGGTAGTTATTATTGAGGGATGTGCAGTGATTTCAAGTCAAGCTCCTTTCCTAAGTGAATCTGAGGAAGCTTTGTCCACCTTTAGGTCTGCAGGCAGACAACTGGATGTCAAACCTGGCCTTATCACTTTTTAGCTATGTAACCCTAGGCAGCTCACTTAATCTCTCTAAACCTCAACTTTCCTCATCTGCAAAATGGGAATAAGAATATTTGTGTGCTACCTACCTCACTGGACTGTTGGGTAAGAACTTACTATTTGGAAGTTCTATGGAAATATGCTCTGTTTAGAGTCAGAGGACCTGAGTTCAAATCTCAATTCTGACACCTACCAGTTGTGCAACCTTAGACCTCACACTTAAAATCTTTGGACCTCAGTCTCCTAATCTGTAAAATGAGGGGGACAGGACTGTAAAAGGTTGGATCTCCAACTCTGGAGTCAGGGAAACCTGAATTCAAATTCAGACTCAGATATTTACTAGCTGTATAACCCTAGGCAAGACCCTTTACTTCTGTTTGCCTCAGGTTTTTTCATCTGTAAAATGGGTATCATAATGCCTTTCTAGGGTTGTTTTGAGGATCAAGTGAGATAATATTTGTAAAATGTTTAGCACAGTGCCTGGAACATACTAGGCATTTAATAAATGCATGTTCCTTTTCCCTAGTTCCTAATATTAATTTTATTATTCCTGTATTCATAGAATCATAGATTTAGAAATTGATGGGATCTTAGAAGCCATTCTTTTACTGATGAGAAAATTTAGTCTTAGAGAAGTTAAGTGACTTGACCAAGGTCATACAGTTAATTGGGTCAGAGGTAGGCTATGGATCTCACATCTTCCTGTCTCCAAATCCAGCAATGTAATCACTACTATCTCATATTATTTTTTATTGCCTTGTTATCATTATTCATTCTCACCTTTTTTTAAAAAACTCTTTACCTTTTTTCTTAGAATTGATACTAAATATTGATTCTAATGCAGAATAGTGGTAGGAGCCAGGCAATTAGAATTACGTAACTTTCTTAGGATCCTACAGCAAGGAAATATCTGAGGCCAGATTTGAACACAGGTCCTCCTGATTCCAGGTGTGGGGCTCTATACATCGTGCCTATTTTCATCTTTTTCAACAGGGTTAAAATAGAAATAGTCTTGGTATTAGACTATTTGTAATGCTCCATGGCTTATTACAAAGGTATATGAAATAAATGCTTTTTGTTATTGAATAAAAACTTATCTTCTGTAGGCTCCTTGAAAACATCCCCTGGACAATTCCAGGAGCAGTGAAGACAAAGGGCATGCTGAGTAACTTATCCATTTCTTTCATGTTGTTGATTTCTCTCCGTTGTTTTTCTACATTCTGAAAGCTTAATAATTCTGGGGGACTTATGAGAAAGAACACTATCCACATCCAGAGGAAGAACTGTGGGAGTAGAAACACAGAAGAAAAACAACTGCGTGATCACATGAGCTGATGGGGATATAGACTCTAAATAATCACCCCAGTGCAGTTATCATTAATATGGAAATAGGTCTTGATCAATGACATATGTAAAACCCAGTGGAACTGCTTATTGGCTGGGGGGGGGGGCAGGGAGGAAGGAGGGGAGGGAAAGAACATGAATCATGTAACCATGGAAAAGTATTCTAAATTAATTAAATAATTAAAAAATAATTCTATTTTATATAGCTTGTCATTTAGTTGTTTTTAGTTGTGTCTGACTTTGTGACTCTGAGGTTTATCTTGGCAAAGGTACTAGAATAGTTTGCCATTTCCTTCTCCAGCTCATTTTACAGATAAATAACCCAAGGCAAACAGAAGTGACTTGCCCAGGGTCACACAGCTAGTCTGAGGCCAGATTTGAACTCATGGAGATGAATCTTCCTGATTCCAAGCCTGACCTTCTATTTACTGTGCCACCTAGCCATGCCAGGGAGATATCTAGGCTCTCTGCCATTGTCTCCAGCTACCCCTGTCTCCCTAGTGGGAGACAAATTGTGTTGGCGTTGTTATTTTTTAGTCACGACCAACTCTCTGTGAATCTATTTGGGGTTTTCTTGACCAAAATATTATGTGACTAGTTTGTCATGCTTTTCTCCAGCTCATTTGACATATGAGAAAACTGAGGCAAACAGAGTTAAATGATTTGTCCAGGATCACATAGCTAGTAAGTTTCTAGGACTGGATTTGAACTCAGGAAATAATTATCTTCCTGAGTCCAAGCCCAGTGCTCTACCTGTTGTGCCACCTAAAGGCCATTTGACAGGGCAGCATCTGTTTAAATGTTCTTAATTTTGGAGGATAAATATTAGACTTATCTGTCTAACTTACCCTTCACTCTATCATGGGTTGGCATAAGAAACTAAATGGGAATTTGGGGGAGATTTTGCAGATGACACACAAAGTTCAGCAGATGATACAGAAAAAGTTTAGGAACTCATTTTTTTAACCCTCACCTTCCATCTTGGAATCAATACTATGTATTGGTTCTAAGGCAGAAGAGTGTCAAGGGCTAGGCAACGGGGGTTAAGTGACTGGCCCAGGGTCACACAGCTAGGGAGTGTCTGAGGTCAGATTTGAACGCAGGACCCCCATCTCTGGGCCTGACTCTCAATCCACCGAGCCACCTAGCTGCCCCCAACTCATTTTTATTTACCATTGCCTATATATCGCCCATGACCAAACATTTAACCCAAGTTTTACAATAAGATACTGTAAATACCCCATAAAAGAAAATGAAAAATTGACTTCTTTTATATGAAGAGTCAAAAAAAAATTGACATGCATTTTCCAGATCCTGGGGGCACGGTGTCCCTGAGCCCTGCAATGTGGAAGGGATGCAGGCACTAGGTATGATTGCATAGCACTTGTTAGTTCCAGCCAGGGTTTCATTTAATGGCCTGTTAACCCGATCTGAGCCTCGGAGGTTGGGGACCGAGAAAGGGAAGGTCTCCGCTTACTCTACAGCGGTTCTCAATTTGTAGCAATGAGAATACATCCTGCATATCAGGTATTTACATTCCGAATCATAACTGTAGCAAAATGACAGTTTTGAAGAAGCCACCGAAATACTTTTTGGTTTGGGGTCCCTGCGGGGTCCCGGCATTAGAAAGGTAGAGAACGAACCACGGCTTCTAGAACTTGCCCCCTTTCCCACCTGCCTAAGCTGCTTCCGTAGGAATCCATGACTCCCGCCTCATCCTGTCCAGGATTTGGTCTTCACTCTCCACCTGAAGGCGCCCGTTGGCCAATGGGAAACGAGCGGCTGGTCTTGGAGAGCCAATGGTGACGGAGGTCTGATCTGCCTTGGCTCTGTCCAGGTACAGGGAAGGAGGAGCCCCCTGGGAGGTGGTTCAGTTTGCCATGTTAGTTGCACACACCTGGAGGCAGTTGCATAGCTCCCAGAGTGCACCACAGCCCAGGCCAATTATGAACTTACTTTACGTTATTTTAATTTGTCTCTAGGGCTATGAAAGGAAAATCAGGCGATTATTATTATTTTTTGGCTGGAAACTATTGCAGTCATTATATAAATTATATATAATTGAATACATTTGAGGCGTTTTCTTTTAAACAATCATGTTTTTCCCTTAGACAACAACAACTGCGTTGCTTTCCCCCTAATGACACTACTTAGTGCGGCATAAAGATTAGCCTCGGCTGAACCGGCACTTTGCCTGGCACTCAGGATACGAATTCAACCTGAATACAAGTTGTAGGACCTACTGAGGAAGTCGTAGAGTTTCTTTTTTTATTTTATTTTTTAAACCCTTAGCTTCTGTCTTCAAATAAATACTAAGTATTGGTTCCCAGGCAGAAAAGAGAGAAGGGCACAAGGCAAGTAGGGGTAAGTGACTTGCCCAGGGTCATACAATTAGGAAGTATCAGCGATCAAATCTGAACCCAGGACCTTCCTCCCAGGACTGAGTCACCTAGATGCCCCAGAGTCTTAGAATTTCAAATTGGATCATTTGTTGTCAAATCATTTCAATCATGTCCAACTCATCATGATTCCCCAACTGGGGTTTTCTTGCAAAGAATAGTTTGCCATTCCCTTATTCAGCTCACTTTACAGATAAAGATTTGAGGCCAACAGAGTTAAGTGACTTGTCGAAGGTCACAAAACTAGTTTGAGGTCACATTTGAACTCAGGTCTTCCTAACTCTATGTCCACACTCCAGATGAAGAAACTGGGATACAATTTACCTAATGTACCACAGCAAATTGTTAGCAGAGCCAGGATTAGAACTCAGGTCTCCTGGTTCCTACTTTATTATTTTTTTTCCTCTACCTCCAACTGGTGGGAACCTCCATTCAGGCTGATGTTTGCCTCTTTCAAGGCTGTGCGCACAGTAGGCGCCTCATCTATCTTTGCTGAATGAGTAACTTGCCCAGCATCCCATAGGGAATTAGCAGCCGGCTGGATGTAGAACCCAGCTCCCCTCTCCCAAGCCGCTGGCCCAGAAAGGATGCCTCCTGGCTGCCTAGGCCAAAGCCATTTTGCTGTTTTGGCATTGGGGTTTTAAGATAATCTGGTCACAATAGGGAGACCATTTTATGAAAACAAATGCTCCGCTGCTGGGGCATATTCATTTCTGGATACGTGGGGATTTGCAAACAAAATGCCCATTAATGGGAAGGGAAGATACACACACAAATGTCTGTGCCCCGAGATGCCAATGTGCCCCATCGGCTGATAAGAGCGCTCCTTGCTACTGTACAATGAGCTGGCCATCTGCTTGTATTTATTCAGCCCTTCCCAGACTGCAACAACAATGCTGACGCGGAGCTGCTGGGGAGAAGTGCATGTGAGTGTGTGTGTTGGGGTGTTGTGGGGAGGAGAGGGAGAGGAACGGACAAGGAGGGGGTGGCTCTTCCTGCTTTGCTGCCCCTCACGCCCCATATAGCTTTCATTTTTCAACATGGCCTTCCGCCCCTTCTGTCTTTTTTGTAAACCTTGTCCTAATGTCTTGGAATCAAAATTGTGCATTGGTTCTAAGGCAGAAGAATAGCAAGGGTTAAGCAATGGGGGTTAAGTGACTTGTCCAGGGTCACACAGCTGGAAAGTGTCTGGGGGCCAGATTTGAAACCAGGACCTCCAGATTCTGGGCCTGGCTCTCAATCCACTGAGTCACTTGGCTGCCCCCCGATAGAGCTACCATGTTTCAGTACCATCTTAGTCCCTCCTTGGGTCAGAAGACACAGGGCATGGACCCTGCCTGGTTTACAGAAATTAATGATAAGAATAATAGGCAGGGGGGGGCAGCTGGGTAGCTCAGTGGATTGAGAGCTAGCCCTAGAGATGGGAGGTCCTAGGTTCAAATCTGGCCTCAGACAATTCCCAGCTGTGTGACCCCCGTTGCCTAGCCCTTTCCACTCTTCTGCCTTGGAGCCAATACACAGTATTGACTCCAAGACGGAAGGTAAGGGTTTTAAAAAAAAAAAGAATAATAGGCAGGTAGGTGGCACAGTCAGTAGAGTACCCAACCTGGAGTCAGAAAGATTCCTTTTCCTGAGTTCAAATCCAGCCTCAGATATATCCTGGCTGTGTGATCTTTCCCTGGACAAGTCACTTCAACCCTGTTTGCCTCAGTTTCCTCATCTGTAAAATGAGCTGGAGAAGCAAATGACAAACCAGTTCAGAATCTCCACCAAGAAACCCCCCAATGGGGTCATGACTGAAGATGACTGAACAACAACAATGATGAGATGATCTCTTTACATGGACTGAGAATAGAGACACAAACGAAGATATCAATACCACGTAGGAGCAGGGCAAAGCAGATATCACCGTCATCCTGTCCTCTATCAGAATTACTCTGAAGATGCTTTCAGAAGCAAACTTATATTTTATTACTTTTCTTCAATTAAAGAAAAGGTTACTTTGTCTACCCAAACCAATAGTATAGAGAAGATTAAATAGAAAAGAATCATAGTAGGACAGTAATTTGTTCCTGGGCCAGGGTTGTTGTGAGAATCAAATGAGATGATGATCCCCAGTCACTTACTAGCTGTGTGACCCTGGGCAAGTCACTTAAACCTACTTGCATAAAAAAATGAAAAGAGATGATGGATACTATGGAAATAGGTTTTGAACAATGATACATATGTAGCCCAATAGAATTGTTTGTCAGCTCCAGGAAGGGGGAGGTAAGACGAGTAGGGAAAATCCTGAATCATGTAAACAAGGGAAAATGTTCTTAATTAATTAATTTTAAAAAGAGAGATGATGGATCCATACCCATTGACCCAGAGAGCTCACTGCCAGATATATACCCCAAGGAGATAAAAGACATTTTAATGAGGGAGTAAGGGAAGGAGTTGATAGTGATTTACAACACTGAAAAAAATTAAAATGAGATTAATAATAATAATTCCCATTTATACAATACAGGTTACGTTGCACCTTCTTCATAACAGCCTTTATAAAGTAAGTAATACAGACAATGAGTAAAGAGGAACTGGGTGGCTCAATGAGTAGAGCGCCAGGTCTGAAGTCAGGAAGATGCCTGTTTCTGAGTTCAAATCTGGCCTCAGACACTAGCTTTGTGACCCTACCCTGGACAAGTCACTTAACACTGTTTGCCTCAGTTTCCTCATCTGTAAAGCTGGAGAAAAAAAATGGCAAACCACTCCAGTGTCCTTACCAAGAAAACCCCAAATGGGGTCACAAAGAGTCAACAGGATTGAAACAACTGAACCACAAAATACAAGTATATTTTTTAATTAGATCGTCTTACAGATGAGAGAAATAAAGTGAATGGCCTCCATGCCAAGGCCAGTAAATAACAGAGCTAACGCTCAAATCCAAATCTCTCACTCTATGTTCAATGTTCTCTCCACACAGCCAAGGCTCAGCATGGTAAAGAGAGATTTCATGGTCTAACATATCAGCTTAGTAGTCCAAAGACCCGAGTTCTAGTCCTAGCTCGGTCAATAACTCATTGCATGACTTAGGGCAAGTCCCTTGACCTCTAGTCCTCAGTTTCCTACTCTGTAAAATGGGTCAGCTGGATGATTGTGCTGGCCCTTGTGAGTGCTAACGTGCTAGACTCCAAGGATTCTCAGAAGGGCCATTTGGCTTCCCCGAGCCTTCCCCAGCTGCCTCCAGCCTGTCTCTTATCTCTCCTTCCTGGTGGAGATCAGTCTGTATCAGTCGGCCCACTACACGTCTTCCTTAATAAGCTCTAATTTCCTTCACATGTTCCCGCAATCTTGGCTTCCCCCCACATTGCCAACCAAGGCGATTTTGATCTCTGCACATATTCCTCCCAACGGCCCCTCGGCTCCCTTTGTGCGGGCTCCTCTGATCACTGCTGCTTTGTCTCCTCGTGTGAGCTCGCGGTCTTAACTTGTAAAGTAACAACCTGTCACACTCGCAACCTCTTTGCACCAAAAATGTTCTTTGATCTGTGTAAACTACAATTGATGCTGGAATGCTTGATATTAATATCTTTTGTTTGTGTGTCAATGTTCTCTGGAATCTAATTAAGCAATGTTTTGAGAGCATTATATATGTTTGAACAATTCGGCAGAGCAGACAATATGAGCTATTGACCTGCAAAGATAAATCGTGCTTGCAGATTCCGAGGAGCACGCGGGCACGTGTGCTGTTCATTTCTGCTGGGGTTCCTGAAAACATGCACTCTTCACGCAGCTAGACCTTGCTGCGTAATCAGCCCGCACCTCCGCACGGCTTTGTTTGGCATTATTGGGCTTTTCTTGACGCAAGGACAGGTGCACACCTAAATACAGACGGTAAGGAGCACTGAACTCAGGTCCAAAGGCCTGGGTTCGAGTTCAAGTGGTTGGCTTTATTAAATTGCTATTTTGATTCTTTATTTTAAAAGTCTTTTGTTTCGAGGGGTGGTTTTCTGGGTAGAGGAGGGGGTTCACTTGTTGTAGGATATTGGGCAAAACCCTTCAGCCCTGAGATGGTTTCTTTTTCTGTGTAACGGGGAGAAAAATGCCTGCCTATCTCATAGGGATAGCTTCCCTTTCTTTTGGATCAGAGGGGATTCAGTTATATGCATAGCCATCTATACATTTCTACAACTGTGTATATGCACACATGTGTGTATAGAGAAATGTGTGTATATGTACACCTGTGCCTAACTAGAGAGATCTGCATGTATATCTATAGACATGTGCATATATGTAGATATTCACATGCACGCACTTGTATGCATGCCTAGATCTATCGGTACATGTATATGCATATACATCTCTCTAGAGCAACATACGTACATTGTGTGAACCTAACCAGATAGACCAGCATATATACACACACATAGACACGTGTTCATGTGTGGACACACATGTGTGCCATATAAATATATATGTGTTGTGTGTATATCTAGAGAGGCACATAGAGGCACATGCATGTGCATTTGTGATGGGTTAATTCAACATGTGTGTAAATGTACCCCGGTGCATTCTAGACTTTTGCATTGCACATGTGTGCCAAACTAGATAGACTTGTATCTATATAGATGCATGCATGCACACATATACATGTATACATGTGTATACACATGAGTACATATCTAGATTGCATCTGTATAGATCAACATATATGTGTATGTATGCAAGTGTGCATATGTGCATGTGTGCCTAACTCGCTACACCTGCATCTCTCTATCTCTCTGTCTGTCTCTCTCTATCATCTATGTCTATCTACCATCTATCTATAGATAATCTATATATCTACCAGCTATCTATCCTATCCATCTATAATCTATCTAATCTATCTATCTACCTATTGATCTCTCTATCTGTGTATTGATCTGTCTGTTCATCATAATGAAACATCAATGTTTCATTACATTCATTTACCACAATTTGATTAACCATTCGGGATTATAGATTTAGAACTAGAATAGGGTTTGGGGATCATCTAGGTTAACACCCTGGTTTCAGAGATAAGGAACCTAGGCCATGTCACTAAGACTTGGGTTCAAGTCCTGCCCCTGATATATTCTATGTATGTTATTGTAGGAAAGTCACTTAACTTCTCTGTGTCCCATGGCACTGGAGTCAGCACATTAACCATAGACCAATCCACCCCATCCCTCCTTCTTGGCAGAAAAATCAAAAAAGAAAAAACCCCACATCATGGGCATCCAGGCTAGATTCAGCCATTGGGACTATAGTTTATGGAACTCTGCCTAGAAGCAGTCTGAAATAGGACACAGGATGGGGTAGTGGACTTGAAGCCAGGAGGATCTTCCTATTTATGTGATCTTGGGCAAGTCCCTCTGCCTCATTTTTCTCATTTGTAAAATAGTAGGAGGGGGACTGCAGTGCAGAGTGACCTCTAAGGTCCTTTCTAGCCCTAAATCTCCGATCTTAGGAGTTAACATTATAATACAGGAAACTTGCAATCTGCATGTATAAGAGAAGATATAGATATCTCTATAGACATAAACATATATCCATGCCTACACATGTGTGTCTATATTTACATGGAAGCACATGTGTATCATGCAAATATAGGTCTATCTAGATCTACAATGTGTATATATGCCTATCTAGATATGTATACATATATAACTACAGAGATAAAGGTCTATCTAGATAAAAACACATACATGTATATCTAAGATGGATGGATGGATAGATAGATAGATAGATAGATAGATAGATAGATAGATAGATAGATAGATAGATAGATAGATGATAGATAGATAGATAGATAGATGATAGATAGATAGATAGATAGATAGATAGATAGATAGATAGATAGATAGATAGATGGATGGATGGATGAGTTGGATAGATGAGATAGACACACAGAAGGATGGATGAAAGAAAGGTAGAAAGCATTAAGCTCTTAATATGTAATGAGCACTGACTGTACTACAAGCAAAAATAGGATCTTATATTTTAGAGGGGGGGGAGATCACACATTTCAGGCAGCTGAAAATCAGGGGAAGTCTGGGGAAGTACCCACACATGGACAAGGAGGCTAAGTCATCAGGGAATCATGGGTAGGTCCATGTTTAAAGAGAACATGGCTGGTATGAGTACTTCTTCAAATATGAGTTCTGGTGGGGACTCACCAATCAAAAGAAGGAGTTATAAGGATAGAGGTGTGACCAGTGCAAGAAGACCACTGGGACTGTGATGGAGAGGCCGCCCCAAAAATGAAGATATTGTTAAAAACAAAGCATAACAATAACAAATATAAAACAAAACAAAATCTATACTTTTTAAACAAATAATAAATTATTGGTCCTATAAAATCCAGAAGGACAATTTTATGATCTAGAAAACAGCATGGTGTAGCAGAATTCAAGAGAGTCAAAAGACCTCAGTATCTGATCTTAAGAGCTATTATTAACTATGCAACTGGCTTTGGACAAGTCTCTTCTTCCTCTAGTGCTTCACCTTCCTCCTCTATAGAGTGATGATTTATTTCTATGGTCCCTCATCAGCTCCGTGACTTTTAATGACTGAGGTGTTGATTATCCAATTACCCAGCTCTTTATTTTTTCTCCTCAGCCCCTTGCTATACCATCCATGCTATCCTATTTTGTCCCTTTCTCCTGCCTATCAGAGTGATAACTGAAGGAGCTCCCCACTCCAAGGGGTAAAATCTTTGCCTCAAGGCCCCAGATTTAAAAGGCACTGGCAGAAGAGTAATTAGTTAAAATCAGAAGGTACCAGATGTCCAGCCAGAGGGAGCTCATCCTTCCCTAACTTGCTTTCCTCTCAACTCCTACCAGTGTCCTGAGGTTCCTGTTTCTCTCACACCTGCCCTGACTCAATTAAGTCCAAGTTCCTGTCACTTACCCCAGTTACAAAAGCTCCCATTCACAGCACTACTGTCTGTCAATTCCTCTCTAGGAGGCAAAAAATCTCCTCGGTCTATTACCCTACTGCCTGGTTGTTTAGATGGCAAGTGGTAAATTTAGAACTGGAGCTGAGAAAAAAGTGGGTTTCTCATCTTCTTTAATTCATGTCCTCCTTGCCAACAAAGGAGAACAAACTCCCTAGGGAATTCTGGAAAAATCTGCAGGATGCTGGGGTCCATGGAGTAGAATTTCCAGGGGCTGAAACCCATGCTGCTACTTCCTTTCTCACAATGACTTCTAGGCACCCCAGTCCCGTGGTGAATGGAAGGCTGGTTGGCCTGGGCAAAGACAAGAAAAATGCCAGGATCTTGGGTCCCTAGAAGACACCTTTCTTACCTACTTGATTCATTCTTAATTAATTCTTGCTTGATTAAATCCCCTCTCCTCAAGAGGCTTTTAGTCTAATTAAGAGATGGGACATAAATAGATCACTAATAATAATAATACAAAATCTGTTTCCTTGTCTAAAAGATGATGGGAGGTTGAATCAGACTCATAATTTTTGAAGAAGAAGGGAACCTAGCAACCATTTAGTCCAACCTCCTTCATTTTGCAAATTAGAAAACTGAAGGATAGAGAGGAGAAGGGACCTGCCGAAGTTCAGGGGCATTGTGGATAGAGTATTCCTCTAGGATCCATGAGGATCTGACCCAGGATTCTGACTGAGATACCTACTAGCTATGTGATCCTGGGCAGGTCACTTAGCCTTTGCCTGCCTGCCTCAGTTTCCTCATTTCCTCTCCTATCTGTGCTTCTGACTTTCCAGGCTTTAGCATTGTGCTTCAGTTGCAGGCTCACCCTGGAACCTCTCTTAGCATCTAGGGCCTCCTTGTGGGAACATCCACCAGCTCCTTAGTCTTCTCATAGTAGAACAGCTTTCTGACATGTTGGTCTTCTTCTCCCATTGGTGAATTCATCCCAGGATTTCCATTTGGAATAAGGGTCCCCATTACCCCTTTACTTTCACATACTACCCTCCCTCCCCACCCACTTTTCAGCTTCCTTTTAGGTGCTATCTTTCCCCATTAGAATGGAAGCCCTTTGAGAGCAGGGATTATCTATTTGCCTATATTTATATCCCTAATGCCTATCTGGCATTAGGTATCTTGCAGTATCTGGCATATATAGTAAGTGCTTAATAAATGCTTGGTGCCTCGACTTGCCTAGCCTCATCTGTTAAACAAGGAGAATAATGAGCATTTATCTCCTAGGGCTGTTTTGACGATAAATCATTTAAGTAAAGAGCTTTGCAAATTTTAAAGCACTATATAACTAAGTAAATATGAATTTATTATTAAATAATAATTTCTGATACACTCAGCCCCCAGGCTTAGGTCTTCCCTAAGGTTGCCATCTTATAGTATATCTCAGAGAGATATGAAGGGAACCAGGGCAATGCCTCATTATCCCCAGGTATGAAGAGGCCTCTGGTTCCCTGGGCAGAGACCAAAGGGTATTCCCTACCCAAATTTGGTAGCAGGGGGTGAGGAGTGTGACCTGAAAAAGTAATGACCCAGAGAAAGTCATTCATAGGAGTGAAATGGACTCCATCCACCATGGAGACCATGAATGTGTCATTCACTCATTCTATTCCTATCTCATCAAAACTATAAACACAACACGGATAGTGCATGTATGCGGGCATGGACAACAATCTTCTCTGACATACAGCATTCAGTCTATTAAATGCTACTGACCACTCACCATGACCAAGGCACTGTATGGAGTCCAGAGTCCCCTGGCCTCAAGAGACTTGCAGTCTAATTAAGAGATGAGACATAAGTAGCACACTAATAATAGTACAAAATCCCAGTTTTGTCTTCTAGAAGATGATGGAAGGTAAAACTAGACTCATAGATTTAGAAGACCTAGCAACCATTTAGTCCAACCTCCTTCATTTTTCAAATTGGGAAATTGAGGGACAGAGAGGAGAAGGGATCTGCCTAAATATACACAGGGGACCTGATCCTTGGTTTAGGGGGAACTACTAGTCAATTCCTTCCTTGAACCCCAAACTCAGTGATCTTTACCACCTAGAAGATTTCTGATGTCCTTTCCAACTCTGAGAGGGTCTGTAAATCTAAGAGAATGTCTGGTAAGTGCCAGATGAATGGTATCAAGAGAAGCTTTGCCTTCAGTCAGAGGAGGAGGAGATCACACTGGCAGAGATTGTTAGAATGGCTGAATGGAGAAGGCAGAATATGAAATGTACCTTCTTGAATGGGGAAAACTTGGCCTGGTAGAGAAGATTCAAGGTAGGAGGGTTACTGTAGGCATAAATCATGGATGTTCACATGACTTGTAATAGAGATAGTGTAGGTCAGTGATGGTCTCTATAAAGTTGCTGTTTAATCATTTTCAGATATGTCTGACTCTTGGTGACCATATTTGAGGACTTCTTGGCAAAGTTTGGCAAAGAGTGATTTGCCATTGCCTTCCCCTGTACTCATTTACAGATGAGGAAACTGAGGCAAAAAGGATTAAGTGACTTGACCAAGATCACACAGCTAATAAGTGTCTAAGGCTAGATTTTAATTCAAAGCAATGAATCTTCTTAACTCCAGGTCTAGCAGACTATCCAGTTTGCCAGTTAGTTATTCTTCTCTATAAAGTAAGGGTTCCTAATCTTAGTGTTTTATGGTCTCTTACCTAAAAGGCAACTGGGTGGTTCAATAAATAAAGTGCTAGGTTCAAATACAGTCTCAAACACTTGTTTACTGTGTCACCATGAGCAAGTTACTTAACCTCTCTCTGTCTCAAAATGGGGAAGATAGTAATATTATCAACCTCCCAGAGTTGTCATGAAGATAAAATGAGCTGATATTTATAAAGTACTTAACACAATGCCTGGCACATAGTTCACACTTACTAAATGGTTGGTCCCTTCTCCAGGCCATCTGGTGAAATCGATGGGTTTTTTTTTCTCAGAATAATGTTGTCATTTTGTTTTTCTTCCAACCAAGTTCGATGCCCCCTTGAAATCTATCCAATGATTGTAGATATGAGGTGATATAAAGATTATAGATGGAGATGTATAGAGAGTATGCTATAAAGACTAGCTGTATTAATTGTGTTGAAAGGAATAATGAACTGGAATGACCTCCAAGAATTGATGCAGAGTGAAAGGAGAAGAACCAGGAGAACATTGTACACAGAGACTGATACACTGTGGCACAATCGAACTAATGGACTTCTCCATTAGTGGCAATGCAATGATCCAGGACAATTCGGAGGAACTTGTGAAAAAGAACACTATACAATTAGAGGAAGAACTGTGGGAGTAGAAATGCAGAAGAAAACATATGATCAATCACATAGTTTGATGGGGATATGATTGGGGGTTTTGATATTAAAGGATCTCTCTACTGCAAATATGAATAACATGGAAATAGGTTTTGAACAATGATACATGTATAACCCAGTGGAAGTGCTCATCAGCTCCAGGAGCAGGGAGGGAAGAGGGGTGGAAACAATCATGAATTGTGGAACTGTGGAAAAATATTCTAAATAAATTTTTAAAAAGATTAGGAGTGTTAGCCCTTTTGTAGTGGTAAAGAGGAGATGTCCATCAATTGGGGAATGGCTGAACAAATTGTGGTACGTGTTGGTGATGGAATTCTATCATACTAGGAGAATGATAAGTAAGATGATTTCAGAAAAAACTGTAAAGATCTGCATTGAATGATGCAGAGAGAAATACTCAGAACCAGGAAAACATTGTATATAGTAACAGCAATATTCAACATGATCAACTATGAAAGACTTAGCTCCTCTCAGCAATTCAATGATCCAGAACAATCCTGAAAGACTTAAGACAGGGAATGCTATCTGCCTCCAGAGAAAGAACTTTGAGTCATCTTTCGCATCAGTGTATTTACAGTTTTATTTGGGGATTTTGGTTGTGTATGAGTTTGCTCTTATAATAATGACCAAATGTTTTACATTGCAATAAAAATTAAATTAAAAAAATATTAAGTGTGTTAGGGGCAGCTAAGTGGCTCAATGGATAGAGAGACAGGTCTGGAGATGAGAGAGTCTGGCTTCAGACACTGTAGCTGTGTGACCCTGGGAAAATCACTTAACCTCAGTTGCCTAGTCCTTCTGCCTTAGAACCAACACTTAGTTTCAATTCTAAGACAGAAGGTAAGGACATAAAGAAATATGTTATTATTTTCTTCCCATCCAAGTTCAATGTCTCCTTGAAATCTGGTGATTGTGGACCCAAGGTTAAGAGCCCCTGCTATAAAGATTAGGTATGTTAGGAACAGCTAGGTGGCTCAGTGGATAAAGAACCAGGCCTGGAGATGGGAGGTCCTGGTTAAAATCTATCCTCAGAATCTTCCTAGCTGTGTGACCCTGGGCAAGTCACTTAACCCCCATTGCCTAGCTCCTGTCACTCTTCTGCTTTGGAACCAGTACTAAGTATTAGAAGAAAGAAAGAGAGAAAGAAAGAAGGAAGGAAGGAAGGAAGGAAGGAAGGAAGGAAGGAAGGAAGGAAGGAAGGAAGGAAGGAAGGAAGGAAGGAAGGAAGGAAGGAAGGAAGGAAGGAAGGAGGGAGGGAGGGAAGGAAGGAAGTAAGGGTGTCATTCCCCCGCCCTTACCATCCAAGTCCAATGTCCCCCTGAAATGTATTCAGTGATTGTGGACCCAAGGTTAAGAGCTCTTACTATAAAGATTTGGTATGTTAGAAAACACCAACCTATACACCCCCCCAAAATAGCTGATAAAGGAAAGAACACTAGTACACACAGAGTGGTAAATCCTGAGCCTCCAAGGCAAACAGGTTGCCAGAGGCTCCCTCACCCTCTTTTAATTGCAAACTAAATCGGCATCCCAAGAACCAGATGAGATACATTTCACGGGCTGCTAGGGTGGTTTATATGTACCCCTATGTGTGCATACATACAACCAGATGCATTCCCATCTATGCATGAAAATGGCTGTGGCCATGTACTGAGCTACCAGGGAACGACAAAGGACCAAAGGTGGGGCTTGAAGCTGAAGACTCCTACACTCTCTCTCCCAAGTTGAATGTGTTGAGTGGATGTCCTAAAGCCCAATGAGAGCTCCTCAATGCCCAGAATGAATAAAAAGGCTGTGCCCCAAGCAGTCAAGTAGGATGGAGGATCAGAACCTTGAGCTTGTCAATTTCCTCCCAGTTAGCTTGTCAATTTCTTCCCAGTTAGCAAACGGGGCAGCGCCATCTGTTGGTTCCTGGGTCTCCCTAGCCAGTGTCATGGGGCAGTTCAATTATGAAAAAAAGAAAAAGTAGACAAGGGCTGCCTCAGTTTCCTCAACTGTAATATGAGAAGAGGGTTGGACTAGGTAGCCTTCCGACTTTAGTAGAATGTTAAAGAATGCATCATGTGCCTCTCCAGGCAAAGGAGGCAGAACAAATTGTATGATTAGACAGGTTGGAGACAGGAAGATGTCACTGTAGTCCGGGGGGCCAGTTTGCTATAGGAGCTGTCCAGAGTTCTGACGTAATTAGTCAGTCCTGGAGTCACAGAGGGAGATCACCCAAGCACTAGGTATTTTTGCAGGATGGAAATTTAATAATATCCAGCATTTATAGATTTAAAGTTTGCAAAGCACCTTACAAATATCTCATTTGATTCTCATAACAACCCTGGAGATGGTTGCTATTACTATCCCATTTTCTTCTTTCTTTTTAAACCCTTACTTTCCATCTTGCAATAAATGTTGTATATTGTAAAGCAGGAAGGACTAGGCAATAGGGTTAAGTGACTTGCCCAGGGTCACACAGCTGGGAAGTGTCTGAGGCCAGATTTGAACTCAGGACGGACGTCTTGTCTCTAGGCCTGGTCTCAATCCACTGATCCACCTAGCTGCCTCCTCCCCATTTTCCAGATGGAGAAACTGAGTCAAGAAAGTGTTTAGTGACCTATCCAGAGTTCCCTGACATATAAGTGATTTGATCTACCCAGGTCCCGCACTCTATCTTTGAAGACTGGCCAATAAAAATGTAGCAACATCCAAAGTAGTATGAAGAGGTTCCACTGATTTCAATCAGAAGATAGGCCAAATCCTGGAGCCATCTTTTAGTTTCTAATGACTAAAAAAGCCATATAATTTCAAATTCTCTTCACATATAAAATTTTTTGTTGTTCAGTCATTTAATTGTGTCCAACTCCTTAAAAAAAACCCTTTACCGTCTGTCTTAGTATCAATTCTAAGGCAGAAGAGTGGCAAGGGCTGGGCAATTGGGTTAACTGACTTACTTAGAATCTCACAGCTAGGAAGTATCTCAGGTCAGATTTGAACCCAAGACCTCCTGACTCCAGTCTTGGTGCTCTATCCACTGTGCTATCTAGCTTCCCCTGTATCCAACTCTTCCTGACACCATGGATTTCTCAATGTGGTTTTTTTAGCAAAGCTATTGAGTTGCCATTTCCTTCTCCAGTGTGTCCACATTTTTACAAATGAGGAACTGAGGCAAATAGGGATTAAGTGGTTTATCTTAGTGGCATGACTCTATCCACTGCATCACCATGCTGCCTCACATATAAATAGATACAACAACAACAAAAATAAATTAATCAAATAAGCACAAAGCTAATTAATTCATATATATATACACACATACACACACACACACACACACACACGCACACACACACAAAATACCAGGCAGCTGGGTGGTGCAGGGGATAGAGCACTAGGCTTAGAGTCAGGAAGTCCTGATTTCAAATCACTTACTTAGTTGTGTGACCCCAGGCAAGTCACTAACCCTTGTCTGCCTCAGTTTCTCCATCTGGAAAATGAGGATAGTAATTACACCCTCCTCCCAAGGTTGTTGTGAGAATCAAATGAGATAATAATTTGTAGGGCACTTAATACAATGCCTAGCACAGAGTAGGCACTATAAAAATGTTAAATATTACTATTATTTATCATATCTCAGGCTGATACTTCTTAACAATGTGATCATGAGCAAGTCACTATATTACTCTTTCCTATTGATAAAAAAGTATAGTAATAAAATATGGCATAAATAATGAAGGACACTAGTACTAGGTTCATAGCTTTAGATCTGGAAGACACTTGAGGAGTCAACTCATCTAACTCACTTGTTTAAGAAAAATGAGGCATAGGGAGCTGAATTAACTTGTCCAGGGTCACACAGATGGCAGGCAGAGGCAGAATTTGAACTTAGGACCTCTGATTCCAAATCCAGCTGTCTTTCTACATCAGGAACATAGACATAGAGAGGGTTAGGACCTCAAAGGCCTACCCCATCTCTCATTTTACAGATGGGGAAACTGAGACCCAGGGAAGTTGTGACTTGCCCAAGAACACTTAGCTAGTAAGCTTCAGTGGTGGAACTTGAACCCAGGTCCTGACTCCACAGCCAATACTCTTTCCCTTTGACCACATCATCATCCCATCTTCAGAGAAGCCTTCTATAACCTCTCTTAATTCCATGCTTTTTTTCTTTTAATTATTATCTATTTGTCCTATATATAACTTCCTGTGATATATAGACAGCTCTTATTCAATGAAAATTCACATTACATAATTTGACTTTACATAAAAATCCAGAAAGAAATCAGCATTCATATATATATATGTATATATATATATATTAACTTAACTGTGTAAAACTGTGCATTCTCTCTTCTCCTGCCCCTCTGCTCCTCTCTGCAGTCTCCTACCTCCTGCCCAAAAAGGGGGAGAATAAACTAAAAACAAACCTCCAAACGAAAGCAGACCAGATGCACTGCGTCCACTGCTGCCTTCACTAAGGATAGGGACCTCAGCTTGAGAGGAGAACTGTGTCCTGCTCAGCCCAGCCCCCCTCATGTCAGGCCTCCACATGTCTGTCTTCTGGGTGCTTGGATACTGAGTGACTATCTCTGGTCCCAAATATCACCCATCATCCTTTGTATGGGTCCATGTCAGGCCCTTATCTGCCTATCTACCAGGTACTTGGATACTGAAGGACTGTCCACAACTCCCAAGGGTCACCCATCTTCTCTGGTATGTGTCCATGTCTGACCCCCAAATGTTTCTCCCTACCCTCACCCCACACACTGTGTCCTTTCTCTTGGTTCCAGCCAGGCTCCTTCGTGGCTCACCCTGACCCCCACATGTTCCTCCAGTATCCCTGAACCTGCTGGCCCCCTTCCTACTCCGCTCCCTCCTGCCCTTCCCCACATCTGTGGGAAAATCTCTTTACCTAGAGGTATGTGGAAATGGAGAGTAAATGTCAAATGTCAAGAACTGTCTATATTTCTTTGCATCTTGTTTCCCAGGTTAGATTGTAAGCTCCTTCAGAGCAGAGACTATCTTTTGCCTCTTTTTGTATACTCATGGCTTAGTACATTGCCTGATACTTCTTCTTGTATTATATACTATTATATGTCATTATGTTTATTTAATGAATAAATGAATGAATCTTTCTTACCCTACTGCCTCAAAAGGTTATTGAATGGATTGATAGATGAAAAACACTTATTGGGGCAGTTAGGTGACTCAGTAGTTAGAGATTCAGGTATAGAGACAGCAGGTCCTGGGTTCAAATTTGACCTCAGAAATTTCCCAATTGTGTGTTGGGCAAGTCACTTAAAGCCCAAATGCCTAGCATTTACTGCCTTAGAATCAATTCTAAGAGAGGAGGTAAAGGGCTAAAAAATATATAGATTAGGTGATCTCAGTGTTCCCTTCCAGTTCTAAGTCCTATGACTTAATATCTGATGAGATAACTTTAAATATCTGTGCTTAGGTTTAAAAAATTAGTTTTTCACTAATTTCACTAATTCAACAAAGAATAGGAAACTAAAAGAGAACCCATTGATTGCAAAATGATTGAACAAATTACAGTATACTAATATACTGGATTACTTTTGTTTCATAAAAACTGTTAAAGGGAAGATTTTAGAAAAACCTGGGAAGAGTTGTATGAATTGATACAGAGCAAAGGGAGCAGAACAAAAAAAAACAACTTCTATAATTAAAATACTATAAAAAGAACTTTGAAAGGCGTAAGAACTTTGATCAATGTAATGATCAACCATGATTCCAGAAGACCAGTGATGAAACATGCTGCCTACCTCCTGAGAGAGGAGTGACAAACTCAGAGTACATTGTTGCTATTCAGTAGTGTCTTCCTTTTCATGACCCTGTATGGGATTTTCTTGGAAAAGGTACTAAATGGTTTGTCATTTCCTTCTCCAGTGGATTAGGTAAACAGAGTCAAATGACTTGCCCAGAGTCACGAAACTAGTAAGGGTCTTAAGATAGATTTGAACTTTTAAAATTTGATTCTAGGTCCAGCACTCTATCTACTAAGCCTCTCAGAGTACAGAATAAGGCATATTCAGAGAACACATCCATTGCAGAAATCTATTTTTCTTGACTACATATATTTATTGGGTCACCTATGTAACACATTGGATAGAACACTGGGCCTGGAATCAGGAAAACTTGAGTTCAAATTCATACTTAGACTGTGTGACTCTGGACAAGTCACTTAACCCTATTTGCATTAGTTGCCTCATATGTAAAATGAGCTGGAAAAGAAAATGGAAAATCACTCCAGTATCATTGCCAAGAAAACTCCAAATGGGGCCATAAAGAGCCAGACATGACTAAAATGAATGAACCACCAAATATACATATTTGTTACAAGGCTTTTGCTTTTCTTTCTTCTCCACCTATTGGGTAGACAAATGACAAGAGGGATGTGTGGGGGAAAGTGTGGTTGGAAGGGGAGAAAATCAATACTTATTCATTAGTTTAAAATAAAAGTTACTTGTAAAAAATTAACTGCACAGAAATAGGATGGGGGCCAGGGACCAAAATAGTAATTTTTATGAAAAATGACCTAAGAACTTGAGTTGATGATAAGCTTAACAAGGCAACAGTATGATATGATTCAGCAGCCAAAAGAGTTAATGCAGTTTTAGGTTATATTAGTAAGAGTCTAGTGTCCAGAATGAGAGCAGTCCAACTGAACTATGCATTTATTAGAACACACCATTAGTATTATATTCAGTTCTTGGCACCATGTTGGCAGACTGGAATGTATCCAGAAGGATGGTATGAGACTTGGAAATCGTTTCACAAAAAAGATGAATTGAAAGAGCTCAGGAAGGAGGCTCAGGGGATTGAAAGCGAGGCCCAGAGATGAGAGATCCTGAGTTCAAATCTGGCCTTATATACAATATAGCTGTGTGACCCTGGGCAAAATACTTAATCCCCATCATCTAGTCCTTACTTTTCTACTGTCTGGGAACCAATACACAGTACTGATTCTAGGATGGATGGTAAGGGTTATTTTAAAAAAGGAAAGAAGGAAGGGAGGAAGGGGGAGAGGGAGGGAGGGAGGAAGGGGGGGGAGGGAGGGAGGGAGGGAGGGAGGAAGGAAGGAAGGAAGGAAGGAAGGAAGGAAGGAAGGAAGGAAGGAAGGAAGGAAGGAAGGAAGGAAGGAAGGAAGGAAGGAAGGAAGGAAGGAAGGAAGGAAGGAAGGAAGGAAGGAAGGAAGGAAGGGAGGGAGGGAGGGAGGGAGGGAGGGAGGGAGGGAAAGAGGAAGGGAGGGAGAGCTCAGGAAAGGCAAGATGGTCTAGAGCAGTGTTGATGAAGTATTGGCACACATGCAGAGCCGGCACTCAGGCAGCTGCTCCACTCCCCATCTTCCCAGAGCCCAAGGACATATTTTGCATGCCATACCCCTTTGTACAGCCCCCCAAAGTAAGCATTTCCTCCTTCCACTCTTTAGGGTAATGCAGGGGGTTCATAAGCAGCTTGAAATTGAAGTGTGGCCACAGTGTGGGAGAGCAGCTCAAAAAGTTAATACAATCTTGGCTGTATTCAAAGGGCCATCATTTCCAGGAATTGGAAGGTAATAATCCTATTATATCCTCCCCTCAGCAGGTAGCATTCATCCAGAGAATAGTGTTGAGTTCTGAGCACCACGGTTTAAGAAGAATGTTGAGCATTCAGCAAAGGTTATGGTAGAGGACTTGGAGTCCCTGTCATATAGGATCAATCAAAGGAACCAGTCATGTTTAGAGAAGACATAGTATCTCTCTTCAAGGATGTGAAGGACTCTTAGATAGAAGAGACATTCAACTTGTTCAGTTTGGCCCAAGAAGGCAGAATCAGCAGTTATGGGTGGAAGTTACAGAGAAGCCAACTTAATCTGGATGTCAAGAAAAACTTTTTAGCAATTTTTGTTGTTCAGTCATTTTATCATATCTGACTCTTTGTGATACTAATTTGGGGTTTTCTTGGCAAAGATTCTGGAGTGGTTTGCCATTTCCTTCTCTACCTCATTTTACAAATGAGGAGATTGAGGCAAATTAAATTAAAGAAGATAAATTACATAAGCTCAAGGCTCTTTTCCAGTTCTAGTATTCTAAAACTATGTAGATCCATTTCTCAGCCTGTTGGAATCTTACAAACTATGAGCCAGAAAACACTGGGGATTTATTTGCAAAGATGTACTCCGATTAAATCAAAATTTCAATATCCCTTGAGATCACAGGCTAGGTTTCCATTTTCCCCACTTATAAAATGGACCAACTCCAACTTACTTCTAATCTCAATGCAACTCTGATTCACTTAAATCCAATTTATAAGGAAGTCAAGACATCGCCTCATGGTGTTATTGGTCCTCTTCAAAAATGAAGGACAAAGAGGCAGCTTGGAAGCACAGTGGATAGATAACTAGACCTGGAGTCATGAGAATGTGGGTTCAAAATCTGGCTTCAGACACTTCCTAATTGTGTGACCCTGGACAAGTCATTTAATCCCATTTACCTACTGCTTGTCCTTCTATCTCAGAGTTGTTACTAAAACAAAAAAATAAAAGTTAAGAAAAATGACATTTGATTGGGGAATGAATAAACAAATTGTGGTACATGTTAGTGATGGAATACTATTGTGCTCAAAGGAATAATAAACTGAAGGAACTCCATGTGAACTGGAATGACCTCCAGGAATTGATGCAGAGTGAAAGGAGCAGAACCAGGAGAACATTATACACAGAGATGGATACACTGTGTCACAATTGAATGTAATGAACTTCTCTACTAGTAGCAATGCAATGATCCAGGACAATTCTGAGGGTCTTATGAGAAAGAATACTATCCACATCCAGAGAAAGAACTGTGGGAATAGAAACACAGAAGAAAAACAACTACTTGATCACATGATTGATGGGGATATGATTGGGGATGCAGACTCTAAATGATCATGCTAGTGCAAACAACAATATGGAAATAGGTTTTGATCAATGACACATGTAAAACCCAGTGGAATTGCATTTTGGTTATGGGAGGGAGGTAGGGGGAGGGGAGGGAAAGAACATTAATCATGTAACCATGGAAAAAATTAATTAATGAAATAAAATTTTCTAAAACTTAAAAAAAATGAAGGACAAACAACAATAATCTAAATGGGGCTGAGCTGAATCAAAAGTGATTTGAAGAGGAACTCTAAGGACAGTATCTGAGGATCCATGGAGTGGAAGCAAGAAGCATGATTCTTATAAAGAGCAATGGAGGCTGAGTGGTCCAGGATGAATCTGTCTTCCTGCCCATTTCATTTCCATGAATTATAGCCTCAGATGTCCAAGGGCAGCACATCTGTTAACCTGGAGGTCTTTTAAACCAAAGGACATTGAAAGGTGCCAAAATACTATTGTCCAGACTGTAAACCTTAAAATTTCTTAGACTTGTGAATGTTGGAAATTTCACCATTGGAATGTGAACCCCATTGGCAAGGGAGGTTCCTCCTCCTCCCTTCTTAAGATTACTTTAGGACAGAAATCTTTTGCTGAACAATGGAAAGGGCTGCAGCATAGATCAAAATTTAATTATTCCAATCTCCACCCTACTCAGGGTAACAGGATTTAGGAAGGGCTGTAGCCAAGGATCAAGATTTAATTATTTGAGAATATGACCTTCAACAGACATGTGCAAAGCCACAGACCTCTGGGCGGTCCTGGGTTAAGCTAGAGCCACCATTGGCACAGGGGAGACATGGGCAGTGATTGGTAGATGTGAGAACTGAGGGAAGGGAACTTGGATGTTTTCCTTAAAGATAGCAGGGTCTGAGGACTGAGTGTTGGTTGGAGAGGTTTTGCTCTGAGAGGTTGTGCTCTGAGAAGCTTGCTCTGAAGGAAGCTGGAGGTGGAGGCCCCTGAGACTGTTTCTCCATTTTGGTCACGTGAGTGATAGGGACTGATCTCTTTTCTTTGCCTCAGCTATCTAAGGGCTTGGGCCTTTTGGCCCAGCCTAAACAGAAGGGGTATTTAAGCCCTATTCCCTTCTCTCCCCTTTTTCTCTCCCTCTCTTTCTCTATCTCTAATACCTTTCTTCCTCCTGTTTGTAATTAAACTCCATAAAAGGTTGACTGCTGACTTGAGTTTTCATTTAGGAATTACATAGCTGAATTCCTTGGCAACCTTAAATTAATATATATCAGTCTTTTAAAGTGATTTCCTTGTCACAAGACAAAGGATAACCCTGTGAATCTGTCAAGAGGATCAGGCTCTTTCCATAAATAGATTTTAGAATGAAGAGGCTGACAAAGGGCCTGGATCAGAAGGATGGCAAGATTTGTCTACATGCACAACAGACGGAGAGGAGCCTCCCTTTGGGCAATGGCGATGCTCCTGAAAGTTGCCTATTTAAGAAAAAAATTCTATTTTCTAACATAATCCTGAGTGGCTCTAATTCAGTACAGATAATCAACCACCAACTGTAAGTGGGCTGATCCCAGTGCTGGGTGTGCAGGTGAGGGGAAATGGAAGAGAAGGAAATGTGCTGATCTGGACCTTTGAGAAGCTGAGAATCTTGTCAGGACAATATACCATGGTGGAAAGAGCCTTGAAAATGGAGTTAGAGGAGATGTGTTCAACATCTAGCTTTGGTTGTTATTACTTGTAAATCCTTAGGCTAGTTATCAACCCTCTCTGATGTTTGGTCTCTTCACATATAAAATTTAAGGTTGTTCAGTTGTGTCTAACTCCTTGTGACCCTATTTGGGGTTTCCTTGGCAAAGATATTGGAATAGGAACAATGAGGTAGCTCAGTGGATAGAGAAGCAGGCTTGGAGATGGGAGGTTCTGGGTTCAAATGTGGTCTCAGACACTTCCTCACTGTGTGATCCTGGGCAAGTAATTTAACCCCCATTGCCTAGCCCTTACTCCTCTTCTGCCTTGGAATTGATACTTAATATTGATTCTAAGACAGAAGATAAGAGGTTTTATTTTTACATATATATTGCCAAAAGAAGTCAATTAAATTGAAATACGGGTATATGGAGAAAAGTAAGGGGAGAGACAGTCAGGTAACTCAGTAGATAGAGAATTAAGCCTGGAGATAAGAGGTCCTGGGTTCAAATCTGACCTCAGACACTTCCTAGCTATATGACCCTGGACAAGTGACTTAACCCTCATTGACTAGCCCTTACTGCTCTTCTGCCTTGGAACCAATACTTAGTATCTATTCTAAGACAGAAGGTAAGGACTTAAGAAGAAAATATGGAAATAGTTTGCCAAATTTCCCTCTCCAACTCATTTTACAGATGAGGAAACTGAAGCAAAAAAGAGTTGAAGCTGAAGAAAAACTAAATTCAAAGATGGACCCAACCTTGTTGTGTTATGGACCCCTTTGGCAATCTGGTCAAGTCCTTGGATCCTTCTCAGAATAAAAGTTTTAAATGCATAAAATTAAATACATAAGATTATAAAGAAAACCATTTCTATTGCAATAGGTGTCAAAATGCTTTTTAAAAAACAAGTTCCTGGACACCAGGTTAGGAATCCCTGGACTAGAGGCAACTGAGTAGCACAGTGGATTGAGCACCAGGCCTGGAGTAGGGAGGACCAGGATTCAAATCTGGCCTCAAATATCGCCTAGATATGTGACCCTGGGCAAGTCACTTCACTCTAATTACCTAACCTTTGCTGCTCTTCCATCTTAAAATTAATACTGACAGAAAGTAAGAGTTTAAAAAAAAGAATCCCTGGAATAGATTATCTCAAAGGCTCTTTCTAGATCTTATTCTAAATTCTATGATTCAATTGCTAGTCAATCAATCACTAACATTTGTTATGTGCCTACTATATGCTAGGGACTCCACTAAGTACTTAAGGATGGATACAAAAGCAAAAGGCAATCCCTCCTTAAGGAGGACAGTTAGGTGATACAGAGGATGAAGTGCAGGGCCTGGAGTCAGGAAAACATCTTCCTGAGTCCAAAATCAGGCTTCAGATACTTCCCTAGCTGTGTGACCCTGGGCAAGTTGTTTAACTCTGTTTGCCTCAGTTTCCTCTTTAGTAAAATAAGCTGGAGAAGAAAATGTCAAACCACTCCAGTATCTTTGTTGGAAAAAAAAAAGCCCTCACAAGAACCAGACATTACTGAAAAATGGCTGAACAACTGAATTCATGGGTCTAGTAGGGGAGACATGTAAACAGCTAGAAATTTATGTTACAACAATATGTAATATGTGCAATATGCTAAATATAATATATAATAAAATATTACATAATATAAAATAATAGTGTATATTTCATATACTATTATATTATACATATCTATTTTGTTAAATGATATATTATGTAATATACCATAATATATAATAATTATAAAACTAATATATAATAATTACATAGCAGTGATGGCGAACCTTTCAAAGGGATGATTGGTGTCCTGAGGTACACAAGGAGAAGGGGAAGGGAGCAGCCTGGCCCTGTGTCCCTCTGGCTGTCTAGTAACAATCTCTGGAGAACTCTATTGGGGCAATGGCACACATGCCCACAGAGAGGGCACTGAATTCCCCCTCTAGCACATATGCCACCATGGTTATATAGTATATTATTATGTTATATATTATATTATTACCATAATACTCTGAAGTAAGTGCTGTAGAGTACTTAAAGCCTATTCAGACATCCCAGGCTATCACCCATCATTCTGACTTTTTTATCTTGCCAGTGGGCTTCAATGACTCTGGAAAAGAGAGGGAGGTTGATGACTTTATGTAACTCTGTCCCATTTAAATCCATTTCACACACAAGTCAAAACATTAGCCTGTGGATGTCCTCAGATTAGGGAATGGCTGAACAAATTGTGGTATGAGTTGGTAATGGAATACTGTTGTGTTGAAAGGAATAATAAGCTGGAGGAATTCCATGTGAACTGGAAAGACTTCCAGGAATTGATGCAGAGTAAAAGGAGCAGAACCAGGAGAACATTATACACAGAGACTGGTATACTGTGGCACAATCAAACATAATGGACTTCTCTACTAGCAGCAATGCAGTGATCTTGAACAATTCTGAGGGATTTATGAGAAAGAACACTATTCACATCCAGAGCAAGAACTGTGGGAGCAGAAACATGGAATAACTGCTTGATCACATGGGTTGATGGAGAGATGTAGACTCGTTTATTATTTAGAGTCTAAATGATCACCCTAATGCAAATATCAATAATATGGAAATAGGTCTTGATCAATGGCACATATAAAACCCAGTGGAATTGCATGTTGGCTTTGGGAGGGGGTTGGGGAGAGGGAAGGGAAATGTGTCAAGGAAGTTCATTCCCCTCCCCCTCCTGAGTAACTTAACATGTCTATCAAACATTCCTGACATAGCAGGGTTGCATCAGGGGTTGTGTCAGTATACATTCTGTACATCAATAAAAGTTAAGGTTTGGGGCAGAATCAGGAGGAGAAGCAAGAAGAGGAGAACAAGGAAGAAGTCAGGAACAGAGCAGGCAAGTGAGGGGGAAAGAGACTGGCAGGCTAGGTACCATGAGGTCAGGTTACATAGGCACATTTGTCTAACCTTCCAATAAACTTTATAAAATGTATATCTGGGTAGAAATATTATTTAATTCTTACAGAATGGAACCACAAAGAGATTTTTTTTAGAACCTTAATTTTCTTCTAAGAGAAGTTTTGAGTCTTAGTTTAAGCTTAGGTAAGATAGAAGCTGCTTCAGTTTGCTGGCCTGCCTTCATATGTGAAGCAAACCATGGCAGAGAGAGGGAACAGGCTGTTGTTTTTCCTGGATCAGATCACATTGGACTGGTGAGAAAAGCTCCTTCCATGGTGGCACTCCCCCCACCAGCTCCCCACCTCACTTTTTTTTTCTATTGGCTTAAATAGGGGTGAAAGGGCCTTTTGCCCATGGGGAATCAGGTGGGTTTTAGGACCCACCAGGAACGCCTGCTCTTTTATTTTACAAAGCACACAAGGTCCTAGTGTTCCTCCTTTCAGTCTAGTGCAGTGCAGGGTGGGAGGAAGCACTTGAACAGATTCTGGGGGTCCTTCTAGGCTGTGGATTAGAGTTAGGGGCTCCCTGGGGCAGTAGAGAAGGGACAAGGACTCCCCATGTGATTCCCTACCCCACCAGGCCCTACCTATTTTGGACGAGAATGGGGCAGCAGAGGACAGGGCGGGATCCCACGTGCCCCCTGACAGTTTGACTTTCCCAGATGTGAAAAATGTAGACTCTTGTTTCTTCCCAGTGTCTTCACTCTCCCCACATGCCCCCCACCCACCCAACCTGACCTGTTTTGGTCAAGAGTGGGGCAGTAAAGGACAGGGGCCCCTCATAGGTCAGTCCTTGTAGACTGGGGAAACAGTGCACAGGGGTGGCCCCCTAGGAAATGGAGTAAGACTCCCCCCCATTCCAAACAGGACCAAGTTTTTTTAAACCAAGGGTCACTAGGAACCAACAGTTCTTTCCCCACATGCCACACCTGCTGGACCACTGCAGCAGGGACCTGCTCAGAGACACCCATTAAATTAATCCTGGTGTCCTTCCAGGCTGTGCTAGGGTTAGGAGCTCCCTGTGCCCCCAAACTTTGAAAAAACATGGCCACTGCCTGACCTTGGTGGGTGAGGAAACTGCATTTTTCTCTCTCCCTCTCCCCACCCTCAAACTTTGCTTGTAGACTGCCTGCCTTCTTTAACTTATCTAAAGTCAAACTTCCCTTGCAGTGTGCCAGCCTCCTTAAGCATATCAAAAGCTTTCCTGGAAGGCTTCCTGACTTCTTTAGCATATTAAAAGCTCTTTCCTTTATCTGACTGTTTGCTTAGATAGGTCTACCCATAGGTGCTTTCTATTCTACATACATTTATAGCACCGCCTACTGTCGAGAATTAAAACTGCAGGGAAATAAAAAAATTTCTTTGCTACTGCTACTAATGATCTAAAATAATGCTATTAAATTGAATACATTTAAATAAAAGGATTATTAATAGGAAATATTAATAATATTGAATTTAAATTAAAACCAAATTTCTAAAATTGAACAAAGCTAACATTAAATCAAATTAATTACATGCATTATTAAGGAATAATTTTAGAACACAATAGTATTAATACTTCCATCAACAACAATAATTATTAATTTTCAATAATTATTATTAGTCATTATTATTACTAATGGTTATTATTGATGATTGATACTTGTTTTTATGGTTCATGGTTATTGGTTATTAATGCCAATAATCATAACAAATGAATATTATACAATGCATGCATATTGTTATCAATAACATTTATAATTATAATAAATATGCATTATTAATTATTAATAACAACAATTATTAAACTAAATACACATTAATTATTGGTACTATTGCTGTGCAACGATAACTGTTTCCTTACATTAGCTTTTTGTTTTAAAACTTCTCTTATTACCTTCCAAAATAACATTGAAGAACTTTGTGTCTCCACTTTTTTATGTTTTAGAAACTTTTCATTGTTTAAGCTGACCATTTAGCAATGCTCAAACTAGCTTAAATAGGACATACAGACTAGAAAATATGGTAAATACTGCAACACATCACAGGAAATCAGGAACTATTCCTTCTGATTCAGCCCTGCATAAATTTTTAAATTGCTGGAGTGATCCTAATTTGCCTAAGGAGAACTGGATGACAAAGAAAGAAGCTAGAAAGCTTTATAAGGCATGGATGGACATATCTTTTACCTGGCCAAAATGTGACTCTTTTGACTTCAGGATCTTAAAAGATTTGAAATTAGCCATTAAAAACAAAGATTCCAAAAATTATAAATACTGGTACTTATGGGCATATCATATTGATAAATCATCCCCTCCAGGGACATGACAGAGGATAGACTCTAAATGAACACTCTAATGCAAATACTATCAACAAAGCAATGGGTTCAAATCAAGAAAACATCTAATGCCCAGTGGACTTACGCGTCGGCTATGGGGGGGTGGGGGGGAGGAAAAGAAAATGATCTATGTTTTTAACGAATAATGCTTGGAAATGATCAAATAAAATATATTTTAAAAAACAAAAAAAAGAAAAAGAAAAAGAAAAGAAAAGAAAAAAAATCATCCCCTCCAGTGATAAAAACCATTCTTTCTTTGGAACCAAACCATTCTAGATTAACTCCTTCAGTGAAATCTAGCAAGAAACACACTCTATCATCCCACCTGACCTGTGAGGAGGTTTCTCCTCATATTGACCCAAACCAGGACTTGGACCCCTCAGCTCCTCTCCCTGTCAGACCTCACTCATCCCCTACTCCTCCCATCCCCTTTCCCCCCAATCTACCTTTCTACCCCAGCTACCCAGTACCCACCCATCTCCTGTATCCCCACTCATACTGTACCTACTTCAATCCTTTTCTGTACCCTCTTTCCTACCCACCTTGCTGTGACCCCTCTAGACCTCACTCATCCTATTCCTCTCCCCCGCCCCGTATCTGGTCCCACCCCTCTTCCTCTCCACCCCACCCCCAACCCCTCTCCATTCCTATACACCATGACCCCAGACCTTCCCCATTCTTCTCCACCCACCTAACCCCACCCCCATTTCTCTCCACACTGCCCACAGTCTCACCCCCAATCTTTTCACTCTGTTTCCCCACCTGATGACCAGCTCCATTCTACCACCCTACCCCCTTCCCCTACTCCCTTCTCCTACTAGTCTCACTACAACCCACTCCATTGAACTCCAGAACACAGGTCAAGCAGCAGTTGCCACAGATGATTCAAATAAATGTCTTTTCCCTCTAAAAGTTGTCCCTATCTATAACAGACATGGATATTTAGTAAACATTAGACATCATACGCCTTTTTCTCCACAGGACATTGAGATATTCAAAGAAAAAACGTCTTCATGTGAAGCTGATCCTGTGGTAGTGATAAATAAGTTTGAAAGCATTTTCACACATATAATCTCACATGGCTTGATGTAGAAGATTTGTTCCAGGCCTTGCTAACAGAAAGGAAAAGGAATAAGGTTCTTTCTCTTGTTAATCAGTCCCAAGGGTGTGGGAACAGCTCATTGGCCAACTGAAGATCTCAAATGGGACCCAAATTCAAAGCAAGATTACTTACAACTGTACCAGGCTAGAAATGCATTGATAAAAGCTATGAGAGCCTGTTCTGATAGGCCTGGTACATGGACTTAATTTGAAAATCTTAAGCAATAAGATAGTGAAAACTCTGCCCAATTTATGGATAGACTTATTGAGCTAGGAGGAAGAGATATTGAGCTTGATCTGGATAGAGAATAGGACCTTAGACAAATCAGAATACAATTTGTGAAAAACAGTTGTAAGGTAGTTAGGAATTATTTTATGACTAGCTGTCCATATTGGCCTACTATGGACCTTGAAGAATTGAAAAGAATCTCAGTTTATGCTTCTGAGGGACATAAGGAAAAGGAGGAGAACACTGATTTAGTGGAAGCATTAAGGAAGGGAATAAAGGAATTGACTTCTAAACAGGGTGAGAAGGATAAAGAAAATACTACTTTAGTAGAGACATAAATGAAGGAATTATCTGAAACAGTTGTAAAGGCAAAACAAGGAGAGATCATAGCTCCCTTACAAGAATCCACAAAACAACCACTAACATGTTATTTTTGAGGAAAGGTGGGTAATGTATTTATAGACTGTAGGTAAAGAAATCAGGTGAATAGAAATAGAAATAGAAGTTTCAGGAATAAAGTCAATTATAGGAGAAATAACAATTCGAATGGAGTAACTCATAACTCACACCACAACCCCTGTACTCAGTGTAGGGGAATCCAGAGAAATAGCCAGGAATCTTTCTGATGGTGTGAGGGGAGGGGGAATGCTCTAGAGTTGGAGGTTGAAACCTTTGACTTCCCAGACCCTGATGTGTTAATGCCTGTTAACCCAGTCCATTCCCCTCCCCAACGTAAAGAACCTCACGTGACCCTAAAAGTTGGGAACACGTATTATGATTGCCTGTTAGACACTGGAGCTTCTAGGTCAGTTTTAATGAGTAAACCTGATTCTGCATGTAATCCTATTGGCTCTTGGAAAGTAATAGGTGTGTTGGAAGCACCTCTAAAGGTTGAAAAGCTTTCCTCTCACATGGTGTGTGTGTGACCCTTCTCAGCAGAACATTCTTTCCTTTTAATGCCAAATTCCCCTACAAATTTGCTAGGGAGAGATCTTTTATGCAAACTTAGAGCCACAATAACATGCTCTCCAGATGGCTCTATGAAGCTAGAATTGCCTGAGAAATGCTTTAAATTGTTTCCGGTACTTCTTTCAAACAGTCAGGATGTGGGAGAACTCCCCACTTTTGAAATCTTAGCTGATATACCTAAGTATCTAAGGACTACATCTTCTTCCAATGCTGGCCTACTGAAATCAGCTGATACCATTCAGATTAAGGCAAAAAATTCCCCACCTGCTTCCATTCCTCAGTATCCCCTCTCAAAAGAGGCAATTGAAGGCATTTTCCCAGTGATAGGATCATTAATAAAACAAGGAATAATAATCCCATGCAAATCTGAATATAATATACCTATTCTCCCTGTAAAAAAGCCAAAACTAGGACCTGATGGGAAATGTGTATATAGGTTTGTACAAAATTTGAGGGCTGTGAATAATCATGTCATAAAATGACATCCTGTGGTTTCAAACCCAAACACGATAAATATTCTTTTATTCCTGGAACAGCCACTTCCTTTACTATAGTGGATTTGTGCTCAGCATTTTTCTCGATACCAATCCATGAGGACTCCAGACATATCTTTGCTTTTACCTGAAAAGGCTCCCTGTGGATATGATGTCATCTGCCCCGGGTGTATGTGGAAAGCCCCATCCTCTTTGCTCAAATTTTAACACAAGATACAGATAATATTCAATTTCAACATAGTCACTTGATTAAATATGAAGATGATTTACTCTTGGCTTCACCAAAAGCAGCAGCATGCCAAGAGGATAGCAAACATCTTCTGTTAGAACTATACAAAAGAAGCCACAAAGTATCAAAGGTAAAGGTTAAATGGTGTCTCCCCAAAGTGGAATATTTAGGATTTGTTTTAACTGCTGGTTCCTGTTCTATTTCTCCTAAGTATATTGAAGATATTCAGAAATTAAGTGCTCCCACTCCTAAGAAACAGTTGAAGGCAATCTTAGGGGCAACAGGATTTTGTAGGCAATGGATCCCTTGCTATGGGGAAATCACAAAACCCCCTTATAGTGCTAACAAAAGATTCAGTCATTGAACTGCTTAGAGTGGAACCAGAACACTTGTCAGCTCTGTCAGATTTAAAACAATATATCTCTATCTATCTCTATCTGCTCTAGGTATCCCACATTATGATGAACCATTCACTTTATATGTGCATGAACAAAAAGGGGTAGCTTCAGGGGTTTTAACCCAAAGTCTAGGACCGGCTCAATGTCCAGTTGCTTATTATTCTGCCCAGCTGGACCCAGTAGCTTCAGGACCACCACCATGCCTTAGAGGTGTAGCTGCCACAACTTTATTAACAACTAAGGTGGCTGACTTGGTATTGGGATGTCCATTAACAATTATGTGCCCACATGAAGTAGAAGCATTGTTGCTCAGATATAGGACATAGGCATTCTCTGATCAGAGACTCATGAGATATGGAATAACCTTATTAAACAATGAAAATAAAATTTTAAAACGTTGTACAACTCTTAACCCTGCCAAATTGCTTCCTGATTTGCCAGTCTCAGGAGAACCTTTACATAGCTGCAAAACTCTAATGTCCATGGCTGAAAAGCCTCAGGAGGATCTCCTGGACACTCCTTTAGACAATCCAGATCTAGTCTTATTTACTGATGGTTCCTCTTTTATGAAGGATGGTATACATTACACTGGAGCTGCTGTAGTCACAGAATTTGCCACTGTGTGATCAGTTTCACTGTCCTCAAATTTAAGTGCTCAAGGTACAGAACTGATAGCTCTGAAACATGCCTGTATGATTTCTATGGGTAAGAAGACAACAATTTATACTGATTCGAGATATGCCTTTGGAATTTGTCATGCAGTCGGTATGTTATGGCTTCAGAGAGGATTTTTAACCTCAGCTGGAAAAACCGTAGCAAATGCAGAAATTATTACTGAACTTTCTGCTCTCCAGTTACCTGAGGCCCTAGCTGTAGTTTATTGCTCTGCCCATACAGGTAGAACTGATCCTGTCTCTAAGCGAAATGACCAGGCAGATGCTGCTGCAAAGTTAGCAGCTGTAGAAGGACCTGAATTAATTTTGACATTAACAACAACAAATGAAGCAGATTCATCACTTTATAACACTGCAAAGGAAGTGGAAAAATGGAAGCAACAGTTTAAGACAAAAGAGATAAATGGAGTGTGGGTGTTCGCTGAAGGAAAACCCCTGCTCCCTAAAATTTTTTATCACCAAATATGCCAATCAGTGCATAAAAATGGTCACTTTGGCACTCAGGGTATTGTGGACACTGTTAAGAAGGTATGGATAGGGGGCAGCTGGGTAGCTCAGTTGATTGAGAGCCAGGCCTAGAGATGGGAGGACCTAGGTTCAAATCTGGCCTCAGACACTTCCCAGCTGTGTGACCCTGGGCAAGTCACTTGACCCCCATTGCCTAGTCCTTACCACTCTTCTGCCTTAGAGCCAATACACAGCATTGACTCCAAGATGGAAGGTAAGGTTTTTAAAAAAAAAGAAGGTATGGATAGCCACTGGTATAACTACTATAGCCTCTAAAGTACGTGCAGCCTGTTCCACTTGCCAGGCATATAACCAACATGCTTTTTGAGGCAAGATTTTTGGTGGGCATTTGGCTTACACACCATTTGAGCATCTACAAATTGACTTTATCATCATGCCTAAAGCTGGACATTACAAAGTTTGCCTGTTCATAGTAAACCAGCTGACCAAATGGCCAGAGGCTTTTCCTAGTGCCTGAGACACAGCAGCTTTTGTTGCTAACGTACTTTTAAGAGAAATCATCCTCACTTTGGCCTACCAGCATGAATTGATTCAGACAGGGGAACACATTTTACTGATTCTGTTTTGTCTCAGATTTATTCTTGTCTGGGGATCACTTCCCAATTCCATGCGCCATATAACCTCCAGAGCTCAGGCCAAGTTGAGAGAATGAATAGGGAACTTAAGACCATGATTGGAAAATTGTGCCCTGAGACTCACTTAAAATGGTCTGAAGTCCTCCCCTTAGCTTTGTTTTATCTTTGTAGCTGACCTAAGAGAGATTTACATATCTCATTATTTGAGATGCTTTTTGGATACCCCCCAATGCAGGCTATGCCTTTTTCTCCTGCATACACATCATTGCTAGGCGGGGACACTTCTATTGCTTCTTACATACAGAATTTGCAGGTCAGATTGTGAGAACTCCATGAATCTGGAGTTGTGGTACAAGCAGGACCTCTAGACTTCTTGCTCCATGACCGACACCCAGAAGACAAAGTGTATGTAAAGAATTTCCAGCATGCTGGAGCAACTCAGCCTTCCTGGGAAGGTCCATTGCAAGTACTGTTATCCATTCCTATAGCTATTAAAATTGGAGTAAAGGACTCTTGGATACATTGCTCACATGTAAAACAGGTACCTTCTGTTGATGTTGACTGATTGTACCTTGTCACATTTGTTGTATGTCCTAATTGTTTTACTGTTTGACTTTGGTTTTATATTCACATATCAATCTAATATATCATATTCCATTTTACTATGTCATCCTCAATTACTGTGCTTTGGCTATTAGCTATATGTCCTGTTACACTGTCTTTATTTGTACCCTCCCCCTATGACTGGACTGGTGATAATATCATTATAAAAGTCCATAGACAAGTTGGAAAAACTTCCAGGGGAATGCCATTGGTCCTCATGGGTGCTGGGTATGTCACCAGATCCATCAGAGCTCTGTTTTGTCATGGGCAACAATTCCAGTCCACAATAATGAGACATTACCACAGTTTGCAACACAAGGAGGTAACATGTTGTCTAAATGGCATTTTGCTCCTTTTGCTTTTGTTAATTGTCACATTAATGATGCTGAGTGGACCCCATTGAAATGGTTATGACCTGTGTCAGTGACTTTTGAAAATTTTGATGAACTGAAAATCTCAGTTGATTTTAGTGGGTCTTCAGAAGTAATTTTCAGATATCTAGGCAAACCACTACCTATGACTTGATCGTATGCCCACCTTTGACTTGTGTGTAAGAAGAATCCATTGAGTATTAGTAAGTACATGGGAGACAAGGAGCAGTGCAAGCATACTAATGCATTCCCTACTTCCTCTTTTATCTGTGCTAGAGTGCAGTTTAAAAATGAAATGGATGGGACATTTAAGTACATGCCTTTTACAGCTATTACAATCTTATCCTGGAGGAGGGAGGATTTCCCATGGGTTTTGGTCACCCCTGGATAGTTCTATATTTGTAACTCCTCAGCTTACACTCTCCTGCCATCAAGATGGTATGGTACTTGTGATTTGGCCTATGTTATTCCATCTGTATCCATGCATGATCACAATACTGGCTGGATAGACAAATCAACAGCCAAAGTTCTAGGTTCAAGGTGGCATTCTAGACCCAAGAGATCAAAACTAAATTCAGTAGCCTCTTCATCAGCAGGACAGAGGTTTTGCTGGGCTCTCTTACCAAATTTTGTAATTATGGCAGTGATAGACTCTGTTAGGAATATCTCAGCTGAGGTTGAAAGTTTGGCTCAAGACACAGCTCAAGCCATCTCTTATCTGCAGAAGGAGGTTGACTCCTTAGCAAAAAACAGTCTTACAAAATCGACTAGCCCTTGACATGCTCACTGCCGCATTAGAAGGTGCTTGTGCATTTATTAATCAGACTTGTTGTTCTTATGTAAATAGGTCTGGAGAACTTGTGACAAATATCCATGAGCTTTAGAAGCTTTTTAATGACACACAGCAAGTTGCTGTAGAGATTAATGTGAATCCTAATGATGGCTGCAAGGAGCAGACTTGTTGGCAGTTATCTTTAAATGGGATATTATAATTTGGGGGATTTTGGTATTTTTTAGAATCTGTATTAGTTGTTGTATTACTGTTTTTAAAAGGCTTTTACCTGGTGAAAAAATTATGTACACTCACACTGTGGATCCTGGACAAGTTAAGAGTAATACAAATTTCATTTTTGAGTGAGCACCTTTTGTGTTGTGCCTCTGCTTGACTAACACATTGTCACATGGAATATGAACTGTGAAATTATTATTTTTAAAATTATTTTTTCTCTTTATGTTTGCAATAGGATATTTGATTTTTTTCTTTCTTTTTTTTCCTAACCTTGGTTATCCTTGAAGTACATGAAATCAGTATTAATGGGTTTTTGCCTTGAAGGATAAAATTTATAGTATAAGTTTACCGTATCTGTTAGCCCTAGTAATACGCATACCCCAAAGGCTTTCGACTCTGGAAACCTGCCATTTATTGATAAATGTTATGGGACTTTGTTTAATGATTATGTCTGATTCCAGGAGAAGGGAACAAAAGAGCCAATACGCAGTGCCAAGTAGCACGAGGTCAAAAAGGACAAAAACCAATCCAGGAAGGATTGTTGAACTTCTATGCCAATACAAAAGAACTTGAACCTAGTGTGAGAATCGAGGTTGCAGCACTTGACATATGTTAAGATACAGGACTCCTTGTACCACACTCCATGTTCAATATTCTGACTCAAGTGCCTCAGTTTGGCTATCACCCTGACTCCCCCTATCTCTGACAGTGAAGGTACAATCAGACCAGGGAATGATTTTTCCCATTTGCTGCTGAAACTTAGTCCTTTTTCTCTTATAGTTTGGCAATTTTCTGTAGTCCTGGCTGCAAATGGATAAAGTGCTATAATGCTGCTGTTGTCCTACAGGCTTGTGGGACATAAGTCACTTTACTAGAGCCTTGCCTGTGATTCAAGAATCTGTTACAGATTTATTATTTTTTTACTCAGAATTTTTATACACATAAGATTTTTATTTTATTTTTATCATTTCTGTACTTATTATTTTTATACAGAATTTCTTTTTCTCTCTCTTTTATTTGGGTTTTTGGGGTGGTTTGTTTTTGTTTTTGTTTTTGTTTTTGTTTTGACAATCATTTCATATACCTCATAACTCAGTCATGTATCCCGGTGTGATTCTAGTGTTGGTCAACAACCTCCTGGGGGGGGGTAATTATCCTAAAATGCAAAGATTTAAATTTTTTTGGAGAAATTTCAGGAAAAGAAACTTGCCAACATCCCAAAATCAAGAAAGTTGATCCTTTTGGAGAAAGTGCTATAAAGATACCTGAAGAAGCCACACACAAAAGATCCAAAATGAACTTGGGGATATAATGAACTGAATTATTCTGAATGTAAACTCTTATGCCAAAGGGGAGCCCCCCAATTGGCATTTTGTCAATGTGTCTATCAATCAGTTTTTGTATTTTACTCTCATCTATAACTATTGTAACTCCCTCTTAGAAAAATGCAATATTGTATGTACTTTTAGCTAGAAGGTATTTAGAGTTATAAGATAGTTATATTTAAATGATCCATTGGGGAGACAGATATCCCAAAGGATCACAGGAGGGATTGTGTCAAGGAAGTTCATTCCCCTCCCCCTTCTGAGTAACTTTACCTGTCTATCAAACATTCCTGACATAGCAGAGTTGCGCCAGGGGTTGTGTCAGTGTACATTCTGTCTGTCAATAAAAGTTAAGGTTTGGGGCAGAATTGGGAGGAGAAGTAAGAAGAGGAGAATGAGGAAGGAAGAAGTCCGGAACAGAGCAGGCAAGTGAGGGAGAAAGAGAAAGAGACTGGCAGGCTAGGCACCATGAGGTCAGGTTAATTAGGAACATTGTCTACCCTTCCAATAAACTTTATAAAATATATCTGGGTAGAAATATTATTTAATTTTTACAGAAAGAACAATCTTGTAACCATGGAAAAATATTCTTTTTTTAATTATTATTATATTTTATTTGATCATTTCCAAGCATTATTCATTAAAGACATAGATCATTTTCTTTTCCTCCCCCCATCCCCCATAGCCGACATGTAAATCCACTGGGCATTACATGTTTTCTTGATTTGAACCCATTGCTTTGTTGATAATATTTGCATTAGAGTGTTCATTTAGAGTCTCTCCTCTGTCATGTCCCCTCAACCGCTGTAGTTAGGCAGTTGCTTTTCCTCGGTGTTTCCACTCCCATAGTTTATCCTTTGCTTATGAATAGTGTTTTTTTCTCCTAGATCCCTGTAAATTGTTCAGGGACATTACACCACCACTAATGGAGAAGTCCATTACGTTCGATTATACCACAGTGTATTAGTCTCTGTGTACAATGTTCTCCTGGTTCTGCTCCTCTCACTCTGCATCACTTCCTGGAGGTTGTTCCAGACTCCATGGAACTCCTCCAGAAAAATATTCTTAATTAATTAATTAATTAAAGTGTTTAAAGTCATTGAAAAAAATAAAAATAAAAATCCACAAGGAAAAAAATCACTCTGTGACATCACTGGCCCTCTTCAAAAAGAAAGGATGAACAGCAGCAATACCTAATAGACAGTCATTTTGGACATGCCTTGAGGCATACTAATGAAGATCTTCCTCCCTCAAAGGAGAAAAAATCCTCCACCCATGCGTGTCATTGTGCCATTAGGTGAACATGTGTTTGGGTCAAGAACTGCCCTCTCCCTGTGATTCTTAAAAATGCAAATATTTTTAAACAAACTGCATATTAAGTTAGTAACACTGTACTAGGGCTGAGTTTATCTGATCTGTGTTGTCCCCTGGAAGGTTACATAGAAATCCTGAATGCCCAAGGCTTAGTAAATGGAAGATTGCTATCAGTCCAGAGATATTTATTGAGTTAGTCCATGCCCTTTATAAGCATCTAGATGGGTATAATAGAGCACAGGACTTTGATATAGAAGATCTGAATCCAAATCTGATCTCAGACAGTCACCAGCTGTGGTCCTGGGTAAGTCACTTAACCTTTGTCTGCTTCAGTTTCCTCAACTATAAAATGGAGATAAAAATAGTACCAATTACCTCCTAAGGGTTATTGTGAGAATAAAATGAGGTACTACTTATAAATTGCTCAGCATAGTGTCCAGCATATAATAGGTACTTACTAGATACTTGTTTCTTCCTTTCTTCCTTATCAATAACTTCCAGAATGTGGTACTCAAAACTGGACTCGGTACTCTATGCTTCCATTGTCATTGATTTAAAAAAAAGATTGAATAAAACAGAGCCAAGGACACTTGGCACTCTGCTAGAAATCTCTCTCCAAACTAACATTGGTTCATTAATCAATATTCTTTGGTTCCAGTCAGTTAACCAGTTTCAAATCCACTTAACTGTAGTATCATCAACTCCACACATCTCTTGTCCATAAGGATACCATAAGACAGCTTTTTGTCAAATGTTATGCTGAAATTGATATAGATTTATTTGAAACTATCTCCCATTCACTAGTATAGTTATTGAAATAAATGAATGAATGAGATAAAGTATAATCACACAGAAAGATAACTAATAATAGCAGGCTTTGAAGACCAAGGAACACAGATGACTACAGACCATACTTTCTTTAGGTCAAAGAAAGGAAAGGTTCCTCTGTTTTGGAGTGGTTAGGGAAGACTTCCTGGAGGAGGTGGGATTTTATCTAAATCTTAAAAATGGACAAGACTCAAATAGACAGCGGAGCAGCTAGGTCGCTCAGTAGATAGAGCACTAAGTCTAGAGATGAGAGGTCCTGGGTTCAAATGTTGCTTCAGACACTTAACTGTGTGACCTTGAATAAGTCACTTAACCCCAGTTGCCTAGGCCATACCACTCTTCTACCTTGGAGCTAATACTTAATATAAATTCTAAGCCAGAAGATAAGGTTCTAAAAAGAAAAGAAAGACCTATATGAGCTGAGGAAGAGTGAAGTGAACAGAACCAAAACATTGTATACAGTAACAGAAATATTGTGGTGAGGAACAATTGTAAAGACTTAACTATTCTCTTGCTATCCACATCCAGAGAAAGAAACAAAGTTAAAGGATCACTCTACTGCAGATATGAATAACATGGAAATGGGCTTTGAACAATGATACATGTATAACCCAGCGGATTCAGGAAGGGGGAGGAAAGAGAAGAGGGGGAATCATGAATCATGGAACCTTGGGAAAATATTCCAAATTTTAAAAAGAGGGGTAAAAAGATTTAGTTATTCTCAGCAATACAATGATCCAAAATAATCCCAAAGGATTTAGGATCAAAAATGTTATTCACTTACAAAGGAAGAACTAACCTACCTTCCTTCCTTCCTACCTTCCTTCTTTTTTCTTTCTTCTTTCTTTCTTTCTTTCTTTCTTTCTTTCTTTCTTTCTTTCTTCCTTCCTTCCTTCCTTCCTTCCTTCCTTCCTTTCTTCCTTCCTTTCTTCCTTTCTTCCTTTCTTCCTTTCTTCCTTTCTTCCTTTCTTCCTTTCTTCCTTTCTTCCTTTCTTTCTTTCTTTCTTTCTTTCTTTCTTTCTTTCTTTCTTTCTTTCTTTCTTCTCTTTCTTTCTTTCTTTCTTTTCTTTCTTTCTCTTCTTTCTTTCTTTCTTTCTTTCTTTCTTTCTTTCTTTCTTTCTCTCTTTCTCTCTTTCTCTTTCTCTCTCTCTCTCTCCCTTCCTCCTTCCTTCCTTCCTTTCCTTCCTTCCTTCTTCCTTTCTTCCTTTCTTTCTTTCTTTTCTTTCTTTCCTTTCTTTCTTTCTTTCTTTCTTTCTTTCTTTCTTTCTTTCTCTCTTTCTCTCTTTCTCTCTTCTCTCTTCCTTCCTTCCTTCCTTCCTTCCTTCCTTCCTTCCTTCCTTTCTTTCTTTCTTTCTTTCTTTCTTTCTTTCTTTCTTTCTTTCTTTCTTTCTTTCTTTCTTTCTTTCTTTCTTTCTTTCTTCCTTCCTTCCTTCCTTCCTTCCTTCCTTTCTTTCTTTCTTTCTTTCTTTCTTTCTTTCTTTCTTTCTTTCTTTCTTTCTTTCTTTCTTTCTTTCTTTCTTTCTTTCTTTCTTTCTTTCTTTCCTTCCTTTCCTTCCTTCCTTCCTTCCTTCCTTCCTTTCCTTCTTTCTTCCTTTCTTCCTTTCTTCCTTCCTTCCTTCCTTCCTTCCTTCTTCCTTCCTTCCTTCCTTCCTTCCTTCCTTCCTTCCTTCCTTCCTTCCTTTCTTTATTTCTTCCTTCCTTCCTTCCTTCCTTCCTTCCTTCCTTCCTTCCTTCCTTCTTTCCTTCCTTCCTTCCTTCCTTCCTTCCTTCCTTCCTTCCTTCCTTCCTTTCTTTCTAGAGATGGAAGGTCTTGGATTAAAATCTGGTCTCAGACACTTCCTAGATGTGTGACTCTGGGTAAGTCACTTGACCCCCATTGCCTAGCCCTTACCACTCTTCTGCCTTGGAACTGATATTCAGCTTTGATTCTAAGATAGAAGGTAAGGGTTTTATTTTTAAAATAGACATCTACTGGGAATGAAGTTTGAGATGTCTGAAAGATGATTGGAGGTGTCAGCAGAGAGATTGGGGCATGATTGGGGCATCTGAGGATCATCAGCTTAGAAACAGCAATTAAATCCAGCCGAATTGAGAAGATCAACAAGAGAAGTAACATAGAGGAAGTAACATAGAGGGGGAAGAGAAGAGGGACCAAGACAGAATCCTGAGGAATGCCTATGGTTTCTATCAGTTACACTTGGGGCTTATAGATGACAGACTGTGGAGGAAATAAAGCCTATAAGTGGACCAATGATGTAATTCATACTTATAATTTCTTATTCCCTAAGGGAAGAAATCTATAAGAAATCTGAATGTATGATGTTCAAATTCAATCATGGAGTCATAATATTCAGATGTAGTACATACTTTATAAAAGATGGTGGAATTCAAGATGATGGAAAGTGATGATCCAAGAGAGGCCCAAGAGATGTCCAAGGTCATACAAGTAATAAGAGGAAGATTCAGAATTGAACCCCAAGTCTTTTCACTATATTTTCATTGTACCATAATGATAGATGAAAAAATACATTCTCTTATTGTTATTACAGTCAAAGAACATTTTGTTTTGGAGTACAATGGCCCATCTGAGGCTGAGCAATGTCAGTAGAGTAGTCTTTGGGTAAAGAAGGGGCTCGAAGGACAGCTAGACGGCCAGTGGATAGAATGCCAGGTCTAGAGTCAAGAAGATCTGAGTTCAAACCCAACCTCAGACACTTACTTGCTATGTGATCCTGGGAAATTCACTCAACTTTGCCTAAGTTTCCTCATCTATAAAATAAGCTGGAAAAAGAAATAGCAAACCACTCTAGTATCTTTGCTAGGAAAACCTCAAATGGGGTCACAAAGAGTCAGATAAAAAATGAAAAATTGGACAATAACAATGAAAAGATATGATGATGGTGGTAATAATAATAGTAGTCTTTTAAAGTTTGCAAAGCACTTTATCTATATCATCTCATATGGTCTTCATAACAGCTCTAGGAGGAAGGTGCTATTATAATCCCCATTTTACAGGTGAAGAAACTGAGGTAAGCAAGGTTTAGTGACTTTCCCAGGGTCATAACTAGGTAGTATGTAAGGCCACAGTTGAACTCAGGTCTTCTTGACTTCAGGCCCACAACACCTAGCTGCCCAGATGATTAGGGTGGTCTCCATGAACCAACCCTGAAGGACAAACTACATGTTCAGTGACCAGGTCAGAGCATCATACCTTAGAGATCACCTCATCCTCAGAGGTCATCTAGTTTCCTCATCCACAAACTGTTCGTCCTTTAATTTTGAAGAGGACCAGAGACGTCACAATGTTGGGATCAGAGGATCCTATGTTTGGCTGTAGCCGATCAGTGCAAATGGAAGGGACACAATGGAGTACAATGTCCCATGTCCCATCTGTGACTGAGCAATGTCAGTCATATTTCATAGATGAATAAACTGAGGTCCAGGAGTCACACTGGGAGGACACCTCACAGGCAGGATTTGAGCCCAGATCTGGAGCTGGCCCTTTCTGCAGCAGTACAATCACCTCTAAAAAGCCCCAAAGCCCAGGTTTGGGTGACAGCTAGAATAGAATACAGGAATAACATTGGGGAAACCCCAGACAGTATCCAAAGAAATCAGGAAAGAGTGGACCAAGAGGGAATTTAGTACCCACCTTCAAAGGTCTTCTGTCACAATAGAAAGCTGTCCATTGGAAGAGGAGAAAATGTAAGCTATTAACTCAACCCTTTGTAAGGCAGCTAGGTAGTGCAGTGGATAGAGCACTGAGTCTAAAGTCAGGAAGATAAACCTATCTGAGCTCCAATCTGGCCTCAATCACTTATTAGCTTTGAGATCCTGGACAAATAATTTAACCCTCTTGGCCTCAGTTTTCTCATCTGTAAAATGAGCTAGAGAAGGAAATGGCCAACCACTCTGGTGTCTTTGCCAAGAAAATCCTAAATGGTATGAAGAAGAGTCAGACATGAGTGAAATGACTGAATAACAATAAAAAAAACCTTTTGTACAATTAATCTCTTTGACAATTGGATAGGAATTGGGAGACCTGGATTCCAGTCTCACTTTTGCTACTAACTGGCTGTGTGACCTTGGAAAACTCATTTCTCTCTGCAAATCTCACATTAGAGATAGGCAACCTATGCATGATTCTCTCCTTCTGTCCTGCATTATACATACAAATGTTTGTTTTATTTTATATTTGTTAAGTTAAGAATATGGAAGAGCTAGGTGGTGCCACTGGGCCTAGAGTCAGGAAGACTAGTTCAAATCTAGCCTCCAACATTTACTAGCTATGTGACTGGGCAAATCACTTCACTCTGTTGATCTCAGTTTCTTCATCTGTAAAATGAACTAGAGAATGAAATAGCAAACCACTCCAGGGCCCTTACCAAGAAAACCCCAAATGGTGAACGACCAAACATTAATAAGATATTATGTATAAAAAGAAAATGAAATTTTTTAGAAAGCTATTTCCCCTCTATAAGCTGCAGCATCCTTCTCTGCAAAATCAGGGAGTTAGACCTGATCAGGAGTTCTTCATTTTGCTTGTATCATTTATGCCCTCTTGGCATTGGCCCTTCTAGTGAAAGCCTATGGATGAACCTCTTCTCAGAATAATGCATTAAAATGAATAAAAGAAAATACCTAGATTAAAAGGGAAGCCAATTATGTTGAAATTGTTATTAAAATTGGTTGGACCCCACTTTGTGGACCTCAAGTTAAGAATCCCTTGCCTAAATGATTTCTAAGATCCCTTCCAACTGTGATAACATTCTATAAACTGTATAAATTAAGCAGCAATAATGATGATGATGACAGGACACTGATTCTAACTTAATGTCACTAGAAGGTAGACAGGGAGATCAGAGAATCAAACATGCTAGCTCTTCTCACAGTTCCTGAAATCATACTGTGTGGGCTCTGCTTATGTGTATGGTCACCTGGGTCCCTGTCAATATTAGTTCATAGACGGAACAAGTTAGGGCTATGATTCAGGCAACTGGAAAGTTTTTTCAAGATGGCAGATCAAGAGCTAGAAAGAATTTTATAAGTCATCAAGTTCAACCTCTCATACAACAGATGAGGAAACTGAGACCCAGAGAGGTTAGAGGATATTAATGGTGGCAAATAACAGGGCCAAGATCTGAACCAGATCATTGGACTCCAAATCCTGCACTATGCTTTTGCCTCTCTCTATATATCCATCATATAGCCTCCTGATCATGCCCTGTATTCTTCCACCTCCATGTTTTTTCCCCTGCCATTCAATAAACTTTGTCTGCCATCTTGTTCCCTCTTTATCTATTGAGAGGCAACTGGGTAACACAGTGGATATGGTGCTGGATCTGGAGTCAGGAAGACTTTAGTTAAAAGTCAACTTTAAGCACTTACTAGCTGTGTGACCCTAGGCAAGTCATTTAACTTCTGTCTATCTCAATTTCCTCTACTATAAAATAGAAATAATAATAGCACTTACCTCTCAGGTCTATTGTGGGGGTCAAATAAGATAAAATTTGCAAAGTGTTCAGCACATAGTATATGCCTAATAAATGCTTGTCTGTTCCATACCTCCATCATCCCATGAAATCCTGCCCATTAAAATTCCATTCAAATGCTACCTTTTCAATGAAGCTTTCTCCTGATTTCCCTCATTTGATCATTATATGGGCAAGTAACAACATCTAAGTAACAACCCTAAACTTGGTCAAAATAGTTGGCCATCCACAAGGTATGATTTCAGAGGTATATATGGAAAGGTTCCATTGTTCAGGTGTTTTTCAGTCATGATCCATTCTTTGTGACCCAATTGGGGGTTTTCTTGGCAAAGATATTGGAGTGATTTGCCATTTACTTTTCCAGCTCATCTGACAGATGAGGGAACTGATACAAGCAGGGTTAAGTGACTTGCCCAAGATCACACTAGTCAATGTCCAAGGCCAAATTTGAAATCAATAAGATGAATCTTCCTGGTACTCTCTCCACTGCACTACCTAGCTTCTCTGAAAGGGCCCAGCCCAGCCTATACATTCCTTTCCACCTGCCCCATGCATTATTCTTGGACTATCTTTAACAGTGGACAAAGCCTTTCATTCTATCTCAGAGATGATCCTCACATAACAGATTCTCCTGCAATGGGGGAGAAGCCAACATTCATACTGGGGGTTTGTCCCTGCTGCCAGATTTACTCCAAAAAGCAGGTTCTGAGTTGGGAAAGGGAAAAAGAGACAGTAAGGGAGGCAACTGAAGGAGAAAAAGTGGGATGCTGATAAAAGATAAGAAAAAGATACAAAAAGGCAAAGTAGAGACCTCTTCTACCAACTTGGTCATCATTCTCGAGACTGGGCTTACAGGGAAATCCTGGAGGTATCCAATAGATTGTTCTGCATCATATTCCTATAGCCCCACTGAATGATCTTGGTCTCCTTCAAGGCTGCTGACCCGAATAGAACTCATCCTCTCCACAATCCTCTAGCCCCCAACTGGTACTATGTGGTGGGGGGTTGTGGAGGGAGAGAGGGGGCAATGGTTCTGGGGTACTGGGGCTGCCAAGGACAGATGGCATTGTCGTGGAGTACCAGGCCCCAGCTGAGTGCAACCCTGAGAGACCCAGACAGAAGCTGCTGTTGTGGTGAACCAATGCCAAGCCCAGTGGCATATGCTGTACTCATCCCTACACCTGGCGGAGGCTGGGAAGGAGGAGTCTATCATCACTGGATCTAGAAGGAAAGGGTGAATGGGGGCAGGGTGGAGAGGAGGTCAGCCCCATCTGGAGCTAAAGGGATAAGGAAAACACAGCAGAGGTGGGAAAGATGAGATGGAAACTGGGAGGAGGAAGATGTGCCTGCTAGAATGAGGGCAGTGGGGGAGGTGAGGATGGAATAATGACGATCAGAAGGCAGAGAATCTGGGGAGAAGGAAGGAAGTGATGGAAAGATCCAGATAAGCAAAGAACAAAAAAGAGAGGGAAGAACAAGGAGAAGAGGATTTTCTTGTCTGTAAAATTAGAAGGTGGATGAGATGCTCCTACATCAGGGAGTCAGTTTGGGAAAGAAGAAACAGCTAAATTAAGAGTTTAGAGACTTGGACCTCTATTCCCAACCCTGTTCCTAGAACTCTGCAACCTCAGGAAAAGAATTTAACTACTAAGAGTTTACTACTGTAAAACAAGGGGCTTGGACTAAGTTCCTTCCTCTCTCTCTCTCTCTCTCTCTCTCTCCCTCCCTTTTTTCCTCCCTCTCTTTTTTCTTTCCTTCCTTCCTTCTTTCCTTCCTCCCTCCTTCCCTTTTTCTTTCTTTCTTCTTTTCCTTCCTTCCTTTTCTTCCTTCCTTCCTCCCTTTTTTCCTTCCTCCCTTCCTTCCTTCTTTCCTTCCTTCCTCCTTTCCTTTCTCCCTTCCTCTTTCCCTTTTTCTTTCTTTCTTCCCTTCTCCTTTCCTTCCTCCCTCCCCTTTTCCTTCCTTTCTCCCTTCCTCCCTCCCTCCCTTTCTTCCTTCCTTCTTTCCTTTTTACTTTCTTTAAAAACCCTTACTTTCTGTCTTAGAATTAATATCTTGCATTGGTTCTGAGGGAAAGGAGCAGTGAGGGTTAGGCAGTGGGGGCTAAGTGACTTGCCTAGAGTCACACAGCTAGGAAGTGACTGTGGCCAGATATAAACCCAAAACCTCCATCTCCCAACCTGACTCTATCCACGGAGCCACCTAGCTGCCCCCTAGATGACTTTTAAGGTTTTTGTTTTGTTTTTCTGTGCTTTTGTCCTATGTTAGGGCAGCTAGGTGGTGCAGCGGAAAGAAGCAAGTCTAGAGTCAGAAAGACTCTGCTTCCTAAATTCAGTACAGACTCTGACACTTACTAGCTGTCTGACTCTGGGCAAGTCACTTAACCCTATTTGCCTCAGTTTCCTCATATATAAAATGAACTAGAGAAGGAAATGGCAAGCCACTCGAATATATTTTACAAGAATACTACAAATGGAGTCCCAAAGAGTCAAACACAACTGAAAAGTGATAGAACAATTATCCTATCTTAGGTAGGGACTCATGGTGCTATAAGAAAAAAAAAAGAGTAGAATTTGAAAGTCAAAGGGCCTGAGTTCAAATCCCACATCTACTGGATTATGTGACCTTGGACAAATCACTTAACTGTTATGGTCCTCAGTCCTTTGTCTGTAAAATGAGAAGGCTGAACTAGATGACCCCTAAGGCCCCTTCCAAATCTAAATTTAGGTTCCTATGTATTTATGATCCATTTTGAGCCCACAAAGCCCAAATCAAGTCATTCAGCAAAGTCATGGTACCATTGCTGTTTGGCTTCATCACCTTCTCATTTCTACACTTCTTCTAGGATACTCAGGGAGGCCCTTTACTACAGTACCAGACTTGAATACACCTTTCCTAAAGCACGTATGTGACTATGTAACTCCCCTGCTCAAGAATATCTAGTGGCTCCCAATTGCCCCCAGGATAAAATACAAGCCACTATATTTGGTATTTAAAACTCTTCTCAGTTTGTCTCTACTCTATCTTTCAAGTATTATTGCACATTGCGGTTGATCAGTCATAGCTGACTTTTTGTGACCACATTTGAAGTTTTCTTGGCAAAGATATTGGAGTGGTCTGCCATTTCCTTTTCCACTTCATTTTACAGATGAGGAAACTGAGGCAAGCAGGGTTAAATAACTTGCCCATGATCACACAGCTAGATAGTGTCTGTGGCCAGATTTGAACTCAGGAAGTCTTCTGAACTCCAAGCTCTATCCTCTGGGCCATCTAGCTGCCATTACTACATATTACTTGCCTTCAAACTAGCCACTTGCTGCTCCCCATGTCTAAAATAAACATCCTCTTCCTATCTGTCTGGCAAAATCTCCAGCTTCCTTTAAGATTCAGCTCAAGTACTGCCTCCTACAAAAGCACTTCCTGATACCACCCCCCAAACACCCAGTTCTTAGTGTCCTCCCTCCATCCCACCCATTACTTAGTAGGTTTTTTTTTTCATTTAATTCACTGTATTCACATTATTACCCTACCTTTAGACTGTAAGCTCCTTGAGGAGAGAAAACGGAATGCAAGGACCTGGGTTCAAAATCCCATATCTGATACATTCTCTATGAACCTCAGAAAACCACTTAAACCACCCTGAGTCTCAATTTTCCCATCAGCAAAAATTAGGAGATTGGGCATCCCTTCCAAGCCTAGATCTATGGCCCCGTGACTCTTTGTTTTTTGTCTCTGTAACCCCAAATGCTTAGCACATTATCTGGTATACAGTAGGTGCTTAATGAATGACTGTTGAATGGAATGGAATGACCCAGAGACCATTCTCATGACCAGACAACATGTCCCTGCTTCCTATTGGGAAGAATCCAGTCATCCAAGCTGAGGCATCATTAGAGATTGATCAAATTTACTGTTTTGCCTCATTGGACTATTATTCCCTCCTTCCTGAACTTTTCCTGTAATTGGGACAGCTAGATGGTTCAATGGGTAGTGAACCAAAATCCGGCTTCAGACACTTCCTAGCTGTGTGACCCTGGGCAAGTCACTTAACCCCCATAGCTTAGCTACTCTTCTGCCTTAGAACCAAGACATAGTATCAATTCTAAGATAGAAGGCAAGGTTTAAAAAAAGAGAAATTCCTATAATCTCCCACCACCACATCTTTTCCTTGGCTGTTCCCTAAATAGTTTATCCTCCCTGTTCCCTCTTCATTTATTGAAAGGCAGGGAAATGGTGCAGTGGAGAGATCTCCAGACTTAGAACAGAAAGTTGTAGTTCAACTCCCAATCCAAAGCTCAAAGGAGATCATTTTATGATTTTGAAAAAGGCCATCCCACTCTGCAACAAGAGAGATTAAAACATAAAATTCATGCCTTTGAGAGACGGTATCGGTTGATGATTGAAAAAATAGATGAAATTGTGGGATGCAGATCCATATCAAGTTCTTAGGTAAGGGACGGTGGCGACAAATGAAGTCGATATCACAACAAACAGCTCTTCTCTCCTCCACATGGTGGCTCAGTATCACCAGAAGAGACAGAAAGCGCACCCTCCCCCCCAAGATAAGGGACCCTGAATGGGACCAGTCTGCCATTTCTTCGGGTTGTATTTGGGCGAGATGGCCATTTTATCCTTCTTCTGTCAGTGCATTGAGTCTCTGGCAGCTGCAGCTTCTGACACAGTAGTCCCACCTGCCCGAAAGGATGGTTGGAACTCACTAGGGGAAAACTCCCTAACCCCCTAGAGCTGCCAAGTGGACGGCTCCTAAGAGAACTCATAAAAAGAAAAAAGTTGTTGTTCAGCTGTTTTTCAGTCATGCCTGACTCTTTGTGAGCCCATTTGGGGTTTTCTTGGCAAAGATACTGGGGTGATGTGCCATTTCCTTCTCCTGCTCATTTTACAGATGAGGAAACTGAGATAAACGGGGCAAGTGATTTGCCCAGGGTTGTATAACTATTAAATGTTTGAGGTTGAGTTTGAACTCAGGAAGTTGAGTCTTCCTGATTCCAAGCTTAGTGGTTTATCCATTGTGCCACCTAGCTGCCCTAGAGCAAGAAGACCTGAGTTCAAATCCAGCCTCAGACATTTACTAGTAGAATGTCCCTAGGAAAATTACTTAACCCCAATCTGCCTCCATCTCCTCGATGGGGATAATAATATTACTTATTTCTTAGGGGGTTTGTGATAATCAAATGAGATCATACTTGGAAAGGGTTCAGCACATAGTAGACACTTCATAAATGCTTGTCTGTTTCTTCCCTCACCATCGCATGAAGTCCTGCCAGTTAAAATTCAACTCAAACACTGCTTTGTCCATGAAGCTGTCCTGATCCCCTTCGTTCAACCATGACCTCTCCCCAGTACCTCACATTGTATTTTATTTTATATCATTCTAGTGTTCTACGTAATATTGTATATCATGGGCATGTGCTTTTGGGTCCTGCGGGCCTCCGGATTGTCGTGTCCTTGACCTTACCAGGATCCAGTCTTATCTTCTTCAGTTCCATGTTCTTATTTCAGTCCCATTTTGTAAATAAAGTTCTTCCCTCCCAGGGAAAGGATGAATAGATAATAAATAAATGAATGGATAGATAGATAGATAGATAGATAGATAGATAGATAGATAGATAGATAGATAGATAGATGGATGAGCAAACAAATTAATTAATTAATAAACAAACAAACAAATTTGGTCCCTAACTATATCCCTACTAGGTATTTAATAAATATGTGTTGTTTGAAGCTTCTAGGTGACTTAGAGAAAAGAGAGCTGGCACTGGAGGCAGAAAGACCTAAATTCAACTCTAGCCTGAGACCTTTACTAACTGTGTGACCCTGGACAAGTCACTTAACCATGTTTGCCTCAATTTTCTCATCTATAAAATGAGCGAGAAGGAATTGGCAAACCACTCAGTATCTTTGCCAAGAAAATTCCAAGTGGGGATGGGGGTATGCAGCTAGGTGACTCCATAGATAGAGTGCCAGGTTTGGAATTGGGAGGATATAAGTACAAATTTGACCTCAGACACTTACTAGCTGAGTGATCTTGGGCAAGTCACTTCACCCTGTTTGCCTCTGTTTCCTCATCTATAAAACTCTGGAGAAGGGAATGGCAAACCATCCAAGAAGACCCTGAAGGGGGGCGTGAAGAGTCAGAAGTGACAACAACAAAGGGCCAAGTTTAGATGTCAAAAAGACAAGACTTTCAGGCCAGGGGGAGCCACTGAGAGCTGAAGCAGCATGTTCCAAGAGAATGTCGCTATCACCAGGAGTTAGAATAGAGCTGAGCCCACCTCGGTCCTCTGAGCCTTCACTCGAGACCATGGAGGGATTCTAGGGTCTGTCTGCAGTAACTTGGCTGAATGATCTCTCCCTGCCCCCACCCCTCCCAACATGATCCTGTGCCAGCCCTTATGGGCTCAGAAATTATGTTTTCCATAGTGACAGGAGAACACCTGCACCACATTTCAAATTACAGTCCTCAGGGTAAAAATATTAATGTTGAATCAGGTGGACCTCACTCTATGCAGATGCTAGCAGCACAAACTCCTAGAAGCTTTCTATTTAAAAGCCCTTAGTTTCCATCCTAGAATCAGTATTGTATAATGGTTCCAAGGGGGAAGAATCGTAAAGGCTGGAGAATAAGTGACTTGTCCAGGGTCACACAGCTACTAAGTGTCTGAGACTAGATTTGAACCCAGGGTGATGAGTCTTCCTGATTCCAGGTTTGACACTCTATCTACTATTCAACCTAACTGCCTTTGCCTGGAAAATAGTAAATACTTGTTCCTTTCTCCATCCCTGGCTTCTACAGTTAAACTGAATTCCCCATTTTCGTGGTAAGTCTATATAGTCTATAGTCTGAGCCCTGATAAGTATGCACTGATCACATCTGCCTCTCTAATGGCTCACTTTGAAATGGATTATGTCAAGGGGGAAGCCTTCAGCCTAATGAAAGTCTCCTCTCTTTAGAGACAGCATAGTGTGTGGTGGACCAAGTCCTGGACTAGACATTTGACTTGGGCATAGACATTCGCGAGTTTTGTGACCCTGGGCCAATTACTTAATCCTTCTAGGCCTCAGTTTCCCCATCTATAAAATAAAAGAGTTAAAGAGTAGCCTTAGATCTTTTCTAACTCTAAATTTAAATCCCATGATGCTCAAAGATCCTATGGCTATCCCTTCACCCAATGACTTCAATCGATGAATGATCTCCCATCCCATCTCCACCACCATCTCCATCATTATTGGATTCTTCCCATGTCCTATAAATAATTCAGAGGCCTAGACACCCATAGCACAGCTTTGTACCACCCGGTTCCAGTGCCAGGAATCTTGGGAAGAGGGCCCGATAATATTGCATGAGTCCAAAGTAATTAAAGTGCATCATTACATAGAAATTTGTAATTAAACACTTTAACGTAATCATGCCGCACAGCACGGCTCCTGATGAATTAATTAAAAGAACTCCAGAAATTAATGTTTGCATTGTCACCATTGTTGTGCTAGCCTCCACAGACTCCCTGACTACTCCCGAAGCATGTTGGGAAGTAATTATATGCCCCAATGGAGGGGGGGAGTGGGAAGGTCTTCATGTCCCTGCAGAACAGGAACCTGAGCTGAGAAGAGCTGATGTCTTTGTAAGGACCTGGCTGGGGGTGTCCTAGCCAGGAGACTGTCAAGCCTGGGCCAGAGTGAAATAACAAACAATAAAAACGACAACAACAACAACAAATAGAAACATACTCAAATCTGGCTTCAAACAGTTACTAGCTGTGTGACCCTGGGAAAGTCACTTAACCCCCATTGTCTAGTCTTTACTGCTCGTCTGCCTGAGAACCAATATACAATACTGATTCTAAGATAGAAGGTAAAGAGTTTTTTAAAGTACTCACATTGATATATAACCTTTCAGTTATGAAGTGTTTTACATATATAATCTGCTTTTAGTTCTGTGAAGTGGGTGGTATAAATAAATCATCCTTATTTTGCAGTTGAGAAATTTAAGACAGAATGATTAATGATATGCCTAAAGCCATATTGTTAATAAAAAGGATGGTCAGAATTTGATCTCAGGTCTTCTAATGAGAAGTGTAGGGATTTTTTTCTACTAAACAGCTTGAGTCAATCTTTAAGAGACAAGGAGGCTAGACAGTGTATCTAGGAATTTAGAGGTTGAAAAATCCGTGGAAGAGAGAAGAACTGGTCCTGGAAAAGAGGAATTGAAGTCTAGGGGGGAAACAACCAGGTTACCATAGTTCATGATAACCATATATACCCTAGACATTAAAAGATGAGATTTCAAAAAATTCAAGGATGATACCATAGCCTGGCACTCTAAAAGGAAAAAATCAGATTAAGAGGGATGGGAGGCTAGTAAAAGTGAAGCTTTGTTAACATAGTCATGTATTATTCCAATAAAGAAGAAAAGGGGGAGTCATCTAAATCTGTTTCATATTTTTTAATGAACATGTAAAGAAATTTGAAAGACCATTTAGGTGAGGATAAGTACAAAAAATGATGCTATTTTTAAGGACATTGTTAAGATTAAATCTCAGAAGGAGCTAAGGTTGTTAGAGAATGCAAAGGATACATTTTCTAAAGCTATGTTGTCAATGAGAACAAAGAATTAATAGGTGTGCTACATGAGCCATATGGAATTATATTGTTGAATGTCTGAGTTAAATCAAGTCTATTCAACTCAGATTTTCTGTTGTTTGTTTTTGTTTTTCTAGGATTTTGGATAGAAAAATTTTAAAAATTCTCCAAACCAAATGTGACCTGGAAGTGGAGTCATTCACCATATGACCTACTTGATTTCTATTATCATCAGCCCTCTCATCCCTCAGCTTTATCAGCTGGAGGAACTTTAACCAGAGATAGAAAATGCAGAAACAGCAACTGCTTAGTAATCCTTTACCACATGAATTTTACCATTGACCCTCCTGTCGCTGCTCTAATTTAAAATTAAATTAAAAAATTAAAAAGGACATCTCCTAGAAGAGATTGTCAATAGAAACCTTCCCACCATTTCAACATGGCACTGTCTTCTCCTCTTGAATGGTTCATCTCCTTGTTCTTCTGAAATCCATGCACTGTGTTTCCTGGGTCACCTCAACTCATCATCTGCTTTCTCTGCTTCTCCCTTTGAGCTGCTGAATATTGAAAGAGATAATAACAAAATATATCTCACTGGGTCCACTGGTATCTAATCTATTTATCTCTGTTTCTTTCTTGGTTTCTTTCTTTCTTGGTTTCTTTCTTTCTTGGTTTCTTTCTTTCTTGGTTTCTTTCTTTCTTGGTTTCTTGGTTTGTTTGTTTGTTTGTTTGTTTGTTTGTTTGTTTGTTTGTTTGTTTCTTTCTTTCTTTCTTTCTTTCTTTCTTTCTTTCTTTCTTTCTTTCTTTCTTTCTTTCTTTCTTTCTTTCTTTCTTTCTTAATCTTCTGTCTTAGAATCAAGCAATGGGGGTTAAGTGACTTGCCTAGGTTCACCCAGATAGGAAATATCTAAGGTCAAATTTGAACCCATGACCTCCCATCTCTAGGCCTGCCTCTGCATCCACTGAGCCACCTAGCTGTTCACATGTTATCTAATTTCAACTGGACCCCACTACCTAAAAGTATGTTCAGATCATCCCTGTCTTTTAAGAAGCCTTGATTCTTCCCTTCTCCATAATACTTACCTCCATCTAATAAGTGGCCAAGTCTGTGGCCACATCAAGTCTTGCTCTCATCTCGTTTTCTACCCTCATACAACCATCACCCCATTTCAAGCCCTTATTACCTCTCACCTCAATTATTTGCATCAGCCTCCTAATTGACCTTCCTATTCCCATTCACTCCTCTCTGTTGCCCATTTTCCACAAAAATTGACGCAAAAAAAGTCCAAGACTGAGGCAGACCACATAAAAATTTTGAATGGGTTCCTATTATTTCTTTTTTTAAGTCCTTACATTCTGTCTTAGAATTGATACTGTGTATTGGATCCAAGGCAGAAGAGTGGTAAGGGCTAGGCAATGGAGGTTAAGTGACTTGCCCAGGGTCACACAGCTAGGAGGCAGTGTGAGGGGCTCACACAGGGAGGGGTTCAAATCTGACCTTAGATATTTCCTAGCTGGGTGAACCTTGGCAAGTCACTTAACCCCCTCTAGTCTGAGGCTAGATGTGAACCCAGAATCTCACTGAGCCACCTAAATATCCCTAGTTTCCTATTACTTTGAGGATAAAATACAAACTTCCTGACCAAGTAGTTAAGCACTCACCTTTCTCCCCCTTCCCACTCCAAAATATGATTCTAACCTTATTTTCCAGTCTTTGTACATTATTTCCTACATTCTATCCAAACCATATTATTGGCTATTCTCAGCATTTCATCTTCCACTTTGGGTAATTTGCACAGACCATTCTCCATGCCTAAAGGACTGTTAGAGGTAAAATTTAGGGTTGTTGACTGAATATATTATTTAGTGGTCACCAGGGATTAAAATTCAATCCCAATGAAGTACTCAAGTCAGTTTGGCTTTTTATGGTGGTTTAATTACAATAGAAGGAAGAAATTAAGAAGAAGGAGAAGAGGGAAAGGGTATAAGATTTTCTCTGCTTTGGCCTAAGCCAAGGGGAGTTCAGAGGCCTCAGCCAAGGGACCTTCTCAGAAAATTCAGTCTAGCTCTGCTTCCAGCCACAAGGCCTCCTCCAAGATGAGGGACCTCCTTGGAAGATAGTGCCTTCAGGAGGTAAAGGAAAGGGAGAGTCAGCCTTAATTACTCACCAAGGCCGATTCAGGGAAAATGCCTCACCTAAACCATGCTACAGAGCTACTCCCAGTAAACTCCACTGCCAAGTCTGCCAAAGCTGCAAGCCCTTCAAACACTGCTGAGAGCTCCCAATGCCGCCAAGCGAGTATTCACAGGAAGTGATGCGAAATATATAGGCAGTTATTTACATAACTTCCTCTGTCTCACATGTACCAATGGTGGCTTAAGCCCAGGGGGTCAATCAGTTTTTTCTGATTTGTCACTTGCTAGCACATGCTGGTCATATGCCATCCTCCCCTACAGTTAATCCTTAAGTAGGGTTGTATACATTCCTTGGTTGCTAAAATTCTAAAGACTAAGCAGGATGGAGTAAATCTAAAATTCACAGTGTTCTCCCTCCTTATCCTGCCTCTCAGAATCTGTCTTCCTTTATAACACAGGGAGGCTACCACATCTTCTAACACACTTTCTCCAGTTCATTCACCATTCCCCTAATTATTAGTGTTGACCCCCCTCACCTTGGCCAAGAGAAATTCCTTGTATTTTCTTATCTAATAACACATCTCATTTCTCCTTAATAGAATGAAATCACCTGGAAGATAGAAATTGTATCATATTTTGTCTTTGTTTCTTCCATGCCTTGCACCCAATAGCTGTTTAATAAATGTTTGTTGAATTTAATTAAAAACCACATTTAGGCAGAACTTGGGCTAGTTAATATTTCAGATCTACTCCAACTGAAGTCTATGATCTAGCTGATATCACCATGATATCAGCATTTCTTCTTCAAGCAATCAGGCTGCAGGAGTGGGAGAACCATTCATAAGTCCCTGTAGCCCCCAGTGGTGAGAGTAAGCCCCAGTAAAATCAAAGCCATAGCATAGGAATTGCCAAACATGTAGTCTGCTCCCCAGCATGAGAAAAACAAACTTTTCCCTATCACAAATACTAAATGTTCCTCCAAGAAATCACTGGTGCAAGAATTCTAGGAGAAACTTGATCAGATGGTTACACATTGACATATTGAATTATCACCTATAGAAAACTCTGCTTAGAGCCAGTGAGGCAATCTAAATCCATCGTACTAAGATTGTAAATCATTACTAACCATTGTCCATGTAAAAAGCTTACCTAATCCCTTAGCCTATGTCACTTTCTCTATAAAATACTAACTGTGATCAATAAACTTTACCTCTGATTGCTACCAGTTCATTGGCCCCCCTGACACCTGTCAACCTTCTCCCCATATCTCATTCTCCTCACCCCTTCGGGACCCCAAGAAGTCCCCATGATTATGATGACCACACTTGAAGAGAGGACTAGTGTGCAGCAGGTCCCTGTATTTATATTTTACTTTCCATGGGATGTGGTTACATTCACAGGCTGCAAGATGGTCTCTTTAAGGTCAGTTCTTCTGCTTTCACTGTGATTTTTTTTAAGAGGTCTAGAGGTGGCAAGGCAGTGCTGAGCCCTGAGACAGAGCGACAGAAGGGGAGAGATAGTGAACATATATGTTGGGTCAGGAGCCAAGTCACTTAACCCCCATTGCCTAGCCCTTACTACTCTTTTGCCTTGAAACCAATACATATTATTGATTCTAAGACAGAAGGTAAGGGTTTAAAAAAAACTCTATGGACAATGTGGTCCACAGGGTCACAAAAAGACAGACATGGCTGAACAACAAATATATATATACATACATATGTTTTTCAACTAATGCTAAAGAAATTTGGTACTAATTTTGCTTATACAGATTCATAGTTTCTCAGGCAGTGTTGTGTGTTAAAAAGACTAGAGGTCAGGGAAGACTTTGAATCAGATTCTGCTTCTAACATTTACTCTCTGTGTGACCATTTCTCTGAGCCTTGGTTTCCTAAATTCTGGTTCTAGTATTTATTAGCCATGTTCCTGTGGGGAAGTCTCTCTGCTCTTCTGGCTTAGAATTGATACTAGGACAGAAAGCAAGAGATTTTTATTTCTTTTAGGGTGGAGAATGGCTTCATCACTGATCAGATAGAGTGCCAGATCTGGAATTGGAAGGAACTGAGTTCAAATCCGACCTCAGACACTTACTAGCTGTGTGATCTTGGCCAAGTCATTAAATCCTAATTACCTAGCTTTTGTTGCTCTGCTGTCTTAGAACTGATTATAAGGGGGGAAGGGGGGTAAAGAGAGAGAATGAATAAATAAACAAAAAGAATTTTTATTATGACAGAAGGTAAAGGGTTTTTAAAGTCTCTCTGAGCCTTATTTTACCTATCTATAAAATAATAATTATACAATCTATTTCAATCAATAAAAATTTATTAAGCACCTTCTACATGCCAGGCACTGTTGTAAGTATGGGACATACAAAAAAGGCAGAAGATGATCTTTGCGCTCCAAAAGCTTACAATTTAATGGGGGAACAATGTATGAACAAATATAATACAAAGTGGGGTATATGCAGGATATATAGGAGATAGTTAATAGAGGAAAGGCACTGGAATTAAGATGGTTTGAGGGGTGGGAAAGAAAAGAGAAACAATGGGGCAAGTAAGTGGCCCAGTGGATAGAGAGAGCCAGACCTGAAAACAGCTGGATGACCCTGGATAAGTCACTTAACCCCCATTGCCATGGAACCAATACATAATATTGAATCTAAGAGGGAAAGTGAGGGGTTTTTTTTGTTTTTTTTATTTTTTTATAGTATTTTATTTGATCATTTCCATGCATTATTCATTAAAGACAAAGATCATTTTCTTTTCCTCCCCACCCCACCCCCCGTAGCCGATGCATGATTCCACTGGGTATCACATGTGTTCTTGATTCGAACCCATTGCCATGTTGTTAATATCTGCATTAGAGTGTTCGTTTAGAGTCTCTCCTCTGTAATGTCCCCTCAACCGCTGTAGTTAGGCAGTTGTTTTTCCTCGGTGTTTCTACTCCCACAGTTTGTCCTCTGCTTATGGATAGTGTTTTTTCTCCTAGATCCCTGCAGATTGTTCAGGGACATTACACTGCCACTAATGGAGAAGTCCATTATGTTCGATTATACCACAGTGTATTAGTTTCTGTGTACAATGTTCTCCTGGTTCTGCTCCTCTCGCTCTGCATCACTTCCTGGAGGTCGTTCCAGTCTCCATGGAATTCCTCCACTTTATTATTCCTTTTTGCACAATAATATTCCATCACCAACATATACCACAATTTGTTCAGCCATTCCCCAATTGAAGGGCATCCCCTCGTTTTCCAATTTTTGGCCACCACAAAGAGCGCAGCTATGAATATTTTTGTACAAGTCTTTTTGTCCATTATCTCTTTGGGGTATAGACCCAGCAGTGCTATGGCTGGATCAAAGGGTAGACATTCTTTTATCTCCCTTTGTGCATAGTTCCAAATTGCCCTCCAGAATGGTTGGATCAGTTCACAACTCCACCAGCAATGAATTACTGTCCCTACTTTGCCACATCCCCTCCAGCATTCATTACTTTCCATAGCTGTCATGTTAGCCAATCTGCTAGGTGTGAGGTGATACCTCAGAGTTGTTTTGATTTGCATCTCTCTGATTATAAGAGATTTAGAACGCTTCTTCATGTGCTTATTAATAGTTTTGATTTCTTTATCTGAGAACTGCCTATCCATGTCCCTTGCCCATTTATCAATTGGGGAATGGCTTGATTTTTTGTACAATTGATTACAATAAAAAACATTCCAATAGGAGCATTACATGATCAGCCTCTGTGCTTAGTCCTTACTGCTCTTCTGTCTTGGAACTAATACTCAGAATCGGTTCTAAGACATCAGGTACGAGTTTAAATTTTTAAAAAAGGAAGAAAAGGAATTGGGTCTAAAGAAAGTGAGATTTTAGTTGAGACTTCAAGGAAGTCAGGGAAGTCAGTAATCCAAACAGAGGGAGTAGAGTGTTCCAGGCATGAGGGACAGCCAGAAAGAATACCAGAGATGAGAGAGGAAGTGTCTTATTCTTGGGACAGTCAGGAGACCAGTGCCACTAGATTGTCTTCAATCTGCATGTCAGCGAGTAAGGTGTAAGAAGACCAGAAAGCTTGGGGAGTGGATGTGGCTCCATCTTATGAAGGGCTATAATACAAAGAAGGCAATTTGTATTTGTTCCTGGATATAACAGGAAGCCACTGGAGTTTATTGAGTGGGAGTTGAGGAGGCTGATAGGACCAGATCTGCATTTTTGGAAAATCACTTTAGTGGCTGAATGGAGAATGGATTGAAGTAGGGAGAGAATTGAGGCAGGGAGACCCCAGCACACAATTCCACTGGGTTTTACATGTGTCATTGATCAAAACCTATCTCCATATTGTTATGTTTGCATTTAGGGGATCATTTAGAGTCTACATCCCCAATCATATTCCCATCGACCCATGTAATCAAGCAGTTCTTCGTCGGTATTTCTACTCCCACAGTTCTTCCTCTGAATGTGGATAGTGTTCTTTCTCGTAAATCCCACAGAATTATCCAGGATCACTGCATTGCTACTACTAGAGAAGTCCATTACATTGATTGTACCACAGTGTATCAGTCTCTGTGTACAATGTTCTCCTGGTTCTACTCCTTTCACTCTGCATCATTTCATGGAGGTTGTTCCAGTTCCCATGGAATTCCTCCAGTTCATTATTCCTTGAGCACAATAGTATTCCAACACCAACATATACCACAATTTGTTCAGCCATTCCCCAATCAAAAGGAGTCCCCTCGTTTTCCAATTTTCCAATTTTTTTGCTACCACAAAGAGCACAGCTATAAATATTCTTGTATAAGTCCTTTTCCTTATTATCTCTTTGGATTATAAACCCAGCAGTGCTATGGCTGGATCAAAGGGTAGGCAGTATTTTAGCACGCTTTGGGCATAGTTCCAAATTGCCCTCCAAAATACTGAATTAATTTACAACTTCACTAACAATGCATTAATGTCCCAATTTTGCCACATCCCCTCCAACATTCATTACTTTCCTTTGCTGTCATGTTAGCCAATCTGCTAGGTATGAGGTGGTATCTCAGAGTTGTTTTGATTTGCGTTTCTCTGATTATAAGAGATTTAAAACACTTTTTCATGTGCTTATTAATAGTTTTGATTTCTTTATCTGAAATTGCCTATTTTGCCCCTTGCCCATTAGTCAATTGGAGAATGGCTTGATTTTTTGTACAATAGATTTAGCTCTTTATAAATTTGAGTAATTAGGGGGCAATGGGTAGCTCAGTGGATTGAGAGCCAGTCCTAGAGATGGGAGGTCCTAGGTTCAAATCTGGCCACAGACACTCCCCAGCTGTGTGACCTTGGGCAAGTCACTTAACCCCCATTGTCTAGCCCTTACCACTCTTCTGCCTTGGAACCAATATATAGTATTGATTCCAACACGGAGGGCAATGGTTTTAAGATAAAAATTTTTTTGAGTAATTAGACCTTTATCAGAGGTTTTTGTTATGAAGAATTTTTCCCAATTTGTTGCTTCCCTTCTAATTTTGGTTGCATTGGTTTTGTTTGTACAAAACCTTTTTAATTTAATGTAATAAAAATTATTGATTTTACATTTTGTGATTTTTTCTAACTCTTGCTTGATTTTAAAATCTTTCCTTTCCCAAAGATCTGACATGTATACTATATACTGACATGTGTTCACCCAATTTACTTATAGTTTCCTTCTTTATATTCAAGTCATTCACACATTCTGAGTTTATCTTGGTGTTGGGTATAAGATGTTAATCCAACCCCAACCTCTCCATTGGAAGACCATACTGTCTTCCAATTTTCCCAACAGTTTTTTTTATCAAATAGTGAATTTTTATCCCAAAAGCTGGAATCTTTGGGTTTATCATAGACTGTCTTACTGAAGTCACTTACCCCAAGTCTATTCCACTGATCCTCCTTTCTGTCTCTTAACCAGTACCATATTGTTTTGATGAACACTGCTTTATAGTATAGTGTGAGATCTGGTACTGCTAGGCTCCCTTCCTTCACATTTTTTTTTCATTATTTCCCTGGATATCCTTGATATTTTGTTCTTCCAAATGAACTTTGTTATGTTTTTTTTTTCTAATTCAGCAAAAAAGTTTTGTGGTAGTTCAATAGGTATGGTACTAAATAAGTAAATAAATCTGGGTACAATTGTCAATTTTATTATGTTAGCTCATCCTACCCATGAGAATTTAATATTTTCCCAATTATTTAGATATAGTTTTAGTGGTGTGGAGAGTTTTTTGTAGTTGTGTTCATATAGTTCCTGTGTATTGTCTAGGGTGATTCTGAATGGAATTTCTCTTTCTAATTCTTGCTGCTGAGATGTGTTGGAGATATATAGAAATGCTGATGACTTATGTGGATTTATATTTTATCCTGCGACTTAGCTAAAGTTGATGATTATTTCCACTAGCTTTTTAGTTGATTCTCTAGGATTCTTTAAGTAGACCATCATATCATCCTCAAAGAGTGATAGCTTGGTATTCTCATTGCCTATTTTAATACCTTCAGTTTCTTTTTCTTCTCTAATTGCTACTGTTAGTGTTTCTAATACAACATTAAACAATAGAGGTGATAATGGGCATCCTTGTTTCACTCCTGATCTTATTGGGAATGCATCTAGTTTATCCCCATTGCAGATGATGTTGGCTGATGGTTTTAAATATATATATATATATATATATATATATATATATACTGTTTATTATTTTTAGGAAAAGTCCTTTTATTCCTATACTATCTAGTGTTTTCAATAGGAAATTAGGAGTATTGTATTTTGTCAAAGGCTTTTTCTGCATCTATTGAGATAATCATGTGATTTTTGTTAATTTGCTTTTTGATATGGTCAATTATGTGGATGGTTTTCCTAATATTGAACCATACTTGTATTCCTGGTATAAATCCCACCTGATCATAATGAATAACCCTCATGATCACTTGTTGGAGTATTTTTGCTAGTATTATACATACATACATATATATATTATTATTATTATCTTTTGCATCTATGTTCATTAAGGAGATTGGTCTATAGTTTTCTTTCTCTGTCTTTGACCTGCCTGGCTTTGGAATCAGTACCATATTTGTGTCATAAAAGGGATTTGGTAGAAAGCCTTTTTTGCTTATTATGTCAAATAGTTTTGCTTGTTTTTTCAAAATACCAACTTCTAGCCTTATTTATTAATTCAATATTTCTTTCACTTCTGATTTTATTAATTTCTCCCTTAATTTTTGGGATCTCTAATTCAGTTTTCATCTGAGGATTTTTAATCTGTTCACTTTCAAGATTTTTGATTTGCATGTCCAATTCATTGACCTGTACCCTCCCTAATTTGTTAATATATGAACTCAAGGATATAAATTTCCCCCTGAGTACTGCTTTGGCTGCACCTCAAAGATTTTGAAAGGATGTCTCATCATTGACATTTTCTTCAATGAAATTATTAATTGTTTCTATGATTTGTTCTTTAACTAATTGGTTTTGTAGAATCATATTATTTAATTTCCAATTAATTTTTATTTGGCTCTCTATGTACCCTTACTAATTATTATTTTATTGCATTATGATCTGAAAAGTTTGCATTTATTGTTTCTGCTTTTCTGCTTTTGTTTGCCATGTTTTTATGCCCTAGTATATGGTCAATCTTTGTGAATGTACCATGTGCTGCTGAAAAGGTGTATTCCTTTCTGTCCTTTTTTTATTTTTTGCATATATTAACTCTAATTTTTTCTAAAATATCATTCACATCTCTTAACTCTTTCTTATTTATTTTTATTTGATTTATCTAGATCTGATAGTAGTAAGTTCATGTCTCATGCTAGTATAGTTTTACTATCTATTTTATCCTTGAGCTCCACTAGTTTCTCCTTTAGAAATTTGGATGCTATGCCATTTGGTGCATACATGTTGAGTACTAATATTTCCTCATTGTCTATACTGCCTTTTATCAGGATGTAATTACCTTCCCTATCTCTTTTAATCACATCTATTTTTACTTTGCCTTTGTCAGATATCATGATTGTGACTCCTGCCTTCTTTCTCTCAGTTAAGGCCCAATAGACTTTGCTCCAACCTTTAATTCTAACCCTGTGACTATCTATCTGCCTCATGTGTGTTTCTTGTAGACAACATATGGTAGGATTTTTATTTTTAATCCACTCTATTTGTTTTCCTTTTATGGGTGAGTTCATCCCATTCAGTTCAAAGTTATGATTGCCACCTGTGTATTCCCCCAAATTTTGATATCCTCTCCTAGTTCTGTCCTTTCTTCTTTTGCTATATCCTTTTAAACCAGTGGTTTACTTTTAATCAGTCCCCCTAATCCCGACCATAATATGCTTCCCTTTCTGCCCCCTCCCTTTTTGTTACCTTATTTTTTAGGATCTGTTAAGTTCCCTCCCCCCTCTCTTTCACTTCCTTTTTGTACTCCCTGCCCCCCTCCCCCCTTAGTTTTCCCTTCTCGCTTTCCCTATAGGGTAAGATAGAATTCAATATCCCAAAGGATCTAGATGCTCTTCCCTCTCAGAACTGATTTCACTGAGAGTAAGGTTTAAGTATTACCTATTAGCATTCTCTTCCTCTCCTTCTTATAATAGTATTCTTCCCCTCCCCTTCCCAATTGCCTCTTTGTGAGATATAGATTATCCTATTCATCTTATTTCCTCAAGTTTCTCTAGGTGCCATCTTCTAAGTTTGGGTGTGGTTGATTGAACATTTATTTGTATGTATACTTTCATGCAAAAGAGGACTGCCCCCTAACAGGTTTTTTTGTCAATGCATCTAGCAATTATTGGTTTTGTTCTTTTTTTCCTCTTATCCTCAAATTATTGTAATCTTTAAATTGATTATGTTTTCATGATCCTTTTGGGGAAAATCTTTCCCAACAGGATCAAATAGGGAAATGTAAAAATGGAGATTTGAACCCCAGACTTCAATTCCCAGAAGTCCTTGGCCACTTCCAAGAATGCTTTGTAACTTCACCTGAATTCCCACCTGGGCCAAGAACAGAAATTGTACTTAAGCTGACTCTCCGCCTACTTCGGGCCTCTCTCTCTCATATTCCGCTTCTAGGGACATGCGGCTCTCTACCTAGCCAGCAAAATGTAGGCTGCACATGCTTTCTTATTAATAAACCTCTAAAATATAATACTTTTAGTAGAGAAACTAATTTTTAATCACAACAAAAGGAAGGAAGGAAGGAAGGAAGGAAGGAAGGAAGGAAGGAAGGAAGGAAGGAAGGAAGGAAGGAAGGAAGGAAGGAAGGAAGGAAGGAAGGAAGGAAGGAAGGAAGGAAGGAAGGAAGGAAGGAAGGAAGGAAGGAAGGAAGGAAGGAAGGACATTTGAGGTTTTCTTGACAAAAATAATAGAGTGGTTTGCCATTTTCCTTCTCCAGCTCATTTTACAGTTGTGGAAACTGAAGCAAATAGGGTTAAATGATTTATCCAAGGACACACAGCTAGTAAGAGTCAAAAGTCAGATTTGAATTCAGGAAACTAAGTCTTCCTGACTCTAGATCCAATACTCTGACTGTCCATCAATCACAACACCATAGATCTAGGGTTGGAATGGATCTCAAAGCTCATCTAGATCAATAGTGTCAAATTCACATTGAAATGTTATTCTTTTTCAATTAGGTCTGAATGTGACCCCATTTGGGGTTTTCTTGGCAGAGATTCTGGAGTGGTTTGTCATTTCCTTTTCCAGATCAATTTTATAGATGAGGAAATTGAAGTGAATAAGGTAAAGTGATTTGCCTTGGGTCATACAGCCAGGAAGTATCTGAGACTTTATTTGAACTCAGGAAGATGAGTCTTCCTGACTCCAGGCCTAGCACTCTATTCATTGTGTTCATGCTCTGGGGTTGCCTGGATATTAATAGTAGTTAGATGAATTTTCATTCACTCACTCACCAATCAGTATAGTCCAATACCAGAGTGGAGCTCTAAAACCAAATGAATTAACTCCCCCAAGGAAGGGAGGTTGGTACCCTAGGGTAATGAAAGAAACTCTAGGACTAAGACTTAATTTTAGTGATTTCTGGTCTTTTGACTGAAAGTAAAATTATTATCTCTCTGAGCCTCCATTTTCTAATCTGTAAAATGGGGATTAATCCCATTTACATTATATGGCTTATGGTAAGGCAAGCATCTTATAAACCATCACAGAATCAAAGAATTCAATACCCACCCAGTCCAACCTATACACAAAAAGTAATCCCACTATAACATTCCCTACATATTTATAGATGTGTGTTATTATTGGGCTAGTTATGTGGTGAAGTGGATAGAGCACTGGACTTGTAACCAGGAACACTCATCTTCATGAGTTCAAATCTAGCCTCAGACATGACCATGAGCAAGTCACTTCACCTTGTTTGCCTCAGTTTCTTCATCTGTCAAATGAGCTGGAGAAGGAAATGGCAAACCACTCCAGGATCTCTGTCAAGAAAACCCCAAATGGGGTCATGAAAAATAGGACATGACTGATCAACAGTATACCAAGACCTTAGGTTCTGACTATCTGCTCCTTACTAGAGACTTCTGAGTACTGAATAAATATCTGAGTCTATCAGGGGTGTTCTGGTAAATGTTGAACAATCAGCTCTTTATAAAGCATTATATACTTTTAAAGCTTAATCTGCATTTTAACATTTTTCTCCATCACTTATTTTTAAAACCTTAACTTCTGTAATGCAGAAAAGCAGTAAGTGCTGGACCAATGTTAGCAAAGGTTTTCAAATTCCTGTGCCCAAACTACAATTTCAAGCTAGCTGTGAAACCCCAAAGTTACCCCAGAGAGCAGAGGGAGGAAGTGTTCGCTTTGGGCAACTGGACAGAGAGGCAAAACAAGCAAAAAAATGTCCTGAGGCACTGAGAAGAGGGGAAACAAAGCAACTCCCCTGAGTGCCGGTTCTGCACACATGCCACATCTTTGCCAATGCTGATCTAAACAATCAACAAAACCATAAATCATGATTGATAATGTTTGCTGATTTCTAAGGCTAAAATCTAACAATAGATTTTTGGGAAGCCAAAATGAACTGGTTCAAGTACATCCTGGACCCAGCCATAAAAGGGATTAGTCCCAGTACGGTAGAACCTGGGCTAATGACAGTAACTTAGCAAGATATCTAGGTGGAGAGAAGAGAAGGTAGATTGTTGTAAGTCTTCCAAGGATATCTGAACTAGTGAACCCTACACATTCCAGCTTGTGGGAGACACCTGGGGGAGGGGCAGCCTAACCAGCAGGGATCTTGGGAACAGGGGGAAACATAGAGCACTGTGATTCAATTGGAGAGAGTTTTCCATACAAAACAAAGCAAAAAAGAATATTAATTATTATGTAGCTCAACTCCTTCATTTTTCAAAGGGAGAGACTGAGACTAAAGAATTTTAGTGACTTGCCTTAGATGGGGAACAGGGTCAGGATAAAAAAAAAAACAGGACCTCAGACTCATTTTTTTATTGTTCAGTTATTTCTGTCATGTCTGACTCTTCGTCACCCAATTTGGGGTTTTCTAGACAAAGAGACAGGAGTGGTTTGTCATGTCCTTCTCCAGCTTATTTTACAAATCTAGAAACTGTGATAATTAGGGTTAAGTGACTTACCCAGGATCACACAGTTAATAAGTATCTGAGACCAAATTTGAACTCAGGAAGATGAATCTTCAGGCCTGTGCTCTATCCTCTGCACCACCTAGCTACCCAGACTCATGAGCCAGTCTTTTTCCTATAGTGCCATTCTGTGCAATATCCCTTACTCTTCCTCCTCCTCCTCCTCCTCTCCCCAAGACAGAATGCTTGTTGGATCATAAGCAGGGCATGGGATATAACAGCTAAAACCAATGACAGTAATAATAATGGTTGGTGGCTGCTGTTTGTGGTGCTAGTGCTCGAAGAGAACCAAAATGGCATCATTATGTTGGGGTCCAGTGTGTCTTGCTATGGCTAATCTGACCTATATGGGTGAGGAAGCTTCTACAAATAACCAAAACAAACATTTGGAATGGAGATGTCTCTAAATTTGCACATCTTACGTTTCTTTTGAACTCTTGCCTTCTGTTTTGTTCATGGAACATGGCATCTTCTTTGATGTGGCCATGCCATGCTAGGTAGCTCTGTGCCAGCATCTCCCATGGCTCACAATGGGTCCCAAAGTTCTTCAAAGAAAGCTGTAGTGTCCTTGTATCATGTTTTCTGACTGCCCTGTGAGCACTTACCTAGTGAGAGTTCTCCACAAAACAGTCTTTCATGCAAACACTCTTTGGTATTCTAACATAGCCAGGCTATCGGAATTGTGCTCTCTGCAACAGTGTTTGAATTCTTGGTCTGGCACCTTATCTTGCCAGGTGATCTTCAGAATCTTCCTAAAATAATTCTAATGTGAAAATAATGCTGATGGAAATAAAGTACACTGTCATCTCCAAAATCAAGGGAAAACTGGGGGAAATAGGGGAAGGAAGACCACAAATACAGATCTTCAATATAGATCTTCAAAATCTAGATCTTCAATAGGTTGCTAGGAGCTCCAAAGAAGATTAACATGACTTAGACATAGACCATGACCTCTAGCCTAATCATGAATGAGCTAGAAATGAAGGTATTTTTGAAAATTAAAAGCACAGAATTTTAGCAATGCTAAGGACCCTACAGATCATCTAGTTAAATCACCATATTTTACAGATGAGGAAACTGAGGCCAAGACAGTTAAAAGTGACTTGACCCAAGATATGCAACTATATAAAGCTCTTAAAACCATGTAAAATTTCAAATTAAATATCTTTTCTCAAATGGCTTTTTTCTTGCACTGAGAGCTGAATTTGACTGCCCCAAACTGTGCATTTTTTTAATTTAAAATTGCATGCAACATAAAATCTGTCCATACCAAATTAATTTCATGTAGGGCTGTATAATGCTAAATTATAGTAGTATAATGATAAAGTAAATGAACAAATTTCCATCTTTGGATACTGGGAAGCTCCCTTGAGCATTGTGTATCATGGATTCTTGCTCATAACACTACAAAAACTAGAGGGAAGGCCAACACTCATGCTTGTATATCTATCTATCTATCTATCTATCTATCTATCTATCTATCTATCTATCTATCTATCTATCCATCTATCTAACAGCTAGCCAAATGCCTTAGATGAAGGTAGTGCAGTGGCTAAAGTTAAGCCCTAGAATCAGGAAGACCTGAGTTCAAATTTGACCTCAGATAAAAGCTGTGTGACTCTGAACACATCACTTAGAGGGGGGGGGTGGAGTCAAGATGGTGGCATAGAGGCAGTGAAAGTTCAGACCTCTGAAAACCCTTCCTTATCAATTACAAATTAAATGTTCCCAGGGGACTGAAAATCAAACCTAACAACAAGACAGAGCCAAGGGACCCTCCTGCTGGACTCAATTTAAAAGGTATGCCCCCTAAAAGCCAGAATTCGAGAACACTCAGGTTTAAGGGGAAGGGAGAAGAAAGGTCCCAGGACCGCCCCCACACACACACCTAGAGCACTAAGCCTCCAGTGGCAGCTGGAACCTCTGGGCAGGCAAAGGCGCCGGTCTGGAGGAAGTACCTTGCAGGCAGGGCTGTGCCAGCCTCAGAGTGTCGAACATAGGCAGTGGGGAAGGGGCTATAGAGGGAGCACAGAGCAGGCAGCCTGGTTACAGCAGTGGAGACCCTCCATATTGCTCCCCACTTCCAGGAGGTTTTGGCCTCAGGTCACATCCAACCCAACCCAGCAGGATTTAATCCCATCAACAGTCTTCAGAGGTCAGGGAAGCTCAAGGTCCAACACCCCTCCCTCACAGACTGCTGTAATTTAATCCAATCAAAGCCTCCAGAGCACAGAGAACCAAAGCTCCAATACCCCTCCCCCACAGACTGCACTGAGAGACTTGCTGACAAAACTCCAAGAGGGAAGACTGACAGAAAAGCCCAAACCCACAGATCCAACACATAATGAAAGGAGTAAGAGTGCAGGCAACTACAGGGGGGGGGAGGGGGGGAATAAGGGGCAAATATGAGCAAACAACAGAAAAAGAAAAAATAAATTACAATCGACAGCTTCTATACAGACAATGAGCAAAGAGCAAACGGAACAGAGCAGGAGGAAACACCAAACAATAAAACAGACATCCCAGCAAATTGGACACAGGCTTTGGAAGAACTCAAAATACAATTCAAAACATAATTAAGAGAGGCTGAAGACAATTGGGAAAAGAAATTAAAAACTAAGATAAGTCATCTGGAAACAGAGGCACTTGAACTAAAACAAGAAAATAGTGTCCTGAAAACCAAAATCAACCAGCTTGAAAATGAGGCAAAGGAGATGAAAGAGATAATAAGGAAAAAGACCTGTACAAGAATATTCAGGGTACGCTCTTTGTGGTGGCAAAAAATTGGAAAATGAGGGGATGCCCTTCGATTGGAGAATGGCTGAACAATTTGTGGTATATGTTGGTGATAGAATACAATTGTGCTCAAAGGAATAATAAAGTGGAGGAATTCCATGGAAACTAAAACAACCTCCAGGAATTGATGTGAGTGAGAGAGGAGCAGAACCAGGAGAACATCGTACACAGAGACTGATACACGGTGGTACAACCGAATGTAATGGACTTCTCCATTAGTGGCAATGCAGTGATCCTGAACAACTTGGAGAAATCTATGAGAAAAACCATTATTCACATTCAGAGGAAAAACTGTGGGAGTAGAAACACAGAAGAAAAACAATTGCTTGAATACATGGGTCGAGGGGATATGACTGGGGAGGTAGACTTTAAATGAACATCCTAATGCAAACACCAACAACATGGAAATCGGTTCTGATCAAGGACCTAAGTAATACCCAATGAAATTGCGCATCAGCTGCAGGAAGAGTGGGTGGAGGGGAGAGAGGGAAATAATGTGATTATTATAACCAAGAAATAATGTTCTAAATTGACTAAATAAATTAATTTTTAAAAATAAATAAATAAAAGGATGCTGGGAACATAAAAAAACACATCACTTAACCACTATCTGCTTCAGTTTCTCAAAATTAAAATGGGAATAATTGTAATAGCATCTACCTCACATGTCTATTGTGAGAATCAAATGAGATAGTACAGTCAGTTCTCAATTTTCCACTGGGTTAACATTCCTAGGATATGGTGTGAAAGTGAAAAATGCTAATGCTGATACGTTAAACCTATGAGAAATATGAAGTTAGCTTCCCATGACCACCAAAAACTGTAATCTTTTGCTAGAGATTACTGAAAATGCACTTTTTTGTATATAATTCTTTATAATAAAACATTAATTCTGATAAATTGAACATTTCCTAAAGTTGTAACCACAAAATAACCCATTAAAATCAGTATATAAGGGAACAGCTAGATGGTTCAGTGGATAGAGAATCAAGCTGAAAGATTGGAGGTCCTGGGTTCAAATCTGTCCTCAAATACTTCCTAGCTGTGTGACCCCAGGCAAGTCACTTGACCCCCATTATCTAGTCCTTACCACTCTTTGGCCTTGGAATCAATGGTCAGTATTGATTCTAAAACAGAAGGTAAGAGGTTTTTTTTTTTTTAATTTAGTATGTAAAATAAAATTGGTAACATGCAAAACATTTTTCTCACTAGTAATTCTCTAGAATTCTGTGATGTTTGTGCTAATATTTCAATTTTTAAAAGAACATTGATTTAGATAATGTTCACTATCATAAATAATGCATAGCAAATAAAAGTCTTAAAACTAAGACATTTTTAACCTTAATCTTACCTTCCACTGTATCAGATGGCAGTGGAAAGGCATATATAGTTTTTTAAACCCTTACCTTCTGTCTTAGAATCAATACTGTGTATTTGTTCTAAAGCAGAAGAGTGATAAGGGCTAGGCAGTGGGGGTTAAGTGACTTGCCCAGGGTCACACACCTATGAAGTATCTGAGGCCAGATTTGAACCTAGGAACTCCTGTCTCTAGGCCTGGCTCTCAATCCACTGAGCCACTCAGCTACCCCCAAAGGCATATATTATACTGCTAGAAACCTCTCTACTTTGGCCTCTTTCTAAAAACCAAGGGAGAGGTTGCTGGGACTTTAGTTGCCTCAGTGGGAATATATCAAGAGGTCTCAACATCACTTTAACACCCAAAGGACTTGCACTATGCTTTGAGGCATAACTGCAATATAAATCTTACTGAATTCAAAACTCTGAACTAGCCACTTCTATCCTCCTAGCTCTGCCCCTTTATGAATAAGGATACTTGTATCCACAGATGAATTTTAAAGGCAAACAGTGAAAATATGCCAAAATGCACAGATAACGCTTTACAAGACTAGTGAGGTACCTGGTAGGATACCAGCCATTCCCCAGACTTGAAGTCATTGCATTTTTCATTTCTTTCACTTCTGGGCATTGCCAGGAATGTGCTCAACTGCCAAGTAAAAGTGAAAATGAAGTAATTAATTAAGTCATCTAAATACTTGAATTTGTAAATTTAAACATGCAAACATTGAAGAATGAGTGTATTTGTAGGGCTTGGGGATCTTCTGACTCCAAGTTCCCACAGCCCTGAACCATTTCTCCTCTAGTTCAACACTAATATGCTGCCAAATAATTATCCTTCCCACTCAACACCAAAGGCTGCCCGAGGATAAGACAAAGAGAGTACTAGCATACATACTTTGGAGGCAGTTACCAAATTCGGCCTGATCCTCTGAACTACCCACATCTATCCTCCTAGCTCTGCTCCTTTAAGGATAGGAATGCTTGTTGCCTCCTTAAAATGGAAGGTTTGCTAAGTGCTTACCCAGAATGATGGGGTGTATGGAGTATTCGTGTCTATGAGGGTTGCTGAGCTCTTTCCAAGGCTGCTCATCCGCTTTGGGAATCCATCTCGCACCCAGCTCTCACCAGTGGCTCCAAAAAGCTGGAGCATGTAGAGTGGACAAAGTCCAATAGAATTGTCTTAGGAGATTGGCCAAACCCGGTTGAGGGGAACCGAGAAGCCTCAAGCCCATCGGTGAGTTAGGGGGGTGTCTACCCCAAGCACGTGAAGATTTCCCCTGGCAGAATGGGGGAATGAGGGCACTTTATTCCAACTGCCATGAAGGCAGCTAAAGTAGGTGCTGTGGAGCACTTAGAACATGGTCAGACATCAAAGAAGCCAAGGACGTCCACTGCCACTCTTTCTGATGGTTGTCTTGCCACTGGGCTTGGATGACTGGAAGAGAGAGTGTGGCTGATGCCTTTGTGCAACTCTGCCCCACTTAAATCCAATTCACTCTAAATCAAGACATTATCCACTCATCATGATGTCATTGGTCAACTTCTAAAATGAAGGGCGAATGCAATGACCAAGGGCTTAGGGGGCAGCTAGTTCTCTCAGGAAACTAAGAACCAATCCTACAGACAGGAGATCCTGTGTTCAAATCTGACCTCAGACACTTCCTAGCTATGTGACCCTGGGCAAGTCACTTAACCCCCATTGCCTAGCCCTTGCTGCTCTTTTGTCTTAAAATTGCTACCAAGAGGGGTTGCTAGGTAGTTCAGGGGATAGAGATCCAGTCCTGGAACTGGGAAGTACTTGGTTCAAATCTAGCCTTAGACACTTCCTAGCTAAATGACCCTGGGTGAACCACTTAACCCCCATTGTCTAGCCCTTACTCATCTTCTGCCTTGGAACTACACAGTATTAATTCTAGGATGGAAGAGAAGGGTTTAGCACAAGACCTGGCACACAAATCTCCTCTCCCTTCCCCAATACACATACACACAGTGGTTCACTTTTGGATATAGCTTGTGGTGGCCGGAATCTTGCAGGCTACAGTAAGGCTTTCTCTCTAACTTATGGTCTCTAAGCTTTTCTATGAACTTAGTATCCACCCATTAGGACCCAAGAGAGCCATATAACCCATGTCTATCTCCTTTGTATGCCTCTTGTGTGAATAGACCTTTAGGATTTTAGGGTTAGTATTAAAATTTCCCATGCATAGAGGTTATTTTGGTAGACCAGCATATTTGTTTTTGAGTAAAAATGTGCTCAGAGAAGTCCATTTGTATTTTAATTTCTTGAGCTTGACAAATAAACCCCCAGTTTTCCAGGAAGAATGTTTGCGTGTGATTTGTCAGGGTACCTATCAAAATATTGCAAGACCTGTGTCAACAATCCCTGAGTTTACAAGACACTGAGTTTATAAGACTAGGTCTGTGGGAGAATTTGGAGACCTACCTCATTGTGGGGTCCCCTGAAATATGAGAAGGGTTCCCATCTTTGCCAGGGATCTTACCTTGTTAAAAAGCACCAAGGATCATAGGTTTAGAGCTGGAAGGGAATTCAGAGGCCCCGTAGTCCTACCCCATCATTTTATAGATGAGGAAACCGAGTCCTGGAATAGGAGGTATCAAAGATATTTTTTTTAAAAACCCTTACCTTCCATCTTAAAATCAAGACTGTATATTAGTTCCAAGACAGAAGAGTGGTAAGGGCTAGGCAATGGAGGTTAAGTGACTTGTCCAGGGTCACACAGCTGGGAAGTGTCTGAGGTCAGATTTGAACCCAGGACCTCCCATCTCTAAGCCTGGCTCTCAATCTGCTAAACCACCCAGCTGTCCATGCCCAAGACCCTTTTAACAGGGCGGGTCATTAGACTCTAGAGTCAGATCCCTTTCCACTGTACCACAATGTCCATTCATATACAATCACCCAGCTTGCAAGTTACCACCACAGAAGCAAAACATTGGGATGCTTCTCCCCTTCTCTAGTACCCCTCAAAATCTCTAGCAATGACTCCTTTTCCTTTTCAAGGTTGAATTTGAATTTAATATTCCTTATAACATGATTTCACCTAGATACAAATTTGAGAAGCAAAGATTAGACTCAGCTATGAAAATTTAACTTAGGATTCCATAGCCCCTAGGAACAGCTCTGGCTACAGCATCCCATACAGTGTCTTAATATTTACAGAAGACTCTTGAGTTCCTATCTGGCTTCAAACGCTTAATAGTGGTGTGATCCTGGCAAAGTCACTTTACCCTGTTTGCCTCAGTTTCCTCAACTGTAAAATGAGCTGGTGAAAGAAATGGCAAACCATGCCAGCATCTCTGCCAAGAAAACCCCAAATGGGGTCAGGAAGAATCCAACACAACTGAAAACCTCAAATTATCAAAAAACAAATGTGCCTGGCAATGTGCTAAAGCCTTGATAATAATCATAATAATAAGATGATAATAATGACTAGCATCTATATAGCACTTTAAGGATTACAAAACACTTTGTAAATAACTTTATAGGACAACTATGAAACAAAAAATACTAAACTGTATACTTGTTGACCCAATAATACCACTACTAGGCCTATAACCTAAGACATCATAAAAAGAAGATATGAACCCATTTGTACAAAAATATTTATAGCAGCAATTTTTGTAGTAACAAAAGTTTATAAACTAAAGGAGTACCTATCAAATGAGGAGTGGTAGAACAGAGTTTGGTATCTACTTTGGAGGCAGCTAGGTGGCGCAATGCGTAGAGTCCAGAGTCTTGAGAATCAGAAAGACCTGGGTTCAAATCTTGCCTCAGGCACCTAGTAACCTGGGCATGTCATTTAATTTCTGTTTCAATTTCCTAAACTATAAAATAAGGATCATAACAGCACCAATCTCCTAGGATTTTTTAGGGATCAAATAAAATGAGATTTGTAAAGTGTCTAGCACAGAGTAGCAATTTAATAAATGCTTGTTTCCTCCCTTCCTATCTGAATGTAATGGAATACTGCTATGCTCAAAGAAATGATGAAAAAGATGGTTTCAAAGAAACTTGGGAAGAAATAAACTATTGTTGAGTAAAGTGAGGAGAGTCAGGGGGACAGTTTATGCAATAAAAGCAACATTGTAGAAAGAAACAACATTCTAAGACTTAAAAACTCTAGGGTAGTTAGGTGGTTCAGTGAATAGAGTGCCAGTCTGCAGTAAGAGGTCCTGGGTTCAAATCTGATCTCAGACACTTCCTAGCTAAATGACCCAGACAAGTCATTTAACCCCATTGCCTAGCCCTTACCACCTTGTAATACTTAGTATTGATTCTAAGGTAAAAGGTAAAGGCTAAAAAAAAGGAATCTTTTTAAAATTATTATAATTATATTTTATTATTATATTTATATAAGTATATATTATATCATATATAATATAATAAAACATATTATAATGATCATATAATTATAATAATTAATGCACAATTACCAACTATGATTCCAGAGTACCAACTGCTAAAGCAAACTACTTCTCACAGAGAAGTGATACCAAGAGGAGCTTTAGGAGATCATTATCAACACTAGAAAGGCCTTTTTTTTGTTTGGATTCATGAAATTGCAAAGTTGGAAGAGATTCCGATGCTTAACTCTCCAAGCAATCCTGGATAAATCACCTAACCTTCTTAGACCGCAGTTTCCTCATCTGTGAAAGGGAGAGAGAGAGAGAGAGAGAGAGAGAGAGAGAGAGAGAGAGAGAGAATTGAACTAGATGGCTTCTGAAGTACCTTTTCACCTCTAGACCTAAAATCCTACAAGGAAATCAAAATCTTCAAAAAGAGTTACCTACATTCAACCTATATCTGGGTAAGAACCCACTCTGTCATATCCCTGATTTTCAGCTCACAGATCCCCAATTTATCCGCAAGCAGGCCTAGAGAGATTTAATTCACTTGAATAACAGCACAGTATTTGACAATATCTATGGAATTCCCCTGATGTGCTAGTATAATAACTACAAAAATGGGAAATTATTTTGGCCTGGCATGATTTGTTTCTGATGAAGCTAGGCTAGCTCATATCAATCACTACTTCCCTTTCTAAGAACCCACAAACTGCCTTCTAAGAATTTTTCTACAAATCTGAGTCAATCTCACCAATCCATCATTTTAAGAAACCACCTTCATCTTTCTTTTTTTTCAAATCAAGACTTTTCCTGGAGTCAGGAGAACCTGGGTTCAAAATTGGCCTCAGATACTTCTAACTATGTGGCCCTGGGCAAGTCATTTAAGCCCATTTGCTAACCCTTACCCTTTTGTCTTAATAGTCATTACTAAGACAGAGAGTAAGGGTGCTTTGTTGTTGTTTTTAATGAGTGTGACCCTGACCAAGTCACTAGCCCCCCATTGCCTAGCCCTTACAGTTCTTCCATTTTAAAACCAATATATATTATTGATTCTAAGACAATAGGTAAGGGTTTTTTTAAAGATGACATTTGTCCTTAAATCCTACATTACTTTGCTCATTAGCCATGATTTTTCCAGAGATTACTGTAGGTTTAACAATCATATTGATATAGTCTACCAGAAGCCTGGGATATAGTTTATTCAGTCTAGTGACTTGAACTCATTGAAGGCATTTGAGTATTTTTATTCTATCTTCATTCAGCTTCAATTTCAATTGAAAGAATGACACACTTGGAATTGGAAGTTTGTTTAAAACTCCTGTTTATTTTAGATTTCAATATTCCTGGCATTATTCTTAGAGGACAGTAATTTTGTGTTTTATTCACTCTTTATCACTTACCTTTGCCTCTATTTCTATCATGTATAATATCTGAATTGATTAATGCATTTTGCCTATGTGACCACATCCTCTTTAAACAACTGAATCTTTTCATCTTCATTAAATAATTTAGAACTGAAAGGGACCTCCAGAGGAATTGTTTTAACGTTGATCATTTTTCTTTTCTACTTCCAAGTCTGAAAATTATTCTTCTTAGCAGAGAAAATGGTAGCAAAAAGATAGTCAGATATTTCTGTCTTCTCTCTGTTGTCCTTTAGCATCACACCATCTACCCTGTGCAGGTTTCGTCTTTCATTGGTCTTTCTCTTGCCTCCAATGTTATCTAACAGAACCCATTTTTGTTATTCTTAGTATTTATTTAAAATCCTTGTTCAGATGCAGAAAAAGCCTTTGACAAAATACAACACTAATTCCTACTGAAAACACTAGAAAGCATAAGAATAGAATGGCCTTTCCTAAAAATAATAAACAGTATATATCTAAAACCATCAGCAAACATCATCTGCAATGGGGATAAACTAGAAGAAGCCTTCACAATAAGATCAGGAGTGAAACAAGGATGCCCATTATCATCTCTATTATTTAACATTGTATTAGAAACACTAGAAGTAGCAATTAAGAAAAGAAAAAGAAATTGAAGGTATTAAAATAGGCAATGAGGAGACCAAGCTATCACTCTTTGTGGATGATATGATGGTCTACTTAAAGAATCCTAGATAATCAACTAAAAAGCTAGTGGAAATAACAACTTTACTAAAGTTGCAGGATACAAAATAAACCCACATAAGTCATCAGTATTCCTATATATCTCCAACACATCTCAGCAGCAAGAATTAGACAGTGAAATTCCATTTAAAATCGCCCTAGACAATATAAAATACTTAGGAAACTATCTGCTGAGACAAACACAGGAACTATATGAACACAACTACAAAACACTCTCCACACAAAACTAGATCTAAATAAATGGGAAAAACATTGATTGCTCATGGGTAGGACGAACTAACATAATAAAAATGACAATCCTACCCAAATTAATTTGCTTATTTAGTGCCATACCCACTGAACTACCAAAAAATTATTTTTGCTGAATTAGAAAAAAACCATAACAAAGTTCATTTGGAAGAACAAAAGATCAAGGATATCCGGGGAAATTATGAAAAAAAAATGCAAAGGAAGGAGGATTTGCAGTCCCAGATCTCAAACTGTACTATAAAGCAGGGGACATCAAAACAATATGGTACTGGCTAAGAGACAGAAAGGAGAATCAGTGGAATAGACTTGGGGGTAAGTGACCTCAGCAAGACAGTCTATGATAAGCCCAAAGATCCCAGTCTTGGTACAAAAATCCACTATTTGATAAAAAGTGCTGGGAAAATTGGAAGACAGTATGGGAGAGATTAGGTTTGCATCAACATCTCACACCCTACATTAAGATAAACTCAGAATGGGTGAATAATGACTTGAATGTAAAGAAGGAGACTATAAGTAAATTAGGTGAACACAGAATAGTATACATGTCAGATCTTTGGAAAGGAAAGATTTTAAGACAAAGCAAGAGTGAGAAAAAACCACAAAATGTAAAATAAATAATTTTGATTACATTAAATTAAAAAGGTTTTGTACTGACAAAACCAATGCAACCAAAATTAGAAGGGAAGCAACAAATTGGGAAAAAATCTTCATAACAAAAGCCTCTGACAAAGGTCTAATTACTCAAATTTATGAAGAGCTATATCTATTGTACAAAAAAATGAAGCCATTCTCCAATTGATTAATGGGCAAGGGGTAGAATAGGCAATTTTCAGATAAATTTAAGATAGTTAAAGATAGATAAAGTTCAGATAAAGATTAAAAAACTATTAATAAGCACATGAAAAAGTGTTCTAAATCTCTTTATAATCAGAGAGATGCAAATCAAAACAATTCTGAGGTATCACTTCACACCTAGCAGATTGGCTAACATGACAGCAAAGGAAAGTAATGAATGCTGGAGGGGATGTGGCAAAGTTGGGACATAAATTCATAGCTGGTGAAGTTGTCAATTGATCCAACCATTCTGGAGGGCAATTTGGAACTATGCCCAAAGGGTGATAAAAGACTGTCTGCCATAGTATTGCTGGGTTTGTACCCCAAAGAGATAATAAGGAAAAAGACTAGTACAAGAATATTCATAGCTGCACTCTTTGTGGTGGCCAAAAATTGGAAAATGAGGGGATGCCCTTCAATTGGAGAATGGCTGAGAAAATTGTGGTATATGTTGGTGATGGAATACTATTGTGCCCAAAGGAATAATGAACTGAAGGAATTCCATGGGAACTGGAACAACCTCCAGGAATTGATGCAGAGTGAAAGGAGCAGAACCAGGAGAACATTGTACACAGAGACATTGTACATTGTGGTACAATCAAATGTAATGGACTTCTCCATTAGTGGCAATGCAGTGATCCTGAACAACCAGGCGGGATCTATGAAAAAGATCACTATCCCTATTCAGAGGAGAAACTGTGGGAGTAAAAACACTGAAGAAAACCAACTGCTTGACTACATGGGTCGAGGGAGATATGACTGGGGAGGTAGACTTTAAATGAACATCCTAATGCAAATACCAACCACATGGAAATAGGTTTTGATCAAGGACACATGTAAAACCCAGTGGAATTGCGTGTTGGCTATAGGAGGGGTTTGGGGGAGGGAAGGGAAGGAACATGATTCTTATAACCAGGGGAAAGTGTTCTAAATTGACTAATTAAATAAAATTTTAAAAATAATTTTAAAAATTAAAAAATTTAATTAAAAATTTTTAAATTAAAAAATAAAATCCTTGTTCATTCTAGATTTTGGTATTTCCAGCATTATTCTTATAAGAATCTAATTTTCTTTTCTGGTTTTTTTTTTTTTTAACTCACCTTCTGTCTTAGTAACAACTCAACACAGAAAGGCAAGAGCTAGGCAATCAGATTAAGTGACTTGCTCAGGGTCATACAGCTAGGAAGTGTCCAAAGTCAAATTCAAACCCAGGTTCCCAACTCCAGACCTGGAGATCTATCCACTGCACCATTCTCTTCAAAGGGCAAATAGAAGTAAATGGGGGTTGGGGAATACTTGCCACCATGTCCCAAGTGTTTTTCCAGGCTGAAAATGTTGAATAGATGGAAGGTTGTGAATTCAAAATGGAGTATACACCAATAGTATGGGTAAGTGGGAGGAGCAAACAACTTTTCCAATTTACCAAACAAATTCCAAAACAGTCAAGCTAAGGGAGAGAGCTTTAGAGGCTTGACTAGGGATGGTTTTAGTGCCGATCTTCGTGAAATCCCTAAGGAGCCTTTTAATCTTTAGGCTAGGCTACCTAGCATCTTCTCAAATGGCCCCAAGTAGGACAGGCCACATTAGGTAGCAACAAAGCTGAGAAGGATGGAAGACCCAGGTGTGGGCCTCCAGGTGCATACCAATGCAGGTGTGTACATTGTGGGCAGGTGAGGCCCCAAAAGTCCACAGAGCCAGGTGAATAGTGGAAAGTGATCACCAACACTATGGAATGTCTCAGGTCCAGAAGAACGGTTGAGAAATGAGGACACAGAAATGAGTAAATGCTTGTCTGTTTTCAAATTTCAAGGACTTTATATTGTTTGCATAAATTTTAGAATTTCCACAAATGTAGAAGTCATTGATGAACTGTGGGGAAGCCTTCCTTTCCTTTTACACATCGTCTTGCTTAGCTTCTGCATCTTGGCTCTTGCAGACATATCAACCTACTGAATACTCATTCTTCCCAGAGTTGAAGGATTAGTCTAAATGATGGGGCACATGGGATCATAGAATTGACTGAGGGGCAAGCCTTCTCGTTTGATAGAGGAGGGAAGACACCCCTCTTGGTGGCCTCCGCACACTCCATCTTGTCTAAACTCAGGCCTGGCTTGCTGCCAGACTCTTGGCCCTTTCTATCACATTCCTTGCCACCCTGGAACCAAAGTACCCTGGGGCAGCTCTTTCCCTTCAATGTCAAACCAAAGGCCAAGAGGCCAAACAGCCCAGCCCTGTGTCCTCTTCCTCCCTCCCCCAAAACCTTCCAACCGCCACTCCCTGCCCTTCTGGCCGCAATGACAGAGATAAACCTTGGCACCCGGTCTAAATTTCCTAGACAAGGCCCTCTTCTTCACCCTGCCCCAACCCCCAGAGGAACAATTTACCTTTCGGAGCAGGTCCAAGATATTAATTAAGATAAATCTACCTCAATTTTGAGATTCTCTTATCATGTAATTTATCAAAATTATGTTAATTATTTCTGTAGGGCAGCAAAATTATTACCTCTTCCGTGTCTGATTTGTATTAATATTCATAATTTAATAATTCAGCATCCTGGCCATCTGGTTCGGGGAGCACCATTCCTTCCTCTCCCTCTGCCCGAGCCAGAACATCTCAGCCTCTCTTGGCTGGCCCACTCTAGTCAAAAGGGTCCCCCGTGGCCGGTTCAGCAAGCAAAGCCACCTTCGTCCTTTCTTGCCTCCTCTCCGCCCTCCTCCTTTCTTCCCTCCCTTCTCTCTCTCCGCCGCCCCTCTGCTCCAATTGGAAGCCCCGAGGGGGCGGGGGTGGGAGGGAGCCACCATCTGCACCTGTAGACTGGGCTCCCACCTCTTCCCCAGCCCCCTCACCTACCCGCTCACCTTTGGAGGGAGCAACACCCCAGTGCACACGCGCGCGCGCGCGCGTTCCCTCACACACACGCACACACACTCACACTGAGCTTGGCAGGTGAGTGGAGCTGAATTGACATTTTCCACACTTTGTGATTTTTACACTGTAATTTGACATAATTAATGCCTACATTACTGCTGATAATTTAGCTAGTTAATTAAACTCCGAGGAGATAATTAAGGAGAGGCTACTGCTTGGATTGCTAATTGTTTTTGTCATTATTTCAGGGGGCCGACAGCTGCCGGCTGAGTCATCCTGTTTTGTCAGCTGACGGGTCATGTGACGGCAGGGGTCCCCGGAGCGCCCCCCCTCCTCCGCCCCCAGCTCAGGCTGGGCTTAGGTTGAGCTGCCCGCCGGCCGGCTCCGAGTTATGGACAGCAGCGAACTATCCACCTGCCTGCTGCTGAGACTGCGGCTGCTGCGGGATCACCCGCCGGGAGGTCGCCTTGGCCTCTGTGCACTCAGGCAGGCTCTCTGGCCTCCTCTAGAGGTGGCCCTTGTGCACTGCAGCGTGCCTAGAATTCTGGAGGCAGCGGGAAGACCTCCCTACTGGGGGCAAAGCTTCGAATCCAAGGTGTTAAAGAGGACGGAGATTTAGGGTTTGTGGATATCCTCCTCCTGCTCTGAATGAATCTACCTTACCTTTATCGTCTTCTCCCTCCTCCCATTTTACAGATGAGGAAACTGAGGCCCCAGAGAATTTAAGTGACTTGTACAAGATCACACAGGTAGTCAACAGCAAAGGCTGAACTTGAACCCATGTCCTTTGCCTCCTAAACCACTGAGTTTTTCCACTGCATCCATGCTATATTTTGTGCAAACCTAGTCTCATTAAGGGTATAATGGAAAGTGTTAGATTTGAGGCTAGAAGACATCTCTAGGCCTCAGTTTCCTTATCTGTAAAATGAGAGAATTGGACTAGATGCTCTCCAAGGTGTTCTAAATCTGATTGATTTTTTAAGCCCTTCTGTTGTGTCTTGGACTCAATACTAAGCATGGTTTCCAAAGCAGAAAAGCAATAAGAGGTGAGCAACAGACAGAACTCTTAATTCCAATCTCTGGTTCCTATGAGTCCCCCTTCACACCATTAACAGAGTATTCTTCCTAATTGTCATTCAGTTGTTTTCAGTACTATCAATTCTTGGTAATCCTCCCCCCCTCCCCCCATGGGGTTTTCTTGACAAAGATACTGGAGCACTTTGACATTTCTTTCTCTAGCTCATTTTATAGATGAGAAAAATAAGGCAAACAGGGTTAAGTTACTTGTCCAAAGTCACACAACCAGTAAGAGTTTGAGGCCAGATTTGAATGAGTGAAGATGAGTCTTCCTGATGCCAGGCGCAGTGCTCTATCCCCTTATCTGACAAATCTTCCTCTATACATTTCTAATCAAGTTCCTGAGTGACTTTAGGCAAGTCACTAATTTCTTCCTCATCTATAAAATAAGGGGGTTGGATTAGGTGGTCTTGCACATCCCTTCCAACTCTTAACTCTTGATTCTATGAATATCACTCTTGCTCAAAAACCTTTGCTGGCTCTGTTATCTACAAAATAAAACAGAAACTATCAATTCTAGGTTTCAAGGCCCTCCACAATCTGATTCCACTGTCCTTCTATAGCCATTTTTATATTAATTCCCTTCACAAAACCTGTACCAGTAGTGTCAACCTCAAATAATTTTTATTATTTATTATTTTCTTTTAAAATTTTAATCTTATTCATTTTTCTATTTTATTATCTATTTATTATCTATGTTTTATTTAATTAAATAATCCCCAATTACATTTTAACTTGATGTAGGCCATCCTGAGGGATGTTGCCAGTCAATTTGATACTGCTGGTCTTCACCACAGCCTAAACGACATAGAAGTTACATCCCTATTTTGCCTTGTATAGTGCTCCCCCATTCAGGGAACAAAAGATTTTTTCCATGTATCTGCCTTCTGAACTATTTCTCTTCCTTCAGGATCTAAATCTGCTGCCTTCTGTGAAGATTGAATAGCTTTGGTCCATGAGGTCACAAAGAGTCTGACACAACTGAATGACTGAACAGAAAGAATTGATCACATCCTGCCTTATAGCATACTGGCTTACATATCTCATCTTCCCTTTTAGAGCAGCCTTTAAAGCACCTTGGGGGCAGGGAATACATCACATTTTTAAAATCAGCCCTATAAGAAAGAGCTGGAAATACCTCCCTGAACTGATGCAGAGTGAAATAAGCAGAACCAGGAGAACACTGTATGTAGTAACAAAAATATTATGGAATGATTAACTGTAATGGACTCAGCTCCTCTCAGCAATACAATGAACTAGGACAATTCCAAGGGACTTGTGATGAACAATGCTATCCACCTCCAGAGAAAGAACTCTTGGAGTCAGATGCAGAGCAAAGCATATGATTTTTCATTTTAATTTATTTGGATTTTTATTTGAGGGTTTTGGTTTTATATGATTATTCTATTAAAATAATGAACAATGTGGAGATAGGTTTTGCATGATAATGCATGTATAACCCAGATCAAACTGCTTACCATTTCCCAGAAGGAGGAAGGAAAGGAGGGAAGGAAACAATCTGGGTCTTATAACTTCAGAAAACTTATGTGGGAAACTATTATATGTAGTTGATGAAATAAAATATCTTTTTTCTAATTTGAAAAACAAAATAAAACCAGCACTGTAATTTCATAAAAGAAGAAACTTTATCAAGATAAATTCAGCTACAACTAAAGTCAAAGATAACTTGCCTGTGGTATTGAAAGGTTAAATAGCTATTTTTTTTAATCTCTATAACCCCAATTCTAACACTTACAAATTAAGTATATACTTTTTTTGTTCAACCAAATTAAATCCAATTGAACAAAACATCCCATACTAATGAAGGGGAAAAGCATAAATAATCCCAAAATAATAAATCCATTAGTCAACCAATGCTATTAATTGAGCCCTTACTGGGTCCTAGGTGCTTTAGGGGGCAGGAGAGGAGATACAGTTCTGGCCCTCAAGATGTTTATATGTAGTTGGGAAATTAAGACATGCATGGAAAGTAATTGACAAATGAACAGCAATTACCAACTAAAGGGAGTGTAGGCAAAGTGCCAAATGAAAGTGCAGCTAATAAGGCATATAGTTGGGGATGGGGGAGAAAAGAGATCTTTATGATCAGGAAAATTTTCATGGAGGTTTCACTTAGGTTGAGCCTTGAAGAAGAGATGGCATTTGAAGAGACAGAAAGGGAACCTGAGTTAGAAGGAGGGATGTAATTATAATCACTCCCATTTAAATAGCATGTTTGTAACTCACCAAAACCCTAGGGGCTAACTGGTAGACATAGTCACCTCCTAATTCTACCAATAACTAAGGCTCAAAGAATCGAAAGGACTTAAGACAGCTCACAAAAATCAGAGCCAGGATTGGAATCCAGGTCTTTAGAACCTAGGCTCTCTCCACTACTTTAAAAACAAAAGCAAAACCTGTACCCTCTGTCTTAAGATAGAAGACCACAAGGGCAAGAAAATCAGGGCTAAGTGACTTTCTCAGGAAAGTCTAGGAAATAGCTAGGAAATGTCTGAGGTCAAATTTGAACCCAGATCCTCCTGACTCCATGCTTGACACGATATCCACTGTGCCAGTTAGTTGACAATATTTCTTTATCAAAAACAGAGGGGTAAAAAATACAAGCCATGATTGGAGATTACTAAGGATACTAGATGGGCTAAAGCAAAGGGTTAAATATCAAGGATCTGGAAAAAGATAAGGCTCCAAAACTAGGCATTGAATTATAGAAGCTCTTGAATATAAAAGCAACCTACAATTTGAAGCCAAAGAAAACAGGTGATCCAAAACAAATAGAAGCCCAAAGTTCTGGGGGCAGCTGGGTAGCTCAGTGGAGTGAGAGCCAAGCCTAGAGACAGGAGGTCCTAGGTTCAAATTTGACCTCAGACACTTCCCAGCTGTGTGACCCTGGGCAAGTCACTTGACCCCCATTGCCTAGCCCTTACCACTCTTTTGCCTTGGAGCCAATACACAGTATTGGTAAGTTTAAAGTTTAAAGTTTAAAGGTAAGTTTAAAAAAAAAAAGAGAGAAGCCCAAAGTTCATTACAACCAAAAAAATCCCCATATAACAAAAGGATCTTTAACCCTCAGTTGATGAGCTCCCTCTTTACTTCAATCAATAGTCAATATGTTCAAATCCATAATTTCACATATAAAAGGTGTTCGATAATCATGTCTTTAATGGAAGGAAGGAAGGAGGGAAGGAGGGGGGAAGGAGGGAAGGAAGGAAGGAAGGAAGGAAGGAAGGAAGGAAGGAAGGAAGGAAGGAAGGAAGGAAGGAAGGAAGGAAGGAAGGAAGGGAGGGAGGGAGGGAGGGAGGGAGGGAGGGAGGGAGGAAGGGAGGAAGGGAGGGAGGATGGGAGGGAGGGAGGACGGGAGGGAGGGAGGAAGGGAGGAAGGAAGGAAGGAAGGGAGGAAGGGAGGAAGGGAGGAAGGGAGGAAGGGAGGGAGGGAGGAAGGGAGGGAGGGAGGAAGGGAGGGAGGGAGGGAGGGAGGAAGGGAGGGAGGAAGGAGGGAGGGAGGGAAAAAATCCAAATATTAAAGATCATGTACAGGCATCCTGACTTCCAGCTAGGGGTGTGTTGGACCCAGTTCAAAATAATTCATGAGAGCTGATTGTTAATTTCCATTTTGTGCATTTACACATTGGAAATAGGTAAATGCTACAAACTGAGGCTTGATGTATTGTTCTGTTGATTATCTAGATTTAAGAAAGTGATGGAAGAAATGTCAATAATGCAGATTAAATTTACAAGCATGTCCTGAGTATATTTTCCCCCAGAGAGCCTGTTCCTAAATATTTCCCAGCACACCAAAACTCCCAGCCCTTAACAACAGTGACAAGACAAGTTTCATCCATTGGGTTCTCTCTTGGTACTTCAGGTTCCCCATCCAGTGAGTGGGAAGTTTAATTCATGACTCCATAGGAGCCTTTCTGGGACCTCTTTAATGGAATCAATACCTTCTCTCAGCCTTCACCCATCTCAAATTGTGAGTTCCTGAAAAGGCACAGATAAATTAAAGACTGGATAATACAGTATTGTTGGATCACAAGAATGTATATTCAGAGCTGGTAGAAACTTTAGAAACCATCTTACTCCAACCCCTTTACACTTGTCCAAGGTCACACAGGTAGATCAGTAGTAGGAAAACCAATATTTTAACCCGGATCCCCTGACTGCAGATCTATTGTTCTTTCCCACTATACCACTCTGATAGCTCTTGGATTTGCAGTATTTAACCACTTAGAAAGAACTTGCTTTCATACTTTGTGGAGTAGCCTAGAAATGAAACAAAGTAGATTCCAATTGGTTGGGAAATGCAATGGAACATCATTATTACATTGTAAATAATAATAACAAATATGAAGAATGCAGAGAAGCCCCAGGAAGACATATGAACGCAGAGGGAAATAAGCAAAAGGGAAAACACTATGCACAAAATGACTATCGCAATGTAAATGAAAAGAATGACAGCATTTTTACTGGATGCTGTCAGATGATAATTTCCAAGCAGGGCCTCAAGTAAGAAAGGAAATGAGTATTTATCAAGCATGTATCGTGTGCCCATGGGCAATTAAGTGGTACAGTAGATGGAGTGCTGAGCTTAGACTTAGAAAGATTCACATTCCTAAGTTCAAATCTGATTTCAGATACTTACTAGCTTTGTGACCGTGGGCAAGTCTTTTAACCTTGTTTGCCTCATTTTTTTTTATTTGGCAAATGGGCTGGAGAAGGAAATAGTGAACTACTCCAGTATCTGTGTGAAGAAAACCTCAAATAAGAGCATGAAGAGTCGGACACAACCCAAAAATGACTGAACTGAATTGGCTGTGTACAAGGTAGTGTGCTAAACTCTTTACACATATTATCTCATTTGAGCCTCATGCCACTCTAGAGAGGTAGGTGCTGCTATTATCCTCATTTTACAGTTGAGGAAACTGAGGCAGACAGAGGTTAAGTGACTTGACTGTGATCACGCAGCTACTAAATGTCTAAGGTTGGCTTTTACCTTGGGCCTTCCTGACTCTCAGGGCTGTATACACTGAGCTTCCAGCCCCCTCCAAGAAGAGATAAGAAGATGAGCCTTCCTACTTTCTTTGCAGGGCAGGGGAGTTTAGATACAAAATAAAATATATTTAATGTTGAACCTGGTTGATGTGTTCATTTTATTGAACTCTTTTTTCCCCACTTTTTGTTATAAAATATGAAGAGGAGGGAAACGTTAAGATAGAGTTAAAAATGAAGATAATTTTAAACACCAAAGATTACAATTAAAATTTTAAAAGAAAGGAGCCAATTTGAAATAACCCTTTGAAGTTGGTAGTACAAATATGCCTACTTTAGAGATGAGGAGATTGAGGTTCATAGAAATCAAATGACTCATAACTAAGGTCTTTTTTTTAAAAACCCTTACCATCCATATTAGAATCAATGTGTATTGGTTCTAAGGCAGTAAGGGCTAGGCAATGGGGGTTAAGTGACTTCACACAGCTAAGAAGTGTCTGAGGCCAGATTTGAACCTAGAAAATCCCATTTCCACACTTTGCTCTCAATCCACTGAGCCACCCAGCTGCCCGCTAAGATCTTTTCTAATGCTTAAACTCAGTAGACTAGGAGCTCCTTGAAAACAAAGAATGTCTTTTGCCTTTCAGTGTCTGGCAGGTGGTATACACTTAATAAGTGTTTATTGACTGACTAATTGACTCCAATAGATCATCCATTCATCCATCGATCCAGTGACACTGGCTTCTTGGCTGTTCCACAAACAATGACTCAGGGCATTGTCTCTGCCCCTTGCCTGAGACATCCTCCCTCCTCCTCTCAGGCTACTGACTTCCTTGGCTTTGTATAAATCCCAACTAAAATTTAGTCTTTTCCTTGATTCCCCAATACCCAATTCCAGTGTCTTCTCCTTGTTAGTTATTTCCTGTTTATCCTGTGGAGCTTTCTCTGTATATTGTTGTTTATAAATTGTCACCCTCATTAGATTGTAATCTCCTCCGGGGAGGGTCTGTCTTTTTGGTATCTCCAGTACTTAGCATGGCATTTGACACATAGTAGGTATTTCATAAATGTTTATTGATCATTGACTATTTAAACCTAAGAAGCTATGATTTTAAGTGGCAGGGCCAAGACTCGAACCCAGATCTTTTGATACCAAGTTCAGCCCTTTCTCCATTGTCCCAGGGCCTCCCTAAATGAATACAGCAATCCAGCTAAGTCATAAGTAACTCCCTCCTGTCTAGGAAGGAGTGGCTGGGGAGAGGATAATCCCAGGCATCCCTATTCATCACCTCACATGTCAACATGGTCAGAGAGTGGTGAAGAAGACAAGATGTCCAAAGCTCAAGTTAATTTCTCAAAGAATGACTATGGGAGAGGACGAGAAGCTGTTTCAGGCAGGAGGGGCTCAAATCTGGCACCCACTACCTAAGAAGATCTAGTTCTAGAATCTAAGATCTAGATCATAAGATCTAGTTCTAGAATCAGACGTTGTCCCATTCCCCACCTCCAACCCAGCCTACTTCACTAACCTCTTTCACTCAGCAGCTTCCAGCATTATTCCACTGCCACCATCACTCTCACCCTGGGAAACTACTGATTCTCATTTTATAACACTTCCTTCTATCTTAGTATCATTTTTCTCTTTCTTTAACCCTTCCATTCTATCATATAATTATTAATAAGTATCAGTTCAAAGGCAGAAGAGCATGAAGGGCTGGGTAAAGGACTTGCCCAGGGTCACACAGCTAAGAAGGGTCTGAGGCCAGATTTGAACTCAGGACATCTCCTCCCCAAGCCTGACTATCTACTGAATCCTCTTAGAATATTTGTAAAGTACTTTTCAAATCTTAAAGCACTGTACAAACTCTAATTATTATTTTTGTTTGTATTATATAATCCCAGAACCTGAAGTTCGAGGGAATGTTGCATGTTTTTTGTTATTTCAGCTGCCCCCTTAGTATTATTTCTAAGACAGAAGAGTAGCAACAGCTAGGCAAATGGGGTTACGTGACTTGCCCAGGGTCACTCAAAAAGAAGTGTCTGAGACTCGATTTGAACTCAGGTCCTCCCAACTCCAGGCCTGTGCTTGATTTACTGTGCTACTTAGCTGCCCTCACTACTGAATTTTAAAAGAAGGATAATGAAGTAGAGATGACTAAGAACAAATTTGTACATTGACCAAAATGATCACATTGTTGTTGTGTGGTTTTTCAGTCATTTCCAACTCTTCCTGGCCCCTTTTGGAGTTTTCTTGGCAGACATATTGGAATGGTTAGCCATTTCCTTCTCCAGCTCATTTAACAAATGAAGAAACTGAGGCAAACATGATTAAGAGACTTGCTAGGGTCATGCAGCTAGTCTGTGTTTGAGATCAGATTTGAACTCAGGAAGGTGAGTCATCTATCCAGCATTCTATCCACAAATTGATTTATAGCTTTGTGTAATGAAAAGAACTCTGGAACTGGAATGAGAAGACTGGACTTGAGCCCAATCCTGTCGCTTTCTAGTTGTATGACCATGAGCAAATGATTCTTCCTCTATGACTCTCAGTGGCCTTCTTTGTAAAATGAGGAGGTTGAACCAGATGATCTCAAACATCCTTTCCATCTCTAATGGTCTATGAATTATCATTTTCTAGAGTCAGAAACCATTTCAAAGTTAGAATTCCACTTTTTAATCCAACATCATAATACAAAACAAGCAATAGTAAGAGCACTGGAGAATTACAAAATGAAATGCCATGTGAGATCTAAGAGGCAGAGTAACACAATACATATAACTTATTTTCCAGAACCTCAGGCTCTAGGTTTATAGAATGAGGACAACAAATAACAATTTCTACAGGGCTTTAAGATTTGCAAAGCACTTTACAAAGATTATCTAATTTAAGACACAGCAATATGGGGAGATAGGTGCTACTATTTCCCCCATTTTATAGACGAGAAAACTGAGGCAGACTGTAGTTAAGTGACCTGTCCAGGGTCACACAATTAGTAAGTAAGTATCTGAAGTTGGATTTGAAGTCAGGTCTTACTGACTCCAGGGCCAGTGCTCTATCTACTATACCATATGAATCTGATTCATCTTAGAGTCTTCTTCAAAAATCAACTTTCCTTGGTTCATTTCTCCTCCATTCAGAATATCCTCCAGGAAGTCTGTAAATTAATACATATCTAGGTTTCCACCATGGAGGTAGAAGATCCAGTTCCTCTACAAGTATTAAGCTAACCATGCATATTCAGTATGGGAGAACCTTTATTATACAAAGCAGGTAGAATGCATAAAATGAAAAGGACTGACCAGAACATAAGCAAAAACTATAATTCTCTTAATTATAATGAATCCTGCCTCTTCCCCTTGTTCTTATCCTGACACCCAAAATTTGTACAATTCCCTAAATTAATGATGCCATCCTTTGTTTGGACTCCCAACAAAAGAGAAATTGGAACTGCTAGAAAGGTAACATCCTCACTCCTTTCCAACTCAACCTGTACTATCTAATTCAGCATAGTAACAGGGGGCAGTAGCACAGTAGATAAAGCACTGGGCTTAGAATCAGGAAGACATCTTCATGAGTTCAAATCTGGCCTCAGATACTTTCTAGCTATGTGACCTTGGACAAGTCACTCAATCTTCTTTGCCTCAGCTTCTCATCTGGCAAATGAAAGGGAGAAGGAAATGGCAAACCACTCCAGTATCTTGGCCAAGAAACCCCCAAATGGGGTCTCAAAAAGTCAGATATGACTGAAGAACAACAACATAAAATACAACGAATTATTACAAAGGGAACCAATTACATTGAAATGCCAATGGTCAAAATATTTTGAAAAATAAAAAACCATCCCCAAATGTTCATCCCCTCACTGCTCCTCCAGCTCCAGGGCCATGGGCTCAAGATTCACTTCAAGAATGCCTGACATTCTCCCGAAGTCTAGAGTTCAGAAACGTCTGCCATTTGGACAGATGGTTCTCGTTTCCATGGGTGCCATTTTATAAGGTCAATGTGTAGTTATACCATTACATCTCCATGACTAGGTCCAAGAACTCTTACTACTGCCCTCTCTCTCCATAGCTGCCATTTCTGGGGCTGAGGGGAAATGTTAAATCTCTGAAGGGTTGGGCCAATAGAGACTTCCTCTATATACACAGCAGGAATGAGTACGGGTACTCAAGTCTCTGTTCTCAGATTTCTTCAGCTCTCCCCCAACCACTCGTCTGCAGTGTGATATAGTGGACAAAGTTCTGATATTAGAGTTGGGGAAGACTGTTGTCAGAACCTCAACCCAACACTTTCCAGTTGTGTGGCTATGTATGGGAAAGTCACTTAACATCCTTGACTCTTAGTGTCTTCATTTGTAAACTAGAGGGGATAAACATGGAGCATGTACCTCACCGAGTTGGCATAAGGCTCAATAGTGTAAGTAAAATGCTACACAAATGTCAGTGATGACAAACTTCAATGAAGTGGGAATGACTGGTCAACAAGTACCCATCCCTTCTCTGGAGAGGTCATCAATCTTCGCTGGTACTGATGGGTATGTCTGCACGTGCTTCCATAGGAAGACACCATTAAATCCCCTAGTGAAGTTTTCCCTGATTTATCAGGTTTGCAATTCTATTAAGATGGAAGCATTTGACAGTGTAGATAAGTGCCAAAACCATTTAAATAATTTAATACAAAACTTCATTTTGTATCCAAAGTACAGTAAAACTTTTTAAACCAAAATATTCATGGAATGTGGCATTGTGGGTAATTACATTTTTCTGCATAGCTGAGATTGAACAGAAAACCCTTTTTGTTCCAACGTTGCCTATTGAAAAATCTCCAAAATGCATTAGCTCTCTTTCTGGCTCTCGTGTCTTTGTTCATTATTGTTTGGGATTTGAGCAATTATTTCCCTCTCCAATCGAAGACCTTAGAGATGATGAATGGGGAGATTTAGAACTCTGGGAATTTGAATCTTCCATCATCAGTGGAATCATCTGGAATGTCTTTTCCACTCTTTTTGTAATTAAACAAATCCTATCCTTTGAGGTCCCTCTGAAGTCCAATATTCTCTATAAGACCTTCATCAACTACTCCCATCCACAGGGATGAGTCCTTTAGTGAGACTAGCCTAGTGAATACAGCTGAATCTTTTTCCAGATCCAATTAAACCTAGTTCCATAAGTATTTATAAAACTTCTTTTAAAAACCAGATATCTTGTGAGAATATAAAGACAAAAATGAAAACTATTCCTGCCTTCAAGAAGCTTATTTGCTACTGGAGGGAGACAAAGACACAGAGAAGTTAATTTAAATATATACCAGGTGAATACAAAACATTTACAACAGGAAAGAACAAGTAACAAATCTGAGAATCAGCTGCAGAGAGATAACAACTGAATCTGTAGAAGCTGACGAGATCACAAAGAGAAGATATTTGTCATTTCCTTCTCCAGTTCATTTGACAGGTGAGGAAACTGAGGCAAATGGGGTTAAGTAACTTGCCTGAGGTCACAAGCTAGTGTCTGATCTTAGGATCATAAATCTTAGGATCTTAGGATCATACATGCAGAAACGGAAGGGATCTCAATTTCTCAAGTATAGGAGTTTGGGGCCTTTTTTGTGTCCTGAATTCTTTTGCGAGTATGATAAAGCCTGAGAACTTCTCAGAATGATTTTTGGGGAACAGCTGGGTGACTCAGTGGATAGAGAGCCAGGCCTAGAGATGGGAGGTCCTGGGTTCAAATCTGAACTCAGACACTTCCTAGCTATGTGACCCTGGGCAAGTCACTTAACCTCCATTGCTTAGTCCTTACTGCTCTTCTGTCTTGGAATTAATTCATGGTATTGACTCTAAGATGGAAGGTAAGAGTTTAAAAAAAGAAGAAGGTGGGATTTGAAGACATCAAGCCTGGCCTTAATGAGAAAATGTGCCTTTTTTTAAGAAGTGAGGGATTATGAGAGTTGAGGGCTGCCTTAGTCTGCTGCTATATTGATTATTTTTACTGAGCTGACTTTTTTTTCTTTATCTTTTTCAAACTGAGACTTGAAGGGAGCCAGGTCTGTTGACCCAGTCCGAGGCTACACTATACTACACAGCCTCACCTAGAACATTCCACAATAGAGCAACTCATTAGGGTACAAAAAACCTCAGAAGAACCCACAAACCACTGTAGCCTGTGGTCCCTCCTCAGTCCCTTTTCTCACTCTAATAATTGTTTCATGTCTCAACAAGCGAAGAATCACAGTGTTAGCCTCAAAATCCAATAGTCTACCTTCAGCAAATCTGATATCTCTTGGAAGCTTCAAGTGCAGGGTGATGATAGCCATGAATAAATCAGAAGCACTAGGGGACCTTCCCAATAGCTAGTTGACACAATGGCCAGAGTGCTGAGCCTGGAGACAAGAAGACTTATCTTCATAAATTCAAATCTGGCCTCAGACACTAGCTGTGTGAGCTCAGGCAAGTCGCTTAATCCCATTTGCCTCAGTTTCCTTATCTGTCAAATGAACTAGACAAGGAAATGGCAAACCACTCCAGTATCTTTGTCAAGGAAGCCCTAGAAAAATATTCCTAATTAATCAATTAATTAATTAATTTTCCAGATTAAATAATAATAAAGGGAAAAAAGAAAACACCAAACAAAGTGGGTCACGAGGAGATGGGCACACTGAAATCACTTAACAACAAAAAGGGGAACTTCCCATTGCCCTCAAAGTTCCATTACATTGTTTTTCTGCTATGCAAACAGATTCTAACCCATCCTAGGTCGCATCTCCTTTCCAAAGCCTTCCTTGAGTGTTCTTGCCCTCAATGATAAAATCTTTTCCCTGAATGCTAATAATATAATACCACCATCATCTACTGAGCCACCTAGCTGCCCCCCACAAATCCTCCCTTCTGCAAGAAGTCTGTTTCAATCCTCCTTAACCTTAGTGCCTTCCCTCTGAAACTACCCCCCAATTTATCCTGTCTCTATCCTGTTTATGCATAATTGTTTGCATATTGTTTTCCACATTGGACTGAGATACTTGAGGGTACTTTTTGTTTTTCTTTCTCTTCCCAGCATTTAGCACAGTGCCTGGCAGGCAGGAGTTGCTCCAAAATGACTGGCTGGCCAGCTGGCCATGGGGCTTTAAGTAAATCCCAAGATCTTCTTTTGAGAAAGTGGAAATACGGGAATGGCTAAACAAGTTGTAGCATATGAGTGTGGCGGAATACTACTGTGCCATAAGAAATGACGGGCAGGTTCATTTTGGGAAAAAAAACAGAAAGACCAAATGAAATTATGAAGAGTTGAACGAGCAGATCCAAGAGAACATTCTATACAGCAACAGAAATATCATTTGTAGAATGACTTGTGCATGTCCACCTCCAGAAAAAGAACTAATAAACAGAAATAAGCAAGGCATAGTTTTATATGGACATACATCTTTTTTGTCAAATGATGCCTTCTCTAATAGGGGAAGGAGGGGGGAGTTAACTGGGTATTTTAATATAACAAACAGGCAAATTAATGAATTAATTTTTAAAATATTAATTCCAAAGTTATTTTCCAACACACATTCTAAGTTCTGTGTATGTCTGCTCCTTTCTTTATCCTCCCTCCATTAAACCTAGGTTAGAAATGGTTAAGAAGTTTGGAGCCGACTGATTGGGGAGGAAGGAAAGCAGGAGGGAAGGAAGGAAGGAAGGAAGGAAGGAAGGAAGGAAGGAAGGAAGGAAGGAAGGAAGGAAGGAAGGAAGGAAGGAAGGAAGGAAGGAAGGAAGGAAGGAAGGAAGGAAGGAAGGAAGGAAGGAAGGAAGGAAGGAAGGAAGGGAGGAAGGAAGGGAGGGAGGGAGGGAGGGAAGAAGGATAAAAATACAAATTTCTCTGTTTGGCATTTGAAGCCCATATCAATCTGACTCTAATCAATATTTCCAACTTACTTGTATTACACCCTGACAGTTCCAGAGAAACTCATATTTAATGTTCTCTGAACAAAACTTTCCATTTCTGTTCTCTGAGGCTTTGCTCAGGCTGCCCTCCACCCCTGGAATGGTACTCATTCTCATTGAGGCCTTTTGAAATCCCTACACTCTATACTCCCTCACTCCCTTTAAGGCTGAGTTTCTGATCTCTTTCATTGTATCTCCCTACTCTGAGATCATTTGGATGGGCCTTGTATATATTTTGTATTGATCCCCAGTCCCAGGCCTAGCATATGATTTTGTTGTTGTTTAGTCATTTCAATCATATATGACTCTTCATGACCCCTTTTTAAGTTTTCTCGGCAAAGATGCTAGAGTGCTTTGCCATTTCCTTCTCCAGCTCACTTTACATGTAAGAAAACTGAGGCACACACTGACTTGCCCAGAGCCACCTAGTGTCTCAGGTCAGATTTGAACTCAGGAAAATGAGTCTTCCTTACTCCAGCCCTGGAACTCTATGCACTATGGCACCACCTAACTGCCCTGGCACATACTAGGTGATTAATAAATGCTTATTAAATTGAATTTTTCCTTTTCTTTTTTAAAATTTATTTATTTATTTGGGTTACATGCAGAAATAATTTTTGACAATCTTTTTCTGACATTTCTAGTCTGATATAAGTTATTCCGGTGCTTTTATACAATACATATTTCCATATTCCCCAGGCTGTGACTGAAGACACATACAATAAAAAACTCATGAAGACAACAAAGTGCAAGATGGAAGGCAAGAGTACAATAGTTCCTTCTTTGACTGTGGAGAGCATTTTTCATTGAGTCCCTTGTGGTTATCTTGGGACATTTCTTTGCTGATAATGATTTAGTCCTTCCCAGCTGATCATCAAATAACATTTTTGTTACTGTATTTGCTGCTTTCCTGGTTCTGCTCACTTCTCTTTGCACCAGTTCATGTAAATCTTTCCAGGTTTTTCTGAACTCATCCTGTTATTCATTCCTCAGGATGCTATAATAGTATTCCATTACAACCATATACCACCACGTTACTTTCCAATTCTTTGCCAGTACAAAAAAATCTGCTAAAAATATGTTTATAAAGTGAATTTAATAAGTAGATCAGAAAGAAATCAGAGGTGTGTTGGGGGAAAGATGACAACCAGGTCAGGGCCTGTAGGATCCCCAAATCCCCAGTAAATCTGCCAATAAAAGCTCTAGAAATTCACCAGGAAAATAATGATGAATAAAAACAAAAATAACTACCTATAACTATCTAATCCAGGAGCTCTGAATCAAAAATAACCAACTACCCAGCTAAGTAGAAAGAGAGTTAGAAAGACCTGAGTTCAAATCCCATCTTGGACACTTACTGGCTAAGTGACCCTGGGCAAGTAATTTAACCTCTATTTCCCTCCATTTCCTCATTAAAAAAAAAAAACAGAAATAATAATAGCACCTACTTCCCATGGCTGGTGGGAGGATTGTATGAGATAATAATTATAAAGCATGTAACACAGTGCCTGGCATACAGAAGGTGATATAGAAATATTAACTTAATATTTTTTCAATCTTTCTCTTCTGTGTTAGAATAGTATTGGTTCTAAGGCAGAAGAGAAGTAAAGACTAGGCAAGAGGAGTTAAGTAACCAGGGTCACACAGCTAGGAAGTATCTGAAGCCACATTTGAACCCAGGACCTCCCAACTTGGGACTTTGGCTCTCTTTTCCCTGAGCCACCCACCTTCCCTGTTATGAGATGATGAAGAGCACACCCAGAACAGGAGAAAGGACCAGATCAGCACCCAGGCAGGACTCAGGTACCTCTTCTCAAATTGCAAAAAGAGAGAGGGCCAGAACACCTGATCCCCCCATCCACCCCCAATGGCCAACACACAGAAGGAAGCAGGGCTAGAAGAGCACCCATGGTTGAGCCACAGCCAGAGAAAAGACAAGGACAGCAGCCAGGAAGCCCAGAATGTGGGGTTCCAGGAGGCCTATTACCAGCACAATCAACAACATCTGGGGCCCGTCAGGCTTGCTGCCAGGGAGGAAGCTGGGCACAGAGAATCTGCCAAGGCCAGAACCCAAGGTGAGTCCCTGAAGGCTGGAGCCCAAACCCAGAAATGACTGCTAAAGTCAGGGGTCTAATCTTAGCCACCCATATCCAGGACGAAGCAAGGAGTGCCTGCCGTATCCAAGAGCATGACATAGAGCAGAATATAACCCAAGCACGAATCCCTGAGATCAAGCCTGGAGATGGGAGTAACTTCGAAGGAAATGGGGCTCAAGAAAACCAGAGAGGAGTTTAGACTTGTGGCAATAGGGAGCTATGGCAGGTTTCTGAGAAGGAAGATGGTTTAGTCAGAACTATGCATTAAGAAAATGAGTCTTGTGACCCATGCAAAATGAATTGAGATTCAGCAACACAATCCTGAAGGAATTATGATGGGGAATGCTCTCCACCTCCAGAGAAGGAATTCTTGGAGTCGTCTTTCACATCAGTGTATTTAGGTTTTATTTTGGGGTTTTGGTATGTATGACTTTGCTCTTACTACAATGACCAATATGGAAGGGTGCTTTGCATGACAATAAAAAATGAAAAATAAATTTAGAAAAATGAATTGAGGTGGTGGTAAAGTGAAGAGATGCTGGTAGTAGAAGCCAGGGTGCCTTTCAGCAAACAGATGATGAAGGCATGGACCAACATGGGACAATTCAGGAGATTAGATTGATAGCAACTGTCCTCCCTTCAGGAAAAAAAAATTAGCACAAAATTTTGTGATAAAAATTTCTAATATAAGCTTGTCTATTTGACAGTTTGCAGACAACTAGGTGGTGGAGTCAGGAAGACCTGAATTCAAATCTGACTTCAGATACATAGTGATTGTGAAACCCTGGGCAAGTCAATTAACCCTGTTTGCCTCAGTTTCCTCATCTGTCAAATGAGTTGGAAAAGGAAATGGCACAAACCACTCCAGTATCTTTACCACGAAAACCCCAAAAAAGGGTTATGAAGAGCCAAATATGACTGAAACAACTGAATGACAACATTTGGTATTTACCTCTTTCTCTCTAAGAATGGAGGAAAAGAAGATTGGATATTTATTCCCTATTAGTGGTCTGACTGTAAAATAACTGGACTTTTTCAGATATACTTACAGTACTGGTTAAAGGTCACCAAGCAGCAAAGGCTGCCATGTCCTTCATTTTTTGTTAAACTTTTACTTTCTGTCCAAGTTACAACTCCAAAACAGAAGGGTGAGGGCCAGGCAAATGGGGTTAAATGGCTTACCCAGGTTCATATAACCAGAAAGTTTCTGAGGTCAGATTTGAACTCACAACCTCCCATTTCCAGTCCTGGCTCTCTATCCACTGAACTTCTTAGCTTCCCTCTCAGATACTTACTAACTTGGTGACCATGATCAAGTCACTCAACCACAGACTGCCTCAGTTTCCTCATTTATAAACTGAGGATAATAATTGAATCTATTTTCCAGGGTTATTGGAGGGGAAAAAATGAGATATTTGTAATGCACTTTATAAAACTTTAAGTTCTAAATAAATATTAGCTATTCCTGGTCCAGTGTTCTTTTTCTCCATATTATGCCCATTCCTTTTGCCCTCTTCTTTGTTCTTCCCCTCCTTTTATAGCTATCCCTAATGGTAATTGAGTCTCCTCCAGGCTTAATATTTTGGGAGACAAAGAAATCTCTTCATGGCACCAGAATTCTAGGATTCCAGAAATTTATTCCTAAAAATTTATTCCCACGTGGCACAGTGGATAGAGAACCGAGCATAGAGAAGGGAGGTCTTGGGTTCCATTCTGGCCTCCAAGACTTCCTAGCAGTATGACCTTGTACAAGTCACTTAATCCCAATTGCCTAGCCCTCTCCATTCTTCTGCCTAGAAATTTTAGTTAGTAACAATTCTAAGAGAGAAGGTAAAGATTTTTTAAAAATACAAGCATGATTAAAAGTTTAGGGGTCCATCCCTTTACACCTACCTCCTCCAATATTAAGATGACAAAGATGTGTGATTGTTTTCAGTGTGAGACTTCCCACCATTTAATCTATTTCTAATTTGTTTTAGAAAATTTCCATAAACTTAGAAAAGTTAAGTGATTGCCCACAGCTAACATAGTTGTTACGTGTCACTGGGAAGAGATGAAACTAGATCTCTCTAATTTTAACTTTCCATTTTGAAACCCTTTCATTCTTCCCCTAGTCTTTGATCCATTAGAATATAAGCTCCTCAAGATGTTGGATTGCCTTTTGCCTTTCTTCTTATGCCCAGTGCTTAGCCTTGTGCCTGGCGCAAAGTAGTACTCAATAAATATCTATCAATTGACGCAGCCCGCATATTAGTTCTGTCATTTGTATAGACCAGTGATAATGAATCTTTTAGAGAGCAAGTGCACAAACTACAAATGCATGGAGAGGGGGAGAGGAGCAGCCCAGCCCCACATCCCTCTGGCTTTTACCCACATCCTTTCTAGCTCTGAGTTCCCCCTCTGGCATGTATGCCATAGGTTCACCAACATGGCATATAGACCCATTGAAAAACGCAGACAGGAGAGGCAGAGTCAAGATGGTGGCATAGAGGCAGCAAAAGTTCAGACCTCTGAAAACCCTTCCTTACTGATTACAAACTAAATGCTCCTAGGGGACTGAAAATCAAACCTAACAACAAGACAGAGACAAGGAACCCTCCTGCTGGACTCAAATTAAAAGGTACATCCCCAAAAGCCAGAATTCAAGAACACTCCAGTTTAAGGGGAAGGAAAAAGGAAGGTCCCAGGACCCCTCCCCCACCTAGAGCACTAAGTCTCCAGCAGCAGCTGGAACCTCTGAGTGGGCAAAGGCACCAGTCTGGAGGGAATACCTTGCAGGCAAAGCTGTGCCAGGCTCAGAGCGTCCAACACAGGCAGTGGGGAAGCAGTCAGAGAAGAAATGGCCCCGATATTCTAGAACAAGAGGGAAAAGTGGAGATTGAAAGAATCCACAGATCACCTCCTGTACTTAATCCCCAACTGACAACACCCAGGAATGTTATAGCCAAATCCAAGAACTATCAGACCAAGGAAAAATATTAGAAACTGCTAAGAAGAAGTCATTCAGATATCATGGAACCACAGTGAGGATAACACAGGATCTGGCTGCATATACACTGAGGGACCAAAAGGCATGGAATATGATATTCCAGAAAGCAAGGGAACTAGGTCTACAACCAAAAATAAATTACCCAGCAAAACAGACTATATTGTCACAGGGGAAAGTATGGTCATTTAACAAAATAGAAGAATTCCAAGCATTTGTAAAGAAAAGACCAGACCTGAACAGAAAATTTAATGCCCAACCACAGAACTCAAGAGAATCATCAAAAGCTAAAAAGAGGGGAAAAAAGAAAAACAAAACCAAAAATAAAAAAACATTTTTAAGAGCCCCAATAAGTTAAAATGATATCTATCCCTATAAGAAAAGAGGTCTGGGACTTCCGGGTAAACATGGCTGCAATCTAGACGCAACTCACTTTCCCTCCCCAGCACCAAACGAAATAGACTACCTCAAAAGAGCATAAAAATCACCTTTGGAAGAATGGAGGGACTCTCCAGTACACCACAGAAACAAAGGTACATGGGGTTTGAACATTTCCACACTATAAGGAGGAGGAAAAGCTCGCACAAAAATGTGAACTGAGCCATCTTCCCCCCCACCCCCCACCCCCACCAAACCAGAGTAAGCTATCAGAGCGCTCACTAGAACAGTGAGTGAGTGAGGAGCATCCCTGTCTGGGGGAGCACACCAGGGTCCTTGGGATCTAAAGACTACAAGGAAAAGACCTCTCAGGGTGGTTTCACGGGAGAATCCTGCGCTGATCACAGGGGGCTGTGGAGCTGAACTCCGGGGTGGTTGCACTTAGCACCTGGGCGGAGCTGAACACCTGGGCAGGTGGCTGATCGCTGAACACAGGGGCCCACGCTCTAAGAAACCTTGGAGGCTTGGAAGAACTAGTCTGAGGCAACCTAAATTCACAGAAAACCCGCCCATATCACCCAGACCCCAGACCAAAAAGGAAAGTGGAATAAAACCACCAAAGGGATGGCTCACATGGCCCAAAATCAAGCCTCCAAGACAAAAGGGGGGGGGGTGACTATTGAAAACTTTTATGGAGGGAGTACACAAGGAAAAGAAGAGAATGAAGATGAAATCCAAACAAAATCAGAACATACCTCCCAAAATGGAAACTATCCACAAGCTCTGGAAGATCTCAAACTGGAGCTTACCCAAAAGATGGAAATGTTTTGGGGGAAAAAATGGGAGAAAGAGATTAGCAGTCTGATAGACAAGACTTCACAATTGGAGAAAGAGCTGGAAGCATCTAATAGAAGGGCAGACAAAGCTGAAAAGCAAAACCAGTCCCTAACAACCATAATTAAGCAAATGGAAGACAGCGAGATTACAAAACAGCAAGAATCAATAAAGCAAAGCCAAAAAATTAATGAATTAGAAGAAAACATAAAATATCTCACTGAAAAGGTCACAGACTTGGAAAACAGAGGAAGAAGAGACAACCTCAGAATTATTGGTCTCCCCGAAAAACCAGAGATAAACAAAAACCTCGATGCTATTCTATAGGAGATTATAGAAGAAAATTGCCCACATGTTCTGGAGCAAGGGGGCAAAATCGAAATAGAAAGGGTTCATAGAACACCCTCTATACTAAATCCCCAAAAGACAATTCCTAGGAATGTAATTGCCAAATTCAAGAGCTTCCAAGAAAAGGAGAAAATCCTACAAGAAGCCAAGAAGAGGAGCTTCAGATATAGGGGGGCTCCCATAAGGATCACACATGACTTAGTGGCTAACACACTAAGAGACCGCAAAGCATGGAACACGATATTTAGAAAGGCAAGAGAGCTGGGTCTCCAACCAAGAATCAACTACCCAGCAAAACTGACTATATACTTCCAGGGGAAAGTATGGGCATTCAACAAAATAGAAGATTTCCAAGCATTTGCTAAGAAAAGACCAGAACTTAGTGGAAAATTTGATATCCAATCACAGAAAGCAAGAGAAACATGAAAAGGTAAATATGAAAGAAAGGGAAAAGGAGATAAATCTTATCTTTTTCTTTAAGCCAAACTCTCTTCTATAAGGACTACATTTATATCAAATTATATATATTAATATGTGGGGAAAATGTATTGTGTAACTCTTGAAAATTGTATGCATCATAAGAGTAGTAAGAAGAATCATGCTAATTCATTGCTGGTGGAGTTGTGAACTGATCCAGCCATTCTGGAGGGCAATTTGGAACTATGCACAAAGGGCGATAAAAGAATGTCTACCCTTTGATCCAGCCATAGCACTGCTGGGTCTGTACCCCAAAGAGATAATGGACAAAAAGACTTGTACAAAAATATTCATAGCTGCACTCTTTGTGGTGGCCAAAAATTGGAAAACGAGGGGATGCCCATCAATTGGGGAATGGCTGAACAAATTGTGGTATATGTTGGTGATGGAATATTATTGTGTAAAAAGGAATAATAAAGTGGAGGAATTCCATGGAGACTGGAACAACCTCCAAGAAGTGATGCAGAGCGAGAGGAGCAGAACCAGGAGAACATTGTACACAGAGACTAATACATTGTGGTATAATCGAATGTAATAGACTTCCCCATTCGTGGCAGTATAATGTCCCTGAACAATCTGCAGGGATCTAGGAGAAAAAACACTATCCATAAGCAGAGGACAAACTGAGGCAGTAGAAACACCGAGGAAAAGCAACTGCCTGACTACAATGGCTGAGGGGACATGACAGAGGAAAGACTCTAAACAAACACTCTAATGCAAATACTAACAACATGGCAATGGGCTCGAATCAAGAACACATGTGATACCCAGTGGAATCACGCGTCGCCTACGGGGGGGGGGGAGGGAGGAAAAGAAAATGATCTTTGTCTTTAATGAATAATGCATGGAAATGATCAAATAAAATACTATTTAAAGAAAAGAAGAATCATGCATAGGGAAAGATTGGGGCATCAAGAAGATTTGATGAAATGGGGCAAAGAAAGAAAAAGGGAGGGGGATTGTTGATAATACTAACATTTACTTCAAGAAATGGGGGGGGCTAAATAGAATAATTTTTCCCATACAAAGATACACATGGGAAGGGGAGGGGAAGAACTCTCTCATATGAGAAGGAGAGGAAGAGAGCATGAAGTGGAATTACTTAAACCTTACTCTAAGTGAAATCAAATCTGAGAGGGAAGAACATCTAGATCCAGTGGGATCCTGAATTCTATCTTATCCAACAGGGTAAGAAAGAAAGGGAAATCAAGGAGGGGGAGGGAGAAGGAGTATAAAAAGGGAGGGAAGGAGATGGGGGAGGGGAAGGGACCATAAAAAGGGAGGGGACTAGGGGGACTGACCTAAAGTAAATGACTGGTTCAAAAAGATATAGAAGAAAGGTCAGAACTAGGGGAAGATATCAAAATGCCAGGGAATACACAAGTGACAATCATAAATTTGAACATGAATGGGATGAACTCACCCATAAAATGTAGACAAATAGCAGATTGGATTAGAACCCAAAACCCTACCATTTGTTGTCTTCAAGAAACACATATGAGGCGGGTTGATACTCACAAGGTTAGAATTAAAGGTTGGAATAAGACCTTTTGGGCCTCAACTGATAGAAAGAAGGCAGGAGTTGCAATCATGATATCTGACAAAGCCAAAGCAAAAATAGACCTGATCAAAAGGGATAGTGAAGGTAAATATATTCTGTTAAAAGGGAGTATAGACAATGAAAAAATATCACTAATCAACATGTATGCACCAAATGGTATAGCATCCAAACTTTTAATGGGGAAACTAGGAGAATTGAAGGAGGAAATAAACAGTAAAACCATATTAGTGGGAGATTTGAACCAACCACAATCAAATTTAGATAAATCAAACCAAAAAATAAATAAGAAAGAGGTAAAAGAGGTGAATGAAATCTTAGAAAATTCGAGTTAATACACATATGGAGAAAAATAAATAGGGACAAAAAGGAATACACCTTCTTCTCAGCACCACATGGCACATTCACAAAAATAGATCATACACTAGGTCACAGAAACATGGCACTCAAATGCAGAAAAGCAGAAATAATAAATGCAACCTTTTCAGATCACAATGAAATAAAAATATTGATCGGAAAGGGTACATGGAGAGCCAAATCAAAAATTAATTGGAAATTAAATAATATGATACTCCAAAATCAGTTAGTTAGAGAAGAAATCATAGAAACAATTAATAATTTCGTTGAGGAAAATTACAATGGTGAGACATCTTTTCAAACCTTATGGGATGCGGCCAAAGTAGTACTTAGAGGAAAATTCATATCCATAAGTGCATATATTAACAAATTAGGAAGGGCAGAGATCAATGAATTGGAAATGCAAATCAAAAAACTTGAGAATGAACAAATTAAAAACCCCCAGAAGAAAACCAAACTAGAGATCCTAAAAATTAAGGGAGAAATTAATAAAATCAAAAGTGATAGAACTATTGAGCTAATAAACAAGACTAGAAGCTGGTACTTTGAAAAAACAGACCAAATAGACAAAGTACTGGTCAATCTAATTTAAAAAAAGAAAGAAGAAAGGCAAATCAACAGCATCAAGGATGAAAAGGGGAACCTCACCTCCAAGGAAGAGGAAATTAAGGCAATCATTAAAAACTACTTTGCCCAACTATATGGCAATAAATATACCAACCTAGGTGATATGGATGAATATTTACAAAAATATAAATTGCCTAGACTAACAGAAGAAGAAATAGATTTCTTAAATAATCCCATATCAGAAAATGAAATCCAATAGGCCATCAAAGAACTTCCTAAGAAAAAATCCCCAGGGCCTGATGGATTCACCAGTGAATTCTATCAAAAATTCAAAGAACAACTAACCCCAATACTATACAAACTATATGACATAATAAACAAAGAGGGAGTTCTACCAAATTCTTTTTATGACACAAACATGGTACTAATTCCAAAGCCAGGCAGGCCAAAAATAGAGAAAGAAAACTATAGACCAATCTCCCTAATGAATATAGATGCAAAAATCTTAAATAGGATACTAGCAAAAAGACTCCAGCAAGTGATCAGAAGAGTCATTCACCATGATCAAGTAGGATTTATACCAGGGATGCAGGGCTGGTTCAATATTAGAAAAACCATCCACATAATTGACCACATCAACAAGCAAACCAACAAAAATCACCTGATTATTTCAATAGATGCAGAAAAAGCCTTTGATAAAATAAAACACCCATTCCTATTAAAAACACTAGAAAGCATAGGAATAGAAGGGTCATTCCTAAAAATAATAAACAGTGTATATCTAAAACCATCAACTAATATCATCTGCAATGGGGATAAACTAGATGCATTCCCATTAACATCAGGAGTGAAACAAGGATGCCCATTATCACCTCTATTATTTGACATTGTACTAGAAACACTAGCAGCAGAAATTAGAGAAGAAAAAGAAATTGAAGGCATTAAAACTGGCAGTGAGGAGACCAAGTTATCACTCTTTGCGGATGACATGATGGTCTACTTAAAGAATCCTAGAGATTCAACCAAAAAGCTAATTGAAATAATCAACAACTTTAGCAAAGTTGCAGGATACAAAATAAACCCACATAAGACATCAGCATTTCTATATATTTCCAACACAGCTCAGCAGCAAGAACTAGAAAGAGAAATCCCATTCAAAATTACCTTAGACAATCTATCTTAGGAATCTATCTCCCGAGACAAACACAGGAACATTATGAGCACAAGTACAAAACACTTTCCACACCACTAAAACTAGACTTGAACAATTGGAAAAACATAGGTAGGATGAGCCAATATAATAAAAATGACCATCCTACCCAAACTCATCTATCTATTTAATGCCATACCCATGGAATTTCCAAAAAAAAATTTTAGTGATCTAGAAAAAACCATAACAAAGTTCATTTGGAATAACAAAGGATCAAGGATATCCAGGGAAATAATGAAAAAAAAAACACAAAGGAAGGGGACCTTGCAGTCCCAGATCTCAGACTATATTATAAAGCAGAGGTCATCAAAACAATTTGGTACTGGCTAAGAGACAGAAAGGCGGATCAGTGGAATAGACTCGGGGTAAGTGACCTCAGCAAGACAGTATATGACAAACCCAAAGATCCCAGCTTTTGGGACAAAAATTCACTATTTCATAAAAACTGCTGGGAAAATTGGAGGACAGTGTGGGAAAGATTAGGTTTAGATCAACACCTCACACCCTACACCAAGATAAATTCAAAATGGGTGAATGACTGGAACATAAAGGAAACTATAAGAAAATTAGGTGAACACAGAATAGTATACATGTCAGACCTTTGGGAAGGGAAAGATTTTAAAACCAAGCAAGACTTAGAAAGAGTCACAAAATGCAAAATAAATAATCTGGAATTCATCAAATTAAAAAGTTTTTGTACAAACAAAACCAATGTAACTAAAATCAGAAGGGAAGCAACAAATTGGGAAACAATCTTCATAAAAACCTCTGACAAAGGTCTAATTACTCAAATTTACAAAGAGCTAAATCAATTGTACAAAAAATCAAGCCATTCTCCAGTTGATAAATGGGCAAAGGACATGAACAGGCAGTTCTCAGCCAAAGAAATCAAAACTATTAATAAGCACATAAAAAAGTGTTCTACATCTCTTATAATCAGAGAGATGCAAATCAAAACAACCCTGAGGTATCACCTCACACCTAGCAGATTGGCTAACATGACAGCTATGCAAAGTAATGAATGCTGGAGGGGATGTGTCAAAGTAGGGACATTATTTCATTGCTGGTGGAGTTGTGAATTGATCCAACCATTCTGGAAGGCAATTTGGAACTATGCCCAAAGGGCGATAAAAGATTATCTGCCCTTTGATCCAGCTATAGCATTGCTGGTTTTGTACCCCAAAGAGACAATAAGGAAAAAGACTTGTGCAAGAATATTCATAGCTGTACTCTTTGTGGTAGCCAAAAATTGGAAAATGAGGGGATTCCCTTCATTTGGGGAATGACTGAGCAAATTGTGGTATATGTGTTGATGGAATACTGTTGTGCTAAAAGGAATAATAAAGTAGAGGAATTCCATGGAGACTGGAACAACCTCCAAGAAGTGATGCAGAGTGAAAGGAGCAGAACCAGGAAAACATTATACACAGAGACTGATACACTGTGGTACAATCGAAGGTAATGGACTTCTCCATTAGTGTCAATGCAATGTCCCTGAACAATCTGCAGGGATCTAAAAAACACTATCCACAAGCAGAGGATAAACTATGGGAGTAAAAACACTGAGGAAAAGCAACTGCTTGACTAAAGGGGGGAAGGGGATACGACTGAGGAGAGACTCTAAATGAACACTCTAATGCAAATACCAACAACATGGAAATGGGTTCGAACCAAGAACACATGTGATACCCAGTGGAATCATGCGTCGGCTATAGGAGAGGTGGTGGGAAGGGGGGGCATGGGGAGGGAGGAAAAGAAAATGATCTTTGTTTCCAATGAATAATGTTTGGAAATGACCAAATAAAATAATGTTTAAAGTGAAAAAAAACTAAGTAATAAATTATTAAGCATCAAAAAAAGAAAAAAGAAAAGATGTCATTGGTAACTCTTAAAAATTGTTATTATCACCTGGGCAGCTAGAAGAATTACCCTTAGATGGAACAGTGACAAACTGTATAGGATGAAATGCCAAGACATAAATATGTATACAGATATATGTATATCTGTGTATGTGTGTGTGTATACCACTAGAGCTTAAAAAAAGAGGTTAATACTAAAAGAAATGGGGAAAAAATAAAAGGGGATGAATTTATATGTCACGAAGAAGCTCATGGAGAGAGCAGGGAAAACATCAATACACTGGAAGAGTAAAGAGATTGGAGATAGGAAATACTCAACTCTCACATGCATTGAAATTAATTCAAAGAGGGAAGAACAATCAAATCCATTGGGGCAGAGAATATATTTGCACCCTATAGGGAAGTAGAAGAGTAACAAACTGACTTGTGGGGAGAGAAGCAGTACAAGAGAGGGAGGGGGTGGGGTAGTTTGAAAATACTGGAAAGAAAATAAGGGGGGAATAAGAAGGGAGGGATAGAAAGGGGAGTAAAATAAGGGTGGGAATTAGGAGGACTGATTAAAAACAAAACATTGGTGTAGAAGGAAATAGTGAAAGAAGAAAAGGCAGGACCAGGAGTAGAAAGCAAAATGCTGGGAAATACACAGCTGATAATCATAACTCTGAATGGGAATGGAATGAACTCACTCTTAAAATGCAAGCGAATAGCAGAATGGATTAGAATCCAAAACCCTACCATATTCTGTCTATAAGAAACACACATGAAGAAGGTAGACACTCATAGGGTAAAAGTAAGAGGATGGAGCCAAATCTGTTGGGCTTCAACTGAGAAGAAGAAGGCAGGAGTCACAATCATGATATCTGACAAAGCCAAAATAAAAATAGATCTAATTAAAAGAGATAGGGAAGATAATTACATCCTGATAAAAGGCAGTATAGACAATGAGGAAATATCAGTACTCAATATATATGCACCAAATGGCATAGCATCCAAATTTCTAAAGGAGAAATTAATAGAGCTCAAGGAGGAAAGAGATAGAAAACTTATACTAGTGGGAGACCTGAACCTTCCTCTATCCAAAAGAGATAAATCAAAATAAATAAATAAATGAATGAATAAATAAGAAAGAAGTAAGAGAAATGAATGAAATCTTAGAAAAATTAGAGTTAGTAGATATGTGGAGAAAAATAAATGGGACAAAAAAGGAATAGACCTTTTCAGCAGCACATGGTACATTCACAAAGATTGACCATGTATTAGGGAATAAAACATTGCAAACAAGTGCAAAAGAGCAGAAATAATAAATGCAACCTTCTCAGATCACAATGCAATGAAAATAATAATTAGTAAGGGTGCATGGAGAGGCAAATCAAAAATTAATTGGAAATTAAACAATACGATTCTCCAAAATCGATTAAAGAAAAAAAAACAAATAATAACTTCATAGAAGAAAATGACAATGATGAGGCATCATTTCAAAATCTATGGGATGCAGTGAAAGCAGGACTCAGGGGGAAATTCATATCTTTGAGTTCATATATTAACAATTTAGAGAGGGCAAAGGTCAATGAATTGGGCATTCAAATTAAAAAACTAGAAAGTGAACAAATTAAAAATCCTCAGATGAAGACTAAATTAGATATCCTAAAAATCAAAGGAGAAATTAATAAAATTGAAAGTCAAAGAACTATTGATTTAATAAATAAGACTAAAAGCTGGTACTTTGAAAAAAACAAATAAAATAGAAAAAGTACTGGTCAATCTAATTTAAAAAAGGAAAGAAAAAAACCAAATTGACAGTATCCAAGATGAAAAGGGAGACCTTGCCTCTAATTAAGAGGAAATTAAGGCAATCATTAAAAACTAATATGCCTAATTATATGGCAATAAATATGGCAATCTAGGTGATATGGATGAATATTTACAAAAAAAATAATTGCCTAGACTAAAAGAAGAAGAAATAGACTACCTAAACAACCCCATATCAGAAAAAGACATTGAACAAGCCATCAAAGAACTCCCTAAGAAAAAATCACCAGGTTCAGATGGATTCACAAATGAATTCTATCAAACATTCAAAGAACAACTGATCCCAACATTATACAAACTATTTGACAGAATAAACAAAGGAGTTCTACCAAATTCCTTTTATGACATAAATATGGTACTGATTACAAAGCCAGGCAGGTCAAAAACAGAGAAGGAAAACTATGGACCAATGTCCTTAATGAATATAGATGCAAAAATCTTAAATAGGATACTAGCAAAAAGACTCCAGCAAGTCATCACAAGGGTTATCCACTACGATCAGGTAGGATTCATTCCAGGAATGCAAGGATGGTTTAATATTAAGAAAATCATTCACATAATTGACCATATTAACTAGCAAACCAACACAAATCACATGATTATCTCAATATATGCAGAAAAACTTTGACAAAATAAAACACTCATTCCTACTGAAGACATTAGAAAGCATAGGAATAGAAGGACCTTTCCTAAAAATAATAAACAGTATATATCTAAAACCATCAGCAAACATGATCTGCAATGGGAACAAACTAGAAGCCTTTCCAACAAGATCAGGAGTGAAACAAGGATACCCATTATCATCTCTATTTAACATTGTACTAGAAACACTAGCTGTAGCAATTAGAGAAGAAAAAGAAATTGAAGGTACTAAAACAGGCAATGAAAAGACCAAGCTATCATTTTTTTGAGGATGATATGATGGTCTACTTTAAAAGAACCCTGGAGAATCAACCAAAAAGCTAGTCAAAATAATCAACAACTTTAGCAAAGTCACAGGATATAAAATAAACTCACATAAGTCATCAGCATTTCTATATATCTCCAACACATCTCAGCAGCAAGAATTAGAAAGAGAAATTCCATTCAGAATCACCCTAGACAATATAAAATACTGAGGAATCTATCTGCCGAGACAAACACAGGAAATATATGAACACAACTACAAAACACTCTCCACACAATTATAACTAGATCTAAACAATTGGAAAAACATTGATTACTCATGGGTAGGACAAGCTAACATAATAAAAATGACAATCCTACCCACATTAATTTACTTATTTAGTGCCATACCCATTGAACTACCAAAAAACTTTTTTACTGAATTCGAAAAAAACCATAACAAAATTCCTTTGGAAAAACAAAAGATCAAGGATATCCAGGGAAATTATGGGGAAAAAATGCAAAGGAAGGAGGCCTTCCAATCCCAGATCTCAAACTATACTATAAAGCAGTGGTCATCAAAACAATTTGGTACAGGCTAAGAGACAGAAAGGAGGACCAGTGGAATAGACTTGGGGTAAGTAACCTCAGCAAGACAGTCTATGATAAGCCTAAGGATCCAATTTTTTGGAACCAAAACCCACTATTTGATAAAAACTCTGGGAAAATTGGAAGACTGTATGGAAGAGATTAGGTTTGGATCAACATCTCACACCCTATACCAAGATAAACTCAGAATGGGTGAATGACTTGAATATAAAGAAGGAAACTATAAGCAAATTAAGTTAACACAGAATAGTATACATGTCAGAACTTTGGGAAAGGAAAGACTTTAAAACCAAACAAAAGCTAGAAAAAAATCACAAAATGTAAAATCAATAATTTTATTTACATCTAATTAAAAAGTTTTGAACTTCGGGTCAAGATGGCGGCTTAGAAGCTGCGAAAGTTCAGACCTCAGAAACCCTTCCTTACCAATCGCAAACTGAGAGCTCCTAGGACACTGAAATTCAAGCTGAACAACAGGACAGACCCAGGGAACCCTCCTCCCGGACCTGGATCAAAAGGTACAGCCCCCCAAAAGCCAAAACCCTAGATCACTCCGATCTAAGGAGCAGGCAGAAGGAAGGTCCCAGGACCCATCCCCCCCAACCCAGAGTGCTGAGCCCATGGCAGCATCGGGAATTTCAGGGTCGGCAAAAGGGCCCCAGGTCTGGCTATTTTGAAGGACTCACCTTGAAAGCAACCTGAGCCAGTCTCCGAGACGCCCAACACAGACGGCAGGGAAACATAGAGAGAAGGGGGAGACCTGTAGCCCCCTGGCTGAGTCCTTCCATCTGAGTCTCAAGGGAGGTCCCAGCTTTAGGGCACCAGCTGAACCCAATCCCATCAGGAGCCCTCAGAGCTACTGAAAGGAGAGAAACCTTAGGGCCATCAAAGGGGTTGCTCCGAAGAGTTTACCTTGAAAGTAACCTGGGCCAGTCTCCGGGCATTCAACACAGATTGTGGAGGAGGAGGTTGTTTTTTTTCCTTTTTTTTTTTTGACTCGGGGATCATTCGGGCCCATGCCAGCTGAACCTAATCCCATCAGGAGCCCTCAGAGCTTCTAAAAGAACAGAAACAGGTAAGCGAAGGGCTTACCTTAAAAGCAACCTGGGCCAGTCTCCAGGCATTCAACACAGATTGTGGAGGAGGAGGTTTTTTGCTTTAGGGCTCATTCAGTACAAACAAACTGAACCTAATCCCATCAGTAGCCCTCAGAGCCCAGGGAGGCCATGACCCCTCCCTCCTTAGAAAGCAGAGTCTTCTGAAAGAACCAGCTAAACCTAATCCCATCAAAAGTCTCCAGAACACAGGGAAGCCCAGGCTCCCCACCCATCCTCATTGACTGCTGGACTTTAAGCCAATCAAAAGCCTCCAGAGGACAGGGAAGCTCAAACCCTCAACAACCCTCCCCCAGAGATTACACCAAGAGATCTTCTGTTATAGCTCCAAGAGGGGAGACTGATAGAAGTCCCCAAAAAACAAAGAAAATGAGAGGAACAAGAGCACAGACAAATACGGGGAGTAAAGAAAGGGTGAGTTTGAGCAAACAACAGAAAAAGAAGAAAGAAACTACAATAGACAGCTACTACTCAGCAAATGGAACAGAGGGGGAGAGATCAGCAAATGATAAACCAGAAATCCCAGCGAATTGGATACAGGCTCTGGAAGAACTCAAAACACAACTAAGAGAGGCTGAAGACAATTGGGAAAAGAACTTAAAAATTAAGATAAGTCATCTGGAAAAAGAGGCACTTGAACTAAAACAAGAAAATAGTGTCTTGAAAGCCAAAATCAACCAGCTGGAAAATGAGGCAAAGGAGATGAAAGATGAGGCAAAGGAGATGAAAGATGAGGTAAAGAGGATGAAAGACGATCTTCAAAGAAAATCAGACCAGAAGGAAAAACACAACCAAGAAGCCAGAGATGAAATCCAATCTTTAAGCACCAGAATACAACAACTAGAATCAAGTGACCTCACAAGGCAGCAGGACACTATAAAACAAAACAAAAAGAATGAAAAAATTGAGGAAAATGTGAAGCATCTCATTCACAAAACAGACGATTTAGAAAATCGTTCAAGAAGAGACAATTTAAGAATAATTGGACTACCAGAAGACCATGACAAAAGAAAAAGCCTCGACATAATACTAGAGGAAATTATCCAGGAAAACTGTCCCGAGATCCTAGAACAAGAGGGGAAAGTGGAGATTGAAAGAATCCACAGATCACCCCCTGTATTTAATCCCCAACTGACAACACCAAGAAATGTTATAGCCAAATTCAAAAACAATCAGATGAAAGAAAAGATATTACAAGCTGCCAAGAAGAAGCCATTCAAATACCATGGAAACACGGGGAGGTTAACACAGGATCTGGCTGCATCCACACTGAAGGACCGAAAGGCATGGAATACGATATTCCAGAAAGCAAGGGAACTAGGTCTACAACAAAGAATAAAATACCCATCAAAACTGATTATATTCTTACAGGGGAAAGTATGGTCATTCAACACAACAGAAGAGTTCCAAGCATTCATAAATAAAAGACCAGACCTGAACAGAAAATTTGATGTCCAACCACAGAACTCAAGAGAATCATCAAAAGGTAATTAAAAAAGAGGGGGAAAAAACAAACAAAACAACAACAAAAATTTTATAAGAGACTCAATAAGTTAAAATGATATGTATCCCTATAAGAAAAGAGGTCGTTGGTAACTCTTAAAAACTGTTGCTATCACCTGAGCAGCTAGAAGAATTACACTCAGAGGGAACAGTGACAAACTGTATAGGATGAAAGGACAAGACATAAATAGGTATATAGATATATGCATACATAAATACATATACATGTGTATGTATATATATATATATATATATATATACATGACTAGAACTAAAAAAGAAAAGAGGATATGACTAAAAGAAATGGGAGAAGAAACAAATGGGGGTAAACTTATATGTCACAAAGAATCTCATGGCGGGAGGGGGAGAACATTGATACACTAGAAGGGTAAAGAGGTTGGAGACAGGAAATACTCAACTCTTATGTACTTTGAAACTGACCCAAAGAAGGAAGAACAACCCAATCCATTGGGGAAGAGAATAGATTTTTGCCCTATAGGGGAGTAGAAGGGTAAAAAATGAACTGGTGGGGAGGGAAGCAGTACAAGGGAGGGAGAGGGTGGGGGGGAAATTTTAAAAAGACTACAGGGGAAAATAAGGGAGGGAATAAGAAGGGAGGGGGGTAGAAAGGGAAGTAAAATAAGGGAGGGAACGGGGGGAGGGGCTGACTATAAATAAACATTGGTATAGAAGGAAATAGTGAAAGAAGAAAAGGCAGAACCAGGAGTAGAAATCAAAATGCTGGGAAATACACAGCTAGTAATCGCAACTCTGAATGTGAATGGAATGAACTCACCCATAAAACGCAAGCGAATAGCAGAGTGGATTAGAATCCAAAACCCTACCATATGCTGTCTGCAAGAAACACACATGAGGAAGGTAGATACGCATAGGGTGAAAGTAAGAGGATGGAGCCAAACATATTGGGCATCAAATGATAAAAAGAAGGCAGGAGTAGCAATCATGATATTGGACAAAGCCAAAGTAAAAATAAATCTAGTTAAAAGAGATAGGGAAGGTAATTACATCCTGATAAAAGGCAGTATAGACAATGAGGAAATATCTGTACTCAATATGTATGCACCAAATGGCAGAGCATCCAAATTTTTAAAGGAGAAACTAGAGGAGCTCAAGGATGAAATAGATAGAAAAACTATACTAGTGGGAGATCTGAACCTTCCCCTATCCAAACTAGATAAATCAAATCAAAAAATAAATAAGAAAGAGGTGAGAGAAGCAAATGAAATCTTAGAAAAATTAGAGTTAGTAGACATATGGAGAAAAATAAATAGGGACAAAAGGGAATACACCTTCTTCTCAGTAGTACATGGTACATTCACAAAAATTGACCATGTACTAGGGCACAAAATCATTGCAAACAAGTGCAAAAGGGCAGAAATAATAAATGCAACCTTCTCAGACCACAGTGCAATAAAAATAATAATTAGTAAGGGTGCATGGATAGATAAATTAAAAATTAATTGGAAATTAAACAACATGATTCTCCAAAACCAGCTAGTTAAAGAACAAATCGTAGAAACAATTAAAAACTTCATTGAAGAAAATGACAATGGTGAGACATCCTTTCAAAACCTATGGGATGCAGTGAAAGCAGTACTCAGGGGAAATTTATATCCTTGAGTTCATATATTAACAAATTAAGAAGGGCAGAGGTCAATGAATTGGGCATGCAAATTAAAAAACTAGAAAGTGAACAAATTAAAAATCCTCAGATGAAGACTAAATTAGAGATCCTAAAAATCAAAGGAGAAATTAATAAAATTGAAAGTCAAAGAACTATTGATTTAATAAATAAGACTAGAAGCTGGTACTTTGAAAAAACAAATAAAATTGACAAAGTACTAGTCAGTCTAATTAAAAAAAGGAAAGAAAAAAACCAAATTGACAGTATCCAAGATGAAAAGGGAGACCTCACCTCTAATGAAGAGGAAATCAAGGCAATCATTAAAAACTACTATGCCCAATTATATGGCAACAAATATGGCAATCTAAGTGATATGGATGAATACTTACAAAAATATAAATTGCCTAGACTAAAAGAAGAAGAAATAAATTACCTAAACAACCCCATATCAGAAAAAGAAATTGAACAAGCCATCAAAGAACTCCCTAAGAAAAAATCCCCAGGTCCAGACAGATTCACAAATGAATTCTATCAAACATTCAAAGAACAGCTAACCCCAATACTATACAAACTATTTGACAGAATGAGCCAAGAAGGGGTTTTACCAAATTCTTTTTACGACACAAACATGGTACTGATCCCAAAGCCAGGCAGGTTAAAAACAGAGAAAGAAAACTATAGGCCAATCTCCCTAATGAATATAGATGCAAAAATCTTAAATAGGATACTAGCAAAAAGACTCCAGCAAGTCATCACAAGGGTTATCCACTACGATCAGGTAGGATTTATTCCAGGAATGCAAGGATGGTTCAATATTAGGAAAACCATCCACATAATTGACCATATAAACAAGCAAACTGACAAAAATCACATGATTATTTCAATAGATGCAGAAAAAGCCTTTGACAAAATACAACATCCATACCTATTGAAAACACTAGAAAGTATAGGAATAGAAGGGCCTTTCCTAAAAATAATAAACAGTATATACCTAAAACCATCAGCAAACATCATCTACAATGGGGAAAAACTCAAAGCCTTCCCAATAAGATCAGGAGTGAAACAAGGATGCCCATTATCACCTTTATTATTTAATATTGTACTAGAAACACTAGCAGTAGCAATTAGAGAAGAAAAAGAAATTGAAGGTATTAAAATTGGCAATGAGGAGACCAAGCTGTCACTCTTGGCAGATGATATGATGATTTACTTAAAGAATCCCAGGGAATCAACCAAAAAGCTAATTGAAATAATCAACAACTTTAGCAAAGTTGCAGGATACAAAATAAACCCACATAAGTCATCAGCATTTCTATATATCTCCAACCCAGTTCAGCAGCAAGAATTAGAAAGAGAAATTCCATTTAAAGTCACCCAAGACAATATAAAATACTTAGGAATCTATCTGCCAAGACAAACACAGGAACTATATGAACACAACTACAAAACACTCTCCACACAATTAAAACTAGATCTAAACAATTGGAAAAACATTGATTGCTCATGGGTGGGATGAGCTAGCATAATAAAAATGACCATCCTACCCAAACTTATCTATCTAGTTAGTGCCATACCCATTGAACTACCAAAAAACTATTTTACTTGAATTAGAGAAAACCATAACAAAATTCATTTGAAAGAATAAAGGATCAAGGATATCCAGGGAAATAATGAAAAAAAAAAAATACAAAGGAAGGTGGCCTTGCAGTCCCAGATCTCAAACTATATTACAAAGCAGCAGTCATCAAAACAATTTGGTACTGGCTAAGAGACAGAAGGAAGGATCAGTGGAATAGACTTGGGGTAAATGACCTCAGTAAGACAGTCTTTGACAAACCCAAAGACCCCAGCTTTTGGGACAAAAATCCAGTATTTTATAAAAACTGCTGGGAAAATTGGAAGACAGTGTGGGAGAGATTAGGTTTGGATCAACACCTCACGCTCTACACCAAGATAAACTCAGAATGGATGAATGACTTGAATATAAAGAAGAAAACTATAAGTAAATTAGGTGAACACAGAATAGTATACATGTCAGAACTTTGGGAAGGGAAAGATTTTAAAACCAAGCAAGACTTAGAAAGAGTCACAAAATGCAAAATAAATAATTTTGACTACATCAAATTAAAAAATTTTTGTACAAACAAAACCAATGTAACTAAAATTAGAAGGAAAGCAACAAATTGGGAAACAATCTTCATAACAAAAACCTCTGACAAAGGTCTAATTACTCAAATCTATAAAGAGCTAAACCAGTTGTACAAAAAATCAAGCCATTCTCCAATTGAAAAATGGGCAAGGGACATGAATAGGCAATTTTCAGTTAAAGAAATCAAGACTATTAATAAACACATGAAAAAGTGTTCTAGATCTCTTCTAATCAGAGAGATGAAAATCAAAACAAATTTGAGGTATTTCCTCACACCTAGCCGATTGTTCAACATGACAGCAAATGAAAGTAATGAATGCTGGAGGGGATGTGGCAAAGTAGGGACATTAATGCATTGCTGGTGGAGTTGTGAATTGATCCAACCATTCTGGAAGGCAATTTGGAACTATGCCCAAAGGGCGATAAAAGACTGTCTGCCCTTTGATCCAGCCATAGCACTGTGTACCCCAAAGAGATAATAAGGAAAAAGACTTGTGCAAGAATATTCATAGCTGCACCCTTTGTGGTAGCCAAAAATTGGAAAATGAGTGGATGCCCTTCAATTGGAGAATGGCTGAAGAAATTGTGGTATATGTGTTGATGGAATACTATTGTGCTAAAAGGAATAATAAAGTGGAGGAATTCCATGGAGACTGGAACAACCTCCAGGAAGTGATGCAGAGTGAGAGGAGCAGAACCAGGAGAACATTGTACACAGAGACTGACACACTGTGGTACAAGAGAACGTAATGGACTTCTCCAGTAATGGCTTTACAATGTCCCTGAACAACCTGCAGCGATCTACAAGGAAAAAAAAAAAACTATCCTCAAGCAGAGGACAAACTGAGGGAGTAAAAACACGGAGGAAAAGCAACTGCTTGACTACAGAGGTTGAGGGGATATGATTAAGGAGAGATGCTAAATGAGCGCCCTAATGCAAATACCAACAACAAGGAAATGGGTTCAGAGCAAGGACACATGTGATACCCAGACGAATTGCGCATTGGCTAGGGAAGGGATGGGGGTGGGGGTTTGGGGGGGAGGAAAAGAAAATTATCTGTTTCCAATGAACAATGTATGAAAATGACCAAATAAAATAATGTTTAAAAAAAATTAAAAAGTTTTTGTATAAACAAAACCAATGCAACCAAAATTAGAAGGGAAGCAACAAATTAGAAAACAATCTTCATAACAAAAACCTCTGACAAAGGTCTAATTACTCAAATTTATAAAGAGCTAAATCAATTGTACAAAAAATCAAGACATTCTCCAATTGATAAATGGGCAAGGGACATGAATCGGCAATTTTCAGTCAAAGAAATCAAAACTATTAATAAACACATGAAAAAGTGTTCTAAATCTCTTATAATTAGAAAAATGTAAAACAAAACATCTCTAAAGTACCACTTCACACCCAGCAGATTGGCTAACATGACAGCAAAGGAAAGTAATGAATGCTGGAAGGGATGTGCCAAAGTCAGAACATTAATGCATTGCTGGTGGAGTTGTGAATTGATCCAGCTTTCTGGAGGGTAATTTGGAACTATGCCCAAAGGGCGCTAAAAGACTATCTGCCCTTTGATCTAGCCATAGCACTGCTGGGTTTGTACCCCAATGAGATAATAAGGAAAAATACATGTACAAGAATATTCATAGCTGCACTCTTCGTGGTGGCAAAAAATTGGAAAATGAGGGGATGCCCTTCAATTGGGGAATGGCTGATCAAATTGTCGTATATGTTGGTGATGGAATATTATTATGCTCAAAGGGATAATAAAGTGTGCTAAAAGAATATTTTAAAGTAGTTCTGGGAACAAAAGAAAAAGCTCAATATAAATATAATCCACATGTAGCCACACATCTGAGCCTGCTATATATACCCCCATGAAATACAAGCAAGATGTGGCCTCAATTTCTCAGTCCTAACAAGTTTCTCTGAATATATTAGCCATCAATTAAAGGAACTCATTTATCTCTAATTTGATCTATCAACCTAGATGCAACCTTCGAATCTGATTTGGTGGTCCAGTGGCTAGAATAACAGGCCTGGAGTTGGAAAGACCTGAATTCAAATTTGATCTCAGATACTCACTAGCTATATGGCCCTGGGCAAGTCATTTAAATTCTCTCAGCCTCAGTTTCTTTATCTGTGAAAAGAAGATAATAATATAACCTAACTTTGGGGGTTTATGAGAAATAAATGTAAGAGTGAGTATGCAAAGCATTTTTTAAATTGTAGGTTGCTATATAAATGTGAAGGGCAGCTAGGTGATAAAGTAGATAGAAGACAAGGACTGGAGTCAGGAAGGTCTGAGCTCCATTCCAGCTTCAAACACTTACTAATTGTGTGACCCTGGGCAAGTCACTTTATTCTGTTTGCCTCCGTTTCCTCATCTGTAAAATGAGCTGAAGAAGGAAACAGTGAATCACTCCACTATCTTTGCCAAGAAAATCCCAAATGAGATCATGGAGAATCAGACATGACTGAAATGACTGAACAACAAGAAAACAACAGGTCTGAGACTTAGAAAAACAATGCAGATTCGATTTTTTGTGGTCTATGGAGCCGAAATATTTTTCAGTATTATTTATCAATTTATCCACACTCCCCATCTACTCCATCATACTCTAAATAATCAAATGCACCCAGGAAAGGAAATTTTGGCATGTACGAGTTACTGGTGGTACTTCCCATCACCTTAAATGTCTCCCCATCAACTTTGAGACAAAGTCTGAACATCCTCAGACAAGAGTCTTCCTCCTCCTCCCTACCCCTTCAAACACCACAAAAAAATTCAGCTATTACTCTATCTTTTCAGCCTTATCTCCCTCTGCACAGCCAGACTAATCTGCCGCTTGTCATTCCTCAAGCATGTCTTACATTTTCCTAGATTTTGCACCTTTGGAAATTTACCCCACTTGGAATGTCTGTCCTGGTTGTTTCCCCTTCTTTAGGTCCCACTTATTTCCCATCTAGTTCTAGTATCAGCTCTTCCATGAAGCCATCCCTGACCATCAGGACGTAGCAACCTCTTCCTCTCTGGATTCCTAGGTATTTGCTATCAAAATTATGCATTTTCTCCCTCCTGTACTGTTACTTTTTTCAATTAATAAACATTTATTTTCTCTTCCCCTCATCTACCCTCATTGAAAACAAAAGAAAATAAAAGAAAAAGAAAAAACAAAGCAAAATATTTGTCATGGCTGTTTAATCATTTCCAGTCCTGTCTACTCTTTCTGACCCCGTTTGGGGTTTTCTTGGCAAACACACAAGAGTGCTTTACCATTTCCTTCTCTTTCCCCTTGTCTGTCCCTTGACAGATGAGGAAATTGAGACCAATAGGGTTAAATGACTTGCCCAGGATCACATAGGTAAGTATCTGAGGCCAGATTTGAATTCAGAAAGATGGGTCTTCCAGACACCAGGCCTATCCACTGTGCCACCTTGATGCCCTATAACAAATAGGATGTCAAACAAAATGAATTCCCACACCAACTATGACCACAATTGCATGTCTCATTCTGCTCAATGTCAGATATACTTAGTTTCATTTCAGGAAACACTGTGGTTACTCTGTGTGCAATGTATTATGATAGGCACTGAAACCACAAAGACATAAAATATAGTTCTTGTCCTCAGAAAGCTTATATTCTATTGTGGAAAGGGGAAGAAGGGAATAAAACATGTACACAGATAAATACTGGGTAATATGAGGAGAGAGGGAGGAAGTAAGAGAAAGAAAGAAAGAGAGAGAGAAAGAAAGAGAGAAAGAAAGAAAGAAAGAAAGAAAGAAAGAAAGAAAGAAAGAAAGAAAGAAAGAAAGAAAGAAAGAGAGAGAGAGAGAGAGAGAGAGAGAAAGAGAAAGAGAGAGAGAGAGAGAGAAAGAACAAGAGAAAGAGAGAAGGAAAAAGGAAAAAGAAAGAATGAGAAAGGAAAAGAGAGAAAAGGGAAAGAAATAGAGAAAGGAAAAGAGAGAAAGAAAGAAAAGAAAGAAAGAAAAAGAGTAACAGAGACCACTAAGAGTAAACGATGGGGGAAAAATCAAAGGAGGCATCACAGAGGAAGTGACCTCAGAGATGACACACACTGCCTAGTGGTGTTCTTATTTACCTTTTTGTGTTTATAGATGCGTTGTATCCCCAGATAGACAGTAAGTACTGAGAGGTAGGAATGTTGACTTATTTATCTTGTCATCTCCCAAGCGTTTTGTTCAATAAATGTTTATAGATGGATAGAGCCTGACTTTATCCTCCTATTTGGCCAAATATCCTTCCAAGTTTTCCCAGCACCCCAAGGGCTTCTGAGCTAGATTCATCATCCCCACCTTTCTTGGGCCCACTACAGTCTCCTTCTTTCTTTTCCTTCTCCTCCTCTGATATATGTACGGGAAGAGGGGCCAAATGTGAATAGAGAAGGATGGAGAAGGAATGGGCAGCACATTAGGTGGAAGGAGAGCCCAGGCACCTCAGGCTCCTCTAGGCCCGATAATACGATAAATAATCAATCAATCTTTGCATGATCCTTAAGTGCTTGATGTATCCTCCTACAAATTGAATCACCTCCTCTACCAGGAAGTTCTCTCTGGTAAATAAATGAGAACAGAAATGGCCCATATTGAAAAATAATGTTGTTAAAGCTGCTGATTAAGTTTTACACAAGCATATGAGAGCAAACTAAAAGGTTTTAGCTTTTTAATTTAAGAAATGAGGAATATGATATAATTTCAATTTGTGATGAGATAAGATGTTCTCGATATTGTGGTTTCAATTGGATTACATCCTAATGTACTTTATAAAGTGTCAGGCTGGCTGCAGATTAAGGTATGTGTGTAATATTCTTTATTAACAATTTAATGGACTGGCTTTCACTCTATCTATCTTAATCAGTGTTTCTAGCCCACCTGGGAGGCCTCGTTAGTGCAGAACCTGAAACTCCAACCTGATGAAAGAGGGAACAGAATGATCCATCAGTGTCAGGGATGAGAGGGGGGCATCATAGCTTGGGCCCCAAACTGATGGCTACAACATCACCTCCAGCTTCTGGCTGCTGAGTCTGCCTCTCATAGAGTAAAGAACCCTGGGAGGGTTCAAGACCTTCCTTCATGCCCATCCCCAGGCCTGCTTATAGGACCATAGTTCCAAAACCAGAAGGGACCTTAGCGATCATGGAGGACCACAGCTTCATCTTGGATGTAAGGAATCTGAGGCCCAGGGAAGGTAAACACAAAGTTGGCCTTCAGAAGGATCTTCCTTCCTTCACTGGGGCTCTTTTCAGAGAGGATAACTAAGAGATTCAGTTGCTGAGAAAGGGCTTAACCAAAGACCTAGACTGGGAAAGGTCCTCAGACGCAGTGGAGTCTAATGCCTCTATTTTATACAGAAGATAATGGACACCCAGAGTGATGAAGTTGTTCAGGGACACCTAGGCAATACCCATCAGAGACAAGATTTGAACCCAAGTTCTAGTGCTCTTTTTCCTCTACCATCAGCAGAAGAACCATGAAAAAGGGAGGGTCAGGAAGAGCACAGGATTCAGAGTTATAAGATTATCATCAGCTATGTGTGTGACCTTGGGCAAGACACTTCCATCCTTAGGAAATTCTCAGATTTCTCATGTGTAAAATGAAGAGATTGGGGCAGCTAGGTTGCACAGTGGTTAGAGTGCTGGGCTTAGAATCTGAAAGACTTGTCTTGATGAGTTCAAATACTGCCTCAGACATTAACTAGCTGGGTGACTCTGGGCAAGTCCCTTAACCATATTTGCCTCAGTTTCCTCATCTGTCAAAACAATCTAGATAAAGAAATGGCAAACCACTCCAGTATCTTTGCTAAGAAACTCCCAAACAGGGTCACAAAAAGTGGGACACTGCCAAGATGACTGAACAATAGCAAAGATAAAGAGATTGCGTTAGATCATTCCTAAGCTTCCTTCCAGTTCTAAATTCTCTGGTCTTCGGAAAAAAGAAGAAAGGACTCATGTTTATAGCATCTTATTCTGTGGTGGCAAAGAACTAAAAACTAAGGGGGCACCCATCCAATGAGGAATAGTTGAAAAAATTATATAATGTAATTGGAATACCATTGTATCATAAAACAATGTAAAAATAACAGTTTCAGAGAAATTTAGGAAAACTTGTATGAACTGATGCACAGGGAAGTGAAAAGGACCAGGAAAATGCTTTTAACAATAACAATACTATAGACACAAACAACTTTGAAAAAACCTTAAGAGCTCTGAACAATGGATTGATGAACCAGGATTCCAGAGGATTGATAAAGAAATGTTCCACTTCAGGACAGCTAAGTGGCTCAGTAGCTGGAGAGCCAGATCCAGAGATGAGAGGTCCTAGTTTCAAATCTGGCCTCAGACACTTCCTAGCTGGGTGACCCAGGGCAAGTCATTTCACCCCCATTGTCTATCCCTTACCATTCTTCTGTCTTAAAACCAATACCCTGTATTGATTCCAAGAAGGAAGGGAAAGGTTTTAAAAAATCTGCCCAACTTTAAAAAAAGCCACCCAACTCCTGGCAGAGAGGTCCTGGACTCAGGATACAGAATAAGACCCATTTTTGGACATGGCCAATGTGGGAATATTTTTAATTGGTTATGCACATTTGTTTATAAGGGTTTTGTTTTTCTTTTTTTAATTGGGGTTGGGGAGGGCATGGAGAATTGGGAGAGGGATAAAATAAATGTTTGTTAATTGAAAAAATAAAATGCTATTTAAAAATGTTAAAAGAACATAAAATGATCTATGATCTAAAGTCCCAGATTAATATAATTCAAGACAATAAGAAGCAAAGTCAAGCATGGTAAATTCTAATAGTCTCAATGTCAAGGGAGACAAGAAGCAGCATTGTAACATAGAGAGCTCCTCATCAACTATTTTCTAAGTGTATGTGAGGTCTTGCATTCCAAGTAATTCAGGACTAAAGGGTGACTATGCCCTTGGGGTGGGCAAGGTGGGATAACCAACTACTTCAGAGAGCTTCTTACATCCTCAAAGGGAGAAACCTTCCTCCTAAACTCTGGTCTCTTCAAAATTCTTGACTGAAACCAAGTGGGACTCTTCAAAGAATGGTCCAGAATCATGGGGAGTCCTTAAGACACCAGATCCTTAGTTTTTTTTTTCCTTTGAAGAATCTCCCTTAGAGGTCTTAGGTCCAAATCTGGCCTCAGACACTTTCTAGCTGTGTGACCCTGGACAAATCACTTGACCCCCATTGCCTAGCCCTTTCTGCTGCCTTGGAACCAGTACATAGTATTGGGTCTAAGACAGAAGGTAAGGGCTTAAAGAAAATTAAAGAATCTTCCTGGAAGGTTCTTTCCCAAGGATAAAGTCACAACAGAATGTTTTCTCACTCAGTTTCCCAAAATAATGTTTGTACCATAAATATTCATTATTCTTTAAACATCTGATAAAAATTATCTGTAGATCCATCTGGACCCAGTTTCTACCTTATCTCTCCCCAATCCTTTATGGCTAGTTCAATTTGCTTTTCTGAAAATGGATTGCTTGAGCAGCCTCTTTTGGGTTGTTATAATTTGGGCTATTTTGTATTTTATATTTACAGTTTATTTATATTTAGAGGGTATAATCCTCCATTTTTCAAAATTCTTGTTTTTTCTGGCATATACTTTAGTAAGTACTGAAGCATTATACAGTCAGATCTGGTAAGGACTTTAGAAGTCAGCTAGTGCAATGGGGAAAGATTAAATGGAAATGCAGGCAGCCTCTGTGTAGTACTAGGTCTACCAAACATAAGACCTAGCCATCTCCCCCACCACCACCACCACCCAAATGAGTTCTATTGCCCAGAAAACTAAAAATTTCCTGAAAGATTCTTTGAAATTTTAGTGTCTGAAATGCTTCTGCTCTCTCAAAATGTAGCAGTCATTTTATTATAGTGCCTTTGTTACATAGAACTTGTCACGTAAACATTGTGTGGTTTCTGGGTATTTTCATTGATCTAAAATAGAATAAACTTAAACTTCAAAAAAAAAGTTCTCTGTTTGACTTAGAAAACCACAGATTAACATCATCTATGTTGTACTGAATTTTTATTTATTTTGTTAAACATTCCTCAGTTACACTTTAATCTTATTAAGACCTCACTAAGGATGGGAATCCTGATTTGATACCTCTGATCTAAGGTATGGAAGAAACTCAGAGAAAAGAGTTGGCTTGCCCAAGGTTGTCAAATTAGTGGCATTCAGCAAATGGAGGATATAAACTCCAGTTCTTTAGCTCCAGAGCTTGAATCCTCTCCATTGTATCCTGCTCTTCTTCACTCAGGGTTTTCTTAGCCTGAGACAGAATCTAAAATCCTCTGGAAATGGGAGATGGATAAGAGGAATATGGGCAGAGATAGAAGGGATCTATGAAGATTTCTAAGATGATGGTGACAAGTTTTGGAATGGGGCAGTCGATAGAGTTCCCACCCTGGAATCAGGAAGTTCTGAGTTCAAAATCAGCTTTGGACACTTAATAGCTAGGTGACCCTTGACAAGTCACTTAACCCTGTTTGCTTTGGCTTCCTCATTTGAAAAATAAGCTGGAGAAGAAAATGGCACAAACTACTCCAATACCTTTACCCAAAATAATCTCAAAAGAAGTCACCAAAAGTCATCAAATATGACTGCAAAACAAGAAAACTTTTTCATGGTACTTTAAAGTTTGCAAAACACTTTACAAATATTATCTCATTGATCCAGGCAACACCTCTGTGAGGTAAGTATTATCATTGCCACATTTTACAGATATGAAAACTGAGGCAGACAGAATGCCCGGATTTGCTCAAGGTCATCCAGTCACTGAGGGTCGGAGGCTAGATTTGAAAGCTGGTCTTCCTGATTCAAGGTGCCTACTGTGACATCACCTAATCCCCTCTCTGATTTACAGAGAAGGAAACCAAGATCCAGAAAGGTTATGATGTGCCCAAAGCTGTACCAGAATAGTAAGCAGAGAAGCAAATGAGCTGAGATTTTAAGTTAGGCCCTCTAGATCTAATTCTGATTCTTTGTTTTGTTGTTTTGTTTTGTTGGTTGGTCCCTCATATATATACATATTTACCCACTTATTTCAATATATTGAATATATTGAAACAAGTTGGTGAATATATGATTCTAAAGAGCAAGGTAGAGAAAGGAATATAGGAGTAATAGATGAAAGAAACTGAAGGATGATGAATAATTGTGTTCTAAATTTTAAAAAACCCTTATATCACAGAAAAAGCTGAAGTGTGAATTATAACTCTTAAAATATAAACTGTAGGGACAGCTAGGTGGCTAAGAGATAAGAGATAGAGAGCTAATCCTACAGTCAAGGTGGTTCAGGGTTCAATTTTGACCTCCGACACTTCCTAGCTGTATGACCCTGGGCAAGTCACTTAACCCCAATTGCATCACCCTTACCTTCTGCTCTGGAACTGATTCTAAGACTGAAGATAAGGATGTAAATATATATAGGCTTAAAGTATAAACTATAAAATTGGGCAGCTGGATCCAGGCACAGGTCCTGGAGACAGGAAAAGTTGAGTTCAAATTCAGCCTCTGACACTTCCTAGTTGTGTGACCCAGAACAAATTTCTTGATCCTATTTACCTCGGTTTCCTCATTTGTAAAATGAGTTGAGAAGGAATTGGCAGACCATTCCAATATCTTTGCCAAGAAAACCTTAAATGGGGTCGCAAAGAGTCAAATATGCATGACTGAAAAAGGACTAAATAATAATAAAGAAACTTCAAAATAATTTTCTAAATAATAGGTATTATAAGGTATCGTTTCTGTTTTGAAAATCATTGAAATTTTATGATTATCTTTGAGTCAAGTCAGCAAGCATATGTTGTAGGCACTGTGCTAAGGGATGAAGATAAAAGGCAAAAAAAAAATGCCCTGCCCTCAAGGAGTTTACAATCTAATGGGAGAAACAACATTCAATTTAATTCTATAAACGTTTATAAGTAGGTGATTGCCTGTGAACCAGGTGGATGCTGAGTTCTGGGGATGCAGAAAGAGGCAAAAGGTAGCCCCTACCCCCAAAGAAACTTATATGTGAGAAAACAGCATGGAGACAATTTGGTACAAACTATGGATAGGATTAATCAGAGAGGGAAAGCATTAATAGGAAGAAACTCCAAGAAAGACTTTTTATAGAAGGTGGGATTGTAGAAGGTGAGACATTGAAAAAAAAAAACAGGAAAGGCAAGAGGAAGAGATGAGGAGAGAAAGCAATTCAGACATGAAAGATAGTCGGTAAAAATGCCCGAAGCAGGGGGAAGCTAGGTAGCACAGTGGATGGTGCATCATACCTAGAATCTGGAGGACCTGGATGAAAGAAAGAAAGAAAGAAAGAAAGAAAGAAAGAAAGAAAGAAAGAAAGAAAGAAAGAAAGAAAGAAAGAAAGAAAGAAAGAAAGAAAGAAAGAAAGAAAGAAAGAAAGAAAGAAAGAAAGAAAGAAAGAAAGAAAGAAAGAAAGAAAGAAAGAAAGAAAGAGAGAGAGAGAGAGAGAGAGAAAGAGAGAGAGAAAGAAAGAGGAAGGAAGGAGGGAGAAAGGAAGGGAGGGAGAAAGGAAGGAAGGAAGGGAGGGAGGAAGGAAGGAAGGAAGGAAGGAAGGAAGGAAGGAAGGAAGGAAGGAAGGAAGGAAGGAAGGAAGGAAGGAAGGAAGGAAGGAAGGAAGGAAGGAAGGAAGGAAGGAAGGAAGGAAGGAAGGAAGGAAGGAAGGAAGGAAGGAAGGAAGGAAGGAAGGAAGGAAGGAAGGAAGGAAGGAAGGAAGGAAGGAAGGAAGGGAGGGAGGAAGGAAGGAAGGAAGGAAGGAAACGCACAGAGCAGAGATATAGAGAGTTGTGGTCTAGGATCATCAAAAGAGGCCATTGTGACTGAATCATGAGCAACTAGAGCCATATTAGCAAACCTATGGGATGCATGCCAGAAGGGGATGTCCCCCTCCTCCCCATGTGCCTGAGAACATTTCTCCCATCACTGCTCCTCTGCCCAGCAGCCCAAGGGGAGTGCTTTCTCCCTCCCTTGTCTGGGTAAGGCAGGGGCTCACCTGTGACATGAGGGTTCAGTTTGAGCACTTGGTCTCTAAAAGGTTCTCCACCATGGACCTAGGTGGTAGTAAAGTATTAAAAGTCTAGAAAAGTAGGAAGGGACCAGGTGGTCTCCATCACTAACCCATCAACTTTGATTCACAATCCAACTCTAGAGGATAACTGACAACTATATAGAATTGAATGATTGTGAAGTGTTTTATATACATCTCTTTTGATACCGAGTACACCCTGTGAAATAAATACTTCAACCATCATTATTCCAGATAAAGGAATCACAGCTCAGAGACTTTAAGTAATGTGTTCATGCTCTCATGATGAATAAGTGTCTGAGGCAGAATTTGAATGCCAATCTTTCTGACTGCAAGTCCAACACTCTTACCATTTTCCTAGGTGCCTATAAATTGGAGGTGATAGAGGTGCAATTGGAGGACTTAGAGGATAGAGAACACGGCCTGGAATCAGGAAGACCTGAGTTCAAATCAGGCTTCAGACATTTACTAGCTGTGTGGCAAGTCACTTCACCTCTGTTTGCCTTAACCAATTGGAGTATAGTCTTACAAGGTTACAGAATTGAACACAACTAAACAAGTGAACAACAGAGGTTCATGAAGGAATTTAGTTAATTGATGAGACAATGGTGACAACTTGGTCAATGCTTAAACTCTTGCTCTGTACTCAGTATGTGTAAAAAAAAATGTTTATTGACTGACTGCTCCTGACAGAGGAGCCTAGGAGTTAGTCCACCCCAGCTGGCATATTAATTAAGCAAGCAAAATGGCAAAGATAAGATATAGAAAAGAAAGTGAACAGCTGTCCCAAGATGGAGCTAGGAAATGGCAATAATAACTCACATTTATATGACATTTTAACATTTACAAAATTCTTTCCTCACAAAACCCTGTAAGGTAGTTAGTGTAAATATCATTGGCCCCATTTTACAAATGAAGAAACCAAGGTACAGAGAAATTTGGGGTTTTCTTCCTTGCCTTTCTCTCTCCCATTAATATGCTCAGGAGACCAAAAAACCATAATCTCGGACTTGAGAAAAACTGAGAAAGGTTCAGACCCAGAAATCTGGGCAATTGACTAGAAGAGTTGTTTTTAAACAAAGGAATCTTAACTTTATCAAGTGTTGGACCTCTTTGGCAGTCTGGTGAAACCGACTCCCTCACAAAATAATATTTTGAAATACTTGAAGGAAATTATTAAATTTCAATAAAAGGTTCATGAATATAAAGATGTTGTTTGGATTTTTTTTTTATTTCCAAGTTGACAGACACCTTCCCCCTTACCCTGATTTGAAATTTACCCATGAATTCCTTCTGTAAACCCAAAGTTAAGAATCTCTGCACTGAAACTAATTGTCCAATTATTAATCTGCATATAAGTTTCAAAAAATTTCTAACTCTAAGCTATATTGCAGATTCCAATGTAACTCCCTACCCTTGGTGATAAGGAAGTAGAAATTAGATGTAGATAGATAGATAGATAGATAGATAGATAGATAGATAGATAGATAGATAGATAGATAAACCTTACCTTATGTCTTAGAATGAATACTAAGTCTTCGTTCCAAGGCAGAAGAGCACTAAGGGCTAGGCAATTGGAATTAATTGTCTTATCTAGAGTTACACAGCTGTCTGAGGTCACATTTGAACCCAGGACCTCTGTCTCCAGCCTTGGTTCTCTAATGAGCCACCTAAGCTGCCCCAGAAAGTAGAAGTTTAAATAAATACTAAAAGTCTGTAGAGGCTACTTAGCTAACTAGCCTAGCAGATTGGCAGCTCTGTGCCCAGCAAACTTAATTCTCTGAGATATTGAATATCCTTTTGGAGAGGAAATACCTACTGGAGCTGACTCTGAAAATTGACAGAATGTTCCCTATATAGAGAAAAAAGAGAACCACATCATTGTAGGCTTTTCCCTAGTCCAGTGGATGGCTATGTGAAGATTCTGTCTCTTGAAAAACATTTGTAACATAATCCTCTGGTCCTTTAACCAAAAGATATATGTGAGACCTCACATTTCCTTGGGGAAAAGGTTGCATGTCAGCTAAGGATTCCAGCTGAAACCAGAAAAGATGCCAAAATAAAGCCCCATAAGCACAATTCCCAGGGGCATAATGCCTAGCAGGGAATAGCAGTGACCACTGGGCAAATCCACCAGACTATCCATCAGTGAATGAACAAGTATTTTTTAATTGACTGCTATGTGCCAGGCACTGAACTACATACTGGGGATACAAGTTCTAAAAATGAAACAATCCCTAATCACAAGTGACAATCTTGGAAGACTAGAAGGAAGCAACAGTAAGCTGAAGGTAACCCTGTTGTATTAGGGGAATGAGTTGTCTCTACATATGTCTACTCTGGTGACCCATTTTCCTACAAATGTACCTCTCCCTACCTGTGTCCACTTTCCCTATTGATGGTAAGTATTTATGGGATTCAACTAGGTGGCTCAGTGGACAGAGTGCCAGGCCTGAAGTCAAGAAGACCTGAACTATGAACTGATCCAAACCTTTGGGAAACAATCTGGAATAATGCTCAAAGAGTTCTATAACTGTATATATCTTCTGACCCAGCAATTCCACTATTAGACTGATTTCCTAAGGTAACTGAAGAAAAAGGAAAGAGTGTCTATGTTCTAAAATATTTATAACAGCTCTCTTTGTGGTGGCAAAGTTCTAGAAATTGAGGGGATGCCAACCAACTGGGGAATGGCTGAACAAGTTGTGGTTTATGATAGTGATAGAATACTATTGTGCTGTAAGGAATGACAAATAAGATATCACACAAAACTAGAAAGATTTATATGAAGTGATGCAAAGTGAAGTCAACAGAACCCAGAAAGAATAATAGCAACAATGTATGATGATCAACCATGAATGACTTCACTATCATCAATGAGAGAAGGATCCAGGACAATCCCAAGGGACTCATGATGAAAAATGATATCTGCCACCACAGAAGGCATAGACTTGAGTCCAAATACAGATTAAAACACACCATTCCTCGCTTCATTTGTTCCATGAATTTTTCTCCAATGTAAGCAATATGTGTGTTGTTTCACAACATGATGAACAGGGAATTATAGAATTATTTTAATATATTTATATATTTTACATATTACATATTTATATTTAATTAGTAATTAATAATATATAGTTATTTATATATAATATACTTGTATATTATATATAATAATTACATAATATATGATAATATCTATTTGGGAGGGAAAGGGTAGAGGGAGGTAGAAAAAATAAGGCATAGATTTTTGGACTTACGTAATGTAAGAATCCTTCTCTTGGATTAGTATATTTATTATAATTTATTACATATTTATAACAAATCATATGTATTATATAATTGTTGTATTACTTGTTATATAATATATTTAAAAAACCAAATGGTTAGCTCTTCCCACAAAAAAAAAAACGACCTGAATTCAAACCCAGCCTCAGACATTATTAGCTTTGTGACCTTGGGCACATCACTTAACCCTGTTTGCCTCAGTTTCCTCATCTGTCAAATAAACTGAATAGGAAATAACAAATCATTCCAGTTTCTTTGCCAAGAAAACATCTATGGAACAGCACTTCCCAAGTCAATGATGGAAATATTGTTCTATTGCTTTTTTTCTTACAATGTTATTTCAATAAATACCTTATCCTTGGACTAATTGAACAATAAAGCCAGTCCTCTAGCTGACTAATACAAGTAAATATACCCATTTAGCCTTATAAGCTCTTTTTGAGTATGTGCAAACCTACAGAGTACCTTGAATGGGGGGAAATTTGTCTTGGAGGAGGGGCATCACATATGAATTGTGAGGAAGGGCTTCTCCGGGTGCTCCCACTTTAGTAGAATATTACTTTTCGAGAAGAATATTAAGAATTCAGAGAAATAGTAGAAGATGTGCATGCACCAATGAAGAATGAAATAAGCATAGTTAGGAGAATATATGACTACAATAATGTCAGTGAAAACAATGTTTGAAGGTAGCGGAATTCAGATTAATTGTCATGATAACCTTGGGCCCAAAGAAGAGATGGTAAAATAAATGTGCCTTCCTCCTCTTGATGGAGAAGTGGGGGGCTATAGGTACAAAATACAGCAATATACTAAGATAATTTTTCAGTCAGTTTTGCTTAACTATTTTTCTTTATTACAAGGGTGGAATTCTATGCAGGGTAAATGGTATATTGGAAATCACTGTGGTTTAAAAATAAAAGATAGCAATAGCGGGCAGCTGGGTAGATCAGTGGATAGAGAGCCAGGTCTAGAGATGGAAGGTCCTGGGTTCAAATCTGGACTCAGACACTTCCTAGCTGAATGACCCTGGGTAAGTCACTTCACCCCCATTGCCCAGCCCTTACCCTCTCTTCTGCCTTAGAACCACTAAGTAGAACTGATTCTAAGACAGAAGGTAAGGGTTTAAAAAAAAAGATAGAAATAGAAGGCAACTGGGTGACTCAGTGGATTGAGTGCCAGACCTGGAAATGGGAGATCCAGGTTTAAATCTGGCCTCAGACACTTCCTAGTTGTGTGACCCTGGGTAAGTCACTTAACCCTCATTACCTAGCCCTTACTGTTCTTCTGCCTTGGACCAAATACATAGTATTGATTCTAAGAAAGAAAATAAAAGGTTTTCTTTTTTAACAAGAAAGTGATGATGATGGATAAGATGGCAAAATCCTGCCAGCCTCCCCCATTCCATTCCCTCCCCACCCCCATCCCATGTATCCCTTTCTAAACAGACTGAAGCCTTGAGCTGTACTCACTGATGCTCCCTCTTGGCCCTGCCCAGCCGGCCCCCCCTTCCCCACCCCCCCATCCACTTTTCTTCAGGACACGCCTGATTCCATGGGCCTCCCCCAACAACTTGTCCATTCAGGGCTGGTTCAGGATCAGGAAGCCCGCAGCCTGTGGCCAGGGGGAGCAGGCACCCTTTCAGCCCCCAGTTCCCATCTCTCTGCAAAGGGAGCCTGGCCAGAAGGGGCTGCAGGTGCTCAGGAAGTGGGGGAGGCGTACCCAAATGAAGTTGTTTGCGGCTCTTGCTGCCATCCCTGGAATTATTTACAGCTGCAGGCGGTATTAAACTATGTCGAGCAAGTGTCCTCATTTACATGCTAATTCATTTATACCCTCTGGATTGATTTCTCCAATTCATTTTCAACCCACTAACTCTTCTGATATGAATTATATTAACACTTCCAGAATGGCAGTGGGGGAACCCACTGGAGCCAGTGTCATCATCATCTTGTTGGCCTTCCTCCTTCCCTACTCATGCCCCTTGTCTTCCCATCTGGAGAGCCCTCCCTGGGTCTCTCATGTCCCAAGAAGCCCCTGGGACAAGTCTAAAATGATGATGATGGCTCCCATTGATATCATGCTCACTGTGCTTCCCTCTCAAGAACTTTGCAAAGTAGGGGATTGTGACCCCATTTTACAGGTGAGTAAACAGAGGAAGAGAAAGGGTGAGTGACTTGTCCATAATGATTGGGATTTGAATCTAGGTCTTCTGACTCCCAATCTAGAACTCTTTTGAATAACCTACATGGTCACATAATAAGTGATAAATATTCCTAACTGTGTGTGACCCTGGGCAAGTCACTTAACCCCCATTGCCTAGCCCTTTCCCCTCTTCTACCTTGGAACTGATGCACAATAGTGACTGATAAAATAAGGGAGAAATATGCTATAATCAGGGGAAGCAGCATATTAGAGAAGAAACCATCAGAAATCAGGGAACATGGGTTCCAGCTCCCTGTCTGTCTCATTTTCCTCAACTATCAACTAAGGAAACTTCATGTATGTTTGAGGAAGGATTGCAACAGGGGTGTGTGCAGGAGTCAGTGAAAAACTGATTGTTAAATTTTCAGAGTGAGCATTTATGTCTCAGAAACTGATCAACACTACCAATTGGGGTTTGTCTTATTGTTTTGTTGATTGTCTAGACTTAAGAAAGGGATGGAGGAAATGTTAATAAATCAAATTAAATTTTAAAATGTGACCTGTCTATATTCTTCCTCCAGGGAGCTGATTGTTAAACATGTGTCCATATCATGGATGGAGGGGAGATTCATTGCCTAAAGGGAAAAATTTTAGGGATGATGGGACTATAAAGGCAATATAGCATAGAAACTAGAGTACTGAGCATGGAGGTAGGAAGACTGTCGTGGAACTCAAGAGTCACAGGCCCAGGGTTCAAATTAAACTGGGGGTAGGACACTAGCTGATGACCTTGAACAAGAAACTTCATAACTTTTCAGGGCCTTTGTTTCCTTTTCTAAAGATTCTAATTTATTCTAATAAGAGGATAAGAGAATATCTAAACTTATGATCCTGGCCCTGATATATCCTGGCCATTTTACCCTAGGCAAGTCACTTAATCTCCAAGTAACTCAGGCAATTCATAGATAGCAAGGGTATCTCCTACATGTAGCATGGGAGTGTCATTCTATGACTCGAAAAGGGAGGTAGAATAGGAATATTTAGCCTCTTTTTCCCTGGCCCTTCTCCAAGAGAGATTAATTCCACCAGGAGGGGAAGTAGGACTTTGAGGCCAGAAACTTGACCACATCTGCTCCATTAAATAGTATTATGTCCATGGGATATGATTTTCAGGTTCAAGTTGAACTTCTGATCTCTTATTTCATTAATGGGGAAAGGAGCAGGATCTCAACTTTATATCCAAGGCTTGAATCCCCACCACCACCACCAAATATCAGCTCCACAATGAACACATATAATGAAAAGCAAAGAAAACCATTCATTCAAGTTGATAGCAAAACCAAAATCAGAGAAAGTGGCCATTTGAGAATATTTATACCAGACAATACAGAATGAAGATCTCTCCCATTAAGAGTGCAGTAACTCAGCTCAGTCACAAAAGAGCCCCAGATGTCACCCAAGGAGAAGTTCCCTGAGGTCTCTCATGCAGCAAGCAGAAGACAGGGCCATGATGTAGACTTCCAGCTCCTCTGATTAGAACTTCTTCCAGTCTTATTCTCCCTTTAGCAACCTGAAGTAGGATGGGCATCATTCATCTTCTCTCTGGAAGATGGAAGCCAGAAACTCCCTCAGTGACTCCCTCAGAACCCCAAAAGACCAAAGAATCCAAAGAAATTAAAAATACTTGAAAAGTCTGGCCATCTTCTCTTCTGTTTTTGTCATCTTTTCCATGATGGGCATCCATTTTCAGAAGAAGAAAGAAGAAGAAGAAGAAGAAGAAGAAGAAGAAGAAGAAGAAGAAGAAGAAGAAGAAGAAGAAGAAGAAGAAGAAGAAGAAGAAGAAGAAGAAGAAGAAGAAGAAAAGAAGAAGAGAAGAAGAAGAAGAAAGAAGAATTGGACAAATACTGTCATACTTTCCCTTCCCACTCTAAAATCTATGATCTGGTGAGACTGGTACCCAAGACCCATTTCAGTAAGAAGGCAGAGAATGGTTAGCAGAATTTGAGAAGTTCCACAATTGGGTATTAAGTCTAGGTATGTATCTCAAAGACCTGAAAATATTGGGTGACATCATGCTGTAATTCTGAAACTAATTTACTGGCCAGAGATCTTCCCAGTCAATTTTTTAAATGTAATTAAATTTGAATGTGTTTATTATATTAAAATACCGAGGGGGCAGCTGGGTGGCTCAGTGGATTGAGAGCTAGTCCTAGAGATAGGAGCTAGGTTCAAATATGGCCTCAGACACTTCCTAGCTGTGTGACCCTGGGCAAGTCACTTGACCCCCATTGCCTAGCCCTTACCACTCTTCTGCCTTGGAACCAATACACAGTATTGATTCTAAGATGGAAGGTAAGGGTTTTGTTTTTTATTTAAGAAAAAAAGAAAATACCCAATTAACTCACTCCCTCCCCTTCCCTCATTAGAGAAGGCATCATTTGACAAAAAGACCTATGTGTATATAAAACTATGTTTCACTTATTTCTATTTATCAGTTCTTTCTCTGGAGGTCAAATTTAATAACTATTTGTTAAGCTCCTATCAAATTTCAGGAACTGCATTAAGTAATGGAGATAGGGATATGTACAAGGCTTGTGATTTCATTCATATAGGGATCTCCTGGATGAGAAAATAAATATTGGAGCTCACTTTCTCTATAATTTACAATCTTAGAGAATTGCCTGATACACTGAGAGGCAAAACTGAAAATTGCATTGATCAAGGAGCCCGAAGTCAAAGTCACAAGTAGGAGGATGCTGGTAACTTTAACAATTGGCTCTCAAACAAACAAAAAGAAGCAGGCATGACACACTTCTAAGCTTAATATGCAGTATAATTAAATTACTATATTGAGATAATATACTATTAATTATGTTATACTATTATGATGTAATAGTATATATTAATTATGTTATACTATTATAATAATAATCTGCATTATTATAATCTCCATAGCTTTCTTAAGTCTAGACAATCAACAAAACAATGAGCCCTGATTTGTAGCATTTGTTTATTTCTTTTTTAAAAATTCTTACGTTTTGTCTTAGAATCAATATTGTGTATTGGTTCCAAGGCAGAAGAGTGGTAAAGGGCAATGGGGGTTAAGTGACTTGCCAAGGGTCACACAGCTGGGAAGTGGCTGAGACCAGATTTGAACCTAGAACCTCCTGTCTCTAGGCCTGGCTCTCAAACCACTGAACCATCCAGATATCCCTGAATTTGTTTATTTCTAGAGTGATTTTCACACTGAAAATTTAACAAGCTGGTTGGATCTGACTCCAGCAGCCTGATACAGGGTAAGATAGAGATGAGAAAACATACACATAAAGCAAGTTCATTGTTTCTTCCTTTGACTCTAGTAAGATTCACTTCCTGAAAAAGGAAAATGAAAGATACTGGAGAGGTTACCAGAAAACAGTCATATTAATGCATTATTGAACTGTGAATTGGTTCAGCCACTTTGGAAAATTATTTGGAATTATACCCCACAATTTACTTAACTGCATACCATTCAACCTAGTGATATTATTACTAGACATGTCCCAAAGAAAGAAGAAAAGGATCTGTATGTACAAATATATTGATATTAGCTCAGTGGTGGCAAAGAAATGAAAACTAAAGAGATGTCTAACAGCTGATGAATAACTGGACAAACTATGGTATAGGAATGAAATGGAATACTAATGTGTCTCATGACAAAAGGGAAGGTTTTAGAGAAACCTGAGGAGACATGTATTAACTGATATAGAGCAAAGTGAGCAGAATTAAGAAAAATTTTTACAATAACAATAATTTGGATATAAACAACTTTGAAAGACTTAAGAACTCTGATCAATGCAATGACCAACTTCACTTCCAGAGTACAATTGATAAAGCATGCTACTACCCCCACCTCTGGATAGAGAGTAGACTCTACATACAGAAAGAGACATATGTGTTTAGACATATTCAAAACAAGAATTTGCTTTGGTTGTGTATATTTGTTATGAGGGTTTTGTTTTATTTTGTTTTTAGTTGGGGGAAAGAAAATAAATGCTTGCTAATTGCAAAAAAAGAAAGGAAGGAAGAAGGATGAAGGAAGAAAGAGAGGAAGGAAGGAAGGAAGGAAGGAAGGAAGGAAGGAAGGAAGGAAGGAAGGAAGGAAGGAAGGAAGGAAGGAAGGAAGGAAGGAAGGAAGGAAGGAAGGAAGGAAGGAAGGAAGGAAGGAAAGAAGGAAGGAGAGAGAGAGAGAGAGAGAAAGAGAGAAAGAAAGAAAGAAAGAGAGAGAGAAAGAGAGAGAGAAAGAGAGAAAGAAAGAAAGAAAGAAAGAAAGAAAGAAAGAAAGAAAGAAAGAAAGAAAGAAAGAAAGAAAGAAAGAAAGAAAGAAAGAAAGAAAGAAAGAAAGAAAGAAAGAAAGAAAGAAAGAAAGAAAGAAAGAAAGAAAGAAAGAAAGAAAGAAAGAAAGAAAGAAAGAAAGAAAGAAAGAAAGAAAGAAAGAAAGAAAGAAAGAGGGGGAGGGAAGGAGGGAGGAAGGAGGGAAGGGGGAGGAAGGGAGGGAGAAAGGAAGGAATATGATCTATATACATTTTAAAATAAATAAATGAAGGGTGTGGGGTGACTTCCTAAGACCCTGCCTCCTATTAACGCTGAATCCTGCCTCACTAATTCAAGGTTACTTGTTCATGCCTGAGAAAGATGCTCGGATTGAGCTGATTTTGTTTTCACCTCCCTGGAACTAACTTAAAATCACTTTGGTCTTGATTTAGGCTCATCTCTTAAGGACTATGAAATTTGATTTACTTCCATGAAGCACATTGTCCTCTTGAGTTTAGCATTCCACTTGCATGGTCCTCCACATCAAAAGAACAAGTCCCCTTTCACTCATTTGTCTGGAGCTTGTCCATACCTATATTCTTCATCAGCTTCTTGTAGAAAAGAGTTTTGATGCCTACAGAAACTTGGAAGATGGCTCAAGCAAACATTCTTAAGGCAGGACTGAAAGGGTTGTTGGATTAACCCATGCTATGGCTATGGCTACCTCCACCTGAGTCAATCAGTTTGAGTAAGCAGGACTAGTTTTAAATACAATTTTTAGTTCTCAATATTTCAGTTTAGGAAGGATACTAATAAGCTAGAGTCCCAAGGAAGGGCAACCAAGGATTTTGAATCTATAGCATAAGAGGTTTAGGTAAGTATTAGAGGGGGGGGGGTGTTTAAACTGGAGAAGAGTAGACTCAGAGGAGATGTGAATGCTGGAGAAGGAGGAGACTATCCTCATGGATTAATTTGGAAGGACTTGGCAACCCCCATTCAAGAAATTTAACCTTCCTGGTCTCAGTTTCCAAATCTATAAAATTAAGAGGAGGGGTTAGATAACCTCTGAGGTCCCTCCCAATCCAAGACCTTCGAATAATTCATAATATCAAAGAATTCAGAAGGACCCAAAATCCTGGAGATGATCCAGTCCAAAACTCTTTATTTTTATGGTCAAGGAAACTGAGGCCCATAGGAGTTAAGTGATGTGTCCTAGATCATATAGGTAACAAGTGAGTGAGTCCACATTGACAGATTGAGAGAATTGTGATGGGATTCCATCAGCCAACTCAATCCCAAAAAAGAACCTCTATCTTGAAACCAATGGCAAGTAGCCATTCAGCCTCTGCTTGAAGACTTCCAGTGAAGGAAAATCCACTAGTAGTGATATAGAGAGAAACCTAGAGAGAGAAAGACAGAGAGAGAGGGAGAGGAAGACAGAGACAGTGAGAAAAACAAAGACAGCAGAAAGAGAGTGTTAGAGAGGAGGAGGAGAGGGAGAGAGAGAGAGAGAGACAGACAGACAGACAGATAGAGACAGAGACAGAGGTCTGCTGGCATGGGGTCTCCAAGAGCTGGACATGACTAAACAACTGAACAACAATTACTACAAGAGCAGCCCATCCTACTTATGGATATCGCTCTATTAGTAAGTTATTTTGACATCGTTTGGATTGATTCTTTACTACTTCCAACCATTGCTTTTAATTCCTCCCTCTGGGGCCAAACAGACGTAATCTAATGCCTCCTCTGTCTGACAACCCTTAAGATTCTTTAAGTCATCTTCTGTGCTTGTTAAAGTCTTCCCTGAGTAGTTGAGAGTGAGTATAAACCCCTATAATCATGCTCTCTTTAAAAAAAAACTGGCAAGGGCTAGACAGTAGGGGTTAAGTGACTTGTCTATGGTCATACAACTAAAACACTACCTTTTTAAGGATGGTGGGCATTAATACCAGACCCTTTTAACCCATAGGGAGATCAATAACCCAGGATACTGACCCAAACTATTCATCCAAGCTCCCATACCTTGAGCCAAACTCCTTTCCAGTTCTTTACATTCATTACATACAGTTCTTACATAAAGAACATACAGTTCTTTAATTCTTAAACAGATTTTACAAGTCATCTCATGTGATCCTCACAGCAATCCCGTGAGGTAGGTGCTATGATTATCCCCATTTTATAGATGAGGAGTCTGAAGCTGAGAGATGTTAGCTGATTTCTTCAGTCACCCTGCTAGTAATCATCATTTAATCTTTTGCCCAATAATCTTTCCTATGAATCCTCTATTCCAGCTAGTCTGGCCTACTCATCTCTACCATCCAGAACTTGGTTGTTTGTCAGTCATATCAGATTCTATGTAATCTCATTTGGGGTTTTCTTGGCAGAGATATTGAAGTAATTGACCATTTCTTTCTCCAGCTCATTTTATAGATGAAGAAACTGAGGCAAACAGGATTAAAATTACTTACCCAGGGTTACACAGCTAAGTGTTTGAGATGAGATTTGAACTCTGAAGATGAGTTCTCCGGATTCCAAGTCTGATGCTCTATTCATTGTACCACCTACCTACCCTAATACATGACAGATTTTCACCTTGAAGTCTCAATTTCTTTGCCTAGAAAGCTCTTTCTCGATGCTTATGCAAGTACTACCCATCCTGAAAATCCCACCTCCCCTAGGAAGACTTGCCTGATCCACCTTCATCTACATTAAGCTCTTCCTTCCCCATAGTATTCACTATCTGTACCATTTATTTGACACTTCGCATGGGCAGCCTTAGATCATCTTTAATAGATGATGGGATTTTAGGATTAGAAGCGACCTTAGAGGTTACCTAGTCCAACCCAACCCTCTCATCTGACAGGTGAGGAACCTGAGACCAAGAAAGTTAATCAGTAAGTCAACAAGCATGTATTAAGTGCCAGGAGCTGTCCTTAGTACTGGAGGGATAAAGAAAGGCAAAAGGACTCTCATTCTAACATTCTAATGGAGAGGACAACTTGCAAATAAATCTTAGCATACAAAATAAATGGAGATTAGATGAAATATAGTCTTTAAAATGGCTGCTAGGTTGCACAGTGGTTAGAGTCAGAAAGACTCATCTGAGTTCAAATCTGACCTCAGACACTTACTTAGCTGTGTGACCTTGGGCAAGTCACTTACCCCCATTGCCTAGCTCTTACCACTCTTCTGCCTCAGAAGCAATACTTATTATCAATTCTAAGACAGAAGACAAGGGTTTTATTTTTTTTAAAAGAATTGACATATAATTTTATATTATTGTATGACTTCCTAGGTGCACATAATATTTCTCATTTATACTAAATTATTGACAGTATATGTTATTTATATTATACTATCTATTTGTTGTTCAGTCATTTTTCAACTGTGTCTGACTCTTTATGACTCCATTTGGGATTTTCTTGGCAAAGATTCATTAATGTTTGCCATTTTCTTCTCCAGCTCATTTTACAGAAGAAGAAGTCAAGGCAAGCAGGATTAAGTGAGTTACTCAGGGTCACCCAGCTAAGTAAGTGTCTGAGGCCAGATTTGAACTCAGGGAGATAAATCTTCCTGACTCCAGGCCCAGCCTATCCACTGTACCATCTAGTTGCTCTTTATCTTAAAAGCTTTTAAAGGTACATAGATCACATTTTCATCTCTATGTTTCCAGTAATGCTACAATGTATGCAGTTAATGAAGAACTCAAGTGCTTGTGATACAGAATGAAAAAGCAAGACAGTCCCTATTCTTAAAGAACTCACAGCCTAATAGGGGGAGGTATCTTATATAGGTTTCATCTGCAAGGCATTTGGAAAGGTCCAGGTTTCCACTGATAAATCCACATCCATTTCTCAAGTTGAATCATTGGAGAGTGCCAAAGACTTTGATAAGAACTTTCTTTCTGGGTCTTCTGAATATGAGCCTGCTAAGGACTGAAGGACTAAAGCACCTGCTGAGACACTTAGTAGGACCCATATCCACAAGAGTTCCTCCCCAGGATGATGGCTACCATGGTTGGGATGGAAACAGGGCCTATGGTCCATGCAGCACTTTGAATCCCAGGGTGCTTAGTCTGACTTGCCCAATGGTGGCAGTTGATCCATTTCATTCTGATGGTGATTAGGGTGCCAGGCCCCTTCTCTACAAGGACTGCTCCCCTCCAGAATAGGGTGAGGCAGGAATGGTAGCATGAGGGAATGGGGTACTGCTATTCCAGAGAATTTAGATCTCAGGGATCTCATTTGTCTCCACTGGGATCTGAGGGGAAGTATTGGTCAAGGTGATTGTGGAGGTTTGACCTTTCTGGCACATGCTACTTCCAGCCTCTCTCAGGAGTCCATGCTGTTTCAGTAAATGGTTTTGTTTTTATTTTTATTTTTTAAACCCTTACCTTCTGTCTTAGAATCAATACAAGTATCGATCGATTTCAAGATAGAAGAGCAATAAGGATTAGGTGATTGGGGTTAACTGACTTGCCTAGGGTCACACAGCCAGGGAGTGTCTGAGACTGGATTTGAACGCAGGTCCTCTTGACTCTAGGCCTGCCTTTCTATTCATTGGGCTACCTAGCTGCCCCTCAGTAAATATTTATTAATGAAATGAACTTAATGAATCAATGAATCAGTGAATGAAGCAACAGCAGAATCAGACAAGCTAATATAGTTACCTAACTCTAGCTCCACATTGTTGCCTGACGGCTTCATACCACATTTAGTCTCTCCATTCTCTTTATTTCACCTGCCAGCAATGCAGTTATCTCTAGCGTGGAATCATCTCTCCTTCATTTCTGACACTTGACCAGACCCAGCTAGGAGTCACCTAGAATTCTTATTATATTCATTTCCTAAGGAGATGGAAGGCAGACTTTGGTGGGGGAAGGAGAGGAGAAAAATAGGGAGCTCTGTCTGGGTAGATCTTCCTCTCTCTCTCTCCCCACAGGAGGTCTGAAAAAGAATAAGAGACTAGAAGAGTGAGGAAGGGAAGAAAGGACCAGAGCACTGGGTAGAGAAGTCAGCCAAGAGAGGCACCAGGATATTAAAGATACATATAACCTCTTTCTCAGTGTTAACTCAAGCAAGCCTGGGTCAGTCCCTCTCAACGCTAGCCCTAGGCTAGGTGAACTGGCAGGCAAGATGGTGGGGAAGAAGGAAGGCTTCAGAGCTACTCCAGAACAGTCCTGAAGTCAAGCACCTTCTACCTGGGGCATTGGAGACATCACATCAGTGGCCTGGCTACCCTGGGGCTAGGACTCTGGAAGACTGAGCTCTGGGGTAAGAAAAAAAGGAATTGCAAGGTGAAAGTCTATTATCCTTTGTATTCACTGAGAATCACTCTGAGAAGCCCCTTGTTTATTTAGAACCGTTAATGATCCGTCAGCAATTACCTCTGAGATTGTAATTAAAGGGAGCAGTAGCAGAGAGAAAGTGAGACTGAGAGCCAGGAAGGGAAATCTGAAGGGAGGGAAGGAGAGTGAAAGCGATGAAGAAGGGGGAAAGGGGGCAATGATGGAGAAAGGAGGAAGAGGCAGAAACAAAGACAGATGAACCGAAAATGCTAGAAAGAGAGAATAAGATAAGAAAGAGACAGAGGGGGGGACTTCCGGTTAAGATGGCGGCTTAGAGAAAGCTAAAGCTCAGATCTCCTGAAAACCCTTCCCGACCGATCTCAAATGATAAGCTCCTAAGGCGCCGAAATTCAAAACGATCAACAGCACAGACCCTGGGAACCCTCCTCCTGGACCTGGACCCGGTTCAAAAGGTACGGCTCCCCTTAAAAGCCAGAACCCGAGATCACTCGGACCTCAGGGGTAGGAGCGCAGAGTCCAAGGCTCCCGGAAGCCGCAGCCCGGCTGGGCTCAGAGAGCAGAACCCTCAGGGCCTTCTACAGTCCCGGTGAAAGTTACTGCCTGGGGCTTCCGCTGCAGAGAGCTGGTCTAAACAACAGCAATCCTCAGGTAGGGCAAGACAGCCTCACGGGCTGGATCCTGCTATCCAAGTCTCAGTGAAAGTCTGTGCTCTCAGAGCTTGGGAAAGCTGCAGCCCATCCCCCCGCAGGCCTACGAAACAGCCTCACGGCCAGCGATTCTGAAGGCAACTTCCTGAAAGCGAGCTAGGGGGAGAGCGTGGCCTCGTGGTCTGACCCTTCCATTCCAGTTCCAGTGAGGCATATTCAGTTTAACCCAGGGAAAGCTCATAGAACCAACATCTGCCCAGGACTAAAGCCTCGGATCACCAGAGATAAGAAAAGCTAATCCTCCACATTCAGAAATGGCAAACTCCACAGAACCACAGAAGCCCCAAAATACCAAGAAAAATAAGAAGAAAGGGGCGACTTTGGACACATTCTATGGAGCCAAAATACAAAATACAGAGCAGACAGAAGACAATATAAAAGAAAATGCTCCAAAACCTTCCAAAGGAAATGGAAACTCTCCACAAACCTATGAAGAATTTGAATCAGAAATGACCAAAAAGATGGAAGCCTTCTGGGAGGAAAAGTTGGAAATAATGCAAAAGAAATTCACGCATCTACAAAACCAGTTTGACCAAACTGTAAAAGAAAACCAGGCTTTAAAGGCCAGAATCAGGCAGCTGGAAGACAACGATTGTGTAAAAGAGCAAGAATCAATAAAGCAAAGCCAAAATACCAAGAAATTAGAAGAGAACATAAAATATCTCACCGACAAGGTGATAGATCTGGAAAATAGGGGGAGAAGGGATAATTTAAGAATAATTGGACTCCCAGAAAAGCCAGAAATAAACACCAAACTGGACATGGTGATACAAGATATAATCAAAGAAAATTGCCCAGAGATTCTAGAACAAGGGGGCAATACAGCCACTGACAGAGCTCACAGAACACCTTCTACACTAAACCCCCAAAAGACAACTCCCAGAAATGTAATTGCCAAATTCCAAAGCTATCAAACAAAAGAAAAAATCCTACAGGAAGCCAGAAAAAGACAATTTAGATATAAAGGAATGCCAATCAGGGTCACCCAAGACCTTGCAAGTTCTACTCTGAATGATCGTAAGGCATGGAACATGATCTTCAGAAAGGCAAGAGAGCTGGGTCTCCAACCAAGAATCAGCTACCCAGCAAAACTGACTATATACTTCCAAGGGAAAGTATGGGCATTCAACAAAATAGAAGACTTCCAACTTTTTGCAAAGAAAAGACCAGAGCTCTGTGGAAAGTTTGATACCGAAAATCAAAGAGCAAGGAATACCTGAAAAGGTAAATATTAAGGAAAGGGGAAAATGTTATCTTCTTCTTTTACTCAAACTCTCTTCTATAAGGACTACATTTATATCAACCTATGTATACTAACATGTGGGGAAAATGTAATGTATAAATAGGGGGTAAAGAAAGACCAAATAGAATAATCATTCTCACACAAAGATTCACATGGGAAGGGGAGGGGAAGAAAACTCCTATAAGAAGGAGAGGAAGAGAGGGGGGGGGGGTTACTTAAACCTCAATCTCAGGGAAATCAGCTCTGAGAGGGAAAAACATCCAGATCCATTGGGATCTTGAATTCTATCTTACCCAACAAGGGTAAGGAGAAGGGAAAACCAAGGGGGGGGAGGGGGAGAGGGAGAACAAAAAGGGAGGGAAAGAGAGGGGGGAGGGGGAGGGAACAAAAAGGGAGGGACTAAAAAGGGAAACATCAAGGGAGGGGACAAGGGGGACTGTTTCAAAGTAAATCACTGGACTAAAAGGTAGAGCCGAAGAAGAAAAGGTTAGAATTAGGGAAGGCAATCAAAATGCCAGGGAGTCCACAAATGACAATCATAACTTTGAACGTGAATGGGATGAACTCACCCATAAAACGTAGACGAATAGCAGAATGGATTAGAATCCAAAACCCTACCATATGTTGTCTTCAAGAAACACACATGAGGCGGGTTGACACCCACAAGGTCAGAATTAAAGGATGGAGTAAGACCTTCTGGGCTTCAACTGATAGAAAGAAGGCAGGAGTGGTAATCATGATATCTGATAAAGCCAATGCAAAAATAGACCTGATCAAAAGGGATAGGGAAGGTAATTATATTTTGTTAAAAGGGACTCTAGACAATGAGGAAATATCATTAATCAATATGTATGCACCAAATAATATAGCACCCAAATTTCTAATGGAGAAACTAGGAGAATTGAAGGAAGAAATAGACAATAAAACCATACTAGTGGGAGACTTAAACCAACCATTATCAAATTTAGATAAATCAAATCAAAAAATAAATAAGAAAGAGGTAAAAGAAGTGAATGAAATCTTAGAAAAATTAGAATTAATAGACATATGGAGAAAAATAAATAGGGATAAAAAGGAATACACCTTCTTCTCAGCACCACATGGCACATTCACAAAAATTGACCATACATTAGGTCACAGAAACATAGCACACAAATGCAGAAAAGCAGAAATAATGAATGCAGCCTTCTCAGATCACAAGGCAATAAAAATAATGATTAGTAATGGTACATGGAAAACCAAATCTAAAACCAATTGGAAATTAAACAATATGATACTCCAAAACCGTTTAGTTAAAGAAGAAATCATAGAAACAATTAATAATTTCATCGAGGAAAATGACAATGGCGAAACATCCTTTCAAACCTTTTGGGATGCAGCCAAAGCGGTAATCAGAGGTAAATTCATATCCCTGAATGCTTATATTAACAAACAAGGGAGAGCAGAGATCAATCAATTGGAAATGCAAATGAAAAAACTGGAAAGCAATCAAATTAAAAACCCCCAGCAGAAAACCAAATTAGAAATCCTAAAAATTAAGGGAGAAATTAATAAAATCGAAAGTGATAGAACTATTGATTTAATAAATGAGACAAGAAGCTGGTACTTTGAAAAAACAAACAAAATAGACAAGGTACTGGTCAATCTAGTTAAAAAAAGGAAGGAAGAAAAGCAAATTCACAGCATTAAAGATGAAAAGGGGGACAGCACCTCCAATCAGGAGGAAATTAAGGCAATCATTAGAAATTACTTTGCCCAATTATATGGCAATAAATACACCAATTTAGGAGAAATGGATGGATATATACAAAAATACAAACTGCCTAGACTAACAGAAGAGGAAATAGAATTCCTAAATAATCCCATATCAGAAATTGAAATCCAACAAGCCATCAAAGAACTTCCTAAGAAAAAGTCCCCAGGGCCTGATGGATTCACCTGTGAATTCTATCAAACATTCAGAGAACAGTTAATCCCAATACTATACAAACTATTTGACATAATAAGCAAAGAGGGAGTTCTACCAAACTCCTTTTACGACACAAACATGGTACTTATTCCAAAACCAGGCAGGTCAAAAACAGAGAAAGAAAACTATAGGCCAATCTCCCTAATGAATATAGATGCAAAAATCTTAAATAGGATACTAGCAAAAAGACTCCAGCAAGTGATCAGAAGGATCATTCACCATGATCAAGTAGGATTCATACCAGGGATGCAGGGCTGGTTCAACATTAGGAAAACCATCCACATAATTGACCACATCAACAAGCAAACTAGCAAGAATCACATGATTATTTCAATAGATGCAGAAAAAGCCTTTGATAAAATACAACACCCATTCCTATTAAAAACACTAGGAAGCATAGGAATAGAAGGGTCATTCCTAAAAATAATAAACAGTATTTATCTAAAACCAACAGCTAATATCATCTGCAATGGGGATAAACTAGATGCATTCCCAATAAGATCAGGAGTGAAACAAGGATGCCCATTATCACCTCTACTATTTGACATTGTACTAGAAACACTAGCAGTAGCAATTAGAGAAGATAAAGGAATTGAAGGCATCAAAATAGGCAAGGAGGAGACCAAGTTATCACTCTTTGCGGATGACATGATGGTCTACTTAAAGAATCCTAGAGATTCAACCAAAAAGCTAATTGAAATAATCAACAACTTTAGCAAAGTTGCAGGATACAAAATAAACCCACATAAATCATCAGCTTTTCTATATATCTCCAACACAGCTCAGCAGCAAGAACTAGAAAGAGAAATCCCATTCAAAATCACCTTAGACAAAATAAAATACCTAGGAATCTACCTCCCAAGACAAACACAGGAACTATATGAACACAACTACAAAACACTCGCCACACAACTAAAACTAGACTTGAACAAATGGAAAAACATTAACTGCTCATGGATAGGACGAGCCAATATAATAAAAATGACCATCCTACCCAAACTTATTTATCTATTTAGTGCCATACCCATTGAACTACCAAAATACTTCTTCACTGATTTAGAAAAAACCATAACAAAGTTCATTTGGAAGAACAAAAGATCAAGGATATCCAGGGAAATAATGAAAAAAAACACATACGATGGGGGCCTTGCAGTCCCTGACCTAAAACTATATTACAAAGCAGCAGTCATCAAAACAATTTGGTACTGGCTAAGAAACAGAAAGGAAGATCAGTGGAATAGACTGGGGGAAAGCGACCTCAGCAAGACAGTATACGATAAACCCAAAGATCCCAGCTTTTGGGACAAAAATCCACTATTCGATAAAAACTGCTGGGAAAATTGGAAGACAGTGTGGGAGAGACTAGGACTAGATCAACACCTCACACCCTACACCAAGATAAATTCAAAATGGGTGAGTGACTTAAACATAAAGAAGGAAACCATAAGTAAATTGGGTAAACACAGAATAGTATACATGTCAGACCTTTGGGAGGGGAAAGGCTTTAAAACCAAGCAAGATATAGAAAGAATCACAAAATGTAAAATAAATAATTTTGACTACATCAAACTAAAAAGCTTTTGTACAAACAAAACCAATATAACTAAAATCAGAAGGGAAACAACAAATTGGGAAAAAATCTTCATAGAAACCTCTGACAAAGGTTTAATTACTCATATTTATAAAGAGCTAAATCAATTGTACAAAAAATCAAGCCATTCTCCAATTGATAAATGGGCAAGGGAAATGGATAGGCAGTTCTCAGATAAAGAAATCAAAACTATTAACAAGCACATGAAGAAGTGTTCTACATCTCTTATAATCAGAGAGATGCAAATCAAAACAACTCTGAGGTATCACCTCACACCTAGCAGATTGGCTAACATAACAGCAAAGGAAAGTAATGAATGCTGAGGGGATGTGGCAAAATAGGGACATTAATTCATTGCTGGTGGAGCTGTGAACTGATCCAACCATTCTGGAGGGCAATTTGGAACTATGCCCAAAGGGTGCTAAAAGAATATGACCCTTTGACCCAGCCATAGCACTGCTGGGTCTGTACCCCAAAGAGATAATGGACACAAAGACTTGTACAAAAATATTCATAGCCGCGCTCTTTGTGGTGGCCCAAAACTGGAAAACGAGGGGATGCCCATCAATTGGGGAATGGCTGAACAAACTGTGGTATATGTTGGTGATGGAGTACTATTGTGCTAAAAGGAATAATAAAGTGGAGAAGTTCCATGGAGACTGGAACAACCTCCAGGAAGTGATGCAGAGCGAGAGGAGCCGAACCAGGAGAACATTGTACACAGAGACAAACACACTGTGGTATCATCGAACGTAATGGACTTCTCCATTGGTGGTGGTGTAATGTCCCTGAACAACTTGCAGGGACCCAGGAGAAAAAAACACCATTCATAAGCAAAGGATAAACTATGGGAGTGGAAACACCGAGAAAAAGCAACTGCCTGAATACAGAGGTTGAGGGGACATGACAGAGGAGAGACTCTAAATGAACACTCTAATGCAAATACTATCAACAAAGCAATGGGTTCAAATCAAGAAAACATCTAATGCCCAGTGGACTTACGCGTCGGCTATGGGGGGTGGGGGGGAGGAAAAGAAAATGATCTATGTCTTTAACGAATAATGCTTGGAAATGTTCAAATAAAATATATTAAAAAAAAAAAGAAAAGAAAGAGACAGAGGAAAGAAGAGAAAGAAATAGAAAGAATCAGAAACCGGATAGAGAATTAGAAAATGAAAGAGAGATAGAGATGAATAGAAATACCAAAATAGAGGGAAAGAAAGAAAGAAAGAAAGAAAGAAAGAAAGAAAGAAAGAAAGAAAGAAAGAAAGAAAGAAAGAAAGAAAAAAAGAAAGAAGAAAGAAAGAAAGAAAGAAAGAAAGAAAGAAAGAAAGAAAGAAAGAAAGAAAGAAAGAAAGAAAGAAAGAAAGAAAGAAAGAAAGAAAGAAAGAAAGAAAGAAAGAAAGAAAGAAAGAAAGAAAGAAAGAAAGAAAGAAAGAAAGAAAGAAGGAAGGAAGGAAGGAAGGAAGGAAGGAAGGAAGGAAGGAAGGAAGGAAGGAAGGAAGGAGAAAGAGAAAGAAATTAGACTCAACAAGGAAATAAGTGGATATTGCAGTAGAGCAAGAGGTTAAGATGGAGGATAACACCCAGGAAGATAATAGATGCAAAGAAAACAAACTTCCTTATGCTGAAGGGGGAGATTAAAAGGAAACACAAAGAATAAGAATCTAAGAATCTATCAGCAGGAGAATGGCTGAACCAATTGTGGCATATGAATGTTAATAGAATATTAAGTAAGAAATTGAAAAGAGCTGATTTGATAGAATCCTTGGCAAAAGAACTGATACTGAATAAAGAAAGCAGAACCAGGAAACCTTATTCATAATAATAGAAACGTTTTAAAGATCAATAATTTTGAAAAACTTAAGAATTCTGATCAATGCAATGACTAGTCATGTCTTCTGTGGACCTATGATGAAGCATGTTAGCCAGCACCTGGCAGAGAGGTGATGGACTCAAGGAACAGAAAGAGAAAGATAGGAGGTAACCATTAGGTGACTCAGGAGAAAGATCCAGGCCTGGAGATGGGAGATCCTGGGTTCAATTCTGACCTCAGACATTTCCTAGATGTGTGACCCTAGGAAAGTCACTTAATCCCCTTTACCTCACTCTTATAGCTCTTCTACCCTGGAACCAATACATAGTGTATTCCAAGATGGAAGATAAGAATTTTTTAAAAGGGGAAATAAAAAAGATAGATATTTTTGGTCAGCCACCTTGTGGATTTGTTTTGCTTATGATTTACAAGATTATTTGTTTTTTTCTCTCAGTATTTAATTGGGAGTTAGGGATTGGTCAGTTGGAGGAGTACGCAATAGAGATCCCCACCCCCACCACCACAAGGCATAAGAGCAGTAAGAGTTGGGCATTGGGGGTTAAGTGACTTGTCCAGAGTCACACAGCTAGCAAGAATCTGGAGTCAAATTTGAACCCAGGACTTCCCAAGTCCAGGCCTGGATCTCCATCTACTGAACTAGCTGCTCCTATATATCTATATGGAAATGTAGAAACTCTCCATTTTCTGATGTTTAAATTCTCCCAACTCACTGATGCATTTGAAGCCCTTAACATACAATCCAAACCACTATAAAGTTGAAATAGCCAGGATGTTTTTTTTATTATTTTATTATTATTTATTACAATTCTATACAATGCTTGATGTTTAAAATTTTAGCAATTTTCATGTATAACGCATCTCATTATTATAAAAATCTTTATATATTAGCTCATTTTAATTCAACTCCATGAGGTAGCTAGCTAGTGCACATGTACAGTTATTCCAGTTTACAGATGAAAACACTGAGGCTCAGAAAAGATCAAGTCACTTGCCAAAGTCATTTAGTGAATAAAATCTAGGATTCAGACCCAGATCTATGTAATACAGTTCTGGATTTGGAGATATGAAGACAAGTTCAAATCCAGTCTCAGACACTTACTTAGGTGTGTGATCCTGAGCAAGTCACTTAACTTCTGTTTGCCTCATTTCTTCATCTGTGAAATGAGTGGATTTGATGAGCTGGGGTCTCTAAAGCCCCTTCCCATTGATCTTATCATCTCCAGACATCCAAAGCTGAATCACTACAGCACTATAGCATTCTGAAGTATCCAATCAGCAAAGTTCTTGCTGAGAATAACTTTATAGAGTGTTTATTATATGCCAGGCACTACACTAAGTGCTTTATATTTATTATCTTACTCGAGCCTCACAGCAACTATTACTATTCCCCATTTTACAGATGAAGAAACTGAGGCAAGCAGACATTCAGTGACTTGCCCAGGATCACACAACTAGCAAGTTTCTGAGATCAAATTTGAATGTAGGTTTTCCTAACTCCAGGAAACTATTCACTTCATTTTCTAGCTGCCCATCTTGATTGAGTTTTTTTTTTAATTAATTTTTTTAACATTATTTTATTTGGTCATTTCCAAACATTATTCATTGGAAACAAAGATCATTTTCTTCCCCTCCCCCCCATAGCTGATGCATGATTCCACTGGGTATCACGTGTTCTTGATTTGAACCCATTTCAGTGTTGTTGGTATTTGCATTAGAGTGTTCATTTAGAGTCTCTCCTCAGTCATATCCCCTCCACCCCTGTAGTCAAGCAGTTGCTTTTCCTCAGTGTTTTTACTCCCACAGTTTGTCCTCTGCTTGTGGATAGTGTTTTTTAGATCCCTGCAGATTGTTCAGGGACATTGCATTGCCACTAATGGAGAAGTCCATCATCTTCGATTGTACCACAGTGTATCAGTATCTGTGTATAAAGATTTCCTGGTTCTGCTCCTTTCACTCTGCATCACTTCCTGGAGGTTGTTCCAGTCTCCGTGGAATTCCTCCACTTTATTATTCCTTTTAGCACAATAGTATTCCATCACCAACATATACCACAATTTGTTCAGCCATTCCTCAATTGAAGGGAATCCCCTCATTTTCCAATTTTTTGCCACAACAAAGAGCGCAGCTATGAATATTCTTGTACATGTCTTTTCCCTTATTATCTCTTTGGGATACAAACCCAGCAGTGCTATGGCTGGATCAAAGGGCAGACAGTCTTTTATCGCCCTTTGGGCATAGTTCCAAATTGCCCTCCAGAATGGTTGGATCAATTCACAACTCCACCAGCAATGAATTAATGTCCCAACTTTGCCGCATCCCCTCTAGCATTGATTACTTTCCATAGCTGTCATGTTGAACAATCTGCTAGGTGTGAGGTGATACCTCAGAGTTGTTTTGATTTGCATCTCTCTGCTTATAAGAGATGTAGAACACTTTTCTTTATTATTATTAATATTATTATTAGTTTTGATTATTATTAGCTTATTAATAGTTTTGATTTCTTTGGCTGAGAACTGCCTGTTCATGTCCCTTGCCCACTTATCAATTGGAGAATGGCTTGATTTTTTGTACAATTGATTTAGCTCTTTGTAAATTTGAGTAATTAAACCTTTGTCAGAGGTTTTTATGAAGATTGCTTCCCAATTTGTTGCTTTCCTTCTGATTTTAGTTACATTGGTTTTGTTTGTACAAAAACTTTTTAATTTGATGTATTCCAAATTATTTATTTTGCATTTTGTGACTCTTTCTAAGTCTTGCTTGGTTTTAAAATCTTTCCCTTCCCAGTTGATTGAGTTTTAATGTTGCATATATTCTTTTCTAATTATTTGAGGAAAATAAATCAGTGTTCAACATAAGCTATAGATAATGACTCTCTGTTAACTGGAATATTCAATTAAGTACATCCTCCTATTTCCTGATCATCCTAGGTAAATTAGAGTGATTGTTGTTCAGTCCTTACAGCTGTGTCTAAACCTTTGTGACCCTATTTGGGGTTTTCTTGGCAAAAATACTGGAGTGGTTTGATGTGTGCTTCTCCAGCTCTTTTGACAGATAAGGAAACTGAGGCAAAGAGGGTGGAGTGACTTGCCCAAGGTCACCCAGCTAGTAAGTGCCTGGGGCCAGATTTAAATTCAGATGTCATCCCAATTTGACTGACAGTGCTCTATCCACTGAACCACCTAGTTACCTGGCACATAGGAAATACTTTATAAATGCTTGCTGAATTGAATTAAGTTGGATAAACATTAGGTTAAGTGGCAAAAACAGGAAGTGCTATAAGAGTTCAAATTTACAGACAGACTTGGAGCGTTAGTCATGAGGAAAGGCTCCCTAAAGAAGGTCAGCTTTGATGTTAAGTCCTTTTAGTCACATCTGACTCATTTGGAGTTTTAACAAAGATTGGAATGGTTTGCCAATTCCTTCTCCAGCTCATTTCCCTAAGATGGAAGGTAAGGGTTTAAAAAAGAGAGAGACAGAGACAGAGTGACAGAAAAAGACAGAGAGTGAGACAGTCAGAGACAAAGACAGAGACAATCAGAAAGAGACAGAGACAAAGAGAGATGGGGGAGAAGGTGATGAAAAGGAAAAAGAAGACAGAGACAGGATCAGGGAGAAGGAAGGCAGAGAGAACGAGAAGAGGGGGGTAAAGTGAAGGAGAGTGGGGAGGGAAGGAGGGAGGGAGACAGAGACAGAGACAGAGAGACAAACCCAGGGGGTAGACAGAGCTAGACAGAGACACAGAGACAGATAGAGAGATCTCTCTCTCTTCATCCTAATCAACCTTGACTTGCCTCCCTGCTGCTTCTAGGACTCCACCCAAGCGTTGGGGTGTCTAGATGGATGAAATCCCCTTATACTTAGTTGGACTCTTCCTTCCCCAGCTATTTTTCTTCCAAGACACACACAGCCCAGCCCACTCTTTTCTACTGATTGCTCTAGGAACAGTAATCAAATCAACATAACCATAGCTTCAGGAAAAAGTGCCTTAATCAACTGTCAAGTATTGTTTCATTCGCCATCCCTGGGACTTCTCAGACCAAAAAGTCCTTCCCCAGTCACTTTCTCTTCAGGTACTATCTCTCTTTTGTATTCATATTCCCAGTCAGTGCCTGATGCTTAGTAAGCACCTAATAAATTGTTTTTCATTCATTCCAATGATCACATTCCATGACCACAGATAATTAACAGAGCCTAGGATTTGAACCCAAGTGTTCTGTCTCCAAAAAAGCATCACTATCAGTCCCTCATTAGGTGTTAAAAGCCCTCCTCACCTAAATTAGGTTAACAAAGAACCTCAATGCAGCAAAGGAAAACCAGGATGTTTAGTGCTCTGCTGCTATGAAAGAATGAAGTTAAAGAGATTGCATGAGACAAGTCATAATTCCCACAATGTCTACTGAGTTAAAAGTTCTGGGTTCAAATCCTGCCTCTGATGCTTCCTACCCCTACTACTTTGGCCATATCATTTAACCTCTCTAATCCTCAGTTTCCTCATCTGTAAAATGAGAGGGTTGCACTAAGTGGCATCTGAGGTCACTTCTATTTCTAGGTTCATGATCACCTAATGCTGAACCACTGTTAGAAACATGATCATTTAGCCTCTTATATTTGCATCCATGTCCTAGCTGCGTCCTGTTTCTTTGGACCTACTCGTTGCCCCATCTCATTTGCTGGTATGGGGCAGCTAGGTACCACATTGGTCAGAACACTGGGCTTAGAAGCAGGAAGACATTTTTCAGAGTTCAAATCCAATCTCAGACACTAACTGTGTTACCCTGGGCAAGTCACTTAACAAGTATCCTTGTTTGGAAAATGAGCTGGAGAAAGAAATGACTGGCCATTCCAATATCTTTGCCAAGAAAACTCCACAAAAAGTAGGACATTACTAAACAACAACTAGTTGATTGGGCAATTTCCCCTTCTCTTTCCAAACAAGAGATAAGACCCATCATCCTCAGACCAGAGACCATGAAACTGTGACCATCTGGGTAGATGTATTTGTTTATTCCCTCAAGATGGCACAGAGGGCAGAGTCAAGCTGAAATGTTGGAGAAAAGCCACCGGCGGCGGCAGGTGGAAGAAAAAATGCAGCTGAAACTTATAAATGCCAAAATAGTAATAATTGATCTAGGTGGTTCTATGGCAAGGGAGCCAGACCTGGAGCCAGGAGGTCCTGGGTTCAAATTTGAATCCAGATACTTCTGAACCATGTGACCATGGGCAAGTCACTTAACCCCCATTGCCTAGTCCTTACCACTCTTCTGCTTTGGAGCTCATACTTAGTCATGATGCTAAGGCAGAAGATAAGGGTTTTTTAAAAATAGCAATAATTTCCTCCTATTCCTGGTCCTGTCATATAGGGAATTATAGGTAAGGAAATTCCTACCAATGCAAATTGGCTACCTGAGGCAATGAGGTACCAGAGTCACGTCAACATGTATCAGAGATGGAATTTGAATTTAGGTCTTCCTGATTTCAAGGCTGGCATCACCATCATCAGTTAAATGTATCCAATACTTTAATATTTACAAAGTGTTTAATATACATTATCTCATATATTTCTACAAGCAGAGATCAGAAAGGGATGCTCTCCCTCACTGGTTTCCTTCAAGAACCAACTCGGGCATCACCATATGCAGAAGGCATTCTCTGGTTTCCCCAGCTACCAATGTCTTCCCATCCAATGTTACCCTGTGTCTATTTTGTATGTGTCTAGGGTGTTTCTCCCTCACTCATCTTACAATGTAAGTTCTTTGAGGACAAGAATACTTTGCATTCCTAGTGTGATGGTTTATTTTTTCATGTACTGTATTATTTTATACCATATAAGCAGTGTTGGTGAAGATGTGGCACACGTGCAGAGCTGACATTCAGGGAGTTGCTCTGTTTCCCCTCTTCCCAATGCCAGAGGACATTTTTACATGCCCCACCCCTCTGTCCAGCTGCCCAAAGCAAGCTCTTTCTCCCTCAACTCTCTCTCTCTGTTAATCCTGGGGCTTACAGACATCTTGAATTTGCCTCTGGGCACTCGAACTGGGAAAAGGTTCACCCAATGAGGCGTGATTTTGTTGCATGGGTGTGGGTCTCATCCCCCTCTAGACCATAATGCTTTTTGATGACAGAGACTACCTAATGTTCCCCTTGTGTCTCCCAGTGCCTACCACAGTACCTATTAGATTTTCAGTAATTGATTGATTGATGCCTACAGAGCAAAAGGAAGAGAAGATACTACTGCCCAGGGTCACCCCAGCTAAGGAAGTCAGGCAGGATCTGAGGTAGAATTTTAACTCAAGTCTTCTTGACTCTAGATCCAATATTTGAAATACTCTATTACCAAGAAGCCTTTCAGACCAGTCTCTGGACTCCAGTTCCAGTACCCTTCTACTACACCCTTCTTTTGTCCAGAACAAAATCAGTCCAAGTTCAGAGAAACTCCAAACAAATGAAGCATAAACAAATCTGAGTTGCAAGATTTCTGGGTTCCAATAGGAGCTTAAGGATTTCTCAAACTTGAGACTCCAAGATACCATATAGATTATCTAGGGAAGTCCAGTTCTCCCCATTGACAGATAGGGAAACTGAGGTCCAGAGAGAAAAAGTGATATAATCAAAGTCCCATAGTAATTTAATGGCTCATCACAATTCTTGACTAGGGTGAGGGACAAGGAGATGTATATCTTGTTAGAAGAACTTGCAGACTGAGAGAAAAGCTTGGCCTATTTCTATTTCTAAGTCCCATGAGGTCTAGAATATGGATTGCCTGAGGTTCTAATTCACTAATTCTTAAATGTGACAGCTGCTGGGCAGTCATTCATTCAATCAAAACACATATATTGTGCACATTTATTACCCATACATTCTTGAGGACAAAGGACTGTATATTTTTGTTTTTGTGTCCCAAGTGCCTGGTTCGTTGAGCAATCAATTACTATTTGGGGGGTGGGTACATGGGGTGTTCAAGGAGGACTAGCACCTCTAGAGTGAGGGCTTGCCAAGCCTTTTCCAGGGCTCCTCAGCCATCCTTGGTGTCCACCTTTCACCCAGCTCTCACCAGTAGCTCCAAGAAGCTGCAGCATGCACAGTGCCCATACCCCAGTAAAACCATCTCTCCAGTCAGGCTAAACAAGGTCACTGACAGGCCTCTAACCATTAGTGGGTTTGTCCCAAGATTTTCCTTGGTGGAATGGTCACATGAGAACAATTGTACCACAACCCCTGAGGGTGGCTGAAGCAGATGCTATGGAGCCTGTCAGGCTGTCAAGCTATAGAGCTTGGTCAGACACTGATGATGCCCACATCATCCATTGCATCCCCGGCTATTACCAGTTATCTTGACTTTTGTCTTACCATTGGATCTGGATGACTCTGAAAAACAGAGTGAGACTGATGACTTTGTGCAAAGCTGCCTCACTTAAATCCAATTCACAAACAAGTCTCTTGACTTGTAGTGTCATTGGTCATTTTTGAGAAAGAAGTCCAGAAAAAGAAGAAAAATAAAGAGTAACTAGGTGGCACAGTGTTTAGAGCTACAGGCATGGAGTTGGGAGTAAATTCCCTGGGTAAAAGGCCAGAAACTTCCTAGCTGTGTGACCTCATTTGCCTAACCCTTGCCCTTCTGAGAGAAGAGAAAGAAGGAAGGAGAGGAAGGAAGGAAGGAAGGAAGGAAGGAAGGAAGGAAGGAAGGAAGGAAGGAAGGAAGGAAGGAAGGAAGGAAGGAAGGAAGGAAGGAAGGAAGGAAGGAAGGAAGGAAGGAAGGAAGGAAGGAAGGAAGGAAGGAAAGATAACTTGAAGGGGGAGAGAGGATTAATGACAGTAGGAGGGGGTCCAGGGAAGTTTCCATGTAAATGGTGGCCCTTGAGCTGAAACTAATAGAACAGATGAGGAGGGAAAGTTTTCTTCTTCTTCTTCTTCTTCTTTTTTTATAAAAACCCTTACCTTCTTTCTTGGAGCCAATGGGGATTAAGTGACTTGCCCAGGATCACACAGCTGGGAAGTGTCTGAGGCCAGATTTGAACCTAGGACCTCCAACTCTAGGTCTGGCTCTCAATCCATTGATCTACCCAGCTGCCCCTGAGGGAAAGTCTTCTATAGATGAGGGACAACCAATCATTGACCTCTTTGTGTCCTGAATACATTCTCCGGAGACTGTGCCCACAGACGCCATGTGAAGGCAATGATCTTAAAGAATTCAGGTCACTATTGCACTCTGGCTCGAAAAAGCTGCCTTATGCATATGGAGGGCATGGGTGGTTTTGCCCCACCTATCACACCTTATCTAAACTTTATGTTTCCATAGGTGATGTAGTGAATTGGGTCTTGGGCCTCGAGTGAGGAAGAACTGAGTTCAAATCCCACCTTAAACACTATGACCCTAGTAGACAAGTCACTTAATTTCTCCCTGCTTCAGTTTCCTTAACTACAAAATGGGAATAATAATAGCACTACCTCCCAGAGTCAAAGAGTCAAATTGTAAAACTCTTAGTACAATGCCTTTTTTTTTTTAAGTAGGCATTTAATTAATGATTGTTCCTTCTCTCCTATATTGCTTCCTACTGTGTGCTCTGCCCACAGAAAGTGGCTTGTTACCTTATCTTTTCAAACCTTTTGTCCCCACACATCCCCCGCCTCTCACAAAGCACTGGTTTAGCATCTCTTATGATATACTATGTTGTATTAAAGTTATTTATATGTGTGTCCAACCTCCCTGCTGGACTTTAAGTGCCATGAAGACAGGCATTTATGTAAGCTTTGCGTCTCCCCCCATCTACCACAGTGCTCTGCAGAAAGAAGGCGCTTCATTAATATGGGTTTAATTTAATTAAGTAAATTGTTTTAAAGCCCAGCTCTGTTTGCTCACCTCCTCCAGACAGGAACAGATGGTGGAGCAGAAAGCAGCCTGGGTTTTGGAGTCCAAAGACTTGGGTTTGAATTCCATCTCTGTCCTTTACTATTCTGTGTGACTGAACAATCCTCTAAAACTCTGCCTGCTGCTTAGAATCTCTATTTACTCTATAATATCAGGTGGAAATCTTCAAACTTCTCACTTCCCTGGCTGTCTAGTCCACTCTGATGACCCCTCAGGCACACATCTTTGTTCTTAATACACTTGGGGTCATTCAGTCATGTCTGACTCATTGAGACCCCATTTGGGATTTTCTTGGCAGAGATACTGGAGTGGTTTGCCATTTCCTTCTCCAGCTCATTTGACAGATGAAGAAACTGAGGCCAGCAAGGTGAGGTGTCTTACCAGGGTCACATAGATAGTAAATGTCTGAGTTTGGATTTAGGCTCAGGAAGAAGAGTCTCCCTGACTCTTCTTCCTGAGTCTAAATCTGACTCTCCCAGTGGACAGAGGTCTAGTCCTCTGTCCACTGCACCATCTCGCTGCCATATTTAATGCACACTCTATACTATTGTTTTAAACCTCACCTTCCGTCTTGGAATTAATACTTTGTATTGGTTCCAAGGCAGAAGAGCGGTAAGGGCTAGGCAATGGGAGTCAAGTGACTTGCCCAGGGTCACACAGCTAGGAAGGGTATGACAGTAGATTTGAACCCAAGACCTCCCCTCTCTAGGTCTGGCTCTCCATCCACTGAACCTCCCAGCTGTCCCCTACTCTATGCTATTTAATCCATACATCACTTAGAAAATTTTCCTTTACTAATTCGGATATGTTTGTTCAAACTGTAAACTCCTCGAAGCAGAGGCTGAAGATTCTTGTCCTCATCCCTTCCCCGGCTGCTCATGACTGACCTCTTTACAAAAGCACTTTGGGGGGAGAAGATGGAATGTGCGTTACTAACGACCTCTACAGATGGCCCCTGCAGCCAAGGCAGGTCCTCAGGCCGCCCTAGAATTCCCAGACCCCTGGGGGAAGGAGAATAAGTTTGGGGGGTCTCTGTATCATTTTTAGAGTCTGCAGCGGAGAGAATACCGGGTCTGGAGTCGGGAAGACCTGAATTCAAATCGGACTTCAAACACTGATTAGCTGGGTGACCCTGAGCAAGTCACTTTCCCCTGTTAGCCTTGGTTTCCTCATCGGTAAAATGAGCCGGAGAAAGAAATGGCAGACCACAAGAAAACCCCAAATGGGATCATGGAGAGTTAAATAAACACGCAGCACCCCAGATCGGGTCCACAGTCCACACCCCTGGCCTGAAGCTCAGTACCCATAATGCCCTTCACATCCTCAGCTGGGGCTTCCGACGGGGGGGGGGGGGGGGGGGGGAGGGGGCCGGCACGGCGCCGGAGGGATCAAACAGAGAGCACAGCTGGGCAGGCTGGGCTACTGGATTACTTCCCAGCAAGCTGGATTAATTAAAGCACCGGGCTGCGCGCTGGGGACGGAGAGCGCTACTACCACCTGGTGGCCAAAATTCAGCCCTGCACCAGTAATGATCCTCTGGCTCCGGATTTACACAGTATTTCCCTCCCTTATAGTTGAAGCCTTATTAGCTTCATTTAAGAGTTGGAAACTAACGGTCAGGAAGTGGAAGCGACTCATCTACGGGCATGCAAGCTGGGCCAGAATCACAGATTTAGAGATGGAAAGGCTCTTGGAGGTCCTGGAGTCCAATCTCCTTTTACAGATGAGGAAACTAAGGCAATAGCATGACTAGCCAAGGGTGGCTGGTAAGTATCAGAGGCCAGATTTGAACACAGGTCTTTTTTTTTTAACCCTTACCTGCCATCTTAGAATTAATATGAAGCATTGGTTCCAAGGCAGAAGAGTGGTAAGGGCTAGGGCATTGGGGGTTAAGTGACTTTCCCAAGGTCACACAGCTAGAAGTGTCTGAGGCCAGGAATTCAAGTTTTCTTGACTCTAAGGCATCTAGGTAATGTGGTGGATAGAGTACTAGGCCTGCAGTAAGGAAGACTCATCTTCTTTTTTAATATTAATATTATTATAGTTAAAAACAATTTTAACATGAGTTTTTTTTTTATTTTTAAGTTCCAAATTTTCTCTCTCCTTCCAATCCTCCCTCACCACCACCCCTCCCTGAGACAGTAATCTATCTGATATAAATTTTACATATAATATAAATATAAAATATTTCTCCATATTAGGAAGACTTCTCTTCATGAGGAAGGCTTCCTATAAGTGAAGGTGATGTAAAAACAAGACTGCAGTACATTAAAAAAAAAAAAGAATTTAGGGGGCAGCTGGGTGGCTCAGAAGTTTGAGAGTCAGGCCTAGAGATGGGAGGTCCTAGGTTCAAATCTGGCCTCAGACACTCCCTAGCTGTGTGACCGTGGGCAAGTCACTTAACCCCCATTGCCCAGCCTTGACCACTCTTCTGCCTTGGAACCAATACACAATATCGATTCTAAGATTCTAAGTTAGGGTTTTTAAAAATGCAACTTGTTTCCTGTAGGTTCAGTTTTCTAGCTTCATTCCACCCCAATCTCTGGACTCTGGTTCCAACATTCTTTATATTATCACTCTGTGTCCTTAGAATAAATCATGAAAGCAGCGGAACATGCCCAACCTGCTCCAACATGCCCCCAGACTTGCTCAAAAACCCAGGGAGAAGAAATAGCAGAGGCAAGCCTTGAACCTAGATCTTCTGATTCTGAATCTAGGCTTCTTCCCTGTCATTCCAATAAGAATCGGTTCAATTGTTTTTGTCATGACCCCATTGGGGTTTTTTTGGCAGCGATACTAGAGTGGTTTGCCATTCCCTTCTCTAGCTATTTTGCAGATGAGGAAACTGCGGCAAACAGGGTTAAATGACATATCCAGGGTCACACCGTTAATAAGTGTCAGAGGCCAGAATTGGAACTCAGGAGGAAGTGAGTTCCTGACTCCAAGTCTGAGCCACCTAACTACCCACATTCTAATCTGAAGAGTCCTTAGGCTGGCTAATACCAGAACAGGCAGAAGCAGCTTCAGTCTTCAAGGATGTCCATCAGGGCTGTGTCTGGCAAAGCTGCCCTCCTCTTTTGTTATTATTAACAACTTGATGGAGGTATTAGAGCAACTGATGCATGTCCTCCTGCTCTGACCACCAGGAAGAGAAGAATCCTCCTTTACACCGAGGAAACGGCTTTATTGTCTTTGAGTAGGGGGGGTTGAAGAAGCAGCTGGCAATGCCGACTAGCCCTATCAGAACAATAATTGGCTACGTGGCTTTCCAAGAAGCACATTTTTATTCTGGCTAGAAGAGTCCCCAGATTTACAGCTAGCGCCACCACCTCGGACAGCACTGGGAGAGCAGCCATCGGAGTTCCACAAAGTACTTTCCAGTCCATTATCTTCTCCCCTCCTCACAACTGCCCTGACACCTGTGGGCTTCCGTGATTCAGAGGTGTCCAATTCTTTGTGACTCCGTGGATCAGACTGCCGTGGGCTTTTCCTGGCAGATTGATGGAGTGGCTTGCCATTTCCTTTTCCAACAAAAAGGGCAGCTAAGGGACGTGGCGGATAGAGCGCAGGGCTTAGAATCAGGAAGACTCGAGTTCAAATGTGGCCTCGGACACTTACTAGCCACAAGGACCTGGCCAAGTCACTTCGCTCCTATTTGCCTCAGTTTCCTCATCTGTAAAATGAGTTGGAGAAGGAAGTGGCCAACCACTCCAGGCTCTTTGCCAAGAAAGCCCCACATGGGGTCATGATGAGTGAACTAGGACTAAAATGAATGAACAACAACAGTCTCCCATGGGCTAAGACATACAGAGGTTAGGTGCGCAGGGAGGTATTTTTGTGCCTGGCTGAGATGAAAAGACTCACAGAGAGTCCACAATTTGAATGAGGCCATACAAACCATAGGTGACAAGATGAGGACTATAAGTATCATAGAATTTATGGCTGGCAAAAAAAATATTTCTCTAGTGCTCTCATTTTTACAGATGAGGAAACTGAGGCTCAATTGATTTTTTTTCCCCCTCAATCAGGTCACAAAACTGCAAAGTTCAATTCAATCTTAAGTCTTCTGGGGGTATCTGGGGAACTCAGTGGATAGAAAGGGATTTAAAAAAATTAAGAAAGAAATAAAATTGCCTCTTCCGTGTTACTGGGGAGAACTTTGAAGACTCAGTCTCAATAGGAAAGAAAGGAAAGTCAGAGATCTCTTTGCTAAAAAAAATCAAAAAGCCAAACCAATGTTGACTCTATGCAGGCCCCCATACTGATCATGGCCAGGATGCTCTATCCAGGTGAGAACAGACTTTCACAACTAAACTTTCACAATATTGACTTTGCCAACCCTCACACCTGTTCCCTAAACTTTATGGCACTCAATGCAGCCAGAACTGCCAGCCACAGAGTCAGTCATAAAATTGTCATGCTTGGAAGGAGACTTAGAGATCACCTAGGAAAGGCAGAGAGGAAGGCAGGCGTACAGTGGGGAGAACAGTGGATAAAGGACTGCAGCACTCACAAGGGTCACTAGAACCAGATTTCAACGTAATAGGAGGAAGTTAGGTGGCTCAGTGCATAGACAGACCTGGAGAGGAGAAGTCCTGGGTTCAAATTTGGCTTTAGACATTTCCTAGCTATGTGACCCTGGACAAGTCACTTGACCCCATGGCCTAGCCCTTGCTGCTCTTCTGCCTTGGAACCAATATGCAGCATTGACTCTAAGACAGAACGTAATTGTTTTTAAATGTAATTGAGAAGTATTTAACAAAATAAATGATACGATAGAACATTTCTTGTTGTCCATTTGTGTCCAGCTCTTCATGAGGCTATTTGGAGTTTTCTTGGCAAAGCTACCAGAGTGGTTTTCTATTTCCTTCTCTAGTGGATCACTTTTGTCAGAGCTCTCCGCTATGATCTCTAGGTCTTGGGTAACCTGCACAGCACAGCCCAAAGTTTCTCTGAGCTGCAAGAGCCTCTCTGCCATAAGGCAGTGATCCCAGGGAGGGATAATTGAACATAGAAAGCTAGTGCAGCTAAGTGGCTCAGTGGATGCAGTGCAGTTAGGAAGATCTGAGTTCAAGTCACTTTATAGCTGTGGGACCTTGAGCAAGTCACTTCACCCTGTTGGCCTCAATTTCCTCCTCTGTAAAATGTGCCGGAGAAGGAAGTGGCAAAGAGCTCCAGTATCTCTGCCAAGAAAATCCCACATGGGATCCCAAAGAATCAAATACAACTGAAATGAATGAGCAACAATAACAGAATATGGATAATGTGAATGTGCATTTTCTAAGTCCATGTGCAGTTTGCAGGGACACTTACAGAGAAACCAAAGCAGGGATAATGACGCAAAAAGACAGAGACAGGCACAAGAGTTACAGACACAGAGACAAACAGACAAGCTGATAGACCCGAGACGTGGGTTTATTGAGGCCAAATCAAGAGGGTTCCGTGACCCTGGCTAGCCCATTTCCCCACCGAGGAGACAAACTATAAGAGGATGCCACTGCTTTTCCTCTGGTGTGCAAAGAACTCTCTTGTGTTCTGCGATGTGGGCTGTCAGGGACGGGTTATGCCCAGTGTTAATGTCCATACATCTTTGATTCCAGTGGAGCCCGCGGCATAGCTTGGAATGTAAGAAACAATCTCAGAGCTGGTTGTGTTTCTCCAGAACATGTGCAAATGGATTAGGATTGTTCGCTTCCATTTTGGTAGGGTGAAAAGCAAGCTGGTCTTGGAATTGGAGGAATTAAGTCTAAACGACATGCTCTACTGTTTGAGCTTTGGAAAGTCATTGCATCTCTTGAGGACTCAGTTTTTCCATCTATAAAATGGAGAAGCAATTCACTAGGTGGCCTCAAAGGTCCCCTGCAGCTCCACAGCAATAATTCATTATGATGTATGAACGGTTTGACCATTTAACAAAAATCGCTAACCTTAAGTTTCTTGTAACCATCTTGAAATTCAAACCCTAAAAATGATTGACTAGTCTACCAGATTGGTATAGCGTTGACTTTAGAGATGAGGCAAAAAAAAAAAATTAGGTGACTTTTCCAAGATCACACAGATAAATAGCAGAGCTAAAGTTCAAAACCAAGTTCCCTGACTCCAAATCCAGCACTCTAACATCCCACCTCTATCTCTTTCCCTACTCCATCTAGATCACCAAATAAATAAATTAATTAAATTAAATAAAAACCCAAAGCCCTGGACTACAGGCTCTTAGGACTTCCACAAAAATGCCTTCCTCAAGTTGTTGTTGATCCCTCATTTTCAAAAAGAAATGATATCACAGGGTGGTATCCTGATTTGCACATAAAGTGAATTTTTAAAAACATCTTACTATGTATTGGTTCCAAGGCAGAAGAGCCAAAGGACTAGGCAATGAAGGCTAAGTGACTTCCCAGGGTCAGCCCAGATTTGAACCCTGTCTCTAAGTCTGTCCTAGAAAAATACCCCAAATCCACTGAGTCACCCAGCTGCTCTCCCTCCCCACCACAAACTGAATTTAAGTGAGGCAGAGTTGCACAAAGGGTTCGCTTCATTCTCTTCCAGAATAACCCAAGTCCAGGTGCAAGACAAAACTCAAGACGGATGATCATGGTCCAGGCTGCCGCGAATGACCTGGGCATCTTCAACACCTGCCCAAGCTCTCAGGGGCCCATAGCACATGCTTGGGCTGCCTTCCTGGCCCTTGGAGCGAATTGTTCTCATCTGGCCCTTCCACCATCCAGTGGGGTCTTCCCATGCTTGGGGTAGACAGCCCACTCTTTCACCTGGTTTAGCCCGTCCGATGAGATGGTTTTACCAAGCTGCTCTGCGTAACAGTATCACGGAAGGGATGTGAGACTCATCCACTCGAATTTCTCTCTTGAATCCATCTGATCCCTCTTATGAAAGCAGGACAGAAGATACCGTCTACTGTCACTTCCTGCCCCTTCAATGTTTAGCCAAGTTAGCAATGTTTGGTCAAGTTTAGCCGCAGGAGTGCTTATCCCAGTGGAGATATTTACCCGTTCTCTCCCTTCTGAAAATAACAGGAATTTAGCTACCATTCAGGAATTCTGGGAGCCAAACCCAGTCCCGGCTCTCATAATGACTCATTTCCGGTGCCTGAGAGCATCTCCTCCTCCCTTTAGATGGACCCTGGTCTGTTTTCTCCCAGGATTTTTTGTGTCACTTTCCTATATAAGCAGCTTCCAAATCTTCTTGGAAGACAAGGAGAAAATCTTAATCAAATTAATCTCGCAGGACGTGTAGGGGAAAACTTGGGAAGGCATTTGGTGAGATCTATAACCCTGATCCCTTGGTCCCTCCTTCCTCTAGAACAAGGTAAAGGAGTAAAATACCAACATGGATAAAAACTGTTCTTCTCAAAAGACCTCAAGACGGTAGCCAGATTCTAGAACCCCCCTCCCTCCAAATGGTGCTACTTCCTGCTACCAGGGGAACCTGATTTCTTTGTTTTATTCTTGCATTTCTCCCCTGCTGTCCCAAATATTTTTTGTAATTTCCCAAAATACCTTTACATAGATATCATACAGCAAAACCTCAGTGGAACTGCTCATTGGCTATGGGAGTGGGGTGAGAGGAGGGGAGGGAAAGAACATGAATCATGGAACCATGGAAAAATATTCTAAAACAATTAAATACAATTTTTCAAATACAGAAAAATATATCAAAGAGCATACCTTGCTTGATTCTCACCCTAACACCAAATTCTGATAAGCCCATAAAAACTTTCCTTTAAACCCTTACCTTAATATCAAAATTTTAAAACCTTTACCTTTCATCTTAGAATTAATGCTGTGTATTGGTTCCAAGGCAGAAGAGCCATAAGGGCTATGCAATGGGGTTTAAGTGACTAGCCCAGGATCACCCAGCTAGAAAGTGTCTCAAAACATATTTGAATCCAGAACCTCCTATCTCCAGGCCTGGCTCTCCATCCACTGAGCCACCCAGCTGACTCCCTTAGTATAACTTTCTAAGAAAGAAGAATGTCAAGAGAAAGGTAATTGGGGTTAGTGACTTATGCAGTTAAGAAGTGTGAGATTTGAACCCAAGTCCTCCCAACTTTAGCCCTGATGCTCTAACCGCTGTGCTACTGAGCTGCATAAAAACTCAAGATCAGACAGATTTGAAGGCTTGCCCGAGGTTGAAGCTTCAATGACTAGAGCCCAGATCTTCTGAAATCACGGGCATGGCAGGGCAAGGAAGGATGGAACAGGATGGAGAGAAGAGGGAGGAAGCTAGATTTGGATGCTTTTATTTTTTATTATTATGAGGCCATTAAAGATCTCCCTTGAAGGCAAGAGGGTTTGCCCTTCCCTGGCCCTGAAGTCTCTGCTTCTATTTGAAGCCCAGCAGGCTTATTCCCCACAATAAGCAGGCCACAGAGGGCCCTCTCCTAAGGAGAAGATGTTTTGAGCTGGCCATCACTCGGGTCCTTCCTTCCCACTGTGGGATGCGACAAGCTCGTCACCCTTCAACAAGTCCTGGATTCCATATTCCCTCTGGTCCTTTCCGTCCTAGGTAGTGGGGGAGGCTGCCACGATGGATGGAGACACATTATCACCCCGTCTCTGGCTGGGTCCTTGGAGAGAGGGAGCCATCACTCTGAGGTTTTGCCTTTATTCTTCTGCCTCCAAATCTTGGATAAGCGGCCAGTCTTGGGTTTCTTCTTCTCTGCTCCCTCCTTCTGGAGATCTGCAGGGAAGAGGGAGAAACATAGCTGAGTCCTTCATGAGCCAGAGCAGACATGCATGAAGTAGACAGTTGTTGTCTAAAGTATATGATAATTGTCCAAGTTTTATTTTATAGGTTTTTAATATATTTAATATGCAATTTATAGTATATATTTATATAATTTTCAATTCAAAAATGAGGAAGGAAGACGGAGGCTGAAAGAAGACACACAACTAAGATGGGAACCAAGTCCACTGTCTCGAAGTGGAATATTCTTTGCCTTGAGTTTTCCAGGCTTTGCACCTTTATTCACATTATTGTTTCAAATTTTTTTCAAAATTCATTATTTCAAATCCTTTCTCCTCTCTTCCTCATCTATAAAATGAGGACAATAACAGCACCTACATCCCAGGCTTATTGTAAAAAGGAAAGGAGATAATAATTGTAAAGTGCTTATTGCAGGGCCTGGCACACAGTAGGTGCTCTATAAACGTCAGCTACTGATTATTCATTAATTATCCAAATTCTACTCATCCTTCAAAGTCCAGCAAAAAAAAAAATCTTCTTCTATGAAGTCCCTTCCTGATTCCCAGTTTTCCATCTCTCTCTCCATAACAGTTGCTTATTCTAGGATTTATTATATCCTGCCTAATGGGATTGGGTTTTCTTCATGTCAGATTAGTTTTACACCCACCCCCCTTAACTGGAAGCAACTTGAGAGCTAGGCTTGTCTGTGCCCACAGGGCCTTGAATATAGGCAGCTACGGTCACTGTTTGTGAATTGGACATGAATGACTGCCTACATTTTCCTCTCAGACATTCTCCTCTCCAAGTTTTCAGGACTCTGCTTTCTCCCGGTTCTACTCCTATCTGACCATTTCTTCTCAGGCCCCTCTGCTGGTTCATCATCCATTTCACACTCCCTAACACTGGATGTTCCTCAGCGTTCTGCCCTAGGCTCCCTCCTCTGTTTCTTGGTAACCTCACAGCATCCCTTAGTTTAATTATCACATCTATACAGATTACTCCCAGATCCACATATGCAGCTCCAGTCTCTCCCCTGAGCTTCAGTCCCACATCACAAACTACATGCTCAACATTTCAAACCAGACATCCTAGAGACACGTTCAATTCAACATATCAGAAACAACTGGGGCATCATCTTCTTTTCTGGTCCCCTTCAACAGCTAGTGCTGAAACTATCTTGTATTTATAACTACTTTGTATATATTTGCATTTATTCATTTGTGTTCCTTTATTTTTAACAACCCTTACCTTGCCTTAGGATCAATACTATGTATTGGTTCCAAGGCAGAAGAGTAGTAAGGAGTAGAAAATAGGGGTTAAGTGACTTTTACAGGGTCACACAGCTAGGAAGTGTATGAGGTCAAATTTGAACCCAGGATCTCCCATCTCTAGGCCTGGCTCTCTATCCACTGAGCCACCTAGCTGTGGGAACCAGTTCTCACCTTCTGGAGGGGTGAATACTCATCAAGGGGGTTCACAGATTCCTGGCTGGTTGAGTTTCTGAGGGTGTAAACTCTGATCACAGGATTCACAAGTTTGGGACTTAGTTAAAAGGGTGGAACTCTCTAAGTAAGTGACTTGTGAGTTCTCTAAGTACCTTGCTAGCTTCTCATCTACTACTAAAAAGGGTGTTCAATCTTTTGCTAATTCAATTCAAAAGTAGACAAAGGTGAGTTAATCCTGTCTTCATAATCTAAATAGGGGTACTTAAATTAGTGTTAACTAAAATGTTAACTCAAAATAGACACAGGGAATAAAGAATTCCCTTTTACAAGTGTAAACTCAGAAAAAAGAACAAAGAATTCCCGTTCACAATTCCCCCTGTGATTCTTTGGGAGACTAGTCTTCCCAATAAATCATTTTACATAATCAGAAACTACAATTGTTAGAGATAAGAGGGAGATGAAAGAGAAAGAGAGAGCAAACCAATGTTTGCTTAAGCACAATAAGCCAATTAGGGGGAGTCCCCTTTGGCATAAAAGTTTATATTCAGAATAGTTCCACATATTTTATATGTATTTGTTGTCTCCTCCATTTGTATGGAAGCTCTTAGAGGGTAGACATCTTTTTCATTCTCTGAACAGATATTTCTTCCACATTGTTGGGGTTCCACCATGATCTGGAAAATCCATGTAAAATCTTTTGGGCCCTCCCTTCATATCAGAGAAGAAGTCTGAGATTTCTTTTTCTTTTATGAGGTGTTTATAGTACCTTATTGTAAAGTTTGGGTTAAGCATTTGGCCATAGCCTATATAGTGCCTAAACTTTCTCTGTGTCTTCTACTTGCCTTCGCATGTCGACAGTCTATAGTTTCCACAAACTCCCTAAATTTCCCCTATTAGATTTCTTATGCTGACCCAGGTTTATTAAATGCATGATAGGGAAATTCATGATGTGGAAGGGATACCTGTATTACCTAGCCCAGTGCCTACATGTAAATGATGTTTAATGAGTATTTGTTAATTGACGAGTTGATTTGTTGATTAACTAATTTGGTTTTCTCAGCAGTTAGATAGCTTTATCAGTAAAGCTGATGTCAATTATGAATCAAATTTTGGCTGGTTGGCTCTACTCTGCTTCTGGACTCTTACTCAGAAGCCCTCATGTGAGCAAGTGGTCCATCTAGTAAACCAAGGAAGAATGTGTGACTGGCTCACAGTGATTAGATCATGGCAGCACTTGGTGGGGGAGGCAAATGAGGTACATGATCAAAATGGTGGCTGAACCAACATGGCAGATCAAGGGAAAGGCATAGGTAATACTCTAGTGCCTTTGCTCTCCTTCCTTCCCATCTTCTCCAACAGATTGCTCTCACCAATATCCCCTCTCTTCTGTCTCTCTCCTTTTCCCCTCTTCTCTCTCTCCCTTTCCCACTTGTCTGTCTCTTTTCACCTCACACTCTCCTTTTCCCTCCCTCCCTCTCTTTCTCTTCCCCCTCTCTCCCTTCAACCCCCTCCCCTTTTTCTCTTGTTCTCTCTCTGTCAATCTATTCTATCTTCTGCCTCCTTTCTTGCTGCCTACAAACATGACCAAGTCTTCTTCCATACTTAAAAAAACCTCACTAGAGCCTGCTATGACCACCAGCATATTATCCTATATTTCTTCACTCCTTCATGGTAAACTCTCTAGAAAAGAAAGCATTCACACTCAGTCAGGGCCTCCAATTCTCTCCTCACTTTATTCCTAACTCCTCAACATGGGACTTCTAACCTCAGCATTCAACGGAAATGGCTTTCTCCAAAGATACCAATAATCTCTTAACCATCAAATCTAATAGACTCTTCTCTCTCTCTTAATCCTTCTTGACCTTCTGCATTCAAAACTGTTGATCACCCTCTCTTCATGATATTTTCTCATCTCTGTGACATATCATGACTGTTTTCTGTTGGTTGTACCCTCCTACCTGTGACTGTTCCTTCTCAGTCTCTTTTGCTAGGTCTTCATCCATGTCACACCTACTAACAGAGGGTGTCCCCCAGTGACTTTATCCTGGGCTTTCTTCCCTTTCTGTTCTCTCACTTGCTGATCTCATCAGTTCCCATGGGTTCAATTATCATCTCTATGTGGGTAATTACCAGATCTATTTATCTTCTCCTAGTTCCATCCTGACCTCTACTTCCACATCCCCAACTGTCTAGTGGTCATTCAAACTGACTGTCCCACAGGCATCTCAAACTCAACATGTGCAAAAAAGAACTCATTACCCTTCCTTCAAAACCCTCCCTCTCTTATGAACTGCCTTATTACTGTCAAGAAGATCACCATCCTGAGATTCCCAATCTCAGGGTCGTCTTCAACTGTTCTCTCCTTCCCCACAAATCCAATTGGTTGTCAACGTCTTACTTTTTTTTAAGTTATTACTTTTCTTAAGACCCTTATCTTCCATCTTAGAACCAATTGATTCTAAGGCAGAAAATGGTAAGGGCTAGGCAATGGGAGTTAAGTGACATGCCCGAGATCACAAAGGGAGAAAGGGCCTGCAGTCATATTTGAACTCAGGTCTGGTTCTCAATCCAGAGTCCCCTAGCTGCCCAAGTCAATGCCTTTCTTCACATCACTCACATATACTTCTTACTTCTTGTGGATGTCATTCCAACATTTCAGTTGTATCTGACTCTTCATGATATTATTTGGGGTTTTCTTGGCAAAGATATTGGAGTGGTTTGCCATTCCCCTCCACATAATCTCCTTCTTAAGACTTCTATAGACACTACCCTGGGCCAGGCCCTCATCAACTCTTGCCTAGACTATTGCAATAGCCTTCTAATTGGTCCTTCTGCCTCATGTCTCTCTCTATTTCAATCTATTCACCACTTAGCTGCCAGAATAATTTTCCTAAATTCTAGGGATGACCATGTTGCACAACCCTACTCAATGAGCTTTCTTAGTTCCCTTAGATATCTACAGGTTCAAAAAGAAAGTCCTTTGGGGGGTAGCTGGGTGGCTCAGTGGATTAAGGGCCAGGCCTAGAGATGGGAGGTCCTGGGTTCAAATCCAGACTCAGACACTTCCTAGCTATGTGCCCCTGGGCAAGTCACTTCACCCCCATTGTCTAGCCCTTACTGCTCTTCTGCCTTGGAACCAATACCCAGTATTGATTCCAAGACAGAAGGTAGGGGTTTAAAAAATAAAAATAAGATAAAAATAAAAAAAGAAAGTCCTTTGGTTCATGTTCAAAGCTCCTCCTGACCTAGCCCCTTCCTACTTTTCCAGTCTTCTTATATCCTCTCTACACTATCTACTCTCTAATACACTGGTCTGCTTGCTATTCCTCAGGTCTGACATTCCGCTGCCTTTCTCTAGAGCTTCACCCTGGCTGTTCCCCAGACCTAAAATGCTCTCTCCCAACTCTTGGAATCCATGGCTTCCTTTAAGACTCAGCCCAAGTTCCACCTCCTCCTGGCCATTTCCCATTCCATATCCTCCAACGCTACAACTCTATCTCCTCAGTGTTTCTCTCCTATGTTGACTTACCTATGTCATTCCCATCATTCGAAGATAAGCTCCTTGAGGACAGGGACTCTTTTTGCTTTTTCTTTGCAACTCTAGAATTTAGCACCTTACTGGCACAAGGTAACACTTAATAAATGTTTGTTGATTGAATGACTGATAAAAGATTAAAGAATCTTAAGCAAGGAAGTAGCCCAAGACATTGTGATTTCATCATCATTTCCACCATTCTCCTTGACTAGCTTACCCTACCTTAGAAGCCTGCTTCAGATTTTGTTTCTTCCCACTCCCTCATTTGCACTGATATTCCAAGTGGACCTTAAAATGGTCTCTGATTCACTCCCCCTCCAGGCCCCAATCTTTTCCCAAGAGGGATCTGCCCTCAGGCCTTGAGGCTGCCCTCTTTCATAAGGGTAGTATAACCAGAAAATCAACAAATAATAGCTCAATCAATGGTTGGAGTGGGATTTTTAGAACTAGAAACTGTACCTGTGTGATGTTCAGTAAGAATTTAGTCCCAGGCAAGAGTCTGAATATGTAACCCTATTAAGAATGCAGTCCCAGGATAATGGCTGAGTTAGAATTTCAAGTGTGTATTGTTAAAGTCATTTTAAATGTGTGTTATCATATTAATCATAAGTAAGTTTTACTATTTCAATCCTAAGCATATTAATCCATTCTGTAATATGTTTTTATTAAACTGAGTCATGTAGGAAGTTACAAGGACCAGAAGGTCATCCAGTGATCAAGAAATGGCCAGGAAATGGCCAGGAGGTCTCTTGTGGGGGTTGGCAATTTCATAGACACACACAAAACCATAAAAGTGTGTGTATTTTGCAACTGGGAGTCTCAGATTCAACTGGGGAATCTGCAGGTCTCTGGCTCTGGGGTTTTTCTGCTCCTAACAGAGGCAAATCTTTACCCACAAGTTCTCCCAGCATCTTAATTTTGTATTTTGCAACTGGGGGTCTCAGATTCAACTGGGGAATCTGTAGGCCTCCGGCCCTGGGGTTTTTCTGCTCCCAATACAGGCAGATCGTTTCCCAGAAGGTCTCCCGGCATCTTATTTTTATCGTAGGAGGGTCTTGGGCATATATAGCTTACCTAGTTTCTGGATCATGTCCTGGATCACCTGGTCCTCCTCCTGCTCCCTGAAAAGAGAAAAGGCATCATAGCAAGCAAAGACTAACCAAGCCCCAAAAAGCATCCTGTGGGACAGGATGCTACAACATCCCTACGCCCGGATGTAGTTCAGATACCCAGTGGCCTCTTGAAGACTCCACTCTAACCAGGGAGGTGATCTGTTCCTACTCGGTCCAGTGGGCATTTGAGGCAGGAAGATGCCAGCTCCAGCCTTGGCATCGACCACTGCCAGGAGTAGCCCTGGGCTGGGAGGTTATAATTGGTTAAGGATACTTGCCAGTTTAAAAAGATAAAAGGAAAAGAAAGCAAAACAAACAGGAAACACAGACACACAACATGCACGCATGCACGCACACACATAAAAACTCCTCCAACAATGCATTTACTGGCAGAAGAAACTCGCAACTCACAAATGACCCCCTTGGCCATTCTAAGAGAGGTCGGGGGCCAAGTGGTGCATTTTCTTCCCAGTTAGTGCAAATCGGCTGATGTATTAGCTGACTATGTTTTTAAAGGAGTCTATGGAGAAATATTAAAACCAAAAGAAAAAAAATCTCACCAAATTAACCTCTAGCCCCAGATTCCCCCTCTCCCCTTTCCCAGGAGACAAGGAACTAGAATCTAGCAAAAGCAGGGCTTCCTATCTCACGAAGAGACCAGGAGAATCCTTCCTTGAATGGAGAAGGAAGGGGGAGCTGGGGAAGGGGCTGAGGACAAGACCATCTCCCCAGAAGGATGGCTTCCTGCCCACACACCTCCCCACCCTCTTCCAGCCTGGTCTGACTACTTCAGACAAACAGTTCTGTGTAGTCCCTTCCCCATGATCTATCCAAGGGTACCCTTCCATCATTCTTCTGGTTACCGAGGCTGGAAACCTGGGAGTCTATCCATGCGGTCCCTTCCTCCCCCTCACAAGCCATCGATCACAAAGTCCTGTCCTGCCTGCCTTTCAGCATCTGTCAATGGCATCCTTTCCGCTTACTGGCGCTGTGCTCCTGGCCCTCGTCTCCCCTGGGCTTGAGTTATTCTTGCAACGGCCTCCAGCCTGGCCTCCTGATCTTAGTCCATGCAGCACACTGCCATCCGTTCATCTTCTCTAGCTTCCTTCATGTCACCCACCTGCGTGCCAAATTTGGGTCCCAGACCCTGTTCTGTTCAACATTTTTATCCCTAATTCTTCAAATGTGCAAAGCTACAAGGCAACGTTCAACACCTTGGAAGACACCATCTTGATTGAAAAAGATTTTGAGAAAATAATGAATCTGAATTGTGTCAAATGCATGCCAAGGCTCACTATTACCTTTTGGTTCAGTCTAGTGTTTCATAATAATAGTTTATATTCCTATAGTGCAAAACAGTTTTTAAAAAAACAACTTTTTAAAAGTTGTGCTTTATGGGGCAGCTAGGTAGTTCAGTGGATTGAAAGCCAAACCTAGAGATGGGAGGTCCTGGGTTCAAATGTGGCCTTAGATGCTTCCTGGTTATGTCACTTAATCCCCACTGCCCAGCATTTACTGCTCTTCTGCCTTCGAACCAATACACAGTATTGATTCTAAGATGGAAAGTAAGGATTTTAAAAAATAATTTAAAAAAAATTTTTTTTAAAATTAAATTATACTAAACTTTTAAAAATAATTTTAAAAGAGGGACTTCCGGTTAAGATGGCGGCTTAGAGAAAGCTGAAGTTCAGATCTCCGGAAAACCCTTCCCGACCGATCTCAAACTAGAAGCTCCTAAGGCGCCGAAATTCAAAACGATCAACAGCACAGACCCTGGGAACCCTCCTCCTGGACCTGGACCCGGTTCAAAAGGTACGGCTCCCCTTAAAAGCCAGAACCCGAGATCCCTCGGACCTCAGGGGTAGGAGCGCAGAGTCCAAGGCTCCCGGAAGCGGCAGCCGCGCCGGGCTCAGAGAGCAGGGTCTGAGGAACAACAACCCTCAGGGTCTTCTACCCAAGTCCCAGTCCGGGTGAAAGTTACTGCCTGGGGCTTCCGCTGCAGAGAGCCTGTCGGTCCAGGTGAAAGTTACTGCCTGGGGCCTCCGCTGCAGAGAGCTGGTCTAAACAACAGCAACCCTCAGGGCGGGCAAGACAGCCTCATGGGCTGGATCCTGCTATCCAAGTCTCAGTGAAAGTCTGTGCTCTCGGAGCTTGGGGAAGCGGCAGCCCATCCCCCCGCAGGCCAACGAAACAGCCTCACGGCCAGGGATTCTGAAGGCAACTTCCGGAAATCGAGCCAGGGGGAGAGTGTGGCCTCGTGGTCCGACCCTTCCATTCCAGTTCCAGTGAGGCATATTCAGTTTAACCCAGGGAACGCTCATAGAACAACATCTGCCCAAGACTAAAGCCTCTGATCACCAGACAAAGACAAGAAAAGCCAATCCTCCACGTTCAGAGATGACAAACTCCACAGAAGCACAGAAGCCCCAAAATACCAAGAAAAATAAGAAGAAAGGGGCGACTCTGGACACATTCTATGGAGCCAAAATACAAAATACAGAGCAGATAGAAGAAGATATACAAGAAAATTCTCCAAAATCTTCCAAAGGAAATAGAAACTCTCCACAAACCCATGAAGAATTTGAATCAGAAAGGACCAAAAAGATGGAAGCCCTCTGGGAGGAAAAGTGGGAAATGATGCAAAAGAAATTCACGCATCTACAAAACCAGTTTGACCAAACTGTAAAAGAAAACCAGGCTTTAAAGCAAGAACTAATAAAGCAAAGCCAAAACACCAAGAAATTAGAAGAGAACATAAAATATCTCACCGACAAGGTGATAGATCTGGAAAACAGGGGGAGAAGAGAAAATTTAAGAATAATTGGACTCCCAGAAAAGCCAGAAATAAACACCACACTGGACATGGTGATACAAGATATAATCAAAGAAAATTGCCCAGAGATTCTAGAACAAGGGGGCAATACATCCACTGACAGAGCTCACAGAACACCTTCTACACTAAACCCCCAAAAGACAACTCCCAGGAATGTAATTGCCAAATTCCAAAGCTATCAAACAAAAGAAAAAATCCTACAGGAAGCCAGAAAAAGACAATTTAGATATAAAGGAATGCCAATCAGGGTCACACAAGACCTTGCAAGTTCTACGCTGAATGATCGTAAGGCATGGAACATGATCTTCAGAAAGGCAAGAGAGCTGGGTCTCCAACCAAGAATCAGCTACCCAGCAAAACTGACTATATACTTCCAAGGGAAAGTATGGGCATTCAACAAAATAGAAGACTTCCAACTTTTTGCAAAGAAAAGACCAGAGCTCTGTGGAAAGTTTGATACCGAAAATCAAAGAGCAAGGAATACCTGAAAAGGTAAATATTAAGGAAAAGGGAAAAATGTTATCTTCTCTTACTCAAACTCTCTTCTATAAGGACTACATTTATATCAACCTATGTATACTAATATGTGGGGAAAATGTAATGTATAAATAGGGGGTAAAGAAAGACCAAATAGAATAATGGTTCTCACACAAAGATTCACAGGGGAAGGGGAGGGGAAGAAAACTCCTATAAGAAGGAGAGGAAGAGGGGGGAGGGGGTTTACTTAAACCTCAATCTCAGGGAAATCAACTCTGAGAGGGAAAAACATCCAGATCCATTGGGATCTTGAATTCTATCTTACCCAACAAGGGTAAGGAGAAGGGAAAACCAAGGGGGGGAGGGGGAGAGGGAGAACAAAAAGGGAGGGAAAGAGAGGGGGGAGGGGGAGGGAACAAAAAGGGAGGGACTAAAAAGGGAAACATCAAGGGAGGGGACAAGGGGGACTGATTCAAAGTAAATCACTGGACTAAAAGGTAGAGCCGAAGAAGAAAAGGTTAGAATTAGGGAAGGCAATCAAAATGCCAGGGAGTCCACAAATGACAATCATAACTTTGAACGTGAATGGGATGAACTCACCCATAAAACGTAGACGAATAGCAGAATGGATTAGAATCCAAAACCCTACCATATGTTGTCTTCAAGAAACACACATGAGGCGGGTTGACACCCACAAGGTCAGAATTAAAGGATGGAGTAAGACCTTCTGGGCCTCAACTGATAGAAAGAAGGCAGGAGTGGTAATCATGATATCTGATAAAGCCAATGCAAAAATAGACCTGATCAAAAGGGATAGGGAAGGTAATTATATTTTGTTAAAAGGGACTCTAGACAATGAGGAAATATCATTAATCAACATGTATGCACCAAATAATATAGCACCCAAATTTCTAATGGAGAAACTAGGAGAATTGAAGGAAGAAATAGACAATAAAACCATACTAGTGGGAGACTTAAACCAACCATTATCAAATTTAGATAAATCAAATCAAAAAATAAATAAGAAAGAGGTAAAAGAAGTGAATGAAATCTTAGAAAAATTAGAATTAATAGACATATGGAGAAAAATAAATAGGGATAAAAAGGAATACACCTTCTTCTCAGCACCACATGGCACATTCACAAAAATTGACCATACATTAGGTCACAGAAACATAGCACACAAATGCAAAAAAGCAGAAATAATGAATGCAGCCTTCTCAGATCACAAGGCAATAAAAATAATGATTAGTAATGGTACATGGAAAACCAAATCTAAAACCAATTGGAAATTAAACAATATGATACTCCAAAACCGTTTAGCTAAAGAAGAAATCATAGAAACAATTAATAATTTCATCAAGGAAAATGACAATGGCGAAACATCCTTTCAAACCTTTTGGGATGCAGCCAAAGCGGTAATCAGAGGCAAATTCATATCCCTGAAAGCTCATATTAACAAACAAGGGAGAGCAGAGATCAATCAATTGGAAATGCAATTGAAAAAACTCGAAAGCGATCAAATTAAAAACCCCCAGCAGAAAACCAAATTAGAAATCCTAAAAATTAAGGGAGAAATTAATAAAATCGAAAGTGATAGAACTATTGATTTAATAAATAAGACAAGAAGCTGGTACTTTGAAAAAACAAACAAAATAGACAAAGTACTGGTCAATCTAATTAAAAAAAGGAAGGAAGAAAAGCAAATTCACAGCATTAAAGATGAAAAGGGGGACAGCACCTCCAATGAGGAGGAAATTAAGGCAATCATTAGAAATTACTTTGCCCAATTATATGGCAATAAATACACCAATTTAGGAGAAATGGATGAATATATACAAAAATACAAACTGCCTAGACTAACAGAAGAGGAAATAGAATTCTTAAATAATCCCATATCAGAAATTGAAATCCATCAAGCCATCAAAGAACTTCCTAAGAAAAAATCCCCAGGGCCTGATGGATTCACCTGTGAATTCTATCAAACATTCAGAGAACAGTTAACCCCAATACTATACAAACTATTTGATATAATAAGCAAAGAGGGAGTTCTACCAAACTCCTTTTACGACACAAACATGGTACTGATTCCAAAACCAGGCAGGTCAAAAACAGAGAAAGAAAACTATAGACCAATCTCCCTAATGAATATAGATGCAAAAATTTTAAATAGGATACTAGCAAAAAGACTCCAGCAAGTGATCAGAAGGATCATTCACCATGATCAAGTAGGATTCATACCAGGGATGCAGGGCTGGTTCAACATTAGGAAAACCATCCACATAATTGACCACATCAACAAGCAAACTAGCAAGAACCACATGATTATCTCAATAGATGCAGAAAAAGCCTTTGATAAAATACAACACCCATTCCTATTAAAAACACTAGAAAGCATAGGAATAGAAGGGTCATTCCTAAAAATAATAAACAGTATATATCTAAAACCAACAGCTAATATCATCTGCAATGGGGATAAACTAGATGCATTCCCAATAAGATCAGGAGTGAAACAAGGATGCCCATTATCACCTCTACTATTTGACATTGTACTAGAAACACTAGCAGTAGCAATTAGAGAAGATAAAGAAATTGAAGGCATCAGAATAGGCAAGGAGGAGACCAAGTTATCACTCTTTGCGGATGACATGATGGTCTACTTAAAGAATCCTAGAGATTCAACCAAAAAGCTAATTGAAATAATCAACAACTTTAGCAAAGTTGCAGGATACAAAATAAACCCACATAAATCATCAGCTTTTCTATATATCTCCAACACAGCTCAGCAGCAAGAACTAGAAAGAGAAATCCCATTCAAAATCACCTTAGACAAAATAAAATACCTAGGAATCTATCTCCCAAGACAAACACAGGAACTATATGAACACAACTACAAAACACTCGCCACACAACTAAAACTAGACTTGAACAATTGGAAAAACATTAACTGCTCATGGATAGGACGAGCCAATATAATAAAAATGACCATCCTACCCAAACTTATTTATCTATTTAGTGCCATACCCATTGAACTACCAAAATACTTCTTCACTGATTTAGAAAAAACCATAACAAAGTTCATTTGGAAGAACAAAAGATCAAGGATATCCAGGGAAATAATGAAAAAAAACACATATGATGGGGGCCTTGCAGTCCCAGACCTCAAACTATATTACAAAGCAGCAGTCATCAAAACAATTTGGTACTGGCTAAGAAACAGAAAGGAAGATCAGTGGAATAGACTGGGGGAAAACGACCTCAGCAAGACAGTATACGATAAACCCAAAGATCCCAGCTTTTGGGACAAAAATCCACTATTCGATAAAAACTGCTGGGAAAATTGGAAGACAGTGTGGGAGAGACTAGGAATAGATCAACACCTCACACCCTACACCAAGATAAATTCAAAATGGGTGAGTGACTTAAACATAAAGAAGGAAACCATAAGTAAATTGGGTAAACACAGAATAGTATACATGTCAGACCTTTGGGAGGGGAAAGGCTTTAAAACCAAGCAAGATATAGAAAGAATCACAAAATGTAAAATAAATAATTTTGACTACATCAAACTAAAAAGCTTTTGTACAAACAAAACCAATATAACTAAAATCAGAAGGGAAACAACAAATTGGGAAAAAATCTTCATAGAAACCTCTGACAAAGGTTTAATTACTCATATTTATAATGAGCTAAATCAATTGTACAAAAAATCAAGCCATTCTCCAATTGATAAATGGGCAAGGGAAATGGATAGGCAGTTCTCAGATAAAGAAATCAAAACTATTAACAAGCACATGAAGAAGTGTTCTACATCTCTTATAATCAGAGAGATGCAAATCAAAACAACTCTGAGGTATCACCTCACACCTAGCAGATTGGCTAACATAACAGCAAAGGAAAGTAATGAATGCTGGAGGGGATGTGGCAAAGTAGGGACATTAATTCATTGCTGGTGGAGCTGTGAACTGATCCAACCATTCTGGAGGGCAATTTGGAACTATGCCCAAAGGGCGACAAAAGAATATCTACCCTTTGATCCAGCCATAGCACTGCTGGGTCTGTACCCCAAAGAGATAATGGACACAAAGACTTGTACAAAAATATTCATAGCTGCGCTCTTTGTGGTGGCCCAAAACTGGAAAACGAGGGGATGCCCATCAATTGGGGAATGGCTGAACAAACTGTGGTATATGTTGGTGATGGAATACTACTGTGCTCAAAGGAATAATAAAGTGGAGAAGTTCCATGGAGACTGGAACAACCTCCAGGAAGTGATGCAGAGCGAGAGGAGCAGAACCAGGAGAACATTGTACACAGAGACTAATACACTGTGGTATAATCGAACGTAATGGACTTCTCCATTAGGGGCGGTGTAATGTCCCTGAACAACTTTCAGGGATCCAGGAGAAAAAAAAACACCATTCATAAGCAAAGGATAAACTATGGGAGTGGAAACACCGAGAAAAAGCAACTGCCTGAATACAGAGGTTGAGGGGACATGACAGAGGATAGACTTTAAATGAACACTCTAATGCAAATACTATCAACAAAGCAATGGGTTCAAATCAAGAAAACATCTAATGCCCAGTGGACTTACGCGTCGGCTATGGGGGGTGGGGGGGAGGAAAAGAAAATGATCTATGTCTTTAACGAATAATGCTTGGAAAAGATCAAATAAAATATATTTAAAAAAAAATAATTTTAAAAGAAAAAATAAAGGATGGAAGGTAAGAATTTTTCAAAAATAATTAAAGTAGCTTTAAAATAATTAAAATTTTTTTAATAATTTAAAAAATAAAAAATAAAAGTTGTGCTTTCTCCCCATCATCCTACGAGATAGGCAATGGAAATATTGTTGTCCATATTTTATAGAGGAGAACGTTGAGCCCAGAAGAGAATCAGTAGTTTGTATCAGTCCCATACTCAATAGGTAGCAGAGCTGGGCTTTGGATTATTCCATCTCCAAGATCAATGATCTTTCCCCCACGCCATGCACTGAAGGTCCTCTATGACTTAGCCCAATTTTACCTGCTGTTGTTGTGGTTCAGTCATTTCAGATGTGTCTGACTCTTGGGGACCCCATTTGGGGTTTTCTTGTCAAAGATACCAGTGGTTAGCCATTTCCTTCTCTAGCTCATTTTATAGATGAGGAAACTGAGGCAAAGAGGGTGAAGTGATTTTGACCAGGATCACACAGCTAGTGTCTAAGGTAGGATTTGAATTCAGAAAGATGAGTCTTTTTGACTCCAGGCCCAGTATTCCATCTTCTGTACTACCTAACTGTCTGGCATATAGTAGGTAGCTTGTTCCATTCCCCCTTTCTTGATGCTTAAAACCTCTGTGGACTTGGGCAAATCACTTAACCTCCTTGGGCCTTAGTTTCCTCATCTGTAAAATAAAAAGATTGTCGTCTAAGGTACCTTTCAGCTCAGGATCTAGAATCCTGCCTCTACCACCTCTTCTTTGCAAACTTAGTATGCTATATAAATGGCAGCTCTAATTATATAATATAAGCATAACTTTTACAATTTAAATTATTTTTTTTGTCTTTAACATTAAACAATCCAGCTAACTCCTTCTCCCCCCCCCCCCAAAGAAGGCATCATTGGACAAAGAGATAGATTTTATATAGAGCTATGTCTTGCTTGTTATCAGTTCTCATTCTGGAAGTGGATATACATAAGTCATTCTTCAAACACTATTTCTGCAGCTGTTCATAATGTTCTCTGCATTCTATTCATATCATTCTTTGCAATTCCATGAAGGTCTCTGCATGTTGGGTTTTTTTTAACCTTATCTTCTGTTATAGAATTAATACTGTGTACTGGTTCCAGGGCAGAAGAGCAGTAAAGGCTAAGGAATGGGGGTTAAGTGACTTGCCCAGGGTCACACGGCTAGGAAGTGGCTGAGGGCAGATTTGAAGTCAGGACCTCCCAACTCCAAGGGAGAGGCCAGGAAGAACTAGGTCTGGCTCTCAATCCACTGGGCAAGGTGGATGAGTTTAAAATTAAAAAATAAATAAATAAATAAATAAAAATAAAAAAGGTTTTCTGTCTCTGGGGTTTTTGACCCTGGGCAAGTCACTTGACCCCCATTGCGTAGCTCTTACCACTCTTGTGCCTTGGAACCAATACATTATATCAATTTTAAGACAGAAGGGCAGGATATATAAAAAATTTTTAATTAACCTCCTCGTTATTTCTTTCGGCACCATAGTATTATTTCTCAATCATATGCCATGAGCTGTTTAGCCATTCCCCGTTCTTTGCCACCCCAAAGAGAGCCACCATAAATATTTTAGAACATATAGGTTCTTTTTCTTTGTCCCTAACCATCTTAGGAAATAAGCCTAATAATATCGTGGAGACAAAAGTATACAGTTGAGCCCTTATTCTGTACAACGTAGCCCTTAATCGATAGCATTCCTGCTCTGTTCTGTACTTCATGGCTATCGATATTGCCTCCCAAACTAGAGACAAGACTTCTAGATTATAATATTTTATCCCCTTCTATAAATAAAACTACTCGGGTGTAACCCTCTTGAGATAAGGAGCTGCATCATCTGATTGTGTATTTGCAGGGACTTTGGGGACTGGCCTCTTGAGAGTCTCATTGAGTTGGGATGGTGACCGGAGGACCTCAAAGGCGCTCTTCATGGGGCATCCCTTCTGCCCAGTGGCCTGGATGCTACTGGCTTCCAGGTGACTGGCCCTTCCAAGTTCATCCCCAAGCTGGAAACTGGGGGATGAGTTATTTAGTTCCAGCAGTTCTCAGAGACTAAATTATAATGGGATTATACAGTCTGCTTCAGTGGAGGAACACAGGAAGAGAACAACCTTGAAGTAATGATGTAAATACATCAATAGCCTCAGGGCCCAGCACATTAAGAAGCTCCCAAATGTTTGTTGAAGTGAACTGAATTAAACCAGAATCAAGTACCTTCTCTCAAGGGACAGGGGCAGGGGTAATGCCTGGGGTGTGCCCGCATACCAGGACACACCTCTCAGTGGTTGTTGTTCAATTACACCCAACTCTTCATGGCCCATTTGGGGTTTTCTTGGCAAAGATACTGGAGGGGTTTGCCATTTCCTTCTCCAGCTCATTTTACAGATGAGAAAACTGAGGCAAATAAAGTTAAATGATTTGCCCAGGGTCACATAGCTGGTAAGTGCCTGAAGCTAGATTTGAACCCTGGTCTTCCTGACTCCAGGATGGTACTCCATTGGTTGTGCCACCTACCTGCTGTATAGTTGGAAATCTTGAACCCTTAAAACTACATTACCCAAAATTCCTTTCAGTATTACCTAGAATCCTTTTCCCTTTTCCTGTGTCCTTGCCTTTAGGAGGGTATTTAGTTTTGCTGTGACTCCTCCCACATGCTCTTTTACCTGCAACCGGGCTGAGTTTAGATAGTTCCTTTACTTTAGTTATTATTAATAAAACTTTATAAACTATAATATTTAGTTATTGAATATTAATTTTAGAACCCACACTGCCCATCTCTGGGCAGGACCCTAAAATTGTCAAATTTAGTCCCCATTTTCCCCACAACTCTTAATCGCTGGGAGCAGGTTCCCCACTCCTCGCCTCATAAAAACATCTCACGGTTCTCGACTAAACGCTGACGCTTTCTGAATTGTGGTTTCCTCATCTGCAAAATCTGGACGATTTCATGCTAGCACATTCTGTACTGGAGCTGGGGGAGGCAAAAGGGATGAGGGAAACCACCATCCGAAAAAGCCTTTGGAAAAGCGGAGAGATGTGAAGTATCCCCGTTTTCCTTTTCCTGGTGGGCTTTTCCTTCTAAGCTCCTTCCAAGTCCTCTCCTTGCCTCCCACTCCATTTCGGAATCCAGGTCCCCTCCGACGGGCTGCTCACATCCCCTGGATTGTCTCAGTCTCCCTTTTCTCCCCCAAATCCCCACTGCCAGCATCCACTTCAACTGCCCCGTCCTCACCTGAGCCGATCCTCATCCAGACTGTCCACGATGTCGCTGCGATCATTCACCGTGTTCACATACTGTTCGAGAAGATCCTGTTCCCTCTTCTTCTCCCTCGGAGTCTTCAAAGCCTCTGAAGGTTTAAAATAGCCATTACCCAGCCTGCCCTACCTGCTCTTTCCCGAGGGGAGCAAGCTATTCCTTAGACACCTGTTAGTCCCCATTTCTCCTGCAGGTGGCAGCATATCTTCTCTCTCATGGTGGCATGGATGCCAAGTAACTGGGAATCCATGACCACACAGCCTTCCAAAGCCGCCGAATCACGGAATCTAGAGTCTTGGAGGGGACCCAAAGGCCATCTAATTCATCTTCTATTGCTAGTAAGGCTAAGACTTCTCGACTCTGAGCTGAGGGTATTTTAAATGTTTTCAGATAACCTATAGGAGACCTCAGAAGAACTCCCAAAGGCATCATGGTGTGAAGGGAAAAGCATAGGCTAAGAAGCTGAGAAGCTGTGTGACTTTAGACAACTCACTTCACCTTTCTGGGCCTCTTATAAAATATTATAAAATAATAGGGCTCATAAAATACTTTTAGTATAAACTTATAATAATAAATATTATATCTATATATAACCTATAGACTTTATTTGTAACATAAATATAACTTTATTATATTTATAAGATAAACATAACTATTATATTTCTAACATAAATATAACTTTGTTATATTTATTATAATATAAATATAACTTTGTTTATAATAAAATATAAATTTGTATTTATAATATAAATATAACTATTATATTTATAACATAAATATAATTTATATTTCTAATGTAAATATAACTTTATTCTACTTATGATATAAACATAACTTTATTATATGTATAACATAACTATAACTATATTTATAATATAAATACAACTTTGTTATATTATAATATAAATATAAGTGACTATACATAATTATATAAATATGAATGTTATCTTTATAATTATATGAACATAACTTTAATATTTATTATGTTATTTATAATATATTTGATAATGTAAATAACTATTATTTTTATATTATTTATTATACATTTATAATGTAAATATAACTTTATTGTGTTTATATTATATAAATATAACTATTATTTATTCTATATTTATAACAATATAAACATAACTTATTTTATTTATTATTTATAATATATTTGATAGTGTAAATATAACATATTATTATATATTTATAATAATTTAGATATAACTATTATAATATAAATATAACTATTGTATGTATAATAGCATACACATAACTTTACTTATATTTATGACATAAATATAACTTTATTATAATATAAATATAACTTTTAAATATTTATAATCATATAACTATAGATGTTATATTTATAATTATATAAATATAACTATTTATCTTTATAATTATATGAACATATTTGTTGTGTTATTTATAATATATTAATAATGTAAATATAACTTATTTATATTATGTTTATAATGTAAATATAACTCTGTTATGTTTATAGTGTATGAATATAACTATTATTTATTATATATTTATAATAATATAAGCATGCCTTATTATTTTGTAATAATGTATTCTTTATATTTCTAATCATATAAATATAACTTATAAGAGGTTTAGGATATGCTCTTTGAGATTCCTTCCAGCTCTAATCTTATGATCTATTTTCTATGGTGAGAAAACTCCAGAGAACATGAGCATGATGTACAAAGTATTAACAAGTGGAAGAACTGGATAGCCTAGAGAAGATGGAATGGTAATAGGATAGCTTCCTTTAAGTATTTCAAGGGCTATCATATGAGAAACAGGTCAGACTTATCCTGCTCCTCAAAAGAAGAACTAGTAGCAATGGGTAGAAGGTGTATAAAGATAGACTTAGACTCGATAAAAGGGAGAATTTTCTAAAATTTTGTGGTAGCTGTTGTTCAGTTGTTTCAAAAATGTCCAACTCTTCATGGCCCCATTCAGGTTTTCGTGGCAAAGACACTGGAATAGTTTGCCATTTCCTTCTCCAGCTCATTTTACATATGAGAAGATTGAGACAAATAGGATTTAGTGGGTTGCCCAGGGTCAGCCTGTTATTAAATGTCTGAGGTCAAATTTGAACTCAGGAAGAGGAGTCTTTGTGATTCCAACTTCAGCACTCCATCTATTGAGCCACCTAACTTCTAAAATGTAGAACCATCCAAAGTGGAATGTGCCACACCTGGAGGTAGTGGGTTCTTCCTCATTAAAGGTCTTTAGGCAGACCCTGGAGAACCTCTTTTCAGTGGATAGTGGAAAATGATTTCCTGTTCAGTTGAGGGTGAATTAGAATGGCCTTTGTGGTTCCTTCCAACTCTCTAAGATAAGGTAATTCTTCAATTCCACTCCAACGCTAATATTCTGATTCTATAAATTTTGGTGTTGTCTTTTTTAATCTTTTAAAAATACATTACAGTCTAGTTTTTACATAACCTTCATTTATAGATAGCTTCCTCCCTTACCTTTTTGGAGAACCATACGGAAGGAAGGAAGGAAGGAAGGAAGGAAGGAAGGAAGGAAGGAAGGAAGGAAGGAAGGAAGGAAGGAAGGAAGGAAGGAAGGAAGGAAGGAAGGAAGGAAGGAAGGAAGGAAGGAAGGAAGGAAGGAAGGAAGGAAGGAAGGAAGGAAGGAAGGAAGGAAGGAAGGAAGGAAGGAAGGAAGGAAGGAAGGAAGGAAGGAAGGAAGGAAGGAAGGAAGGAAGGAAGGAAAGAGAGAGCAAGCTCAGGAAAACAACAGATTTGGCAATACAGTAGGACCTTGTTTTCCGTGACCAATACATTCCAAGACTTTTTGCATAAGCTGAAAATCACACATAATAGCAAAACCCATTATTAAATAAGCATTTCTTATACAAACATACCTAGGTACTTTATGACTTTTCTTGGGCTTATCAGAACTACCGGCACCATCACTCTTGCACTTTGAGACCATTATGAATAACTAAATAGCATTAATGAAACAAAAAGAAGCCCCACTCTGAAGGGGCATGACTTGTTACAAAACAAGAACTCAGGTCAAAGACTGATTGATGCAAGAGCTAATGTTTGGTGCAAAATAGTGTAATGACTTATACTAATGCTCCTCAGAATGAAAATGAGTGTGATTGGATGAACAGCTACAAGATTTTATGTGGATTTTGTGTATAATTAAATTTTTTATTTTCTTTCTTTTATTATTTTTGTTATTTTTTTAGTTATTTTATTTATTTACTCATTTTTCTGCCTTTATTTTCTTTGATTGCCAATAGAGAACACCTGAATTGGCATGTGTTGAATGTGCATAAAACAAGGTCCAACTCTAGGTACATTTATTTCACACTTGTATGATTCTAAGAGGCAAGAATTTCACCTCAGGGTCAGGTAATCATCCCCCCTTCTCTACATACAAGGGCTGGGGGAAAGCTAAAAGGCCTGGTCATCTACATACCTGGTTTTTCCATCAAACGTCGAAGTTCATCAGCAATATCAAGCTGCATCTCTTCCAGGCGCTGCTCCTTGGCCCTGGAAAAATGCATCAAAGAAACAGGTTCCTGAGCTCAAAGTGACCTGGGTCTTAGCTTCCCCACACAACTCAAGGCTAATGCCATCAGGGATGCTGTTCTCTGATTTAAAAAAAAATGTCTTCCCTGTGTCAGCTGGGTGGCTCAGTGGATAGAGCCAGACCTAGAAATAGGAGGTCCTGGGATTAAATCTGGTCTCAGACATTTCCTAGCTGTGTGACCCTGGGCAAGTCACTTAACTCCCATTGCCTAGCCTTTACCACTCCTTTGCTACAAAACTAATACAATGATATTGATTCTAAGATAGAAGGTAAGGGTTTGGGGGGGTTATGTTTTCCCTAGGGCATCTAGGTGACCCAGTGGATTGAGAACCAGGCTTAGAAACAGGAGGTCCTAGATTCAAATCTGACTTCAGACACTGCCTATGTGACCCTGGGTAAGCCACTCCAAGTGCCTGGCCCTTAACATTTTTCTGCCTTGGTACTGATACTTGGTATTGACTCTAAGAGGGTTTAAAACGAAATATCTTTTCCAACAGCCAGCTCTAGTTCTCTTTTTTAGAAGGAGAGGAGGGTCGGGGGAGTCCCCTGCTCAACCCCAACCCCTAGGGCATACCTACCCTAGCCCAGCCCACATCAGCCATGGTTGGGGGGAGGGGGAAGGCAGGGTGCCAAGGATTCAGGTCATACTCACTTGTACATCAGCTCTGACTCCTGCCTCAACAACAGCTGTTTCTCATGGATGAGTTTGAACCATTCTACCATGAGGGCATCTTCAGATTCATCTAAATGTAAACAAGAAGGGAACAAGGATGTTGTTCATAGTCTTGGATCAACATAGTCTGGAGTCCCCTGAATATCAAAGGTGAGCAGGCAGGACCCCACTAGGAGCTTTGGACAGGTGAGGCACCCAGTGTTTCCACTGTTCCCACCTTTGCCTCAAATAGGATAAATCTCAATGAAGACTGCTTTTCTGTACACCACGACTAAATCCAGAGACCTAAAACTCTACCTTAGTATAGTACATGAGTAATACAACCTAGACCTCTAGTCTAGTGGTCCTTGAGGTCTTCTGAACAGCAGAAGCCTCCCCCCCCCCCACTGAACCTCCCTTTCCCTCAAGGGAAAGAATCGGGGTTGAGTGCCAAAAGATGGAACCTGGGATGTGGATTGCATGGGGCCAAAAGCTGAACTAGGAGATCAGTTTCAAGGTCCAAGGCAAGAGTGGAGAAGGGTTGGGAGCAGGGGAGCAGGAGACCAAGCAAGGGTACCTAGTTTAGCAAATGCTGGTCTCCCAAAACACAGCAAGATATCCCAAGCAGGGCTGGAAAAGAAATTAGAACCAAAGCCTGGGTCACAAATCAGAACAAGGGTAGCTCAGAGAAGGATGGATCTGAATACGATGCCAGAGGCCAGCCTGCTGTTGAAAAACTGGCCTTCCCTTCTCACTCCTCCTCACAGAAAAGACTGGGCTGATCCCCATCCCAGCAGGCAGGGGTAGTTAGCAGGGAGGTAGTTAGTCAAGGAAAAACCCCATCAGCTTGATTCCATTCCCTTCCTACTGCAGCATGGTGCTCTCCTGCTAACTTACCCCCTTCGGCTTCCCGAAGCTTTTTCTCTAGGTCTATGCCTTTCAGTTCTAAAGAATCCAGCTCCTTCTCGATGTCCTGAATCTTCTTTTGAATCTCTTCCTCTGGGATATAGTCAGGGTGGAGCTAAGAGGCAGAAACAGAGAAGAAGAGGGCAATTACAGGGAGAAAGGTCATGATATGATGGTGTGAAGATTAAATTAAAACTCTCCCCTGATTGTGAAAATTAAATTAACTCCCCTGCCCATTTTTAGATTTAATCACCAAAAGTGTAAACACTCCATTCACACTTGAGTGGGGGAGGTGCAATAATGGGTGACAAATCAGAATCAAACTGACTACCCCTGGGCAGTCCTAAAGCAAAGTTTCAACAGTAATTGGTAGATGTAATAAATGGAGCAAGGCACAGGAAGTGACACAAAAGAAAGTGCCTTTAAAAGGGAGTTACAACTTCCTGTGGAGGAGAATTGTCTAAGATCTTCAGAGAGAACTTCTGACTTCTAGAGTTCAGAGTTGGAGTTGGAGACTGAAGAAGAATCTGCTGCCTGGACCTGAGACCTTGTTCTTGGTGAGACTGTCCTTAAATTTCCCTTTGGACTGACACATGGAGAGTGAAAAAAGCTAACTCCTTTCCTGGATTTTCTGAAGAGACTAGCCTCAGGAGGGACCTATCTTTTTAGAGAGACATCCCCAGGCCCTCAGTTTTGCTGAGGCCTCTCCAGTTTAGGACTAACTCTCCCTGCCAGGGTTGAGCCAGGGGTCAGAGTAAATGACTTAGTGCTTTGGCTAGATATCTTATCCTATCCTCTCTCTGATTTTCTTACTTCACTCTTTCTATATTTTGTAAATAAACTGTAAATAAATCTCTTTGGAATAAACTAAATTCCTGATGACCCCATTCTTAAATAATCCAGTCCAACCTTTTATAATTAACCCCATTTCCCCCTTACAATGGATAGTGTTAGATAATGAGTTAGGAAGACCTTCGTTCAAATCGTGCTTCAGACAGTAATTCAGGGCAAGTCACTTTATCTTTCTAAGCCTTAGTATATCTTTCTATAAAGTGAGGAGGTTGGATTTGATGGTCTCTAAAATACTTTCTGGCTCTAAATCAATGATCCTAAGACTATTGCCTCCCCACTCCCTTCAGCAATAACATAACAACTCATTATTTATATACAACAATCATATTATATATAATATTAGTTATATACAACAAAAATAACTCATCTTCTGAATAATACCAAGTGGGGAGAGGGTTCAACTTAATTTATCACATGGTTAAGTACCTCCTATGTGCCTTCCTCTCTTTCTCAATGAGAAAAAATTTTTTCTAGTCCTTTCCCTACAGTGATAATTTCTTTCCAACTGACTTTTGTGATCCTCCTCTCTCTCCCCATCTCTTCTCCCTTTCCCCAATTCTGTTGCTAACTATTTCTCTTTTCAAACATACCTTGACTGGAGATTTCACCTCCTTGTTGGATGAAATGGGGAAACTAGTTGGAATATAGGGTTTTTCTGAAAAGGAAGCAAAATCTATCAGAACCTTCAATAAAGTAAGAGTTGGGCTCTATCATTCAGCTCCTGACACTGGGTATTTTCACTAACTGTTCCTCGTGCCTACAATTCTCTCACTACCTATCCACATCTTCTGGCTTCCTTCAAGTCTCATCAAAATTCTTCTAAAACTCACAGGATACAAACAGCCCCCCTTGAAGTCACATTAATTCTCCTCCTTTCTTTCCTTAACTGTTCATTTACTCGACCAACCCCTCAGATCCTGCCTGCAATCTCAAGTGTTCTTTGCACAGGGTTTGAGCCTTCTGGGTAAGCAAACAGGATCGCAAAGATGCCTCATGAAATGTTACAAGGTTTCCATGCCTACAAACATTAGGTTTGATGGAACTTTCCCTTATTCAGGGGCAGCCATATAGCATGGGGGGGTGGGGCAAATCCGGCCCGAGATATTTTCTAGTTGTGTGATCCTGGACAAGTTACTTAACTCTATTTGCCTAAACTTTGCCCTTCTGTCTTAGAGCTATAGTTATTAGAACAGGATGGAAGAAAGGAAGGAAGGAAGGAAGGAAGGAAGGAAGGAAGGAAGGAAGGAAGGAAGGAAGGAAGGAAGGAAGGAAGGAAGGAAGGAAGGAAGGAAGGAAGGAAGGAAGGAAGGAAGGAAGGAAGGAAGGAAGGAAGGAAGGAAGGAAGGAAGGAAGGAAGGAAGGAAGGAAGGAAGGGAGGAAGGGAAGGAGGGAGGGAGGGAGGGAGGGAGGGAAGAAATAAATAAATAAATAAATAAATAAATAAGAAAGAGATATTAGAGAAAAAGTAAGAAAGGGAAGGAGAGAAGAGGGAGAGGGAGAGGGAGAGGGAGAGAAGAAGGAGAGGGAGAGTGAGAGGGAGAGGGAGAGGGAGAGGGAGAGGGAGAGGGAGAGGGAGAGGGAGAGGGAGAGGGAGAGGGAGAGGGAGAGGGAGAGGGAGAGGGAGAGGGAGAGGGAGAGGGAGAGGAGAGGAGAGGAGAGGAGAGGAGAGGAGAGGAGAGGAGAGGAGAGGAGAGGAGAGGAGAGGTGAGGAGAGGAGAGGAGAGGAGAGGAGAGGAGAGGAGAAGAGAGGAGAGGAGAGGAGAGGAGAGGAAATTTCCCTTATTCCTTGGGCTATTTTCCCTTGGAAGGAATGCAAAGGGCTAAGGGAGAGAAGGAAGGAAGGGCTTTAGGAAGATTGAAACAGGGGAATGGAAGGAGGAAGGGAGGCTTCAGTCTGAAAGGGGCTTGGCCCCCACCACAGGTAGGAAAGCCTTAAACGGACCTATCTTGCTGAGCCGACTAGGCTTCTCTGGGGGTGTGGCATCATCCCTCTTGTGCTCGAGCTTCATCCAGCTGTCAGAAACATCCAGGTTGGGGGGTATGGAGAGTTTCTTCCGGCCTGTTGATAAAGCAGTTGAAAGTATAGAGTTAGGAAAGAAGCGACAGAGAGACAGACGGGTTAAGGAAGCTGGTAGATTTATTGTTCTGTTTAGGGCCGTAGCATCTACTTTATTCTCTTAATTCTAAACACCAATACAATCCCAAATCTAAACCACAGATTCCTAGGAGAGGAGTTGAAAAGGACTCTGAACCCCAAGATTCAATGTATGTTTGATGGAATAGAATTTTTTCAGTAGTCGGAATTGATTTGCATGTAACCATCCATACTCTTCCTTAGTCTTCCTAGGGATGAATGTCACACCTCTAATTTGAAAGTTAAGGACAGCTGGGTGCCACAGTGGACAGAGAGTTAGGCCTCGAGTCAGGAAATCCTGAGTGGACAGAGTTAGGCCTCGAGTCAGGAAATCCTGAGTTCAAATCTGCCCTCAGATACTTGTGACCCTGGGCAAGTCACTTAACCCCGCTTGCCTCAATTTCTTAATCTGTAAAATGAGCTGAAAAAAGGCAATGACAAACTATTCCTTTTGCCAAGTTGCCAAAAAACTATCTTGGCTAAGGAAACCCTAAATGGGATCAAGAAGAATCAAACTGAAACAACTGAACAACAAAACAGACATCACAAGCACTTTGCTGCAAAAATCAATCACAGGAACTGAGTTTGGGTCTCAGATCTAACACTGGCCATCTGAGTGACCACAGGCAAGTTGATTAATCTCTCTAGTCCTCAGTTTCTTCATCTGTAAAATAAAGAAGCTGAATTTAGTGGGCCCCTAAAATCCCTCCAGCTCCTATATCTGGGACCAAAGTCATTAATTTGTGTTACTGTTGATCAGTTGATTCAGTAGTATCCCACTCTTCTTGACCCTATTTTGCGGCTTTCTTGGAAAAGATAACAGTGGTTTGCCACTTCCTTCTCCAGCTCATTTTCCAGATGAGGAACTGAGATTAATAGGGCTAAGTGGCTTGCCCAAGGTCACATAGCTAGTAAGTGTCTGAAATCAGATTTGAGTTCAGGAAGAGGAGTCCTTCTGACACTTTTGCACTGTGATGCTTAGCTGCCCCCCAAAAGCAACTAAGGAAGTGCTAAATGTTGGGAAGGGGAAAGGTTGGTGAGGAGGAAGACATGGCAACATTAATGAATGAACAGATAAATTGTTGTTTGGTCATATACCCAACTCTTCCAGAGTCCATGTGGGATTTTCTTGGCAAAAATCCTGCAATGGCTTGCCACTCCTTTTTTCCAGCTCATTGTATAGAGGAGGAAACTGAAGCAAAGTTAATAAGTTAGTATCTGAGGCCAGATTTGAACCCGGGGAGATGAGTCTTCCTGACCCCAGGCACAGCACTCTATCCACAGTGCCACCTCACTGCCTAGAAGAAAGGATGACTTCCATAAAAGCTATGGCAGCCCCAAAAACTTCTACCACTCCAAATACTAAAACTTGTGTCAGAGGCTGGCATTAAAGAAAAAGTGTGTGAAACTGATCACCTCGAAGGGGGAGGAGCCCCAGAAATTTGGAATCTTGAGGAGGAGAAGACTCTGGCTGGTAGAGGAGTTGTTCTATCAGTCTTGAAAAGTCAAAGACAGAAGGTGGTAAAAAGACTTTCTCCTGAGGGTTACCGACTTTTCCTGCTAGTGACTGGAAATCTTTACCCGCAACACTTACCAATTGAAGGGACTTTCTGAAGAGAAACCTGAGCAGACTTTACCTCAGCTCCTGTTGCCCAGAGTGAGTCAACCTGACTTTCTCTCAGAGGGCTCAGGCTGCCAAGGCCTGAGTTCCCCCAAAATTTAAGGAGGGAGAGGAAAGGGTTTAGATAGAGACAGGGACCCCTTTTCCCCACTTTCCTTTTCCCATTCTTCCCTGCCTATTATTCCTTTTGTATTACCTGATTGAGTTGACATTAAAAGTTATCTGTTCCCCAAGCTGAGTGTGAGTGAACAAATCAAGGGGAGACCCTTTGGTCTTGAGTAGTGGAGGGGGGACAATAGGGACAAGAGCAAATTGGAGAGAGCTGCTTTAATTAAGGAGGGAAAGCAGGAGGGGGAAAATCTTCAAACCCCTTCTCCTCTAAGCCAACTCATTACATCTTCCATCTCCCCTGAACCCCACTTAGAAAAGGGGTTCTCCTCTCTTTCCCCCACCTCTATACTGAAAGTCTGAACCCCTCAGTTACAACTAAATAACCCTTTATAATACAGACTTGTCTTCTACTGGAAGGTCAACAACATTTCCTCTACATGTTTCTCCCATGCCTTCATTTAGGATGATCCTGTATCAAGTTTAATCATCAAGGCTAGACCTGAAAGCCCAGCCTATAGAAATCAGTGAAATTCCTAAAAAAACAAACAAACAAAGCCGAATTGGGGGGGGAAATAACACTAGGAAACGTGCAAAGTGGAATGCTCAGTCCCAGGCAGGCGCTTCCCACAGTTCTCTGTATTCTCTGTACAGCTTCCTTAAGGAAGGCTTAGAATGAAAAGCCACTGTGCCACTCACAGAAATATCCTTAGCTGCCCCTGCATTACTTTTAAAAAGCCATCTGTCTAGGGGGCAGCTGGGTGATTCAGTGGAGATAGGAGAGCCAGAACCAGAGATGGAAGTTCAAATCTGGCCTCAGACACTTCCCAGCTGTGTGTCCCTGGGCAAGTCACTTATTGCCTAGCTCTTACCACTCTTCTGCCTTGGAACCAATACACAGTATTGATTCCAAGAATGAAGGTAAGGGTTTTATTTTTTTTTAATTTTCATTATTTAACGTCAATTATCATTCAGTTACTTTCATGAAATTTTTTATTGTATTTATTCATGTCCCAAAAACTATACACAGCACATCTCTAACACAAACATATAACACGCACTAAAAACCTCACTACATTAGAACATACAGCCATGAAAATACATACCAACTTTTAGAGGACAGAAAAAATATTCTAATAACAGAGTTTGCAGCCACTTGCACACACACACAACAAGCTCTTATCCCTTTTAGGAAAAAAGACCTTTCCAAGACACACGAGTTTTCCAAAATTAAGAAATAAATAAAGACTCTTGTAACCTAAGCTGCTACTCGCAAGCCAGAGCCCACCTCGACACTCAGGGCTTCCTCCAGCCTCCCCCAGGCTGGCACACAAACCCAGAGAAAGTCACCTTCGAGGACAGGGTCCTGGAGGGAAATGGATGCTATCTGATGGAGGTTTTCTCCAAGCCAGACATTTCATGGACTATTTGAGGCCTGGGAGTCTCCGATCACACCAGCCCACTGCTGAGAATCCTTGTCAAACTCTACAGCCTGGAGTCTTTCCAGCGGAGGGCACGGGTTTGCCCAGAGCTGTCCCTGCTTTCTCCCTCTGTGCCCCCAAGGATAAATGGCACAGCCGAGGGCTAAACTTCTAAGTCCAGGGCCTGCAAACAGGGTAACAACAGCTTCCCTATTAGCTGCAATGAATCCTGTTTGCTGTGATCTGGGTTTCCAATTTTAACTCTACCACTTATGACCTTGGACAAGTCACTAAACTCCCTAGACCTCAGTTTCCTCACCTATAAAATGTATCTTGAAGGTCCTTCTAGCACTAAATTAATTATCCTATGATCTTTATAGCCAATTCCTTAAGGATCATCAATACTTTTCCTTCTCTAGTCCTTTCTCTCCCAAACTACCTTGTATTTGACTAATAACTTAGCTAATCCTAACTAAATTTAACTAATTCACTAAATTTAATTAATAATTTAAAAAATGTATATAGTATCTACTCTACATCGGGCACTGTGCTAAGTGCTTTCCATTTATCATCTCATTTGGTCCTCACAACAGCCCAAGGAGGCCGAAACGATTATTATCCCCATTTTACACATAAGGAAAGTGAAGGCAAATAATATTAAGTAACTTGCTCAGGATCATACAGCTAGTAAATGTGCAATGTTGGAGTTCTCCAAGTCATTGCTTGATCCACTATACAACCTAGCCAACCTAGCTGGAAGGGTTTTGTGGGTACTATTATTATACCCATTTTACAGATGAGGAAACTGAAGGCAAGCAGGGTTAAGTGACTTGCTCAGGATCCCATAGCTAGTAAATATATGAGGACAGAAATTGAATTTGAAGGAAGAACACTTGGGTTATTTACCTTGGGGGGCAGGGACAGAGGCCTGGCTCTTACTGGGAAGGGCAGAGGCAGAGGTGGAGGCCTTGTCCTTTAGAGGTGAGCTCAGCGTGATCTCAATACTTGTGGAGGAATTTTCCAAAGGCTTCTTGGAAAGGGCCAATCCCTTGGTATCTATGGGAGTTGGCGTGACTTTTTCCTTTTGCTCTGAAACCCTGGCAAGAAGACATAAAGAGAGGAAAATGAGAAGAGAAAAGAAATGCTGTGGGTCCATATCTGTGTATGCATCCTACTGACAGGAAGGTTTGAATGAGTTGTGCTTGCCTATACAGTGTACAGATCAGATCCCCTATTACAGTGATGGCGAATCTTTTAGAGGCAGAGTGCCGGACCCTATCCCCATCCTCCAGACCAAGTGCTGTGCCCCTCCCCCCCATAGAGTGTCAGGTGTGCCCCGCCCCCCCCTTACCCCCACACAGGGGAGAGAGGAAGCACTCCAATTGGGCTGCTGCACAGAGGGGCAGGGGAAGTAAGGAATGTCCTCAGTGCAGGGGGGTGCCAGGGTTGGTCTAAGTCCTCAGTTCCCCTCCAGCTCTGCCACCTATGAGATGCCCATCTTAGCCCCTGTGTGCTCCCATTAGCTGCTGGGCAGAGGGGCGGGGATGTAAAAAAATGTCATCTGGCTCAGTGGAGAGGGGGAGGAGAACAGCTCCACACAAGATCTTCTGCCTTTCCAGTAATGAACTCTGGTGGGGGAAGGGTGGCTATGTGCCCACAGAGAGCTCTCTGCATGCCGTATTTGGTGTGCCATAGATTCACCATCACTGTTGTATTACATGTTTGTATATGGACATACCAAAATGTACTCAGGCGTTGAATGGGTAAGTCAATACACATAAATGTATAAGCGACTGTGTGCACTAACTTTGTAGATAGAATTACAGACCACATGCATACATGCATGGACACAGGAATCCATAGCCATGTAAACACTTTCATCCATTTTTATAAAATATCACTAAGTAGGGGGCAGCTGGATGGCTGCCAGATCCAGATGGATCTCCAGATGGAGAGCCAGATTCAGTGACAGGAGGTCCTGGGTTCAAATCTGACCTCAGACACTTCCTAGCTGTGTGACCCTGGGTAAGTCACTTAACCCTCATTGCCTAGCCCTTACCATAATTCTGCCTTGGAACCAACAGACTGTATTGATTCTAAGACAGGAGGTAAAGGTTGAAAAAAAAATAAAAAGAAAGTAGAAAAGAACCCATCATTACAAAAATATTCATAGCTTCTTCTTTTATAGTGGCAAAGAACTGGAAACTGAAAGGGGACAGTGCCCATCAACTGGGAAATGGCTAAACAAATTATGGTATATGAATCTGATGAAACATTACTGTGCTACCAGAAATGATCAAGGTGGGGCAGCTAGATGGCTCCATGGATTGAAAATCAGGCCCAGAGAAGAAAGGTCCTGGGTTCAACTCTGACCTCAGACAATTCCTAGCTGTGTGACCCTGGGCAAGTCGCTTAACTCCCATTGCCTAGCCCTTACTATTCTTCTGCCTTAGAACAAAGGCAAGGGTTTAAAAAATAAAATAAAATAAAGTATACTGGTATATATCCATATCCAGGACAATACAAGTTACTTAACCCCAAATGCTTAGTCCTTTCCACTCTTCTACCTTGGAACCAATACCTAGTGTCAATTCTAAGATTCTAAGACAGAAGGTAAGGGTTTTAAAAAAAAGAAGAAGTAGTAGTAGTAGTGTGGGAGTAGAAATCCAGAAGAAAACCTATGATTTATCCCTTGTTTATATGGGTATAGGATTTGGGGTTTTGGCTTTAAAGGATTACTCTATGACCAAAATGAATAATATGGAAATGGGTTTTGCATGATAATACATATATAAGCCAGTGGAATTGCTTGTCAACTACAGGACAGGGGAGGAAAGAGGGAAAGGAGACAGCAAGAATCTTGCAAAGATGGAAAAAATTTAAAAATACTAAATAAGTGAATAAACCATACCCAGGTCACCCGCTGGCATTCCTTCACACAAAAGTACACATATACCCTGTGTCCCCATGGGCATGAGTGGAGCTCACTTTGAGTTTCTGCCCCTGAGTTACTCACTTGTCCACTGACGAGATCTTCTCCACAGGCTTTAGTTTGGACCGCCAAGCGGCAGGATCCTCAATTTGGTTTTCAGTAGAGCGGGGACCCTGACCTAGAAGCAAGCACAGCAAATGTATGGAATCAGACCTGGTCTCAGACACAAGTCACTTAACCTCACTGCCTCGCTTTACCCCTCTTCTGCCTTGGAACCAATAACTGGTATTGATGCTAAGAGAGAAGGGAAGGGATTAAAAAAAGACCCAGAAGGGCTGAGTACTTGGCCCACCCAGGTCCTACTAGGCAAGCGTTCTTCACTCTTGACTCAGAATAAGAATTCAGAACTCTTGTAGCAGCTCATGACCAGTCCAGTTCCGCTTTACAGAACTCAAGATGGAAGAAGCTGCCATTCTGGGCTATTTCCTTCTCTGTAAAGAAGAGGCTGGACCGGCTGCTCTCTAAAGTCCCTCATGGTTCTAGCATCCTGTGATTCTCTGGAATGCCCTTCCTCTCCCTGGTAAAGAGCAGCAAAGAAAATAATAATATCCATAGCTAACATTTATACAGCATGTGTTGTCATTCAAGCATTTCAGTTGTGTTCAACCCTGTTTGAGATTGTCTTGGCAAAGATACTGGAGTGGCTGACCATTTCCTTCTCCAGCTCATTTGACAGAGGAGGAAACTAAGGCAAGCAGGATTAAGTGACTAGCAAAAGTCTAGTAAGCGTCTGAGGCTGGATTTGAACTCAGGAAGATGAGTCTTCCTGATTCTAGGCCTGGCACTCTATCCACTGTACCAACCTAGAGGCCCCTAGCTCCAGAAACTGCTTCACAATCACTATCTCATTTGATCCTCAAAACAGCCCTAGCAGATAAATGCTATTATTATCCTAATTTTTCAGTGAAGGAAAATGAGCCAAGAAGAAGTTAAATGACTTGCCTCAGGTCACATACCTATCTGAGGTCAGATTTGAACTCAGGCCTGGATCAAGAACTGGGGGGGAGGTTGCAAGAACTCAGCCCTTCTGGGTCTTTTTTTAACTCCTTCCCTATTGTCTTAGAGTCAATATCAGGTATTGGTTGCAAGGCAGAAAAGGGTCATGTTAAGCACACTGTACTTAAAAATAAAAAATTTCTAAAAAGAAGTCCCTTCTCTCAAACTGCTCATCGTAGCCTTCCCTAAATTGATATGTTGGGAAGGAAATAAATTCTGGATTTTGCTGACACTGGCATAATAATATGGAGAAAAAGGATAGAATAGCATCACAGCACAATAGAAACATACCTTACCTGTCAAAAAGGAAATGAGGTCACTGTGAGTTAGAGAATGGTCCATGCTGATTCATCCCTACCTGGAGGATATCCTACTATTACCTCCAATTCAGCTTATCCAAAACTAAAATCACCTTTTTAAAATTTTATTTTGAGAAAGGAGATAAGAGTGCTGGACTTGGAGTCAGGAAGATCTATCCAAATTCAAATCCTGCTTCAGACTCTTACTAGTTGTATGATCTTCACCATCTGTCTGCCTCAGTTTCCTCATTTGCAAAATGAGGATAGTTAATAGCATCTACCTCCCAGAGTGGTTGTGAGGACTCTTAAATGGCCCTACTTTCCCCTAGAAGAATACAGTCAGTTTTGATGGTGTGTAATTAGAATCTGATACCCAAAAAAAACCGATTCCCAGCATCCCACCCTCTTCCTGTTACATGCTGATATAGACAGGATATAAATTCTGTGGAGTGCCATCTCTCGCTCTCTTCTCCCACATGCGAGGCTGGGAAAGCTGGCTTTACTCAGGCTTTTACTTTTGTCTTCTTATTCCTTTACTTCAAGTGATTATTGATAAACCTTATATTATATATACATATATAATATGTATAATATAATATATAATAATATAATATTTGGAGTTATTGTATATCATTTTAATCTTACAATGATTCTTGGTTGTAAACCCAGTTCCCTCACCTTCCAGAACATCCCATTCTAGGCTTTTTGCCAGCCTTAAAGCACTATATAGAGTCTAGCTATAGAAATTATAACAATGCTGATTATAATTATGAATTAATGATTATTAGCATTATCTTTCCCTCCCTATCTTCTTTGATATTTAGACTCTTAACCTCAAGCCATTGGATTCTTCCCTCTGCATCACGCATCATGCCCAATGGGCAGCCCCATCTGGGGGACAGTATCTTCCACATAGAATAAACATGTGCCTTCCTTTCAACTTTTGCTAGCATCATCATAGTTTGAGGTCCCCTCTTTTCTTCAATGGGCCACAGGCATTGCCTCCTCCTTTGTCTCTCCCTCACCAGCCTATTCTCTCCAAATCATCCTTTGGACCGACAACAAAGTCATCTTCCTAATGTACAAGTCATTGGAACATAGATTTAAAGCTCGATGGGGCCTTAGAAGTCAATGAGTTGGGTCAGTTGGGTGGCCTGGCGAGGGGAGGTCCTGGGTTCAAATCTGCCCTCAGACATGTCCTAGCTGGGTGAGCCCAGGCAAGTCACTTATCACCCCACTGCTTGGCCCTTTCTGCTCTTTGGTCTTAGAACTGATGCAAAGAAAGAAAGAGGTTTTGTTTTGTTTTGTTTTGTTTTTAAGTCAATGAGTCCAATTCTTTCATCTACAGGAAGATGAAGCTGATATACAAAGAGGTTAATTACATAGGTGATAAATGAGCAAAATCAGCCAAATGTGGTATGTGATTTGGCTCAGAGGGGCTTAAATGGCTTGTTAACCAGGTTAACAGATCTAGTGCTAGAGTGAAGAGTGGATTCCCTGAATCCAAGTCCGACACTCTTTCCATTCTGTGAAAAGTCTCTCTTCTGGGCTCTCTGTCCCTTATACATAGCGTTGGATCTCTTCTCCTCATGCGTTTGCCCTGGCCAGCCCCTCCTGCCTGTATTTCACCCTCAAAGGATCCTTAAGATATACCTTTTATATGAAGCCTTTCCCAATTCCCCCACCCACCCACAGCTGCTAGCAAACTCCTTCTATAACAAGAAAATCAGTAAGCAATAACTTAATGCCTAAAGTGTGGTCAAATTACAATCTTAGAACTACACGATGTACAGGACAATTCTGAAGGACTTGTGACAAAGAATGCCCTCCGCCTCCAGAGAAAGAACTGGTGGAGTCGATGCAGGTCAAAATATATCATTTTTCTCTTTAGTTTATTTGGGTTTTATTTTGGCGTTTTGGTTTTATATGAGTAGTCTCTTATAAAAATGACCAACATGGAAGTATGTTTTCCATTATAATATGTGGATAATCCAAATAAATTTGTTTGGAAGGGGAGAAAAAGGAGGGAGGGAGACAATTTGGATCTTAGAAGTTCAGAAAAATGGATGCTGAAAATTGTTTTTAGGTGTAATTGGGAAAATAAAATATATTTAAATGAATTTTTTAAAAAGAACTATAAGATGTAATGATACAATTTGAAGAATATAGTCTCAGTAGAAATCCAGAAGGAAATATGACTTTTCACTTGTTTAATATGGGTATATGATTTGGGGTTTTGGTTTTAAAAGATGACTCTATTACAAAAATGAATAATATAGAAATGCTTTGGGTTTTTTTTAAACCCTTACCTTCAGTCTTAGAATTAATACTGTGTATTGGCTCCAAAGTAGAAGAGTGGTAAGGACTAGGCAATGGGGATGAAGTGACTTGTTCAGGGTCACCCAGCTAGGAAGTGTCTGAGGCCAAATTTGAATTCAGGACCTGCCATCTCTAAGCCTGGCTCTCCATCCACTGAACCACCCAGCTGCCCCGGGTTTTGAGTGATAATGCATGTATAACTCAGTGGCAAAAAAAATGGAAAATGAGGGGGTGTCCATTGATTGGGGAATGGCAGAATAAATTGTGGTATCTGTAGGTGATGGACTACTATTGTGATCAAAGGAATAATAAACTGGAGGAATTCCATGTGAACTGGAATGACCTCCAGGAAGTGATGCAGAGTGAGAGGAGCAGAACCAGGAGAACACTGGACACTGTAAAATTGAGATTTGAACTCTGGACTTCAATCCCCACAAGTCCTTGCTCCACTTCCCCAAAATGCTTTGTAATCTCACGGAATTCTGAGGTGGGCAAGATTGAGAAGGGATTTAACCTGATTGCAAAGGCTTTTGAGGGGTTTTTTTTTTGGACTTCCGTTTTGGAGTGGACGTGGCTCTTTCCATAATGTAGGTGAGGTCTTGTCTAGGCCTCTGGCCTAGGCACGTTTTCCTTATCCTGTATTTTCTTTAATTCTTAATCCTTAATAAACTTCTAAAAAATATAATACTCCTTGCAGAGAGAAACTAATTTCTACCTGCTTCAGTCTCCCCTAAATTTTAATCTTTACAACACAGAGACTGATACACTGTGGTACAATTGAATGTAATGGACTTCTCTAGTAGTAGCAATGCAACGATCCAGGACAATTCTGAGGGACTTATGAGAAAGAACACTATCCACATCCAGAGAAAGAACTGTGGGAGTAGAAACACAGAAGAAAAACAACTGCTTGATCACATGGTTGATGGACTCTAAAGGATCGCCCGAGTGCAAATATCAATAATATAGAAATAGGTCTTGATCAATGACACAAGTAAAACCCAGTGGAATTGTGCTTCAGCTATGGGGGGGGGGGGGGGGAGGGAAGAACATGAATCATATAACCATGGATAAATATTCTAAATTAACTAATTAAATAAAATTTTTCAATTTGAAAAAAAAAAGAATATAGGCCCAGGATAGTATCCAAGTTATATTCTTAAATGGGTGGATTATTATAATAATAATAAATGTGTTGCACTATTAATCCTAAATGGGCAAATCTATTTTATAATATACTTTAAATCAAATGGATTCGTGTAAGAGGTTACAAGGACCAGAAAGGTTTCCAAAGGCCTCAGAGAACAGGAAGGCCTCAGAAAGTCTTGTCTGGGTTTGGGGGACAAACATAAATCCATCAAAGTAACTTGAGTCAGCTTCAGCTGGGCAATCTGTGGACCTCTGGCTTGTTTGCCTTGCCCACCGAATCAACCGAGACTTTGCTCAGACTACTTTGCCCAGTCTTTTTCTTTCAATTCCCTAATTACCTGGTACTTAATGACCTTTTATTTATTTTGCACAGAATGAATATATTCTATACATGCTTCTGCATGTACCTGTTATCTCCCCTCACGGCATAGCAGATTCTAGAGAGAAGGGACTTTTATTTTGGTTGTTTTCTAGAAACTAGCACATAGTAGGTGCTTAATAATAATCCTTCAGAGCAACCTAATAAAGGAGGGGCGATAGGGCAGACATGAGAGGCTCACCATTTACCCCTGAGGTGTCTGGCTTCTGCCTGGGGTTTAGGAGCTCCTGGCTGGGACGAGAGAAAGTAGGGCTCTTCTTCACTCTTTGGGGAGACGCTGGGGTGGAAGGCTTGCTCTTGGAAGAGAGTTCCATCATGGTGCCAGGCCGGGGAGATGCTGGCTCCACCTTTGCTTTGGAAACCCCTCTCAGCCCATCAGGCTTAGAGTCTGGCGTCGGAGCATGGGATGGGGTAGGAGATGACCTGGTGGAAGAGATAAAACAAGGAGAGAATCAGAAGAAAGGTCCCCGGTGCCCTGCCAGGTCCTTCTCCCAAGGAGAGGATGCCATCATTCTCTCAAAGCCTTTCTCAAGGTTCCATATTCATAGAAGGAAGTGATGAAATTACATACCAAAGGCTTGGGTTGGTTCTCCAAGGAGGAGTTTGGATGGAGGAGGAGTGATTCAGCTAATTACCTTGCCAATTATATTTGGGGTAAAGTTGGCTCATTCAGTTGGGTCTGATAGTATCGGGCAGAGGCCCAGAAACTGGCTGGGTGGCAGGCAGGAGAAGCCAACCAGGGGTTAAAAATATACCATGATAATCCCCATATGGCTAATCCACATGCAAATAGCCAAGAGCTCGCTGCAACTGAGGGTATGTTTATTGAGTGTCCACATGGATGGATGAATGAACTTTTAAAGCTTTGTTTGAGTTACTATTTGTACTTAATAAAAATTGCATTTCTTAAATAATAAAAAAAAATACTCCCCACACACACAGTCAACCACCTGACAAGACTAGCCGAGTCTGTCAGACGTAAGACTGGGGATGCCCTAGGGAAAACATGCCTAGGAGTCCTAAACAGTCCAAGCTTAGGGAACAGGGATAAAATGGGGAACCAAAGAGATCTTAGGCTTCTCAGACTGGGAATTGATCTATTGCTTCTTAATCTGCAGTCTTTCTTTTTTAAACCTTTACCTTCTATTTTAGTATAAATTATTTTACTTATTAATTTTAATAACCTTTAATTCTTTTATTGATTAATTTTAATAACCTTGATTCTTTTATTTATTACTTTTAATAACCTTTCATTTCTTTTATTTATTATTTTTAATAACCTTTACCTTCTGTCTTAGACTTAATACTAAGTATTGGTTCTAAAGCAGAGGAACACTAAGGGCTAGGCAATAGGGGGTTAAGTGACTTGCCCAGGGTCACACAGGTAGGAAGGGTATGAGGCCAAATTGTAACTCCCATCTCCAGACCTCGCTCTCTATCCACTGAGCTACCTAGCTGCCTTCCCCCCCCCCCCTTAGTATCAGTTCTAAGACAGAAGAACAGCAAGGGCTAGGCAATGGGGGTTAAATGACTTGCCCTTAACTGTCTTCTTTCAAAACACCAAATCTTCCCTTCTTCTGAAGGACAAGAGCATTAGGGTTTTGTTTAGCCCATCATGGAGTAGCTACATTACACTAGGTACAAAAAGTATTTACAGCACTTCTTTTTGGTGGTATTATATTCGGGGCAAAGTTGGCTCATTCTGTTGGGTCTGATAGTGTCAGGCAGAGTATTCTGAGGTGGGAAAGAACAGGAAATTAAGAGGGTGCCCCTAAGTCAGAAAAAGAATGAAGTATGGTATGTGAATGGAATGGAATGCTACTGTATCCCAAGGAATGATGAAAGAGATGCTTTTAGAGAAACCTTGAGAACGAACACCTGCATGAACAGAGGGCAGCCAGAAGAACTAGAACAATTCATACAATAATGACAAAACTGTAAAAATAAATGACTTTAAAAGTCTCAACAACTCTGACCATGCAATGACTGACCGTGACTCCAAAGGACCAATGATGAAAAATACCCTCTTCCCCCTGACTCAACATGGAAAATGAGATATACATTTTTTGGACATGGCCAATGTGAGAATTTGTTTTGCTTTGTTACACATATTCGTCACAAAGGTTGTGCTCTGTATTCAATATGGGGAAGGGTGGTAGGATATAGAGAAAATAAAGGCTTATTAATTGAAAAAAATCAAACTCAATTTTTGTAAAAATCACCCTGTGATCCCAAAGGGTGATCCAACTTAGCAAATTGAAACCCCAAACTGTGGGCTTTTCCAACCCCAGAGATATTGACCCAGATCTTCTGTGGCTTCTACCATGATAGTTAAACACTGGAGCATGTTGGGTTTTTTGTCTCTCATGCAGGTTCTTCCCTATCTGAACAAATTCAGTCCCTTCCACTCTACAAAGCACATTGCAGGCCATCTTGAATGCTCTCTCTGCCATTCATGTCAAAGGTAGTCACTTCCTGGCTTTAGAGGCACAAAGTATCTCCCCATGGGTAAGAGGAGAGAGAATGGGCCCTTCACCTTTTTACATGCATCGACCCCTTTGGTAGTCAGATAAAACCGCTAGACCTCTTCTCTGGAGGGTGTTTTAAAATGCAGAAAATGAAATCTGGAGGTGTGCCACCACAAAAATCACATTGAAATCCTTTAGAAAATGTTACATTTTTAACAAGAGCTCGGACCTCAGGCAAAGAACCCGTGACCCAGAACGTGTGTGAGGAAATATCTCCTACCTGGTTGGTCCCTGAGCAGCAGTGCTCCCCGGACCATTTGAGGCCAAACCTGCTTTAAGATTCTGGATGAGGAAACTGCGAGCTTTGTCCTTTGTCCTTTCCTGTACGGCCTGACCAGGAGCGACTGTGGCCCCAGAGGGGGCTTTCCCAGCTGCCTGGGGGGAAGTAAAGGTCAGACCATATTCCTTGGAAGCTGGAGGCTTGTCCGCTGAGGTACAAGAAGGCTGGAAGAACTTTTCCCGGGCTTGCTGTGTCTTCGATGCACATGAAGTCCAGCTGTTGGGGCTTGAACTTGAACCCAAGTCCAATCTGTGCTCAGAAGTAGCTATGTGTGAGTTTGCTTGACTCTGAGGAAGGGCCCGAAAGTCTGATTTCATCTGAGAGGTGATGCTCTGAGCTGTTGCTTGAGAGTCCGATTTGCCCCGAGGAGACGCGCCGGCACTAGGTGGACTCTGAGTGGTGGCACCAGCACTGAATTTGCCCTGAGGAGAAGTCGTGTGCAAATCTAATTTGCTGGGGGTGGTAAGTGGCTCTGATTTTCTTGGAGCAGGTGACCACCCCACCGGGGAGTTATTGGTCACACTGGGCTTGCCTCCCACTGGAGAATTCTGGGTAAAGCGGGTGAGAAAAGGGTTTGGAGAAGAGCTTGTGCTGGAAGGGGACTTCTGGAGGGCTGGGCTGCTGGGGCTGAGGGAGTTCATGGCACTACTGCCCACAGAGGATGAGTTCCATCCAGATGACTGGGCAAGGCCCTTGGCAGGGGAATTACGAACAGGCTCTCTGCTGGGCTGGCTGGTGTTCTGCCCAACTTCTCTTAGTTTGTCTGGCTCCTGGGCCCTCCGCAATACACCAGGGGATGCGGTGTCCATTGGAACTGGGTTGGTCCGACTTGCATACCCGGCTGCAGGCTGCTTCCGATCTGGATGAGGAGACTTAGAGTGTGGGATGGACGCTTTGGTGTGGTGGTTCATGCAGACGAAGATACCAGGCTCCCCTGTGGACTTGTAGGCACCTGAGTGGAGTGTGTTGGAACACTGCTTGCATCTGGGGGTGTAAAAGAGACCATCAGGGAACAGCATCCCCCAAAAACCTAAGCTTGTAAGCTCCCATCTTAGAGCATCAATTCCCAGCCCATCCATCAACAAGTTCCATGAGAGGGCAGCTGGGTAGCTCAATGGATTGAGATCCAAGTCTAGAGACGGGAGGTCCTGGGTTCAAATCTGGCCTCAGACACTTCCCAGCTGGGTGACCCTGGACAAGTCACTTAACCCCCATTGCCTAGCCCTTACCTCTCTTCTGCCTTAGAACCAATACACAGTATGGATTCTAGACAAAAACTTGCAAAAAAGATTCTGCAGTAAGGGTTTAAAAAAAAGACTTCCTAGATAACCATAATCTTTTGCCCTTGCCCTTTCTTAGTATTTTCCACAACTCTAATGCCCTGACCACGAATTATCATGTATTAGTTATCTTTATATGGGTCTTGTTCACTCTTACTCCACAGCGAGCTCCATGAGGATATTGTGTCTTTTCTAAACTTTCTCTCTCCGTGCCTAAAAAAAAAGGATTCTGCATAAAGTAGGAGCTTCTAATGGATAACTTTTAATATTTAATTAATAAATAATGGTTGAGATGGAGAGAGCATGCTTATTTATGTGCATCCTAAACTTCGCTTGCCTCCCCCAAAGGTTCCCTCATGTCCTAGCTGCACTATCCCAGCCATTCTGCCATCACTGCCTCAATGTGTGAAGTGCTCATGGTGCCAACTGACCATGCCCAGGTAGCCTTGAGGCTAGGTGAGGAGATCAGCCAGGAAGATTCAGGAGTCTATACTGGGCTAAACAAAAAACAAAAATTAAATTGAAAAAAACTAAAGAGAGAGGAATTTTTCAGGCACCCGTTTCTACCACTCACTATGTGACCCAAACATCACTGGGCCTCAGTTTCCTCAACTGTAAAGGAATCATACTAGATAGATTCCAAGCCCAGCCCTATAACTATGATTCTTTGTGCCATTCATACCAGCAAGCTCTTGATTCTAATCCTGAAGCTGACTCCAAACCCAGGAATAAACTATATGAAAACTTCAAATACCCAGAACCTGACAAACTAGAACCCTCAACTAACCAGTACCCAATCTCCAATTATATATTCCACTTTCTAAAAAGTCCAGTGGCAAGAAATACACTTTTATGAAGGGTTCCATTTTATTCTTTTTAACTCAACATCATGTAATGTCAGAGCTAGAAAGGGACCTAGAAATCATTTAATGCCATGGTTCCCCCTTCTTCAAGGGTGAAGAGTTTTTGCAAATCCAATACTAAGCAAACCTACTTCCTGTAGCTTAAATAATCTCTCTGTCTCACCATCTCCCTCGCTCTCCCTCTCTATCTCTCTTGTCTCTGTCTGTCTGTTTCTCTCTCTCTCTGTCTCTCAGTCTCACGCACATCCATTTTTTAGCAATAAATAGATGCTATTATGATTAGTAAAATACAAATTCCTTTGAAAGGTATTAATAATCATAGTAGCTTTTGGTCACTTCATATAATCTGTCAGTAGACACTAACTACTTTGAGACGAGAGTTCCATTAATTTTTTTAAATTTTATGTCAAATCTCCATATTCGAAAAGGTTGGGTGACCCACTGACCTCATTAAGATCCCTTAGAGCGAGAGGAACTAAGACCCAGAGAAAAGTGACTTTTCCTGAGACCACAAAGTTACTTAGTGGTAAAGCCAGGGCTTATCCCTGGTATTCCAGGGTTCTTACACCTACTAACTGTGTGAACCCAGACATTCATTTAACCCTGTTTGCCTCAGTTTTCCCATATGTAAAATGTGCTGGAGAAGGAAATGGCCAACCATTTCAGTATCTTTGCCAAGAAAACCCCAAATGGAGTCATGAAGATTTGGGCATGATTAACAAATGACTGAACCCACTCTTCCTAGTTTTGTGACTCTGGTCAAGTCATTTAACCCTGTTTGCCTCAGTTTCTTCATCTATAAAATGAACTGGGGGAGGAAATGGCCAACCATTTCAGGATCTTTGTCAAGAAAGCCCCAAATGGGGTCATGAAGAGTCAGACCCAACTGAACAACAAAAATGACAAAGCAGAGATCATAATAACAATCCCATTCGATTCCCAGGGTTGTGAAAAGGGAAAGCCTTTTTGAAAGCATTCCAGAAACAAATGTTAATGTAATTGAACTAGATGACCAATCCAGTCTCTTCTCATTCCCAATGAAACTAAAAAAAGACTAAAAAAACTAATGAGAGAGAGAGAGAGAGAGAGAGCGAGAGAGAGAGAGAGAGAGAGAGAGAGAGAGAGAGAGAGAGAGAGAGAGAGAGAGAGAGAGAGAGAGAACTATGCCTAGCATCTCAATTCCTGGCAGATACTGACAAGGGAGGTAAAGAGGACATACCTGAAACAATTCCTGTGGTAGAGTTTCCCATCCACCAGGTACCTCTGTACCAAGTGCACGTGTTTCTTGCATATAGCACAGATGCTGCTCCTGGAGCCCCGGGGGCTGTCGCCACCCGTGGGGACCCGGCCCTAAGGAAGATGGAGACAGAGTTTGTCAGGCCAACCTCATGAGCCAAGAGCCTGAAAGGGATCAGGGCCTAGAAGGAGTTCAGCCACAGTTCTGATGATCTCTGAGAGGAAATATTTACTGATGGGGCAAAAGAAGCACATAGCAAAGGGGCAGTTGAGTGGCTCAGTAGAATGAGAGCCAGGCCTAGAGATGGGAGGTCCTGGGTTCAAATCTAGCCTTAGACACTTCCAAGCTCTGTGGCCCTGAGCAAGTCACTTAATCCCCATTACCTAGCTTTTACCACTCTTCTACCTTGGAACCAGTACTAAGTATTGATTCCAAGATGGAAGGTATGGGTAAAAAAAAATTTTTTTTTAAACAACATTATTCTGTGGGGCAGTTATATGCTTCAGTGGATAAAGAGCCAGGTCTCAAGACAGGCTCAAATCTGGCCTCGGATACTTGCTAGCTGTGTGACCCTGGGCAAGTCACTTAACTACCATTTCCTAGTCTTTACTGCTCTTCTACCTTGGAACTGATACATATTATTGATTATAAGACAGAGGGCAAGGGTTTAAAAAAAATTATTCTGAGAAGGGGTCCCTAGACTTCCTCAGACTTACAAAGGAGACCATGACTTAAAAGATGAAGAATCCCCGAGCTAAAGAAAATAATCCCAGAAAAATCCATAGGCATCATCTGTAAAAGGAATATAATCATAGCACCTACCTCCCCGGGATTGCTGAGAGATTCAAATGAGGTAATAATGGTAAAGCACTCAGCACAGTGCCTGACTCATAATGAGGACTATATATGTGTTAGCAGCTGTCATTATCACTGTTATTATTATTCCTTTTAAATAAGGAAATTAGATAAGTAAATCTGCCTCCATTAGGGAGAAATAAGTTCCTTCTCTTTCTGAACCAATCTGAGGACTTCATAGACTGAGATGTAAGATTTTTCAGAGCCTTGAATTCTTTCAGAAATAGAAAAGAATGGAACTGGAGGCAGCTAAGTAGTCCAGTGGATCAAGCACCAGGTTTGGAGCCAAGAAGGACCTGAGTTCAGATCCAGCCTCTAGATACATCCTAGCTGAGTGTCCCGGAGTGAGTCACTTAACCCTGTTTGCCTAGTCTGTATTAGAGTTGTTACTAAGACAGAGATTAAGAGAAAGGAGGAAAAGAGAGAGGGAGGAAGGAAGGGAGGAAGGGAGGGAGGGAGAGAAAGAGGGAAGGAAGGAAGGAAGGAAGGAAGGAAGGAAGGAAGGAAGGAAGGAAGGAAGGAAGGAAGGAAGGAAGGAAGGAAGGAAGGAAGGAAGGAAGGAAGGAAGGAAGGAAGGAAGGAAGGAAGGAAGGAAGGAAGGAAGGAAGGAAGGAAGGAAGGAAGGAAATTTAACTTCTTTGGCTCTAATACTGGATGAGAGCTCTATGACCCTAAAAAAAAAAAAAATCCAGACATATAATGTCTGTCCCTCTTTAGAAGAAAATAGAAGAAAGCGATGCATGTTGTACACTGAATTCCCTAAGAGACAGCTTCTGTTATAACTGTACTATAACAACGAGTTCTTGTAGGGTGACATAGGTCTTAAGGGGGAAAGATGGTAGATAATTACAGGTTTTGCTGGTGGAAATTCCGTGACCGTATTCTTCTCTTGGACGATGGGGTTTGTCCGGACTGGAGCCAGCGGCTGCATAGGGTCCAGGGAAGCAGGCTTGTCAGCTTGTGAAACAGCTTTCTTCCCTTTGGGTTCCTCGCTCGATTCCGAAGGAGCCCTCTTCACTCCAGCCATGCCGCCGACTAGTATAGACAACACATGAAATGGGTCAGAGCCAGGAGAATGGGCCGCTACCCTTAGCGCCACTGAGAGGCAATGGGCTATAGCCACGCTTTCCCCTTAAAGCAGACAAGTCAAACTCCCCGTCTGCCTGAACAAGATTAAAATGTCATTGGAAACCGTTTAACAAAATAAATAACTAAATAATACTGCGCAGATAATGCTCATTGGAGGCTTCCTAAGTTACCGTGTGGCCTGCAGGGATCTCTTTCTATTTGCGCTTGACACCACTGCCTTAAAGGGAAAGCTAGACGGGGCTTCCCCAGAAATGGAGTCCTCTGCTTCCCAAATCTCTTCCAAAAGTCGCACTTGCCAATCTAGACTGAACAAACTTGAGCAGCATCCTTCTGACTCCCCAACCCCCAGCTATCACCCCGAGACAGTAAAATAAACACAATAAATGTGTTAAGCACTTGATAAATATCCGACTTTAAAATTATCTCATTAGAGCCAGGCCTAGAGATGGGAGGTTCTAGGTTCAAATATGACCTCAGACACTTCCCAGCTGTGTGACCCTAGGCAAGTCACTTGACCCCCATTGCCTAGCCCTTACCACTCTTCTTTCTGTCTTGGAATCAATATTGATTCTAAGATACAAAGTAAGGGTTTTAAAAAATCCTCTCATTTGATTGTTGGACACATGTACCCTCTCCCTCTACCATGGTCATAAACATCCTGGAGTGGTTTGGGGACCCCCATCCCATGCAAAATAGCCCAAGCAGGCTGCAGAACTAGAACTACATCCAGTGGTATGTAGGAGGGCTAAGCAGGGGCACAATAATCTGCCATCAAAGGGTTTGGGTGACTAAATCCAGAGGAAGACAAGAGAAAAGTGAAAACGATTAAGAATAGAGGGAGGAGAGAAGAGAGCCATGGGAGGACAAGGGAAGAAGAGGGGAAGACAAGGAACAGAAGAGCAAGACAGACAGACATTCGGGAGCTTAAACAACGCTCAGCAAATGAGGCCTCAGACACTTCCTAGCTGGGTGACTTTGACCAAGTCCCTTAACTCACTGCCTAGCCCTAGTCGCTCTTTGGCTGTCAGCTGAGGAGGAAATAAAAACAAAACAAAAATGGTAACATTCAGAGCTAACAGGAAATTGGAGGTCCTCTAACCCAACCCATGTTCTAGAGTCAGAGAGAGAATGTAACATACAAATAGTGACCTCAGACACAAGTGATACAGGACTATCAGGGTGGCTGGGGAGAGCAGTAGACAGTGTCAGGCCTGAAGGCAAGAAGATTCCCCTTCCTGAGCTTAAATCTGGCCTCAAACACTTCCTAGCAGTGAGATCCTGACCAAGTCACTTAACCCTGTTGCTTCAGTTTCCTCATCTATCAAATGATCTAGAGAAGAAATGGCAAACTACCCCCAGAATCCCTGCCAAGAAAGTCACTAGCTATGTGGCTCCAGAAAAATCATTTTTTAAGCCTCACCTGCTGTCTTAGAATCCATACTAAGTATTGGTGCCAAGGCTGAAGAGCTATAAGGGCTAGGCAATAGGGATTGAGTGACTTGCCCAGGGTCACACAGCCAGGAAGTGCCTGACACCACATTTGAATCCAGGATTTCCCAACTCCTAGCCTGGCTCTCTATCCACTGTGCCATCCATCTGTCCCTCCAGACACTTCACTTAACAAGCCTCAGTTTCCTCCTCTGTCAAAGGAGCTGGAAAAGGAAATGGCGAACCATTCCAGTATCTTTGCCAAGAAAACCCCAAATAGGGTCACAAAAAATCAAAAATGACTCAACAACAACCTAATAGCTAGAATTCCACAGGAGGTCTTGGGACTCCTAAACCAATGCCCTTTCCACTCTATCAAGCTGTTTCTCACAAACACATTTCCTGGAGGAATGGGGAATTCTCATTGAATGGATGGAGCTCAGCCGCCAACAAGGGCTCACAGTGAACCACACAAAGCCCCTTTGGTCTGGCCCAAAGAACCAGAGGAGGACTCTGCCCCACCTCCCCCAACCCCAAAGCCACAGCCTTTAGTAGGAAAGGTCATAGGGGGTCCTAAAGGATCAGAGATACCAAGCAAGAAGAGGCCACCCCCTCTCTCCCCTCAGTTTACAGCTAAGGAAACTGAGGCAGCCCCAAAACAAAGTGACTTGCCCAAGGTTGAGGAAGTGTCTGGGGTGGGAAATGGACCCAAACTGTCTGACTCTCATGTCCACTGTCTTATCTAATCCACCACTGACCAGGGACTTAGAGCTTGGACAATACAGAGGATGTGTCTTTGGTCTAGCATCCCCCCAATGGTCATGGAAGCCCCAAAGAGGGGATTTTCCTATTTAACTACAATAAAGAAAGAATAGATTTCCTCAGGGCTGGAAGAGTGGGGGCAGGGGGGGGCAGAAAAGGGGGGGAGGGAGAAAAACAGAAAAGAAAAAAAAACAGAGGGAGACATTGGCACAATTCCCAGAGTCCCTGTAAGTTTGGAAGGGGAATTTCTAACCCTCAGATTAGGAATGTGGAAAAAGGAGGTGGGGAGGGAGCTGTGAATAAAAGGCTGAGCCCAGCAGAGCTAGAGGGGAAATCATGGATGAGTGGAACACAATAGTGGCTGGAAGAGGAGCTTTGGGAAAGGTCATACCACTGGAGATAGGGGCTCCTGGGGGCACATCCCCACCTTCAAGGCACCCCTAGATACCATCCTTCGAACAGGGACAGCCCCTCTACCCCCGTTTAGAATAGATCTTCCTTTTAAAAAGCAAAGGAGCTAGCAAGAAGGGCTTTAAAGATGGGTCTTGCAGGACTTGGCAGCTAATTAGTACACTGGATAGAGTGCTGGACCTGATTTAGGAAGACTCCTCCTCTTCCTGAGTTCAAATCTGGCCCCAGACACTTAGCTGAGTGACCCTGGGCAAGTCACTTAATCTTATTTGCCTCAGTTTCCTTAGCTGTCAAATGATCTGGAGAAGGAAATAGCAAACCACTCTGGTGTCTTTGCCAAGAAAATCCCAATGTCATCACAAATATAAGTCAGACATGACTGAAAAATGATTGAGTAACACATTGTTATTATTATTAATTCACCTAACTGAGGCAGACAGCAGTTGGTTGACTTGCCCAGAGTCATGAACTGGTGGGTATCTGACCTTAGGTCTTCGTGACTCCAGATCCCAGAGCTCTATTCCCTCCATCACCCAGTTTCTGTTATTGTTTTTAGTGGGGGGGGGGGTTGTTATTGTTATATTATTATTTTATCATTGTCGTTTTTTAAATGGACTGTGTACAAATTAACAAATTAAATTAATATCATTTTTTAAATTAACTGTGTACAAAACCCCCCCAAAAAGAGAAGGAAGGTGGGAAAGAACTGGATCATCCATGCGTTGTTTAGATGGGATAAATAAACAAGAGGAGGAATGTTCTGTGCATTCCTATTTCAAGTAGAGAAACAAAGAACTCTAATTCGGAGAATGGATTGATCTTATCTGCTTGGCCTCAGAGAGCAGAACTCCAGGTGCAGTGCTCTATCTATTGCACCAGTTAGCCTTCCCCAGATCCATTCCCCTATAGAATTATTGGGGGTCACAAATAGAATTCTTTTTTTTTCCTAACCCTTACTTTCTGTCTTAGTAACAACTCTAAGACAAAAGGGCAAGGGCTAGGCAAATGGGGTTAACTGATTTGCCCTGGGTCACAAGCTGGGAAGTGTCTGAGGCTGGATTTGAACTTCTAAAGATGAGTCTTCCAAGTTCTTCCATTCATTGGAAAAATCCCCTTTAAGGTGTGCTACCTGAGACAGTATATCCTGAGTGCCAGAGCTTATATCTGGGTGGTATTTTGTGTATGACTCTGCTTGGATGCTGTTAAAACATTGTCTCCCTTGTCCTGATTAAAGATTTTCTAATTTTAAAAAAAAAAAGGTGAGTCTTCCTGACTCCAAGCCCAGTATTCTGTCCACTGTACCACCTAGCTGCTCCCAGACCCATACCCCTGCAGAGTTATTGAGGGGCCACAAATATAATTTTTTTTTACTCTTACTTTCTGGCTTAGTAACAATTCTAAGACAGAAGGGCAAGAGCTAGGCAAACAGGGTTGAGTGACTTGCCCAGGGTCAAACATCTGAGGCCAGACTTGAATCCAGGCCATCCCAACTCCAGGTCTGACTCTCTATCTGCCATGCTACCTAGCTGCCTCTAACAAATATATTCTAACCCAGTACCTCTCTTAGAGACTGAAGGAGATATTCTCCAGCCTTGGTCCTGGACCCTGAATGTCCCATTTACTTGCTAGACTCCTGGAGGTACCAGTGAATACTTCTTCCTTCTTTCCACAGAGATGAGCCAGATCTCAAATCATCTCTCTCCATGCCGCCCATATGGCAAGACTTTATCTATCTAAACAATCTCCTACTAAATTCCCTGTACCTAAGCATCTTACATACACAAAGCAGGTTAGGGAGCATGGCAGAGGTAAGGGAGAGTTGTTAAACTGAAAAAACAACTTCCTTCCTAGCTCCCAAAGCAAGAAAAAGAGCAGCCATGCCCAAGGATTATGGCAGTGATGGTGAATCTTTTAAAAGACTGTGTGCCGTGCCCTCCCCCCAGACTGAGTGCTGAGCCCCCCAACACCTTACCCCAGACAAGCATGAAGAAAGGCAGAGAGTGGCTCAAGCACTCCACTCAGGGAAGAGAGGAAGCGCTTCCATTGGGCTGCTGGCCAGAGGGTCAGGGAGGCATGGTGGAGACAGGTAAAGCAGCAACTCTGCCCGAGACCCTCTGTCTTTCTAGTAACTAACTCTAGCAGGCAACAGCTCATGTACCCACAGAGAGGCCTCTGTGTGCCATCTTTGGCACATGTACCATAGTTCACCATCATGGGATTATGGGAAAGACACCAAGGAGAAAGGTAAAAGCAGACTGACTACTCACTGGGTGACCGGCCGTGGAAATAATTGTAATACTGGGAGACATAAGTCAGGATGCTCAACCTATCTGGGACTTTGAGGGCCACCATATCCTCTGCTTCCAACAGGGCTGGTATTCCCAGTTGTTCCTCAGCCACCTGGAATGCCTATAACAGATAGGAAGGAAGACAAAGGCATAAGACACCTAATAGATGAAACAGGCAATAGCACCTCAGGGCACTGCCTCAATGGCTAAAGATGAACAAGAAAACAGATAATGTTAAGGGCAGCTTCAGACACTTCCTAGCTCCCAGAACAAGTCACTTAACCCCCCCTGCCTAGCCCTTACCACTCTTCTGCCGTAGAACTAATACTTAGTATCAATTCTAAGACAAGTCTTAGATCGATTTTGGAGGGGAAAAAAGAATTGATATTAAGACAGAATGTAAGGGTTTGAGTGAGAAGGAGAGAGAGAAAGAGAGAGAGGGAGGGAGGGAGGGAGGGAGGGAGGGAGGGAGGGAGGGAGGGAGGGAGGGAGGGAAAGAAGGAAAGACAAGGAAGAAAAGAAAGAAGGAAAGAGAACAGCTATTGTTGCCCCACCTCTTTCTCACTCTCCTTCCTATCTACTCTTGCTTAGCTGAAGTCCTAGCTCTTCCAGGATGGAGAGGGTCACATTCAATAACCTTCTAGCACTAATGAACTAGGATTCTATAGATGCTTTTCCTGATTGCCTCAACCCACCATGACCTTTCTGCACAAATTTACAGAACTTAGTGTCCATAACACATCATGCAAAAGCTTCATGGTGTATGCTTTAACATTGTCTATGGGGGAGTTTTCTCATGCGGGCATTCCCTAGCTCATTTAATTCACAGGTCTACCTCCCAGCCCCATTATCCTATCCCCCCATGACAAAAGGACCACCAGAAGTCTGCCCTTTGACAGCTGACAGGTAAATTTCTAAATGACTAAAAATAGATGGGAAGGGAAAGAAGAAAAGGAACCCTCAATACTATCCAGCATCAGTCTTGCTCTTAGGGACACGATCTGAAAATTTTAGTCATTTGGGGCCTAACAGTTGAATAACCTGGATATGAAAGAAAGGAAAGGGGTAGAAATTGGAGAATAATCTCCCCAAAAGGTCCCTTTGTTTATTTATTTTTTGGCTCTTTCAGGGATTTTACAAACAGATCAATGTCCTAACAGCTCTTTTTTGACACCGGACTAAAGGCACATTCTTTCTCAACACCAATCCTTATATGGTCGGTAATTACTCTGAATAGCTTCTCTGAAAGAGGGAGATGCATGTTCCCAATATCCCTGAGAGAGCCGTCTCACTCACACAGCAACCATGTCAAACAGCTCCATACAACAAAAATGACCCAAAGCCCTCCTTCTCTCCCCAAGCCCACTCTCCACCCCCCATTTCCCTTCTGGAGCCAACCAGTGGATACAGAGAATGAATTATGTTCTCAGAACTAGAATGATGGGAGAGATACAACGATCAGAAAGCACTGGGGTGTGTGAGAGGGGAAGAAAGGCAGGAGGAAGGATGGGGCAGACAGCAGAGACAAAGATGCCTCCATTCACCAGACTGGCCATTGAGTAACCCTCACAGTGTAGCAAGACATGTTGGGCAAGTTGACGCAGGAGGGAAAACCAAGCCACTAGGTCATCCCCAAGTTCTGGTTCTCTTCCCTCTAGGGCAAGGACTATCTTGCCGTTGGGTGGTATTTCTGCTGTCAGATGAGCACAGTGCCTGGCACATCGTAAGTGCTGAATAAACGTTATCTGTAGCATCAGGGAAGCAGGTTCCATTCTGAAGCCAGAATCACAGCCCTGCCCCAGCTTTCCTACTGAAGCCCAGCACTGCTGACCAGATGGTCCCCAGTCCCTGGACTCCCTCCTGCAACTGCAACTATCGCTCCTGAGTTTTCTAGCTCGAGCCCCTCTATCCAGTGGCAAAGAAAGGAAATGTCCAGACTTGACCCCCAGGGCTCATGTTGCTGAGAAATCCGGCTGGGCAGAGGTGGAAAAGCAGCCACAGACCCAGATAAAACAAGATTAAGCAGAACAAGGTTATATAAGAAAGCAAAGGGAATAAGGAAAAAGAAATCAAGTCTGGACACGAACTTCTCTCTTCCCAACCCAAGGACGATGACAAATGCATTGCCTGGAGACTTGAAGAACTAAGCTGATCCTACAAGGGTTGTTTTTTTAAACCCTTACTTTCCTGTCTTAAATCAGTATTGTGAATTGGTTCCAATGAGTAGGCAATGAGGGTTAAGGGACTTGTCCAGGGTCACCCAGCTAGGAAGTGTCTGAGGCTATATTTGAGCCCAGAACTTCCCATCTCTAGGCCCAAGCATTATTTATAAAAGATGTGCCTTTGTTTACCTTTCTCTCACTGCCTCCAATTTCCAGGCCTTGTCCACCTCCCCCTAATTTCTTATCCTCATTCCCTGATCACCCCCCAACTTCTTCCCTGTGCCTCTCTTTCTCTTTTTGACTAATCTCCTCTCCAAAATTCTCCCACTTTTTTCCCACTATGCCCCATATTCTTCTTAATGCTATTGGGAGTCCTGCTAGGTAGCCCAGTAGATAGAGCAATAGGCCTGTAGTCTGGAGGTCCTGGATTCAAATCTGACCTCAGACACTTCCTAGCTATGTGACCCTGGACAAGTCTCTTAACCCCTATTACCTAGTCCTTACAGCTCTTCTATCTTAGAATTGATAATTATTCTAAGGCAGAAGGAGAGGGTTATTTTTTTTTAATGCTATTGGGAGCTCCTGACTCTATCTCCTGATGTCCTACACCCAAATTATCCATAGATACAAAGAAGGAACAAAAAGAAAATCTGTCAATACGGGTAGGAAGAGAGTCGCAGTAGGTGATGGGGGGGGGGGCGGTGATACCCCTGAAATAGAAAAAGAGCCTGAGGAAACCTCCTTTAATTCTTCCCCACCACTTACAGGCATTTATATAATAAGACAGGGAAACAGTTCAAAAGAATGAAGAAAGCAGAATTTGGGGCCATTGGTCCTAAGCTGAAATCCCAACTCCCCATTTGTTACTGGTGCCACCTTGGACAAGCCAGTGGGCATCTCTAGACTTGTTTTCTCAGCTTCAAGATGATTGCTGGTTCTATAATCTGCATACACACAGTCTTTGATTGTTTGCTTTTCTTTCTTTTTTTTTTTAAACCCTCACCTTCCATCTTGGAGTCAATACTATGTATTGGCTCCAAGGCAGAAGAGAGGTAAGGGCTAGGCAATGTCCCCATTAAGTGGCTTGCCCAGGGTCACCTAGCTGGGAAGTGTCTGAGGCAAGATTTGAACCCAGGACCTCCCCTCTCTAGGCCTGGCTCTCCATCCACTGAGCCACCCAGCTGCCCCTGATTGTTTTCTGTATAGGTCCTTTCCAGAAGCACCACTGAAATGTTTCTGGTGAGAGATGAAAAGAACTTGAGGGTCACTAGAAATCTATCTGGAAGAAGGAGCCAGCCAGAGGATAAAGGGGAGAGAAGGTAGGAAGGATGGAGAATGAAGCGTGCTCTCTGGTCCCTGAAAGGAATAAAGGTCGGGGAATAGGCGATGGGTCAACTCAGGCCAGATCCATCCTGGAGAGTGGAAGCAGCTGAAGCCAGTCAAAGCGGACGCTGGCCCTCTCCCGAGTCAGCCCACGCTCCCAACAGATGGGTGGTCTGAGCTTCTGCAGCAGCCGGGCCGCAGGAGAGGCCGCTCCCAAGAGAACCCATTCCTTTCTCCCACCTGTTTCCCCTGACTCAACCCCGACACCACCTCACCGGAACCCTCTCCTCCTCCCTCAGGAACTCCAGGGGGACCGGAAAGTCTGGCTGGCACCTAGACCTAAGGAAACTGGCCAAAAAAAGGGGGGGGAGCAAAAAGGAGCTGAATAACCCAAGCAGATTGTGACAAGAGGCTGAGGAGGGGGGGACAATCTCTTTTTCTTCTTAGAAAGAATAGTAAAGTTATTGTTGTTGTTGTTTTTCAGGCACTTCTAGGCAGAAGCTCTGACTCTAGTCTCACTCAGCCTCAGTTTGCTGATCTGAAAAATGGCAATGATTCCCCATGGGATGGCAAAGCCTCTTAGGAGTCTCCTGGAAAAAAAAAAGTGGGAAGGTTTACAAAGCCAGGTGGGACCCCTATATTGTAGGGACTGATTCATGACTTCCTTAGTGACCCAAAGCACTTGAGGGGAACTGGAAACAGAAGGGAAACCAAGAGGGGATCCGGTGTCTGAGGAAGGATCTGAATAGAGAGGGGTGTTTCTGGCTCCCAGATGCAATCTGACTTCAGTTATGCAGGATTAAAGACTGAGGATGCCCCTTCTCCCTCCATAATAGCACCTCAAAGGGAGAACACCAAGCAAGAAAGCAAGAGAAAGCACAGAAAAATAGATATGGGGCAACACAGCACTCACCAACTTGTTATTTTCATAAATATTTTCTTTTCGGAGGCTGTTGAAGTTTCTGAAAGAGAAAAACAATGAGGTAAAATTCCAACCAGCTTGGTCAGAGCCTTCTCCAAGAATCTTCTTCCTCCCCTTTCCATTCTGTTCTGCAGATGGTACCCACCACTCCCAACGTAGGGGAGACCTAAAAGATTGGGAGATTTGGGGCAGCTGGGTGACTCAGGAAGATGGAGAGCCAGGCTCAGAGTTCAAATCTGTGTATCGGTTCCATGACAGAGAAATGGTCAAGGCCAGGCAGAGTAAGGGTCAAGTGACTTGCCCAGGGTCACACAGCTAGGAAGTGTTTTGAGTCTGGATTTGAACCCTCCTGACGCTCCTAGAAGCCTGGCTCTCCATCCATTGTGCTACCCAGCTGCCCCTATCATGCATTTTCACAATAAATAGTATCAAAATAGTATTTCACAACAAATAAACCAATCTCCTATCACCTGGAGGCCCACAGAGTTTTTTTTTAACTTTATGAGTGGGGGGAGGGGTGTCAACATCCTCAAAAAATTTTTACTAGACTAAATCAGTACATGTGAGTCCAGCCTCGAGCACAGGGTTAGTCCCTCCAGGCCTTCATTCCTCTCCACTGCTTGGGAATAGGACAACCCCCTCCGCTGCCTCTCTGCACACCTCCCACCCCCAAACACTCCCAGGGCTTCAGAGCAAGGGGAAGCCCCAGCCCCAGAAATAAGGTCCATGATACACCCTGCCAGGCTGCTCCATAAATACCCTCCAGAGGCAAATTAAACAATGCAAAATTCTTCAAAAAGCAGAGAGGTGGAACCGGAACTAGGATCTTAAATAAACATCTGATGGCCACCACACCCACCTGGAGAAACACAATGACCTGCAAACCCTGCAGGACTCCACCCTGACCCCCAGTGAGGACAGCCCCCTGCCTCCAACAGGTGCTTCCTTCCCAAGGGTCTCCAGCTGCTCCTCCAGCAGGGAGAGATGGCAGCGCTAGGGCTGCCCACCAGAAATGGGAGGAAAGCCTAGAGTGGCCTCAGAGGCCTTCTGTCCAGGGCTTTCTTTGTACAGATGAGGAAACTGAGGCCTAGAAAGATCATTAAAGTCACCTGTCATCAGCGAGACTTGAACCCAGGTCCCCTGACTTCTGGGCGACACAGTGGATAGAGCACTGGACCTAGAATCACCAAGACCAGAATTCAAATGCGGGCTCAGGAGTTTACTGGCTGTATGACCCTGTGCAAGTCACTTAATTCCTATTTGGAGGAGATTCTCATCTGTAAAATGGCAACACACTGGAGAAGGAAATGGAAAACCACTCTAGTATCTTTGCCAAGAAAGCCCCATAGACAAAGTAGAGTCCGACAGACTGAAGGAATGAACAACAAGCTCTCTCTTTAGGGCCCCCAGTTTTGCCTCTACCAAGTACTGAGCTGCCTCCAATCTCAGGTTCTTCTCTTCTTCTCATGAATGAAGTTGGCTTGATGAAGTTCCTCCTGGATATCAGGTATTACCTGTTGCATGGTAGAAAGAACATTCTCTAGAGCTCAGTTCCCCCAAAATGAGGGGGGTCTGACTAGATCATCTCCAAAGTCCCTCTCTGGTCTTGAGCCGATGCATCTTATGGAGCCAGAAGACCTTGATTAAATCCCATAAGCATTCTATGAGGCTCCTAAAAAGCTCTCTGCTGCTCACCACCTACCAATATGACTTCACAGAAGACATTCCCCTTCTGTTTCTTGATGTCTCATAAAATCATTAGCTTCTATTTACCCCATTCTAATTTTTAAAGACTGAATTTCTTCCATGCTTTTTGATCTATCTTCCTTTTCCATTTAGTTCATTATTCTACTTTTCATGGTACTCTTTTCTTCATTTTGCCTGTTTCCAGTAGGTCAATTCTGTTTTTCAAAACACTTTTTCTTCATTTGATTTTTATGCCTCTTTCCGGTCAACCAATTTTGTTTTTTAAGCCATTATTTTCTTTTTGCATCCCTTTCATTTCTTTTTCCCATTTTTCTTCAACCTGTCTTATTTGATTTTTAATTCCTTTTTGAGTTCTTCCAGAGCTTGAGACCAATTCCCCCCCACCCCTTTTTTTTTTTTAGGTTTTGCTTGTGGTTCCTGGGATCTCATTATCTCCACTTGATTCTGTTCTTTCCTCCTTTTCCCTATAGAAAAATTTCAAGGGTTAAATGTTTCTTTTCCTATTTGCTCATCTTCCCAACCTTTTTTTGACTGTGGACTGGGAATCTCTGAAAGCACTGGCAGTTTCTTTATCCTCTGAAGACTTTTGCTCTGGGGCTAAGTCTTCACTGCTGCTTTGGAGGCTTGAAAGGGCCCAATACTTTGGACTTCCAGACCTCAACGTAGGTTGGTGCCATGGCTCAAGACCTCAAGGGGTGAGACTGAGGTGCTTCCTTGCTAGTACAGCCTGGGGCCCAGGTTCCCAAAGTTGGCCCACACCCAGGTTCTGAATCTGATTGGGAAGGAGAGGGGTTGGCCAGCACCCCTCTGTTTGCAGTTTTGCGACCAGTTCTCCCTTATCCCATAAAAATCAATTCTCTCTCTGCCTACCTTTCAAGTTGTGTTCAGGGGGAGAGTCCCCTTACTTGTCCTGCTTTGACTCTTGTCATTTTGAGGCACCTTCTAACAATTGGTTTGATTTGGAAGCATAGTCAGAGCAGTTTCAGCTTTTGCTGCTTCTAAGCTACCATCTTGGCTCTCCTTCAAATTTTCTCTCTGGACCCAAGTATCTTCAGCCTTAAAATAAAGACTTTAGAATCATTTCTTTTTTTTTTAACTTTACCTTTCTTTCTTTTTTCTTTTAAAACCTTTACCTTCCATCCTAGAATTTATACTATGTATTGGTTCCAAGGCAGAAGAGTGGTAAGAGCTAAGCAATAAGGGTTGTGTGACTTGCCCAGGTTCACATAACTTGAAAGTATCTGAGGCCACATCTGAACCCAGGACCTCCCATCTCCAGGCCTATCTCTCAATCAGTGAGCCACCTAGCTAACCCCTAATTGTTCTTTAATACTAGAAGTACCACATTTTTTTAATCCATAAGGCAAAGAAAATAGAGAAAGATAATTTTTTAAATTTTAACTTAAAATTTAATTTTTAATTCCTAAAATTTCTGTGTCACTTGATGTACCTGGTCTTTCTAATTAAGGTCTCTTGCTGCTAGAAATATTATGATGAAGTAGGTGGTGCAATGGATAGAGTTCTGGATTTGCAGTCAGGTAGCCCTGAGTGCAAATCTGTCCTCTATCATTTACTAGCTGTGTTACCCTAGATGAGTCATTTAACCTCAATCTGCCTGAATTTTCTTATCTGTAAAAGGGGGATAATAATAGCACCTTCCTCTTTAGGTTGTTTTGAATATAAAATAAGATAATATTTTTTAATCATCTTGTAAATTTTTAAGTGCCATATCAATGCTACTTGTTATTATGAAGATGATAATAATCAATTAATATAGTACTTTATGATTTGCAAAGTGCTTTATGTTATTTAATTTGAGACTAACAACAACCTACATGCTATTATTATCCCCATTTTGCAGATGAGGAAAAGTAAGGCTGAGAGAGGTTAAGTGACTTGCCTCTAGTCATGTAGTATCTGAGGTTACATAGGAACTCAGTTCTTCCTAACTTCCTAACTTCAAGTCCAGAAATCTCCACTTCACCAATTGCCTGATAAAGTCACTTAACTTCTCTAAGCCTCAGTTTCCTCACATGTAAAATGAGGGTTTGGACTGGATGATTCAGTATCTCTTCCAACTCTAAATCTGCCAACTCCATGGCATTGAATAGATCCTGAAAGTAGAACAAGGAGGAGTTTATGAGGAGGGATGGGATGGGAGACAGAACAGAGTAAAGGCTTAAATGCTGGGGATAAAAGGCAACGGTTAGGGGCCAAGTATTAAAACCAGGAGCTAAGGGTTAGAGGCTGAGTACTAACCTTCTAAGTAAGAAACAGAGTGGCAGCCACCTAGGGGCAGAGGATACAGAACTGTAACTAGAGTCAGGAAGACCAGAGTTCAAAGCTAGCCTCAGACACTAGCTGGGTGCCTCTGGGCAAGTCACTTTACCCTGTTTGCCTCAGTTTCCTCATCTGTAAAATGAGCTAGAGGAGGAAATGGTAAACCAGTCCTGTATCTTTACCAGGAAGATCTCATGACATTATTATCCATGGGGTCATGAAGAGTCAGGCACGACTGAACACAGCTAAGGAGACATAAAGAGATATTGAGGATGAAAGGCTAAGGTTCTAGGAAGCAGGGATGAGGACTAAATACTAAGTAGTAGAGTCTGAACATGAGGGAAAAGAGGATAAGGTCATAGGGATGAGGGTTAAGAATTGAGGATGGGAATTTAGGGTCTTTGTTTCTCAAGATGGCCAGTAAAATAATCCTGTCATAGGTCTGCAACATGTAGGTAGGGCTCTGCTACACTAGGCATTCCTACTTTTTTTTTTAAACCACCTTGAGGACAAACTCTGTGGGTCATTTTTTGACAAGTTTAATGGAAGAAAGGCAGAAGAGAAGCATCTTCAAGGGCAGCTAGGTGGCTCAAGAGAACCAGACGTAGCAATGGGAGGTCCTGGGTTCAAACCTGACCTCAGATACTTCCCAGCTGTGTGACCCTGAGAAAGTCACTTTGCCTAGCCCTTACCACTCTTCTCCCTTGGAACCAATACACAGTATTGATTCTAAGACAGAAAGTAAGTGGGGAAGGGGGAGAGAGGAGAGAGAAAGGGAGAGGGAGGAGAGGGAGAGGAAGAGGGAGAGGGAGATATGGTCAAGGAGCCCAACTATCTCAACACACACTGGATAAAAGAAAGACTGCTAGACTGCAATGGCATTGGGTGTGTTCTACTATGCTCTCCTGCCTTGGGGGATTAGACTTCTGGGGAGGCTAGATCAGAAACAAAGTGGAGGGAAAAGACTGGAACACAATCTTCTCACATGTTCTGAATTCTTAAACATTCTTAATTCTCCTTACACATTATTCTCTTTTTTAAAAACCCTTAGCTTGTGTCTTAGAATCTGTACTGTGTGTTGGCTTCCAAGGCAGAAGAATGATAAGGGCTAGGCAATGGGGGTTAAGTGACTTGCCCAGGGTTTCACAACTGGGCAGTGTCTGAGGTCAGATTTGAACCCAGGACCTCTTATCTGCAGGCCTGGATTTCTATTCATTGAACCACTCACCTATCCCCCTCTATCAATGATTCTAATAAAGATTGAGATGGTTTGCTTATGAAATGTGCAGATAACAAGACCAAGGGAGAAACAGCTAACATTAAATGGCAGAGCATAGAATCAATAATATCTTGATAGACTGGAAAAGTAGGTTGAGATTAACAAGATAAGAGTCAACAAGACTCTTAAGTCAATTCAACAAATACTTATTGATCCCTTATTGTCTATGAAGTATTATGCTAAGAACTGAGAAAGATACAAAGTGTCGATAAGGTACCATCCCCTCATATTAGACTTTGCACTTTATAAGAGATAAATGTCAAGTTCTATTGTTGGGTTCAAAAAATTAACTACCAAAGATGTTAAGTTACATCCTGCTAGTGTTTAACTAAACAGCATCAAGTATTTCTTAAGCACCTACTGTGTGCCAGTCACTGTGCTTGGTGCAGGGATACAAATGCAAAGAATGATGCCATCTCTACTGGCAAGGAGCTCATATTCTAATAAATAAAGCAACACGCACATATAAAACTACATACAGCATTAATTTTAAGTTAGTCTATATAAATACATACAAAATGGTTAAATATAAGGTAGTTTGGGAGAGAGAGCAATAATATTTAAGGGGATCAGGAAAGACCATTAAAGAGAGTATCAGTAGCATAATGTCTAATGAAACTGGAAAGGAAGGTTCAGGCCAAGCTATACAGAACTTTAAAAGCTAAACAGGGTGGACAGTTGAGTAACTTAGTAAACAGAGAGCCAAGCCTAGAGATGGGAGGTCCTGGGTTCAAATTTGACCTCGGATACTTCCTAGCGGTGTGACCCTGGGTAAGTCACTTCACACCCTGTTGTCTAGCCCTTACCGCTCTTCTGCCCTGAAACCAATACACAGTGTAGATTCTAAGACGGAAGGTGAGAGTTTAAAAAAATGCATGCAGTAAGGGGTCAGCCTTGGCAAAGAAGAAAGGCAAACTCTGTTGAGACCAGGGAAAAGGAGATAATGAAATGCAGAGAAGTGGAGAAGAGGGGGCTCACAATGAATGGTCTCGATTTTCTCAGTAAAGTTTGCAGTCTTTAGCTGAGGGAGGGTAGGAGAGCTGTGGAAGGTTGGAGAAGCAAAAAGAAAAAAGGTTTGGAATCATCTCTGGAGAGAATGAGGCAGGGATCCATTAGGAAAGATGCCTACCTTTCAGAGATCTACACAAAAGGCAGTGGCCCCCAACAGAACAGACTTGCTCTCCCTGGGGGTCTTTAGGCACAGGCTGAATGACCAGTTGTTGGAGAGGTTATTGAGGAGACTGGAACCCGGAGGTCCACATTTCTTAGTCACATGATTCTCCTCCCATCCTTTGCCTCTGCAAACTAGGCAAAGCTTTGGCTTCCCCTCTCCGGGGCTGAGCCTTCTCATCTGTAAAATGAGAGCTGGAAGCTGCGTCGGGTCCCTTGTAGTTCTTAAATACTGTGATCCTGTGACTGACTAGCTCTAATGACTACCGTCTGTCCTTTTGTAGCTGTTTCCCGGTTCTCAAATCATTGCTCTTCTGGTCCATGTCTAAACCTAACGAAACACAGGGATCCTTACTCTGGGGGTGCATGAAATTTTCTTTAAAATATTTAATAAGAGCCAGGAGACGGGAGGTCCTGGGTTCAAATCTGGCCTCAGACACTTCCTAGCTGGGTGACCCTGGGCAAGTCACTTAACCCCCCTGCCTAACCCTTACTGCTCTTCTATCTTGGAATCTATACACAGTATTAATTCTAAGACAGAAGGTAAGGATGTGTTGGGGTTTGTTTGTTTTTTTAACAGTATTATGAGAAGGGATTATAAGCTTCCCCAGACTGCCAAAGGGAACTCATTCATTCATTTGGCAACTAATTACAGAGCACCTACTATGTGCTCAGCACTCTGTTAGGCAAATGCCTGGCCGGGAGAGTTTAAGCAATCTCGATTCCCACCAACATGGTGAGCAGGCACCCCCTTTCTGCTCTTGCTCTGACTGTGGCCCCTTATGGCCATGCACAAACATCTGTTGAGAAATGAGAGCCAGAAGCTGCTTACAGATCTCCAGTCCCAACCACCTCTCACTAACCAGCCCCGGGGCTCCTGGGGATTTTATACCCACTTCCAAATTCCTGGAGTGCTGACCTCATGCTGCTTTATGGCTTGGAACAAAATCCAACCACTAAGGGGGCAGAAGGTTAGGGAGGGTGTTCGAAGGAGGGGGGGGGGTACTGCCAGGAGAAGCAAAAGTGTTTCATCAAAACCTTTCCACCCTGGCTTCTCGACCACATCTGGAGTTAATCCCTCAGAGAGAAAGAGAGCAAGCAGCCCCTCTGCTCACACACCACACTCCACGGATGATTGCAAGACGGAGAAAAAGAGATGCCAAAAGAAAAGAGAAAAGACAAAGAGACGCAGAGAGATCTACGGAAACTGATGCACAAAAGGAAAATCATTCATTCATTCAGCAAGGTCCTACTATGGGCAAGAAAGACATTAGATGCTAAGATGGAAATAAAATAAGATGGAAACACAGGGTATCGGAGACCAAGAAACTTGTCAGAGACTAAGGGAGACTGAAATGGGACCGTCTAGGAAAGGGTTGCCCCATTCATTGACGCCACGTCTACAGAGGAAAAAACTGCAGCCTTCTTGCCTCCAGGGAGTCAACAAAAAAGATGTATCCCTCCCCTTCTGGACTTCCCTCAGCCACCCAGAAAACTCTGGCACAACCAGGAAAGCAGGGCCTCTGCTATGGGGGCAGAGCTGCTGGCTCTGGTTCCCCTGATTCAAAAAAGGGTGGAAGAGAGGGGGCAGAACTGCCCGATATTGGGACCACATCTGTACCAGAGTGTCTGAGACTGCTGGAATAAGCTTCTCCTCTTTCCCAATAGTCCTGTCACCACAGCCTGAGGCAGGGGAAAACCCAGGAACATCCAGACTTTTTCCCTTGTGGTAGAAAACTGGGAAACTGACTAGGGCTTCTCCTCTCCCAGGGGAGAGAGATTTCAAGTTCTCCCCCAAGGGCATCCTCACATTGGGGTCTCCACACAAGTCCAGTTGAAAAGGGGAAGAAAAAATGCCCATTCCCTTCCATGTGCTCCAAGAAAGCAAACAACAGGAAGCCGAAAAGGTCACTGGAGCCGAGTAGCCCCTAGCCTCCAGAATAGAAGGCCACTTGTCCTCTCAAGGCTTCCTGCTGAATATCTAGTGTCTTTGTGTGGGAAGTGAGGTCAACCACAGCCCCCTCCTTCCTCTCCCCTCCCCACTCTCTCCAGGGCCACTACTTCCAGTGTGTCTTGATGCCTCTGCAAGGAAGAGAAATATTCTTGTGAGCATTACCCCTTTTGGTCCTACCCTGTCAGGGCAGATTCTAGTTTAATTGAGGTCCATTCAACAGATATTTAAGGATGGGAAATAGCTTTGGATCAGGAGACAAGTGAAGTATCTAAATAGAAGGCAGGCTGGATCTGGCACCACAGAGAAAGCCTAGAGGGCTGCCATCTTGGAATGATGACCCTTCTTCATCTTCATCTCCCTCTTCCTAAGCCCTGTCCTCTCCATAAGAGGCAAGAATAGTATATTGGGTTCCTTGGGCTGGAAGGTTCCACAAAGGATCATCCAGTCTGTCTTCTACTCTTTGGGCAGAAACAGTGGCACAAAGTAAATCAGCACTCCCAACCCTTGACATGGTCCTGGGACATACCCTCAGGAAGTACTTTCTAAAATCTCACCCAAGTCCCTGAAAGCCTTCTTCTCCCCCAAGTTCCCTTCACTCTTCCTTGCCTTTTAAAGATCCTTTCATGTGCCTGCAAAAGACTTTTTTTTAAACCTTTACCAATATTGATTCTAAGGTAGAAGAGTGGTAAGAGCTAAGTAATGGGAGTTAAGTGATATGCCAGGGTCACACAGCTAGGAAGTGTCTGAGGCCAGATTAGAACCCAGAGCTGGCTCTCTATCCACTGAACTGCCCTCCCCCCCACTCAAGCCTATTAAGTCTTTTCTTTCTAGCTCTTCAAACTTCTCTTCTCTAGGCTATAGAAATTCAGCTCTTCTATCTTTTCCCGAGGAACCTGAACATGGGGCAAGGGTCAAATGCTAAACCCTCTTCAGAAACACTTGAAATTTCTAATTGGCAATTCCAGGATGGCAAAGGAGTAGCTCCAAACATCAGAGGTGCCAAAGTGGCTTTTAAGAGGTTTAGCACCTTTCCTGCAGTAAGGACCCACCCTGTAAGGGTGTAACCACTTTTTTAGGGCTGTGCTCACCTGGGCTGGTCAGGGAGCCTGTCGTCACCATCTAACTGGCACACGTGGGCAGGAGGCTTCCAGCCCAGTCTACTGAAATGCCCTCAACACAGGGGCCATTCTCCAGGCTTTTACTCAAGGTTGACCAGCCCACAGCACTCTTTATGCCCTCAGCTTCTAGGAGAACCAGTAGGCAGAGGGCAGAGCCAAAGGGCAGCAGCCTGGGTCATCAAGAGTATGTTGGCATAGTTCTAGTGCCAGGCTGGATTCACTGGCCTCAGCAATCATCTTTATTGCCTGCCCCTCTCACTCCTCTTCAAGGAAAAAAAATTCTGCATCCTCCCCCTACTCAGAAAGTAGCAAACCAACTTTTCCCCGAGCTCCAGGTTCTTCCATTCAGGAGGACATCCCCCTAACTACCTCTTGTCTCTTCCCCTCTCCCCTGCGTTCATTCTTCGTGCAGTTGCCAAAATGATCCCAAGGCCCATGTCTGATGCCATCATTCCCATCCTCAAAAATCTTCAGGACATGGAAAAATATTCTAAATTAATTATTAAATAAAAGTTTAAATAAATTAATTTTTTTTTAATCTTCAGGAGCTTCTCCTAGTGCTTGGAATGTCAAATGCAAGCTCCTGAGCCAGATGACAAAGAATGGTCCAAAGTAGAAAACTAGCTTTCCACCCTCCACCTACCTCCGGGTCCCCACAACCAGAACACACTTCCTCCAAACCTCTGCCTGCTGAATCCTTCTCTTCCTGCCAGACCCCGCTCAGGGGCTTCCATGAAGGCTTTCCCAATCTCCCCAGGTGAAAGCAATCCCTCCATTGTCAAATTTCCCTAGAATACTTGGCTGAATCTCTCCTTCTGAGAGATCATGAATGAATAAAAAAACATTTATCAGGAGTTTACTGCGTGCAAAGCACGGCGCTTAGCAACAGACCTAGATCACGCTCTCCCTTTTATCACACTTACTTGTACATGTACATTATCCCTTGTGTTTATTTACATAATGCTGCAAGGTTTATAAACAGCTTTCCTTACAGGGGACGAGTGCTAGTGTTATTATCTCCATTTTATAAATAAGGAAGCCTTGGTGCTGGGATTCCAACCCAGCTCTCTTCTGACTTCAAACAGCCCTTTCCACCACACCTTAAGGGCAGACAGGGACTGTGTTGCGTTTTTTCCATCTCAGTATCCACAGCAGGTAGCATGCAGTAGGTACCTTATTAATGTTTCTTCAATCTGGAGCCATTTCAGAGGAGTCACCCATAAAGAATAGTTTGGGGGAGTTGGGGCAGCTGGGTGGATCAGTGGATTGAGAGCCAGGTCTAGAAACAGGAAGTCATGGGTTCAAATCTGGTCTGATACTTCCCAGCAGTGTGACCCTAGGCAAGTCACTTGACCCCCATTGCCTAGCCCTTACCACTCTTCTGCCTTGGAGCCAATACACAGTATTGATTCTAAGGTGGAAGGTAAAGGTTAAAAAAAAAACTCATTCCATGGGCTGGAGGGGTGACAACATCAGTCTTTCAGTATACAGAGTTACTACTATTTAGAGATATTCTCTATCTCCATCAAGAGCAAACCAAGAGGGAATTCGCAGGAAAGTTTTAGAGATTGCACAAAAGAAAGGGCTTCCTGGTTGAGAGGGTGTTGGATACTAAAACAGGATGTCGTGTCCTTCTCCCAGAGGCCTTTAAAAGTAAGGAAGATTATCAGTGTCCCCAGATGTCTGTTAGAGGGTGGCTTCGCTTGGGAAGGAGGCAACCGATGCGAAAACTCCTCAGCTCTCTCCACCCCTTAGATTCTGAGCCCTCGTTTCTTTTCTGCTTTGTGAATCCTCCTGAGCAAAGTCTGAAAGCCCAAAGTGGCTTCCTTTTGGATCCTTCACCTGCCCATTCTCCGGAGGAAAGTCAGAACAGACTCAAGTGACATCAATCAAGATCCAGAAGGAGACATATTTGTTTGGACATGGCTGATGAGGGAATTTATTTTGCTTGACCATGTATTTGTGCTTAAAAAAGGGGGGGGGGGGTGTTTTCATCATGGGGAGAAGAGAGAGAAAATAAAATTATTCATTGAAAATTTTTAAATTAAAAAAATTAACTTAATGTCAGACTAAGACAATTTTTTTTTAACTCTTACCTTCTGTCTTAGTATCAATTCTAACATAGAAGAGAGGCAAGGATTAGGCAAATGGGGTTAAGTGATTTGTCCAGAGTCACACAACTAGGAAGTGTCTGAGACTAGATATGAACCCAGATCTCCCCACTACCACCAAATCCAGGTGTGGTGTTCTATCCACTGTACTACTTACCTGCCCAAAAGACAAATAATCCTTTTTTTTTTTTTTAAACCCTTACCTTCCGTCTTAGAATCAATACTGGGTATTAGTTCTAAGGCAGAAGAGCAGTAAGGGCTAGGCAATGGAGGTTAAGTGACTTGCCCAGGGTCACCCAGCTAGGAAGTGTCTGAAGTCAAATTTGAACCTAGGACCTCCCATCTCTAGGCCTGGCTTTCAATCTACTGAGCCACCCAGCTTCCCCTAAGACAAATAATTCTTAAAGCAAAATAGCTGCCTTTCCCCAAGTCATATCAAACAAGTCAAATATAAAGATTTTTAAAAATTATTGCCCAAGAATTTTTGGACCTCTGAATCTTCCAAATTGGTATTGGGTACTTGGCCACCACGAAGGGCAGAAGAGCTCCATCATCACTAGCACCATCATCGTCCACAAAACCTGGCCCTTCCTACTACTACGCACATACACACCCCCTCGGGCTGCTCTTTCATGATTTTAAAGTTGCTTTAATTATGTCACCTAAATAGAAATATTGGGGAAGGAAGAGGAGGAAAGGCTGACATCCTCTAAGGACGCCCTGTAAGGGTTCTACCAGTAGCTTAGAATCTTCAGGCTCCTTGCAGAGGTGGACAACCCATGAATAAACCTTTGAGGGGAAAAAAAAACTACTGCTGATTAAGGGTCATTTCCAGACCTTCCCCAGGTGTTTCCTCACTGACTGGCCCTGAAAAGGGGACTCCCCATCAAGGAAGAACAGAGTAACACCAAGTGACTCCACAGGCAACTTACCCCAGCGATCAGGAAAGGACAGAGAGCATGTGGCTGAATAAGGCCAAGGGAAACGTCAGGGGACAAGCTCCAGGGATCTAAGAAACCCGTATAATTTAGGAGGCTTTGCTGGTGCCTGAAAGAAGATGGAAAGGAGGAAACAAGGAAGCAGCAGGAGAGAGATGAGCACATGTGGCTCAGGAAATTGGCCTAGTAACTTACACAAGCTGGCACACACATGCACACACAGCCCCCATGGTGCTCCAAGCAGCAGCAGAGAAGGGAAGCTGGGCAGAACCCAAGGAGTCCAGGAGAAAGCAAAAAGATCCATTGTATGGGGTGGTTCTGAACAAAGATGAGCACTATGCCAGGCTGGGCCATCCCACCTTTCCTTCCATCTCCCTTTCCCTCACACTGAGTAAGAGAAATGTCAGGGATTCAGACAAATTGTTGCTGAATGTGAATTGCAAACTGTCAGAAAATAGTTTTTAAAAATTGTATCAAAAGGGTGCCTAGGTAGCACAGTAGATAGAGTGCCAAGCCTGGAGATGGGAGGTCCTGGGTTCAAACTGGATCCCAGACACTTCCTGGCTATGACAACATTGGGCAAAATCCCAACTGCCTGGCCCTTGCCATTCTTCTGTCTAATATGAATTCTAAGAAGATACGGGTTCTGTTTTTTTTTTAATTGCATCAACATATAAAAAATAGTTTAATTTTTTTTTAAAGAAGGAAGGAGGGACGCAGCTGAGTGACTCAGTAGATTGAGAGTCAGGCCTAAAGATGGGAAGCCCTAGGTTCAAATCTGGCCTCAGACACTTCTTAGCTGTGTGACCCTGGGCAAGTCACTTAACCCCCATTGCCTAGCCCTGACCACTCTTCTGTATTGGAGCCAATACACAGTATTGACTCCAAGATGGAAGGTAAAGGATTTTTAAAAAATAAATGAGGGAGGGAAGGAAGGAGGGAAGGAGGGAGGGAGGAAGGGAGGAAGGGAGGAGGGAGGGAGGAAGGAAGAGGGCAGGGAGGAAGGGAGGAAGGGGAGGAAAATTCCTGGCACCCACCAGGCAATCCTCAGTCTACCCCATTGGGCCCCCTCTGCAATCACACCAACAGGGTGAGCAAATGAATTCCTGGCCTGTGGAGTTCTAGGTCACTTGCAAAGGGCAACTGAAAAGCCAGGACAAAAGTCCAGCTCTGTCCTCAGGAGACCCAGGGCTTTGTTTTCTTAGTCCCTAAACCACTGGTCTAGTCCAACCCCAATATTTTACAGTGGAGAAAACTCAGTCCCAAACTCAGCCAAGTGACTTGTTAAAGATGATACAGAGAATCCCTGGGTCATAAGATTATAAATCTAGAGATGGAAAGGAACTTAGAGATCATCTCATCTGACCACTGGTTTTATGGAGAGGGAAACTAAGACCCAGAAAAGCCAAATGATTTGCTAAAGCTCTCCCAGGTAAAAAGTGGCAGAGCCCAAATTCAAACTCAGTTCCTATGACTTTGAAGTCAAGGTACTTCATCTTTCTTATGGCTTCAAGTTCAAGGCACTTCGTACTTTACAAAATTAGCCAAGAAATCACAGGATATTTATATTTTAGTCTCTTTATCACTAAAGCAAAAATATGACATTTCAACATTTTGATAGGACATAGGAACAGCATTTGAAATGGTCCTTAGCACAGTTCATGTTCTTAGATGCTTAATGAATGTTTATTGAATTGAACTGACCCCAGAGGTCCAAACATCCTCATGTAGTCTACAACATCTCCAAGTACCCTTGGGACCAGATTAAAATGTAATTGGGAAATATTTAAGAAAATAAATTAAAATCCCCATAATATTACATTTTTAAACTAAGTCAATATCTTATGTGAAAGGATCCTCATGTGTAGACCACTGGTCTCTATTTCTATTTGAGTATAATACCACTGGTCTAGTCCAACCCCAACATTTTACAAAAGAGGAAACTCAGTCACAAACTCAGCCAAGTGACTTGCACATAAGATGATAGAGAGAATAAGCAGAAGACACAGATCCTCTGACCCCTTTTCACTGTACCACAATGCCTGGAACACTGTGTGTTTGAAGGAATGGAATAAAATCTTAACACCCTGCTGAAAATTACCATTTGAAGGAAGCAGAGCCTACACAAACATTTTCATTTCTTTTTAAGGGCAAAAAAGCATTCCTTAACTTATTTTAAATGAGGTTTTTTTAGAATAGAAATGATAACTGGACATTTCCAAATCTGTTGTAAGGAAGTTCATAGTTCTGGAGAGAGAGGAAGGGGCAAAATAAATAAAAGCCATTTTTTGAAAGGGTTTCTTGCCTTCCCTGCAGTAGCAGGAGCCAGAAACCAAGTCTCCACATGACCAGCCTAGCTTGGAGTGGCAAGCCAGGGTTGACTAGTTACCATTCATTCCCAACTCCTTGGCTTCAGCAGTCACTACAGTCTTGCTCCAAATGAGTTGTTCCACTAGTTCACTGAGGCAAGATCCCATCCCAGGGTATTCCCGAACCCTACTTTCCTGGCACTTCATTCTCCATTTTCCAAACTCCAGAATGGGAGTATTTTAAACTTACACCTCTGAAGAAATGTTTTTATGCAACTCTTTCCCATTCAGCATGACCTTGGCTTCTGCTAGGGAAGGTGGAGAGACCTGACTAGCTACCACTCTCAATGGCCCAGTAAACCCAGAGTTTAGCACCAACAACCCAGATCTTTCCAAACAAAGCCCTAGAAAACCACCTTCCAGTTCAGATCTTTCCTGAGGCATAATTCCACCAGGGGGTTATGGGTTATTTCAAGCCTAGAGGGAGAAATGCTTGGTCTAATTCCCTCCCCAACCCCCTTTCCATGTCACCAGTGGGGAAAGAAGATTCTGGTTAAGATTTGGTACTTCCTCGCTTCCAGTCAAGGATTTAGACCCCACCTCCACCCCAACTCTGCTATCCAGGTTGTACTGGCTGGCAATAACCCACCGTCTCCAGAGCTCCTAAAAGAGAGCAGGCTCCGGGCTCCTAGCCAGTCCCTGGTCTGATGGACTCTCACACATTCAGCAGAGCCTCATCCCCACCCAAACTGAGCTCCTCCTGACCTGGCCCAACTGGCTCCAGGGGAAAGAGGGACTTTTCCATCAATCCAACAACTCTGGCTCTGAAGTGTGGTCTCCAGACAAAAGAAACCTAAAGGGCGCTAATACCCACCTCACTCATCAGAGGGCCGAGAGAGGCAGGAGACATGGTAGTGGTAACTAAAGAGCTGAGGTAACAGGGTCAGGTTATTGCAGGGAGCAGTGGGGCTATGTCAAGTGACCCAAGAATCTCTGTTTTCTGCATTTTGCCAAGGAGGGAGGAGGAGGAGGAGCCTGAACTCCTGGGGTCTCAGCTTGTTGGCTATAATAACTGACATCTCTATAACTCTTTAAAGTTTTCAAAGCCCTTAACATACATTATCTCACTTACACCTCGGAAAAACCTTCTGAAGTAAACCTTCAGGCTCTTATTGTTCCCATTTTATAGGCAAGGAAAACCGAGGTTCAGAAACAGTAAGTGATTTGCCCACATTCACAGGAGTTACTGAATGGAGTGGGAGGGATTTGGTCCCAGGTGTTCCTGATTCCAATACCAGCAGGCTCTCCTCTAAACCCTTTTCAGAGAAATGCCAGACTGTGGTCAGGTCCCCCCCGCCGCCCACCCCCCTTACTTGGTGGGAGGTCCTGAGACAAAGAGAACCAGGATGCAGGAAGCTTGGTTTCATTCAAGGTGAAATGGGACAGCAGCCCGGACCTCGGTCTGGCAGATGCCAACCAACACTTGTCCAGAGCTCACAGGAGCATAGCCAAGGGCATCCCCTACTCACATGAGGTCTGGTCTGTGCCGGTGCAGGATGGCACAGAAGGCCAAGCCGTCCCTGAAGGAGGTGGTCATGTTGACGATGCTGACCCCGGGGTAGCCTTCACACTGCTGCCGGCACCACTGCTGTAAGGCCTTTATGGCAGCCATCCTGAGTCAGGAGTGGAAATGAAGCGGGAACCTGGTTTGAAGCTACCAGAGGCTGGGGAAGTCCCTCTCAGGCAACCCGATTCCTGGGTGCAGACCTGGAAAGCCAGAGCACCTCTAGGCAGGGCAGGGAATTCCAGGGAAACTCCGGGTCCCGTCGCGCCCTCGCCTGAGAGCCTAGCTCCCAGGAGATCAATTTCCAGCTTCTTAGTCTACGCGGAGAGACCACAGTGGCCTCCCCGGAGGAGGGGGCAGCGACCCCAGGGATCCAGGCAAGTTGGCCGCAGTCAGGTCCTGATCCCAGAGAAAAGAGCCAGATTCTGTCCTCTTAGAGGCTGCAGCAGCGGGGGAGAGGGGGGACCGGACGCCTCCCAGAGGGTTGAAAGTCCCGGGCAGAGTCTGGGGCTCCGGCAGGGAGTCCGGCCCCCACGGCTTCGGGGCTCCTCCCCTGCCCGCCCCCAGCTTGCAGAGGACGGCCCTGCTGCTCAGGTCCGCTGGCCGCGGGCGGCGCAGTCCCGGCGCCTGGATGAGCCTGCTCTTCTGGGCTCCCTCCCAGCCCAATTGTCCGCCGCTCCCCCAGAGCTCCGCTAGCCCAGCAGCCTCGCTCCTCTCCTCCCTCCCCCTCACCTCCCCTGTCCAGCTGGCCTGCGGGCGAGCCGGCCGTACAGCACCGGAGCGCACCGGTATCTTAGCTGCAGAAGGGAGCACGGGCGAGCGAGGCTGGGCCGCGGGTCACCCCCAACTCGCTCCCGGACAGCAGCTTTCTGGGTGTCCGGGAAGCTCTTGGCCCCTTGTGTGGGAAAAGGGGCGGAGAAGGAGGAGGAGGGAAGGGCCTAGCAAGAGGGGCGGGGCTGGCCCGAGGAAGATTGGAGGCTCCCCCAACCCCCATTCCTAAACAGAAAAGTTGGGGAATGAGGTGGAGAAAGCGGCCTAGTGAATGGTCTTGGGCGAGTCACTTTCCCACCCATGGGCCTCAGTTTCCTCATCTGTAAAACGAAGGAGTTGAACTGGAGCAAAAGTTCATAACCCTTCTGGTGCCATGGACCCTTTTGGCAGACTTTCTCGGAATAATATTTTAAGTGCATAAAAGTGAGATTGAAAAGGAAATAAATTACAATATATGGAATATAGTTATCAAAAATTTTTTAAAGTTTCACAGACCCCAAACCAAGACCTCCTAGTTACTAGATTGTTGATCTGTACAAAGCCCCCGCGCACCCCCCCCAAAAAAAACACAATGGGAGGAGAGGAAAAGGACCCTCCCACAGCACTTGACTAATCATGGTGGTTAGGGGTCTCTCGATTTCAGATGAAGTTGGGGGATTTGTAGCAACCTGGCCTAATCATCTTTTCTGAACCGGTGTTTCTAGCCCCCTAGGGATCTTTTTGAACCCTGACTCAGCTGTCTAAGTATTCATGCACAGGCTCGATCTCATTTCCAACATCCTGTAGAAGATGAGAAATTGAACTAAGTGACTTTTAAGAACTTTACTGAGCAGGCAACAAGTGTTTAATTCATTTGGCTACAAAGCCAGACTCAAATCAAGACTCGCTGATTAATGACCCCTTTCCTGAAATGCTAAAATTTTTTTTTATTTAGATATTTTATCTTCCCAGTTGCATGTACTAACAATTTTCAACATATGTTTTCCGAAATTATAAAACCCAAATTATCTCCCTCCCTCCCACCTCTCAGAGATTGTAAGCTGGGTTATATGTGTATTATCATGCAAAACATACTTCCATATTGGTCATTGTAATGAGAGAATTCTCTTGTAAAGCCAAAACCCAAAAATAAAACCCCAAATAAACTACAGTGAAAAATGATATGCTTTGATCTACATTTTGAATCCAACAGTTCCTTCTCTGGAGGTGGAGAGCATTCTTTGTCATTTAGTTCTACAGAATTGTCCTAGATCCTTGTATTGTTGAGAGCACAGTTGATTATCCCAGTCTTGCTGTTTCTGTGCACAATGTTCTCCCAATTCTGCTTATTTTGCTCTACCTTAGTTCATGTGGATCTTTCCAGCTTTTTCTGAAATTATCCTGCTCATAGTTTCTTATAGCACAATAGTTTTTCATGAACAACATATCCCATAATTTATTCAGCCATTCCCCAATTGATAGACATGCTCTCAATTTTCAATTCTTTGCCACCACAAAAAGAGCTGCTATTAAAAAATGCTACAGGATTTTAAAAGACCAGCCGCAGTAATAAATATCATTTCTATATGAAATCCTAATTTATGAGTCCCTCCTTTGCCCATCTACAAAGGTTAACACTTGAATTGGTAGGCAAGGATCAAGGGTTCCTTCCACTTACATAACAATAATTAATTTTAACTCAGGAAGAGGAATTTTCCTGACTCCAGGCCCAGGGCTCTAACCACTGCACCACCTAGCTGCCTATACAACAAAATAAACTGAGGTCTGTAAAGTTCAGTGACTTGTCCAATGTCACACTAATAATAATAAATAAAGCTAGTATTTATATGGTACTTTATAATTTGCAAAGCACTTTACAAGTTTTCTCTTTTGATCCTCCCATCTAGAGCAAACAGACTGATAAAGGTTCAGGGACTGACCAGAATTGCACAGCTAATAAATATATGAGGCAGGATTTAATCTTGGGTCTTCGTGACTCCAAGTCATCTAGCTGCCTCCAAAAGTAAGTATGAACATGACCCAAATTCAAGCCCTGGTCTTCTAACTCCAAATCTGACATTCTTTCCACCACATCAAGTCCTTCCAGCTATAATAGTTAGGAATCGAATGCAAAGACAGACGTTAAATGAGTTTCACTGTGAGATAGTAATCAAGAGAGAATTATGAAACATTGAATCTTCTCCTATCCTCTCCATAGCACCTCTGAGCCTCATTGTGGTTTCAGAATGGAAAGCTGATACTTATTTAAAGGGTTTGAGATAGCATCTGCTGATGTCCTTCCTAGAAGGAAAGAGTTGGACTATGGAAGATAAACGCAAGAGTAAAATAGTGTCTATTGTAATGAGCGTGAATTATATCCTTATCCTTTCCCTGTAATGAGGATGACACCCATGTCATAATGAAGAAGCTGCATACCCTCTGCATGCAAAGGAGCCACAGTGACTCATGATGAGCTGAGTGTGGGGACAGAAACAGGTCTTACAGAACTACAGGAAAGTTCAAAGTCAGAAACTATTATTAAGCAGCTGATATGAAATGAGATGATATGGATCTAGGACTTTACACACATTGTTCTCATTAGATCCTCATAATGACCCTGTGAAGTAGGTATACAGTGACTTGTCCAAGGTTGCACAGCTAGTAAATGAGGATAGCAGGGTTTAAGCAGAAGTTTCTTCTGCCTCCAGCTTCAGTCCTCTTTCTACTCTACCACGGAGAATGGTAAAGATAGTCAAAAAAATGATAGAATCCTTGCCCTCAAGGAATTTATAATCAGGAAGGAAGGAAGGAAGGAAGGAAGGAAGGAAGGAAGGAAGGAAGGAAGGAAGGAAGGAAGGAAGGAAGGAAGGAAGGAAGGAAGGAAGGAAGGAAGGGAAGGAGGGATAATAAATTTTAAAAAACTAAAACAACAAAAAAATACCACACCCTAAACCAGGTGAATGTATTATTACTAGCATCACACCATGAGGTAGGTGGGCGGGGTGTGCCTTTATTTTTTAAAGAGGTTGGAAAATGACCTCATAATCTGAATCATCATAAATCTAAATAAAGTATTTGATCAAGGGGAAAAAAGGAAGGGAGGGAGGGGGGAAAGGGGGAAGAGTAAGGAAGACAGGGAGGGAGGGGTAATAAATTTTAAAAATTAAAAGAAAAAATCCCATACTTTAAACCAGAGGTGTGTATTATTATTAGTATCACACCATGGGGTTGGGGTGGAGTGGCTTTTTATTTTTAAAAGTGTATGGAAAATGATCTCATAATCTGAATCATCATCATATATCTAAATAAAGTGTCTGAGCAAGAAAAAGAAGGAAGGAAGGTAGGAGGAAAGAAGGAAATAAATATTTATTAAGTGCTTACTATGAGCCAGGTACTATGCTAAATGTTTGGGATATAAAGACAAGCCAAAAAAAATAATAATAAAGTCTCTGCCCTTGAGGGAATTCTAATGGGAGATGATAGCACACAAAAATAAGCCAGAAAACAGAGAAGAAAAGTAAAGGTACAGTATGAGGGTGTCCATCCCCTTCCCCTGCCCCCTGCTCCCTAAATGGTTTTAAAATCTGAGGAACTGAGCTAGAATTAGCAGAACATAACATGTATACCAATAAGCATGCTTCAGACAGAGGAGGGATCATTAGTGATGGGAATAACAGACTCCTCAGAGATTTATCAGTACCATCACATCATTTTACAGACAAGAAAACAGGTTTTGAAGCACTTTGTAATTTTAATCTATCCATTTTAAAATATAATTTGGAAGGGAGGAGGAATGTCTATAAGGTTTCATCAAAGGAAGCCAAATCTATTGAAATTATGAGACAACTTTTTTCTCATCTAAGTTCATGGACTTCCTAAAATCTATCCAGAGATGCTTAGGAGTGCTAACAAAACTTGAGGATGAAGAAAATATTTCAACTAGAATCCATAGGAAGGAAAACTTTATGGAGAAAACTGTCCCTGAGTTGAAACTTAAAGGAAGAGCAAGATTTAAACCAGCAGAGGTGAGATAAAGAGTGTATTTCAGGCAAAGGAATAGCTTATGGCAATATAGGGGCAGGAGCCTCCCAGGGAAGATCAGTAAGCAGCCAATTATCCAGTTTGGCTAGAACATAGAAGACATTAAGGAGAATAATTCAAAGTAAAATGGGAAAAGTAGGTGGGAGCCAAATTGTGGAGGTTTTTAAAAGTCATAAAGAGTTTTTATTTTTATCCTATAGGCAATAGGGAGCCAGAGGAATTTTTTAAGCAGGGAAATGGTGTGGTCCCTGGGTTTGAATAGTGAAGCAACTTTGGGGAGCCTTTAATTTGAAGGGGAGGGATAGCTCAAAAAAACACCACCTTGGGAAGCCCCTAAATTATCTTCCTTCATTCTTGTGCACCATTAACTTAATGTATCATATTATTTCATCATTGATCTTTGGCACTAATAGTCATCATTTGCATACTTTATAGTGGTTGGGTTAATCAGTCAGCCATCAATAAGCATTTCTTAAAATGCTTATTATGTGCCAGGTATTATGCTAAAGGCTAAGGGTTAATGACTAAGAATGAAAATGATCTGAAGTCAAAGAACCTAGGTTTGAATTCTAGTTCTGATACCAGTGTTACCTTAGTTGTTGTTATTGTTCAATCACGTTTGAACCTTTATAGGTTTATATATATATATTTGGGTTTTCTTTGCAAAAACACTGGAGTGGTTTGCCATTTCCTTCTGCTCATTTTACAGATGAAGAAAATGAGGCAAACAGGATTAAGTGACTTGTCCAGGATCATACAGTTAGTAAGTGTCTGAGGTCAGATCTGAACTCAAGAAGACCAGTCTTCCTAATTCTAGGCTTAGTACTCTGTCTACTGTGCCACCTGACTGCCTTTGCACGCCATTAGCCCCTAGAGCCTCGGGCTTCATCACCCCATTAGACTACGTAATCTCTAATGCCCCTTCCTTCTCTAAATCCTGTGATCACAAGTAATACCCAATGAAATTGCCTGTTGGTTGCGGGAAGAGTGGGTGGAGGGCAAGGAGGGAAATAATGTGATTATTGTAACCAAGGATTAATGTTCTAAATTGACTAAATAAATTAATTCAAATGGGAATAAAAAAATAAATCCTATGATCAGAACTATACATGAAGGAAATTTGGAGACAAGGTAAAGGATAGATTAAAGAACAGAGAGGCTAGGGAGACCAGTTGAACAACTATTATAATAGTCCAGGTGAGAGGTAATGGCATTATGAGGTCATAGTATTTTAATTGCTGTTATTGGGGAAACTAGGTAGCTCAATGGATAGAGCACCAGGCCTAGAAATGGGAGGTCCTGGGTTCAAATGTGGCCTTGGATACTTCCTAGCCATGTAACCTTGGGCAAGACACTTAAACCCCAATTGCCTTAGCCCCATGGTGGCAAACCTATGGCACACCTGCCAGAGGGAGCACTCAGAGACAACTGCTTCCCTCCCCCTCTCCACATGTGCCTGAAGATACCACTCATCCCTCTAAAAGGTTCACCATTACTGGCCTAGCCCTTACCACTCTTCTGCCTTAACATCAATATTGATTCTACAACAGAAGGTAAAAGTTTTTTAAAAAAAGAGAGATCAAAGAAATAGGTTCACTAGACCAACCACTTAATTATACTATCATAGACAAGTCATTTTTCAACATCGTTGAGCCTTAATTTCCTCACCTGAAAAATGGAAATAACGAATATTTGTACTCCCTAATTTTATCTATTAGTCTCAGCTTTGTCCTCTGGCAAAAACAAAGAATATAGTATCTAATACTTTTTTCCTCAAGAAAATCCCTCAGATATTTAGTAAGCAATCCCATCCTTTCCCTAATTCTTCCATTCTCTAGGCTAAATAACCCATGTACTCCTTGGCCCCAAACCAAAGATTCTGGGTTTTCATGAATCTGGTTCATTCTTGGGGGCCTCCCTACTTATCAGAATGTGTTTTATAAGTTGTAGAGAAAAGTAGGGTGCCGTTATAATCATTAGCAAGAAAGAGCAAGGCAAGGTAAATAAAGGATTGGTTGGTCTTAGAGCCAAAACCTGGGTTCAACCCCTACATCTGATAAATACAAATTCCATGACCATAGACAATTCATAACCTCTCAGTGTCCCCAAGTAGCTTTCTGTTACCTGTGTGACCCTGGGCAACTCACTTAACCCCCATTGAATAGCTCTTACCACTCTTCTGCCTTGGAACCAATACACAGTGTTGATTCTAAGATAGAAGGTAAGGGTTGAAAAGAAAGGTGTTTTCCATCCTTCATTTTCAGAGGACCACTGATATGGGGTGAGGTAAAGCGAGGCAGAGTTGTATAAAGTCTTTGGCCTCAGTCTGCCATAGTTATTGAAGTCCATTTGTAGGAATCAGCTCCGTAAAAATGGAGGTGACCTTTAAACATTTTTGTTGTTGCTCAGTTGTTTCAGTCCTGTCTGACTCTTTGTGACCCCATGTATTTTCTTGGCAAAAATATTAGTGGTTTGCCAGTTCCTCTTCCAGCTCATTTTACGGATAAGGAAAATGAGACAAACAGGGGCAAGTGACTTGCCCAGGATCATATTGCTAGTAAGTGTCTGAGACCAGATTTGAACTCAGGAAGAAAAGTCTTCCTGATTACAAACTTATCCCTCTATCCACTGTGGACTTAGTTGCTCCCTTTAAATACTAGGGAAGAAGGCAGCAAGGTAGCACAGCTGATATAGGACTAGGCCTGGAATAAGGAGGAACTGGATTTAAATCTGACCTCAGATACATCCTAGCTGTGTGACTCTGGGGAAGTCATTTACCCCTGTTTGCCTAGCCCTTGCCCTTCTGTCTTAGAGATGTTACTAGGATATAAAGTAATGGTTTTATATAAATTTTTATATATTTATTTTAATATATTTAATATATTATTTATTATATTTAAATATTCTTCTCAATTCTTTACACAATGTAATTATATAATATAGTATATAAAATTATATTTAACATTATATAAATATAACATATAATATTATTAAATATATAAAGACTCGAGAAGGATATTTAAACATATGGTGTAATAATAATATTATATAACATTATGTTGAACATTATATAGAATATATAATAATATAATGATAATATATTTAAAGACTTGAGACTATTTAAATATATCTAAATTATAAATATAATAATACATATTTATATAAAATTATATTTAATATTATATAAGTATAATATAATAATAAATATATATAAAGATTTGAGAAGAATATTTTAAAAATAGAAGTGAATAAACAAGTAGAAATACCATCTCATTAAATTATCTTACCCAAAGATGTCAATGTTTAGCTGAATGGAGGCTTCTAATGTGCCAGGCAGACTCTCCACTGTTCAACATTTTTCCCAACAATATGTTGATGACAGATATCATGCTTATCAATTTTCTTAAATGCGGGAGAAATAGTTGAGATGTTGAATGATGGAATCAGCATCCCAGAAAATCTTGGTATGATGAACTGAATACAAGATGAAATTTACTAGTGACATCATAAATATAGAGCTGGCCTTGCAGTTACGAAGACCTGACTTCTACTCCAGCTTCTGTTACCTGTTAGCCATGTGATCATAAGCAATTTATTTAATTTAGTAGACTTTAGTCTTAGCAGTAGACCAGGCAATTTTCCAAAATTATAACTTGCAGACAAATAATCTTCATTGAAGGAGGGAGTTTCCATGCTAAGAATGCCCAGTTTTGACCCCCCCCCCAAAAATCACAGATCAAGCCTCTTTACCCTTTCCCTATCTGAAAGTTACATGGAGATCCAAAAATTCAGAGGACAAAGGACAAATTAGAAGGGCAGCTAGGTGGCACACTGAGTCTGGAGGCAGGAATACTCATCTTCCTGAGTTCAAATCTAACCTCAAACATATCTTACCTCTGTGACCTTGGGCAAGTCCTTTGACCCTATTTGCCTCAGTTTTCTCATCTGTGAAATGACTGGAGAAGAAAATGGTAAACTACTCCAGTATCTTTGCCAAGAAAACCTCAAATGGGGTCACAAAGAGTCAGGTATGACTGAAACCACTGAACAAAAACAAATGTTTCTGGGGAGGCCAGAGCACACTGGCTTTGTTGCTTATCCTAGGATTCTCCTGTGGTGTGGGTCTCTAAGCCTGGAAGCATGATGGAGGTTGTCTACCAGAGATAGATTCATTTATGCCAACGTGGCAGTGGGGAGCACTAGATCATGAGAGAAGAGCATATCAGAGATAGGATCCTGGGATCTGGATCAGAGAGGAAGTAACTTCTGGCATGATGCAGGTCCACTGGCCAGAACCAACCCTAAAGCAGTACCACCCCTCCTTCCCTAGATGTTAGCCCCCTGAAGCAAAGCCCTTGTCACCCGTATCTAAGTTGCAGCTAAGAAGCTAAGTGAATTTAAGCAAGTTACTTCCCTTTGAAAGCCAGGTTTCCTTCCCTGTAAAAATAAGGAGTCAAACTAGATAAACTCTACAGTCTCTGCTAGTTCTAACATTCTGTGACTGACTGATCCAATGATAAGACCTGGAAGGTTGGTTAATTGCAAGCACATTTTGAACCAACTTTATGACTGGTGGGGGGGGGGGCAGAGTGGGGGAACTAATATAATGCTATTTTATATTCATGAGGGTTCAGAGTCCAGAGGAACAGAAGTAGTTGGCAGTTATCATGTCATGGTAAAAAGAGCAGTAGTCTCACAGTCAGAAGATCTGGGTCCACACTACTTCTTTTTTTTTTTTTAAATATATTTTATTTGATCATTTCCAAGCATTATTCGTTAAAGACATAGATCATTTTCTTTTCCTCCCCCCCACCCCCCATAGCCGACGCGTAAGTCCACTGGGCATTAGATGTTTTCTTGATTTGAACCCATTGCTTTGTTGATAGTATTTGCATTAGAGTGTTCATTTAGAGTCTCTCCTCTGTCATGTCCCCTCAACCTCTGTATTCAGGCAGTTGCTTTTCCTCGGTGTTTCCACTCCCATAGTTTATCCTTTGCTTATGAATGGTGTTTTTTTCTCCTGGATCCCTGCAAGTTGTTCAGGGACATTACACCACCACTAATGGAGGAGTCCATTACGTTCGATTATACCACAGTGTATTAGTCTCTGTGTACAATGTTCTCCTGGTTCTGCTCCTCTCGCTCTGCATCACTTCCTGGAGGTTGTTCCAGTCTCCATGGAACTCCTCCACTTTATTATTCCTTTTAGCACAATAGTATTCCATCACCAACATATACCACAATTTGCTCAGCCTCCACACTACTTCTGATACATATGGAGTGGACTCGGAAAAGACTTTGGGCTCAGTTTCCTCTACTGTAAAAGGAAGAGGTGGGCATCAAAGATACCAAAGTCATCCACAGCACCTCAGGCTATCGTGATGTCATCATCCTGACTTTTGTCCTGATGTCTGAGGCTGAGGACTTTGATCAAGCTTTGCCTCACTTAAATTCAGTTCTCTATTCATTCTCAAGTCAAGACAACATCCCATGAGATCATTGGTCCTTTTTGAAGAAAGACCATCACCAACAATAAAAACAACTACTTGGTCTCTCAGGTCCCTTCCACCTCCAGATCATTCATCCTACGTTTATTCCCACTGACCTTTGCCCTGGTTACATCTAATCTGGAATATTCTGTTAAGACTGGGGTACCACATTTAAAGAAAGGATGTTAACAAACTAGAAAACACCTAGAACAGGGGTTCTTACCCTTTTTATGTTTTGAGTCCCCTTGTTAATCATGGGAAACCTATGGACCACTTCTTGGGTAATGTTCTTAAATTATCTTAAATGCATAAATAATATATATAATAATAAATAATAAAAATGCATAAAAATATAAAATGTCCAAGGAAACCAAATAAATTCAACTTGGGAGAAATGCAAGAGAAGAGGCAGCTAGAGGGTTCAGTGTTACATAGCTAGGAGGTGTCTGAGACCTCTTGTCTCTAGGTCTGACTCCCAATCACTGAACCACTTACCTGCCCCTTGACTCCTACTTCTTTCTCCTATGTGGAGGAATCAGCCCTAGGGAAGTCTAGAGGGCTAACTAGGACTCTGTCAGAGGTAGAACTTGCCAGAAGGATGGGTTATATGAGTCTCTAAATATCCCCAAGGACTTTCCCATTCCAAAGCCCCTTAACCAAAATGGTAGCATGACTAACATGACAGCAAAGGAAAGTAATAAATGCTGGGGGGGATGTGGCAAAGTAGGGACATTAATTCATTGCTGGTGGACCTGTGAATTGATCCAGCCATTCTGGAAGGCAATTTGGAACTATGCCCAAAGGGCGCTAAAAGACTGTCTGCCCTTTGATCCAGCCATAGCACTGCTGGGTTTGTACCCCAAAGAGATAATGAAAAAGACATGTACAAAAATATTCACAGCTGCACTCTTTGTGGTGGCAAAAAATTGGAAAATAAAGGGATGACTTTCAATTGGGGAATGGCTGAACAAATTGTGGAATATGATAGTGATGGAATACTATTGTGCTCAAAGGAATAATGAACTGGAGGAATTCCATGGAGACTGGAACAAACTCCAGGAAGTGATACAGAGTGAAAGGAGCAGAACCAGGAGAACATTGTACACAGAGACTGAGACACTGTGGTATAATTGAACGCAATGGATTTCTCTACAAGCAGCAATGCAATGATCCAGAACAATTCTGAGGAACTTATGAGAAAGAACTGTGGGAGCAGAAACACAGAAGAAAAACAACTGATCGATTACATGGGTAGAGGGGGATAGGATTGGGAATGTAGACTCTAAAGTATCACCCTAGTGCAAACATAACAATATGGAAATGGATTTTGATCAAGGACACATGTAAAACCCAGTGGAATTGCACATAGGCTAGGGGAGGGGATGGGGGGGAGGGAAAAAACACAACTCTTGTAACCAAGAAAAAATATTCTAAATTGACTAAATAAAATAAAAAATAAATAAAAAAATTTTAAAAGCAAATGGTAGCTTATGTCTAGGGCCTCCCAGAAAGAGAAGGGTCAACTCAATCAACCTCAGGCACTTTCTCTTAAGGGGAGTGGAGGGTGGGATACAAACCAGAATAAAAGCAGTCTTAAACTCAGGGCAGTACAATAAATCTGGAAAGTCCCTTAAGGAGAAGGTGGAGGCCCACCAGAGAAGGAAGGAGAATTATTGGGCTTGTATGGACTCATATATGAATTCTTTGGGTTTCACATTTTTGTTAAATACAGCCTACCCTGTCTACCTAGAAGGCTTTTGAGGTAGTTCAGGGCTCTTTTACCTTTTCTTTAGAGACCTAAGTTTGAGTTATATTCTTCTGTTCCCAGGAAAAATCCTGGGTGAAGCCATAAGCCTAACAGTATGATTACTGGGAAGCCCCCAAGAATGAACCAGGTCCATGAAATCCCAGAGCCTTTGGTTTGGGGCCAAGGGTTACATGGGGTGTTTAGCCTAGAGAATGGAAGACTTAGGAAAAGGATGTGATTGCTATCTTCAAATATCCCAGGGATTTTCTTAAGGAAAAAAGTATTAGATATATTCGTTGTTCTTGCCAGAGGGCAAAACTGAGAAACCAATAGGCAAAATTACAAGAAACTAGATTTGGGTTCAGTTTATCTAGGAATTAAGAAGACCTGGGTTTGGCAAAATAGGGCCTGCATTTTTGGACACAGCAAATATATGAATTTGTTTTGCTTGATGAGGCTTGTTTGTCATGAGGATTCTCTCTCCCTTTATATTTTAGAAGGAGATTTGGCCAGGGGAGGGGGAAACTCTAGTATTGCCAAAAGAAGAATAAAAGAGTCATTGAAGCATAAAATACCCAGAAGGAAACAGAAGGAATTTCAGAGGGAAACCCAGACAAGGAAGGCAACTCTGAAAGTAACATGTTGAATTTATTTGGAAGAGAAAAGCAAGCTGTACATAGTAGGGATTTATAATTTCTGTTCTAACATATATGGAAATGTTCTTTTCCTGTTTCTATTTCTCTGACCCTATATGTATGTGTGTGTGTGTGTGTGTTAAATTCAAAATTAAAAAAAAACATTGTTTAAAAGAAATGGATTTGGACAATGGTTATCTGTGAAAGCTTGGCTACTCTCAGCAATGCAATGATCTAGTAGAATCCTGAAAGACTTAATGGCAGGGAATGCTATCCACATCCAGAGAAAGAACTGTTGGAGTCAGTCTTTTCACATCAGTGTATCTTTGGTTTTATTTTGGGGTTTTGGTTATGTATGACAGTGCTTTTATAATAATGACCAACTGGAAGTGTGTTTTGCATGAATTAAAAAAGAAAAAGAAATTCAATCTACATAAACTGAGCATAAGGATATATGAGTTGAATATGATAGGATGATATATTAAAAAAGCAAAATTAAGGGGTGAGAAAGAGGAATGCATTGGGAGAAGAGACATGGGAGAAATAGAATGGGGTAAATTATCACACATAAAAGAGGCATGAAAGAGCTGTTACAATGGAAGGGAAGATGGGGGAGATAGGGAGAGGCACATTTTAACCTTACACTCATCAGAATTGGCTCAAACAGGGAAGGACATACAAAATCAACTGAGATTAGAAATCTATATTACTCTGTAGGAAAGTAGGAGGGGAAGGGGATAAGGGAAGGAGTAACGATGGAGCATTGATAGAAAAAGAGAAAATTGGGGGAGGCACTGGTCAAAAGCAGAATACTTTTGAGGATGGATAGAATAAAAGGAGAGAAAGTCAGAGAAATGGGGAGAAAATAAGATGGAGGGTAGAGAAATGAGTCAAACAAATAAGATTACAATTTATTCCCCAATTAATAAATGGTCAAAGGAAATAAACAGTTCTCAGACAAAATAATTAAAGCTATAGTGTGAAAAAAATTTCTAAATCACTATTAATGAGAAAAATGCAAATTAAAACATCTCTAAGGTATCAACCCACACCTATCCAATTGGCTATTGTGACAAAAGTTGGAGGAGATGTGAGAAATTTGAGACACTGATACACTGTTCTATGAGTTGTGGATCAATTTAACCATTCTGGGGAGCAATTTAGATTTATGCCCAAACAGCTATAAAACGGTACATACATTTGGACACAGCAACATCATTATTTGGTTTGTATCCCAAAGAGATGAAAAACAAAAAAGAAAAGGACCTATGTGTACAAAAATATTTAAAGCAGCTCTTTTTGTTGGGGCAAAGAATTGGAAAATGAGGGGATATCCATCAGGTGGGGAGTGGCTGAGTAAGTTGTGGTATATGATTATAATGGCATAAATGATGAGCAGGAAGATTTCAGAAAACCCTGGAGACTTAAACCAACTGATGCAAAGTGAAGTAAGCAAGAGAATACCATACACAGTAATAGCAATGTTGTATGATAAACTGAATGACAGCAACTCTCAGCAATGCAATGATCCAAAACAATCCCAAGGGACTAATGATAAAAAAAAATGCCATCTACTTCCAGAGATAGAATTGATGGAGTCTGAATCCAGATCAAAGCATATTTTTTTTCACTTTCTTTCTTAATTTTTTTGTTCTAGTTTCCTTACACAAAAGAATTAATAGGGGGGAAATGTTTTATATGATTGCACATATACAATCTATATCAGATTGCTCACCATCTTGACAAGGGGTGGGTGAGAGAGAATTTGAGACTCAAAAAAATTTTTAAAGCAAATATTAAAAATTGGTTTTACATGTAATTGAGAAAAACAAAATATCAAATTTTTAAAATTCTGCTCATGGAGAAAAAAGAAGCAGAAAGAGAGAAAGAAAGAGAGAGAATTGAGGATATCAGTTAATCTCTACAGTTCTGTTTACTCATCTGAAAAAGGAAAAGATTGGATTGTATGTCAATATTCCCTTCTGATTGTGACATCCTCTGATTTTATAAATAAAATGTTCTATACAAATAGCTTTTCTTCTATGCTGTTAAGCTAAATCAATATTTTGCAAATATAGCCTTTCATGGAGAAAAATAAATAAAAACAAACTGTGCATACTTTCTGATATGGCAATATTACTACTAGACCTATACTGCTTAAGAAAAAAGAACTCATGTGCCAAAAATATTTATAGCAACCCTTTTTATAGTACCAAAGAATTGGAAAATAAGGAGATACCCCTCACTTGGAGAATTGCTGAATACAATATTTAATATGAATATGATGGAATACTATTGTACCATAAGAAATTATGAAAGAGATAGTTTCACTGAAACTTGGAAAGATTTGTTTTTACTGATGCAGAATGAGGTGAGCAAAACCAGGAGAACTATTGATACAATAACAACAATATTTTAAAGACAAATCATGTTGAAAGCTGAAAGATCAACACGAAGATCAACCATAATTCCAGGGAAAACATACTATCCACCTCCTAACACAGAGACGATGGACTCAGGGTGCAGAAGTCTTGTTTTTTTGGACAAGGACAATTTAGGAATTTGTTTTTCTTGACAATATTTTTTTGTTACAATGTTTTGCTTTCTTTTTCAATGATAAGGGGTAGAAGGGAGAGAAAATCTACTTTGGTTCATTGAAAAAAATTAATTGAAAAATATTATACTCTACAAATAAGTTGCCTAAGAATTGCCTTAATAAAAGGCATCACCCTCTATCTCTTAAGTCTCTCACTTTCTTCAAGACCCAACCCCACTGGCACCTTCTCTAATAAAGCCTTTTCTGATTAGCCTCCACACTTCAGTGAAGGGGGAGTATCCTCCTTCAAATTTCTCATTGCACTTGTTTCCATTTTCCACACTCTGAACTGTAGTTCTCTTTCTCTTTCTGGTCTCATAGTTACTTATGTAAGTCTCCCTGCTACATACACAACTTAAATTGCAGCTTTCTTCAAATTTTTGACTATGGGTACAGCTAGGTGGTGCAGTGGATAAAGCACTCAGTCTAGAGTCAGGAGGACTCATCTTCCTGAGTTCAAATCTGGCCTCAGACACTTACTAGCTGTATGATCCTGGGCAAGTCACTTAACCCTGTTTGCCTCAGTTTCCTCATCTGTCAAATGAGCTAGAGAAGGAAATGACAAACCATTCCAGTATCTTCACAAAGTTGGACACCACTGAGCAACAACATGGAATTAACACAGAAGTACCAATAACTTAAAATCTAGTGTTCTTTCCATTAATCACACTGCCCCTCAAACACTTCCACTTGGTTTTGAAGGTTTTCGATAATCTGTCCTGGAACAACTTTTCCCAGCTTATCTCCACTGGCTCCCAAGGCTTCTGCCAGTTAGAATGAACTCATGATACTTTTTTTCACACCATTCTTGCTGCTCTCAAAGTCCTCCTCTCCTCTGTCTCTCTGAATCCTGATCAACTTTCCGGCCCAGGTCAAGCTTCTGCCTCTTTCATGGCATCCCAGACTGACTCTCCTTTCTCTCACCTACTGCATTATTTATGGCCAGTCAGCACTTATGGCCTTAGTGATATTTTCATCTGAAACTCTAATGGTTGAATTTTAGATGCTCAGAATCACAGAACTTTAGAGCTAGAAGGGATTCTTGTAATCTCCTATTCCATTGACCTATTTTTCAGCTAGGGATACTGAGATCCAGAACTTGCTCAAGGTCACACAGCTTTGGTACCTCTGGAATAAATGATTTCTTGAAGCCAGGAGACATGGGTTTGAATCCCAGCTTTAAGCCATCACCTACTCTAGAAGTGTCAAACCCAAATAGAAATAACAAGATCTCTTCCAAGCTGCTTATTGACTTAGAAAACCACAAAATAGCATAATCTATGTTATATTATAATTATTATTTACTTAAATCAATCAATTAATTGTAATCGCTATATAATATATTATATTATTATGTATTATTATATATAATAGTTAATAATTAATTAATTAAATGTAATTTCCCAATTACATTTTTTTGTACTTTGGCAAAGAATTACAAATTAAGGGGATGTCTATCAGCTGGGGAATGGCCCAACAAATTGTGGTATGTAATAGTGATGGAATACTATCATGCTGTAAGAAATGATGAACAGGATGATTTCAGAAAGAACTGGAAAGATCTATATGACCTGATGCAGAGTGAAATAAGTAGAACCAGGAAGGAGAACACTGAACACAGTAACAGCAATATTGTACAATGATCAACTGTGAAAGACAGCTATTCTCAGCAATATAACAATCTAGGACAAGCCTGAGGGATTTATCACAAGGAATGCTCTCTACCTCCAGAGAAAGAACTGTTGAAGTCAGAATGCAGATCAAAGCATACAATTTTTCACTTTAATTTATTTGTGGTTTTGGTTTTATATGAGTAAGCTCTTACAACAATGAATAATGTGGAAATGTTTTGCAAGATAAAACATGCATAATCCAGATTAAATAACTTGCCATCTTTAGGAGGGGAGAGAGAAAAGAGGAAGGAGACAATTTGGATCTTATAACTTCAGAAAATTTATAAGAAAAATCATTATTACATGTAGTTGGAAAAATAAAATACCTTTTAAAAATAAAAATAAAAGCAGGATTCAAATAAACAAATTCATTTTTTTTAAACCTACCTTCTTTCTTAGTACTAATTCTAAGATAGAAGAGTGGCAAGGGCTAAGGAATTGGGATTAAATGACTTGCCCAGGATCATACAAGAGGAAGTATCTGAAATCAGATTTGAACCTAGCTCCTCCTGACTCCAGGCCTGAAGCTTTATCCACTATGCTACCTAACTGCCCCTCAGAATTACATTTTAATCAGGTTTGAGCCAAAATGGGGTATAAATAGCTGTTGGTCATGAGTTGGACACCTCTGTGTCCACTGACTTCATTTTGAGACTGGGGAAACTGAGGTCCATAAATGGAAAGTGATTTACCTGAAGTCATACAGAACAAATAAAAGGTTGATCTCCAAGCTTCAAGTCCAGTTCCTAAAGAAAAGAAAGCTTAGGAGATAGTGATGGTGGAGAGTAGATAATATAGGGATTTATAGGGATTTAAAAGGCTATCCTGAAGGAAGAGAAGGATGAAATTTCTGCTTGACTCTATAAGGCAAAAGTAAGAGAAATGAGTAGAAGATTTGAAATCAAAAGCAGACTTGATGTAAATTTTCTTTTGAACCATCTTGGAATTCTATGTGGCCATTCTATTATCTTTGAGAAGTCTGAAACATTCTCTTTTCATTGATTAATTTTAGTTATTTTTTCAGATCCTCATATTCACTCAATGGACTTTGATTTTCTTTGAGATTTAGCTCATTCTTCTTTGTCTTTATAACATGTTGGCTAATATTCCTGTGAGCTCGGTTTTTGTTTCACCTTTTTCTCTTTCTGAAAAATTTTATTTTTTTTCAATTATTTGTAGAAACAATTTTTGACAATTGTTTTCTGACATTGTGCCTTTCAGATTCTCTCCTTTCCTCCCATGGCAATAAAAAGTCCAGTATGGGTTAAACCAGTGCCTTCATGCAATATATATTTCCATATTCCCCAGGCTGTGACAGAAAATGCATCACATAAGCAATTTTTAAAAATGAAGGAAATTAATTGAAAGATGGCATGCTTTGATCTGCAACCAGATTCCAACTGTTCCTTCTTTGGCTGAGGATAGTGTTTTTTATCATGAGTCTGTTGGGGTTATCTTGGAACCTTGCATTGTTGACAATAGTTTAGTCCTTCCCAGTTGATCATTGTACGATATTTCTGTTACAGTGTACATTGTTCTCCTAGTTCTGCTCACTTAACTTTGCATCAGTTCATATGAGTCTTTCCAGATTTTTTCTGAACTCATCATCATTCTTATAAAAAAATGATTAAGATGTTGTTGTGGCCAACTCTTTGTGACTTTATTTGGGTTTTTGGCAAAGATCCTGAAATGCTTTACCAGTTCCTTCTCCAGCTCATTTTACAGATGAGGAACTGAAGCAAACAGAGTGAAGAGACTTTCCCAAGACCACACAATTTGTAATGTCTGAGGCCAAATTTGAACTTAGGTCTTCCTGACTCCAGGGCTGGTGTTCTATCCACTGAGCCACCACGCTGCCCTATCCCACTTTTCTCTCTTGAACTTTTGGGTCTTCAGCCTTTTCCTTTTATTGTTGCTACATACAGTACCTCTGATTTTCCTCCTCATTCTTGGCCCCATCCTCCTCCTATTATTGAACAGACTCCTGAGGCTGTCCTCAGCCTCTTGAAGTGGGGGGATAAAGAGGTCAAGGACCCAGGGGACTTGTCCTTAGTAAACCCTGGAATAAAGATTCTGGTGCCAGCTGGGCTTCTAGTTCCCTTACCTTAGGTTAAGTGAGACTGCCCCTTCCCCATGGGCATTGCACCAGTCTCTATTCTGCTCCCATCTTCCTCTAGGCCCTTTCCCTTTCCTTCATCCAGCTGGGCAGAATCAAAGTCTTCCACCTCTGGTGGGCTCAGAGTAGCTGAGGGCCAGGTTATTGCCATGGAGGGGGGTAAAAAGGGAAGGAGGAAAGGGGAATTAGGAAGGGGTGTTCAAAAGATTTAAATTCTCCATTATTACTCCATGAATTTTTTTACTTTGTTTTTCTTGTCTTTTTATCTCATTGATTTAGCTATAATTACTCTATATCTAGTACATAATTCTGCTGTAATCCTGGTCAGAAGTACCAAGGAGATGGACCTACTTTTCCAAAGCATTTCTGATGTAGGGTTACACCTCTTTCAGAGGTTTGGGGGTTGATTTTATATTTTTATCGCCAAGTACCTGTCACACAGCCCAGTATATAACAGGATCTTCAAAAATGAGTATTGGGTTGAGATGACTGTCCCCTCTAGAGTTTTATTATTTTCTTTTAGTCTCCTGGAAAATATGTTCCTTTCACGGGATTATAGATGCTGGAAGGGATACTAGAAGCCATCAAGTCCAACTCCTCATGTGTAATTGGAAATCTTGTGCTTTTGAACTACATTTCCCAGGAGCCCACTAACTTCCTGTTATGCTGACGTAGACAAGGGATAAATTTGGTGGGGTTCCTGGTCTGCTCTTTTTGCTTCCTGTTGGCGACTGTGGTGGAGCAGGCTGTTTGAACAGGTAGATGAGCCATGGGCATGTGGTTTTATTTTGTTACCTTTTTATTTTGTTACTTCTAGTGATCATGAATAAATCTTATAAAATATAATAGTTTAAGTTATTGTACCTTAATTTAATTTTGACACTCATTTTTTCAATCCCTTACTTTCTGTCTTAGTAGCAACTCTAGGATGAAAGGGCAAGGACAAGGTAATAGGGGTTAAGTGACTTGCCCAGAGTCACACAGCTAGAAAGTGTGTGAGGTCTCTTGACTCAAGGCCTGGTGCCTATCCACTGTCACCAAACTGCCCTTCAATTCTCTCATTTTATAGATATATAGATTTTTATAGAACCTGAGGCACAGAGAAGTTAAGTGATCTGCCCAGAGTCACACAGCTAGTAAGTGTCTGTAGCCAGATTTAAACTCCAGACTTCCTGACTCTGAGTCTGATAACACTACCCACTAGGACACCTAGCTATCAGGCAAAAGCTGATTAGACTGGGCAAGTCACTTGACCTCTCTAGGCTTTAGTATTTTTTTTCAATTGTGTCTGACTTCATGACCCATTTGTGGGTTTTCTTGGCAAAGATACTAGAGTGGTTTGCCATTTCCTTCTCTAGCTCACTTGACAAATGAGGAATCTAAGGTAAACAATTAAGTGACCTGACCAAGGTCACCCAGCTAGAAAGTGTCCGAGGTAGACTTGAACTCAGGAAGATGAGTAACTCCAGACCCAGCACTCTATTCACTGCACCACTTAGCTTCCCAAGCTTCAGTTTACTCTTCTGTTAAATGTGTGGGAGAGAAGGAAATTGGACTAGGAGATCTCTGAGTCGCCTTCCATCTTTAAGTTCTAAAGCTTCCTCAGAGGGGAGAGAGAAGCTTTAAGGTAGGAAGATAGAGAAAGGATAGAAGTTTTTGATACCACGAGGGGGATGATGGAGTCGAAGTAGAGATATGAGGTGGCAGGAATGAGTCTTTATTAATTACAAATAAGCCACAGCCAAAGCTCTGATCAAAGGACCCTTCCGAAGGCTTTTACCAGTCCAGAGATCCAGATTCAATACCACACAGGTCAGAAAGATGATAGAGAAAGATTAGAGATGGAGCCTGGCCAGGCTCCAGCAAGGACAGGCATCAGTGCGAGCTGGAAGGGAGCAAGAGCAGAAGAGAGAAAGGCGGAGCTGGCTGGGCCCTATTTAATCTCTTTGATATGCAAATATACACAGTACATAGGGATGATCATCATTGGTTAATGACAAGGTATAGGTATGGTTTCTCTTAACCAGGTGAGCACAAAGAAACCTGTGTTCCCGCCTAACCTGGGGGAAGCTGGGGTCAAGGGTCAGAGGCTTTCCCAGCCATGTGCAATACTGAGCATGCTCAAGACTGAGCATGCTCTCTTCTAAGACAATCTGTACATACCAACTGTTCCCCTTGCCCATAGCTAGGGGTGGACTGCTACAAGTTCCATAATCCTTTCTTGTGCCTGTCTCTGATATTGTGTAAGTTGAGCTTGGTTTTAGACTGCAAAGAGTGATGAAGGTCCTGGTTAGACCAGATATCTAGAGTTTTGCATACAATTCTGGCCACCATGTTTTAGGAGAGGCATTGACATGATAAAGCATGTCTAGAAAGGGATAACCGGGGTGATGAAGGGACTAGAAACAGTGCTATTTAGCTTGGAAAAGGGACAGCTTTGGGAAGACATGATCTTTGTCTTTCAAATGCTTAAAGGATTATTACATGAAAGGGAAATAAAATCTTTTCTATTTGATCCTAAAGGCTAGAGTGGGGTGAAAATGGAGCCAGAGGGCCTGGGTTGGAATCTCATGTGACTTTGCAAAAGTCTCTAAGGGCTCTAACCTCATAGGCTTTCAGTTTTCTCATTTGTAAAATGGAGTTGCAGAAGTAGGTAGAATAGATGACCCCCAAGTCCCTTCTAGTTCTAAATCTATGATTCTATAATCCATCAAAAGGAACCACTGGTTGGGGCAGCTGGTGACTCAGTGGATAGAGAGCCAGGCCTAGAGATGGGAAGTCCTGGGTTCAAATTCGGCCTCAAACACTTCCTAGCTATACAACCTGGGGCAAGTCACTTAACCTGCATTGCCTAGCCCTTAATGCTCTTTAACCTTGCAACCAGTACATGGTATTGATCCTAAGACATAGGATAAGTGTTTTAAAAACAAAATTTTTTAAAGGACCCACTGATTGCTTGTCAGCTCTGGGAGGGGGGAAGTTAAAGGGAGGAAGAAAACATGAATCATATAGCCATGGAAAAATATTTTTAAAATAAATACATTTTTAAAAGAAAAATTTTTTAAAAAGGATCTACTGGAGAAGGAAATGATAACTACTCCAGTATTCTTGCCAAGAAAATCCCATTGATAACTATGGTCCATGGAGTCCCAAAGAGTCAGAGACAAGTAAATAAGAACAATATAATCCACCATTTTGCCCATCACAAAAACATCTTATTTACACACAACTTATTTACTAAAAGAGAGGACACAAGGTGGACAAAGGGAAAAGGATTCTGGGAGATGAAGTTCAAGGGGTCAAGATTTCTAATTACACCCTCCTTATTAGAGATATTCCTGCAGAAGACTGGATGACCAACAGTTGGGGATATTCTCAAGAGGGAATTCTTGTTGAGGCCCAAGTTGAGCCACGTAGCCTGCCAGGTCCTTGGATGCTGAAAGCCTGTGTTCTATTCTTTCCATTCCCCACCATGACTCCCTTGAAGAGATCAAACATCATCCTCCAGAATAGACTGTAAGCTTATTTGAAGAAGGATCTCTATCTATCTCGAGTTCCTCTGTGCAACCCAGAGTGCCTGGCATAGAAGACATAGCAGATAATCAATGAGTATCTGATTACTGATTAAATCCCCATCCCAGACTGGGCGAACAGGCCAAGTCTACAGGCGATAGTTCCCAGGGGAGACTCTGGCCAGCCAGCCCCAGTCCTGCCTGACCTCCCACACTCAAATCAGTCAGATACTGACAGCTCCAGAAAACCCGTCATGGACTTGGAAGCCAGCAGCTTGTGCTCGGTCCTGAGGGGAGGTGGAACTAACCCATTGCCATTCTGGATTTAACAGCCCCTGTGGCATCCGCTTGTGCTGTGTGCAAGCCCTGAGAAGATGCCACCCAGCCGAACAAGCCAAGGCATCCCCTTCGCCAGAACTGAGAGTGCGAGGCAGCAGAGGGGCAGACTCCGAGGGGACGTGCCAGGAGCGGCGAAAAGCCTGGTGCCACCAGGAGCATTCTCTCCAGAGATGCTGGCCCTGCTCAAAGCCTCCTGGCTCTGGGACCGAAGCCACTGGCCTTCACTGCTTTCTGTCCTCTGTTCCACTATGCGCTGGTCCTCCCTAAACAGGACACACAGCCAGACAGCTTGGCCTTCCCCCATCCTACCTAGTCCTGGCTAATCTTTCCCAAGTGAAGGAGAGACTGTTTTAGAGTGAGTCTCTTCCCCCTGGCAGTGCCAGAGACGCCAAGTGGGGCAGAATCCAGGTCAGGGACAAAGGCAGAGATGAAAATGACAGAGATAACCAGGATGAGGCAAGGAGGACTTTGTCCAAGGGGACAAAGGGACCTAGATGGCCCTTGGAATTATTAGAACAGTGTTTGATACAGACTATTTAATCATTACTTTTTTATTGATTAACTTAGTAACCCAGGATGTCCTGGGACACTCTTTCTTCCCTGGTGGCTCCATCCCAAGTGAATTTTTCCCCAGTTCCTTCAGAACCTCCCAACCAGATTCCTATAGCAGCTTTCTTTCTTTCTTTCTTTCTTTCTTTCTTTCTTTCTTTCTTTCTTTCTTCCTTCCTTCCTTCCTTCCTTCCTTCCTTCCTTCCTTTCCTTCTGTCTTGGAATCAATACTGTATATTGGTTCCAAGGAAGAAGAGCAGAAAGGACTAGGCAATTGGGGGTCAAATGACTTGCCCAGGGTCACACAGCTGGGAAGTGTCTGAAGTCAAATTTGAACCCAGAACCTCCTATCTCTAGGCCTTGCTCTCAATCCACTGAGCCACCCTGCTGCCTCCAATGGCAGCTTTCTTATGTGATTGCCTTCTACCCACCCACTGCCTCATTTAATTCTGATTATCTCATTAAAAAAAAAAACAAAACCCTAGCTCTGACTCAGAGACAGAGACACCAAGAGGGACAGGGGCTGCCAAAGAGAAGGAAAGGGGAATGAGAAAAAGAGACAGAAAAAAAAAAGAGAGAGTCAAAGAAAGAGAGATGGAGATGCTGATTAAATGCCTCCTATCTGCCAGGCATTGAAAATACAGACATAAATGTAATATTCCTGGGCCTCAATGGGTTTACATTCCATAGGTCAAAATAATGGAGAAATACAAAATGATCTGAATTTAAAAACATGGAAAGGGAGAATAAGGCAGAGATTTTAACCAGCCAGGAAATCCACAGCATGGGATTTCCTAAAGTTTGACTTGGTTTCAGTGTAATTCGTCCAAAGCAGGATTCAGAGTCCCAAAGTGTCAGAGTGGCAAAAGACCTTCAAGATCAGCCTCCCCGCCAGCCCTCCTTATTTTACAGATGAGGAAACTGAGGCCCAAAGAGGGAGGCTTTGTCCAAGGTCACTCCTGAGTTATTAGCAGCCCTCAGTCTAGAACCCTCTTCTAGAACCTGCCTTCTTCCCCCTGAATGGCCTTTCCATGACTTCCCACTGTTTCTAACTCAAACAACCAAGACTCCCTCCCTGGGGTTGGAGAGGATTCTAGAACCTGGAGATCAGGCATAGGGAGCAAGAGGAGAGAAGGGCAGCTTTGCTCAGGGTTAGTTATGTTGGCTTTGCTGCAGCAAAGGGCTCTCTCTGTGAGGTGCACAGCCTTCCCACAAGCCTTCCTTGCCAAAGAGCAAACAGCATAAATTATCATGACCAAATGAAAACAAACAGGTCAGGAAAACTAACTCCCTCTGAAGAAAAAAATATTTGTTGAGCTGACAGGCTAAGGAAGGATGTTGTTTTTCTGATGCTTTGTTTTAAAAGGCTGCCTATAAATTAATTAGAAAAAATTAATAATACATACAATATATAATATATTAATAGCATATTTATATGACATGATATGGATAGTATACATTAATGTCTGAACACCTCACAAATAATTTACAATGCATTTTCATTTCCAGTGCGTCAACAATAACCGGCCAATGCATTGGCTTTTTTTTTCCTCTCTTTTTATTTTAACAACCCAAATTTTACATTTCATTATAAATGGCTTTGCTGGGCATGTCTGTAACTTTTACGCTTCCATTCACTTTATTATTAATGGCTTCCTGAACAGTAACAGCGTAACGAAGCACACAATGCGTTATAAATATTTGATATGGCATCTATAGTCGCCCATTTATCATTTATAACGGGTTACAAAAACATTATAAAACATTTACTACGCATTTATAGATCATTTTCGGCTACCACCACGATGTGTTATAAATACATTATTAATCCTCAGTACGCCATTTATAGGCACCCCTTGTAATGTGGCTCATCCCCCAGCTCCTTGCCAGCAAGCAGAACCAGGGCGCTGACGGGGGACTTGCTTTCCAGGGGAAGGAATTGCACCAAAAAGCAAAGAGAGAAATAGCTCTAATCAGGCCTGGCCAGAAAGTTGTCGCCCTCCCTTGACATGCGGCATGATGAATGGCCCCCAGTCGCTCTCAGAGATCACTGGAGGGCTGGCGGGAGGAGAGGCAAGACCAAGGTTCACTGCGGCGGAACGATTCTGTCCGGAGTCGGGGAGCGCCCGCTTGAATCCCACTTCTAGCTCCTACTCCTTGGGTAACCTTGGGGGGGGGACGGGCCTCAGTTTCTTCAGCCATAAAATGGGGAATCCTAGTCTGTAATTCCAACAATTCATCCAGGTGGAGTCCTAGATTTCAGCATCAGAGAAGGCAGAATTGTGAGAGATCATCCTCCTGGGCAATGCAATGTCTTTGTTGTTCAGTCATTTCAGGGAAAGCTCACTCTTCATGACCCCCTTTGGGGTTTTCTTGGCCATTTCCTTCTCCAGATCATTTGACAGATGAGGAAACTGAGGCAAACAGGATGAGGTGACTTGCCCAGGCTCACATAGCTAGTTAGTATGTGTTCAATGTCAGATTTGAACTCTACAGCACCATTTAACTGCTCCTATGTGATGCCTTAACCCAATTAAAATCCAAAGTTCTTGTAGAACTCCTGAAAGAGTGATAGTGAGGATGGGGGTTTTAGGTGCTAAGGACGGGGCTTGGAGAATGATAGAACCTAGAGGGAACTTTGAGATCTTCTCAGTAAGGGGCTCTTCAATTTTTACATATCATGGACCCCTTTTTCAGTCTGGTAAAGCCTGTGGGTCCCTTCTCTGAATAATGTTTTTAAATGCATTAAAGAAAATACATGGGATCAAAAAGGAAATCAATTATATTAAAATACCTTTATCAGAATAATAAACAGTATATATCTAAAACCATTAGCAAACATCATTTGCACTGGGGATAAGTTAAAAGCCTTCCCAGTAAATTCAGGAGTGAAGCAGGAATGCCCATTATCTCCTCCATTATTTAATATTGTACTAGAAATGTTAGCTTTAACAATGGAAGAAGAAAAAGAAATTGAAGGTATTAAAATAGGCAATGAGGAGACCAAGCTGTCACTCTTTGCGGATGATATGATGGTCTACTTAAAGAATCCTAGAGAATCAACCAAAAAGCTAGTGGACACAATCAACAACGTTAGCAATGTTGCAGGGTATAAAATAAACCTCCATAAATCATCAGCATTTCTATGTATTTCCAACAAAACTCAGCAACAAGAGAAACTCCATTTAAAAAATCACTCCAGAGTCTAGTCAATATAAAATATTTGGAAATCTATTTGCCGAGACAAACATAGGAATTATATAAACACAATTACAAAACACTTTTCACACAAAGAAAGTCATATCTAAACAAATAGAAAAACATTAATTGCTCATGGGTAGGCTGAACTAATATAATAAAAACAACAATCCTTAATTTAAATTAATTGACTTTAAATTTACCTTATTTTTTACTTTAATTAATTCCTTTAATTTGCCTTAAAATTAATTTATTTATTCAGTGCCATACCCATCAAACTATCAAAAAACTATTTTATAGAATTAGAAAAAGTAATAACAAAATTCATCTGGAAGAACAAAAGATCAAGAATTTCAAAGGAACTAATGAAAAAAAGTGTGAAGGAAGGTGGTCTAGCAGTACCAGATCTCAAACTATACTATAAAGCAGTGATCATCGAAGCAATATGGTACTGGCTAAGTGACCAAAGGGGAATAGACTGGGGTAAGTGACCTCAGCAAGACAGTCTATGACAAGCCCAAAAATCCCAGTTTGGGGATAATAAATCACTATTTGACAAAAACTGCTGGAAAATTGGAAAACAGTATGGCAAAAATCAGATTTAGATCAACATCTCACACCCTACACCAAGATGAGATCAAAATGGGTATGTGATTGAAAAGAGTTTTTCTTTTTTAAATTTTTTAAAAAATAAATGAAGATTACATTAAGGAAGAGTGGGGAAAACTCTCACATTTACATGCCATTCTACGGGCTATTAAGGCAGTCAAGTGACATAGTGGATAGAGTGTCAGGTCTGGAGTCAGGAGGACTTATCTTCCTGAGTTCAAATCTGGCCTCAGATGCTAACTATGTGACCCTGAGCAAGTCACTTCACCCTGTTGGCCTCAGTTTCCTCATCTGTCATATGAGCTGAGGAAAGAGATGGCAAACTACTGCATTATTTTTGCCAAGAAAACTCCAAATGGGAGTGTGAGGAGTCAGACACAACTGAAAACAACAGAACAAGAAATAAATAGCAGAGCTAGGATTTGAATCAAGGTCTCTGCCTCCAGGACTAGGATTCCCTCCATTCTAGTTGATGAAAAGGGATTCCTGCTTCCTGTAGCTTCCAAGATTCTTTTCAACTCTAAAAAAACTCATTGGCTTCCAGTTCTATTGTGTATGGCCAATGGCAGACCTATTACTCTAAAAAGTTCTCCATTGGACTCGGAGAACTTAGACCAGTGGTGGTGAGCAACCTAACTTAAACTACGTGGTGAATTTTATAGCTGGATACACACACATCATACATGCATGTACACGTGTGTGTTTGTGCATGTGTGTATATATCTTCATATGTCTGTGTATATTTCCTCTCCTGACAGCCAAGATGCCCAAAGCTAACTTTCTTCTCGAGAGCTATAAGTGAATTTTAACTAGGTTAAGGTATCTGAGAGGGAATGTCCTTAGGCAGGGACTGGTTCATCTGTTGAACTCATGACCACCCTTCATCCTGAGAAGAGGAAGAAGTTATTTTTTCTGGGAGAAAGGTGGACAGACTAACTTGGTGGTGGGAATGATTTAACCCAAGAATAGCATGGGTGCCTCTGATATTGATTTTTTTCTTTCAAAAAATGCTTTCCTTCCATCTTAGAATCAATATTATATGATGGTTCTAAGGCAGAAGAGTGGTAATGGCTAGGCAGTAGGGGTTAAGTGACTTGCCCAGGGTCACACAGCTAGAAGTATCCAGATCTAGTTCCCTAACCACTGGGCGACTTAGCTGCCCCCTGCCTATGTTCTTATGATCCTAAATCCTTTGGGTCTGGCCATTGTATAATGTGATGATGACTCCCAACCTGCAATGTGGTATAGCGGAATATTGGGTTAAGAGTCTGGAAGATTTGGGTTCAAATCTTAACTCAGACACTATGTAGTAAACATAGGCAAATCATTTAACTTTTCTGAGCCTCAGTTTCCTGATCTGTAAAATGAGATTGCATTAGATGGCCTTGGAGGCTTCTTCCTGATCCAAATCTATTATCTTTTCTGGCATGAGGGCCATACCTTCTGGGAGGAGGATTATATTTGTATTATTAACCTCCAAATGGTTAAAAAAATAATTATGACAAAAAGTTACTGTGAATTCAGTAATGCTTTTAGATAAATTAGCATTTTATTAATCACCGCCACATTAATGTACATTTTGAAAAATAGTAACACCCATTATTCATGCTGTGTTTTTTGCTATTGCTAAATAAAGACCAAAATGGCAGTGGCTGGTGTATATATCTGTATTCATAGGCCTGCCCTTGTAATAATAACTCTGCACCCTGCTGAGGTAGCTTGCCTGCCTTACTCCATCACCTAGAACCCCAGGATGACATAAAATTAGAGTTTTAGAGTCAGAATAGATCTTAGGGGCCATCAAATTCGACCCCCCTCATTTTATAGATGAGGAAACTGAGGCACTGAGACCCAAAGAAACTTGCCCAAGCTGACCCAGGAAAAAAATGTCTGAGGTTACATTTGAACCCAAGTCTCCTTGATTCCAAGTCTAGTATTCTATCTACTCTGTCATACTACCTTCTACTCCCAGGGTGATGGCAACTGAATGGAATAGGAGGTGGGGTATGAGGTATAGGTTTCCTTCCAAAAAAGGTAGCCTCACCACATAGCCTTCTATAAAATTTAAATTAATATCAATAACTCCAAGAATTAATTTTATAAAGTTTATTAATAATCATTTGAAGTAGAAGAAATTAAAGAAAAGAAATAGAAGTTCAAAACCTAAATTTCTAACTAAAGTAAGACCACATGTGTGAATTCTTCTGCCTGGCTGAAAACCAGCTTCAGCAGCTGCGGTCAGGGAAAGAGGGTTTTCTTTTTGGAGTAGTTTGTCATTTCCTTCTCCAGCTCATTTTACAGATGAGGAAACTGAGGCAAAAAGGATTCAGTAGCTTTCCCAAGGTCACACAACTAGTCCGGTCTGAAGCTGGATTTGAACTTATGAAGATGAGTCTTGGCACTGTCTTGGCACTCTGTCTCCTGTACCACCCAGCTGCCCCTATACAGCGATAGAGTTGGCCTATGTGAGAGATGCCAAATATACAGTCCCCCACGCAGCATATGACCCACAACACTAGTGAGAAAATAAATAAAAATCCAGTAAAGCAAAGATAAGTTTAATATGTGCTTTTTTAAGAGTATTGGCAGCCTTTAGACAACCTTCTATACACCTACGTAGCTCCATTTCTATTTGAGTTTGACCCCACTGCTCTAAGTGACCTTTAAGGTACCTTCCAGTATTAAATCAGTGATAATAAGATATTATGTCTAGCCACAAAAGCCTTCCCAGAAGAGATCTGTGGTGCTTGGATCATTAGGAAATCTGGTGCCTAGAAATATCCGATCCCCAGTTATCCTTACTTGGAATGCTATGCAGAGTTGGTCCCTGGGCTAAGATTCTGTCTGGCTTGGTCTACATAGGTGAGATCCCTCTGTGGATCCTTCTAAAAATGACATAATTAAGGGGCAGCTAGGTGGTTTAGGGGATTGAGAACCAAAAGTAGAGATGAGAGATACTGAGTTCAAATCTGGCCTCAGATTCTTCTTAGCTGTGTGACCCTGGACAAGTCACTTAACCCTTATTGCCCAGACCTTACCACTCTTCTGTCTTGGAACCAATATACAGTATTGATTCTAAGATAAAAGGTAAGGGTTTTAGTAAAAATAAATGAAATAAATAAATAAAAAGCACAGAATCATGGCATTTAGAGTTAAAAGAATCTTAGAAACTATCCAGTCCACTCTTCATTGTTAAAAATAATAATAATAATTCATTCTACCCCATCCTATGATTTCATGGGTTTATTTTCCAGTGTAGACATCCCCTCTACTGATGCAACTCAACAACTCATTCCACCAGAATGTACGCTCTTGGAGGAGGAGGATTTTTTCCCCTTTCTTTGCCAGCACTTAGCACACTGCCCCACACTAGTACCTAATATTATTAGTGTTGTTCATCCTTCAATTTTGAAGAGGACCAATGACATCATGGTGATGTTTTGGGTGATGTTTTGACTTGTTCAAGAGTTGCATTTAAGTGAGGCAGAATTGCCCAGTCATCAATCTCACTCTCTCTTCCAGAGGCACTTGAGTCCAGTGGCAAGACAAAAATTAGGACAATTGGTAAAGTCCCAGGATGCAGTGGATGGCCGTGGCATCTTCAATGACTGACCACACTCTAAATGCTCCTGTAGGTTTTAAAATTAATATTCAATAACTATCATATTTTTAAAGTTTTATGAATAATAAAGTAAAAGAACTACCTAAACCCAGCCTGGTCATAAGAGAAGGGAGGGCATGGCTCACACTGAACTATATAAAAACGTGACCACACAAACGTGGTGGAGAGAGGAGAGGAATTCTGGGAAATACTGAAGATCTTCTAGGAGATGAAGTCCAAGGGTTCAAGATTCTAATTAATACACTCCACAGTGCCTGCTTCAACCATCTTCAAGGCCATTGGAACATATTGTTCTTATTTACCCATTCTAGAAAAGTCTTCACATTTTTGTTGACTGTGATTAACTATTATTTACAGCATTAGAAAGTTGCCTGGGGGCACTGAATGGTAAATAATTATAATAATGATGTTATTAAATTAATAGCTGACATTTGTATAGCTCCCTAAAGTTTATAAAAGACAGCCTAAAAATTCTTATTTGATCCTCACAATAGCCTTGGGGTGGTGGGTGTTATTATCATTCCCATTTTACAGATGAGGAAACTGATATAGAGGTCAAGTGACCTATTCAAGGTCACATAGCTAGTAAGAGTCTGAGGCTGGATTTGAACTTAAATCTTCCTGACTCTGTACTGCACTGTCTAGCTAGGACCAAAATCTGCATCTAGGAACATATATACTGATAAGAGTAAGTTGAAAAGTTTCATAGATGAAAGGAATTTCTTTAGTGGAAAATATGCCAACAAAATCATAGGTCCGTTTAAAAAAAAAGCATTATTTAAAATGAGAGTATTAGGATGAATGATTTCTAGGGTTCTTCCAGTATACATGCTCAAGTTTGTGTCAGGAACAGAATCTGAACACAGGTCTTTTTGATTCAGAGGCCAATACTCAATATGCATACTATACCTGCTGGCCTCTCAAAAATCCTTATAGCTGACATTTACATTATTACCTTAAGATTTACAACATAAAGAATATACATGGTCTCATTTGGTCTTCACAGTGGTATGGACCTATAATTATCAATTTCTTCATTTTATAAAAATTCAGAGAGGTTGCCCAAGCTCCCATATTAACCATAGCCAGGATTCTGACCAGCAACATCCTCATTGCCTAGATAAGGAAAGCAGAACCCAGAAAGAGGAAACAATTTGCCTAGGGCAGTGATGGTGAATCTTTTAGAGATGGAGTGCTGGGCCCTACCCCCTCCCCATCCCAGAGACCAAATATTGTATCCCTCCCCCCAGAGATCAAAGGCCCTTCCCAATTCCCTCCCTTACCCCACACAGGGGAAGGGGGAAGCACTCCCATTGGGCTGCTGAGTGGAGGAGTGGGTGAAGTGAGGAAGGTCCTCAAGGAATGTAGAGAGGAGGAGGGGAGTGGCCCAAGCCCTTTGCTCCCCTCCAGCAGCTCCTCTGCTGCCACCCACCTTATCCTCTGTGTGGTCCTATTGACTGATGGGTAGAGGGGTGGGAGATATAGAGAGCGGGAGGGGAGTAGCTCCACCTGAGTCTCTCTGCCTTTCTAGTAACAAACTGTGGGGGAAGGAAGGGAAGGCAGACACATGCCCACACAGAGTGCTCTGTGTGCCATCTTTGGCACTTGTGCCAGTAGTTCATCATCATTGGCCTAGGGTCACAAAAGGTAACCAAGCAGCAGAACCAGGGCTCTTTCTACTATGCCATTGCTCAAGAGAAGCAGCATGATACAATTGCTAACCCTGAAATCAGAAGACCTGAGTTCAAATCCTGATTCAAATTTACTAATTCTATGACCTTTAGCAAATTATTTCAACTGTCTCTCAGCTTGTTTCCTCTTGTATAAAATGGAGGTTACAAGACTTATACTGCTTCTCTCATGAGATTATTACCTTTTTTTTTTTAATCCTTACCTTCTGTCTTGGAATCAATACAGTGTATTGGTTCCAAGGCAGAAGAGTAATAAGGACTAGGCAATGGGGGTCAAGTGACTTGCCCAGGGTCACCCTAGACCTGGTTCTCAATCCACTGAGCCACCCAGCTGCCCTCTGTTTGTTTGTTTTTTACTAATGAATTTTGTTTTATTTTTTTTTAATATTTTGACAAGAACAATAACAAACCTTAAATTCAAATGAGCAAAAAGCAAAAAAAAAAAGAGCAAAAAGCAAAAAGATGGATTAATTTACAACAAAGTCTTCAACTTAAAATAGTAGCCCTTTTGTGTAGGCCCAAGGAGGCCAATAAGCTCCAGTTTAAACAGTAGGCTTGCACAATGAATTCATTTTCCTGCAGTTAGTGGCACAATCATATATAGGTTATATAACTCCTAAAGAGAAACCCCCATCTAGGAGTTCTGCAAAAAACAGTCCCAGGAATGACCTGAAATTCCTTTTCCAAGGTCACTCTTGAATTCAGTCACCAGTTATTTAGAAATCTATGTGACAAATACTTTGACATGGAAAAATATCACTTCGAATGAAGGGTTATTGCAAGGAAATTGCTTGATAAACCTTAACTTGTAACTGTATGATCTGGGGCAAGTCACTTAACCCCTCCCAGGCTCAATTTCCTCATCTGTAAAAATAAAGAAATTGGACTCTTTGACTTCTAAGGACCCTTCCAGCTTGAAATCTATAACTATATCCTTAAAGGGCCATAGCAATAGTATATGTATTATCATATATGTAATAAATAAAATATTATTTACATCCATACATGCATATATACATGCACATATGAGTTATACTTGTGTCTATACATATATATATATATATAAATATGTGAGCTGTATTCAATCATTCAGTTATGTCTGACTTTTTTTTTAAACACTTACCTTCCATCTTGGAATCAATACTGTGCATTGGCTCCAAGGCAGAAGAGTGGCTAGGCAATGGGGGTTACGTGACTTGCCCAGGGGCACACAGCTGGGAAGTGTCTGAGGCCAGATTTGAACCCAGGACCTCTCATCTCTAGGCCTGGATCTCCACCCAGCTGCTCTCTATGTCTGACTTTTCAAGACCCCATGGACCACAGCACACCAGGTTCTTCTACCCTCTACTGTTTCTCAAAGTCTGTCCAAGTTCACATTCATAGTTTCCATGGCACTAAAACTATCCATCTCATCCTCTGCCATCGCCTTTTCCTTTTGCCTTCAGTCTTTCCCCACATCAGGGAGTGTATGAGGTATACACACACATATTTATTTGTATACTCTCCAGGCTCATCCCAATAGCCCACTGGGGCTCTTTAACTTACATGCATATTTGTGACACAAAAGTGTACCCTCATGGGTCGACTCATGACACTAAGGGGCAAACACAGGCTGTGCTAGGAACAATGAATCAGTAGCTGGGGGAAGAGTTGAGCTCAAGGTCTAGAACGTTCTTCCCTTCCTTCAAAAATACCCATTCTCACTTCTCTAGCATGGAGCCCCCAAGGAGGTTCCCTACTTGACCTGCCTATCCTTACTCATACATTTTTCTCTACATTTAACACTACCTGCCCCAACCACCCAACACACACACACACACACACACACAGCCTGCTGCTATGCTTCCCTATCAGAAAGAGGGATTTGGAATCTCTGAAACGCAATTTCCTCACCTACTAAATGGGGAGCTGGAAGGGAGGAGGGAAGGAAAGTGGGAACAAATGAGTTCTTAAGTTTCCTTCCTGTTCTAAATTCTATGGTCAACCTACTGGCCTCACTCTTATCACATCTCATCCCCTCAGAGCCAAGTTTTTTCCTCCTCTGCTGACTACTCTTAGTGTGACCTTAGATAAATCACTTAACCTCTGTTGGCCTCAGTTTCCTCATCTGTAGATGTCGTCTGAGATTCCTTCTAGGTCCAAATCTTTGCTCATATGATCCTTAGGTACCATGATTGATCAGTTGGCAGATTAGAAATATATAAGGAAAATGTCTGAAGAGGTATCCATAAAGGGATATATAGCCAGGAAATATTCATGGAGGGGCAATTTATACCTTTAAAGATGCAGGACTGATGTTTTCTAGTGTCATCATTGGACTGTTCCCATGGGGCTTAGTCCATAATAGTCTATTTTTTTTAACCCTTACCTTCTGTCTTGGAGTCAATACTGTGTATTGGTTCCAAGGCAGAAGAGTGGTAAGAGCTAGGCAATGGGGGTCAAGTGACTTGCCCAGGGTCACACAACTGGGAAGTGTCTGAGGCCAAATTTGAACCCAAGAACTCCCATCTCTAGGCCTGACTCTCCATCCACTGAGCCACCCAGCTGCCCCTAGTCCATGATAGTCTTACCACTTCTGTGTTCAATCTCTGCTGACCATTGTTCCCTGTTGGTCTTGAGTCATTGCAATGAAATAGTGCTATAATGGTCCGCTGGTTGTTCTTCCAGGGATGGCTTCATTCAGCACAAAGTTAAAGAGCTTGTTACTTCCAGAATCTTCTTCAGCTCACTTTCTCAGCCAGGAAGCTATTTTTGCCTTAAAGGAGGATAGAGAGAGGCTCTTTTTTTGTGGTTACAGCTTTTTCAAACAAATAAAAACCCTTACACACCCAGTCATCAGTCTAGAAAAAAATGTTAGTAGATTTTCTTCCAATCATAGGAGAATAACTGTTTCTTTAGCCTTTGACTAAAATGGGACTTCTCTTTCGAGAAGGAAATTTCTGAATCCTCTTGAATCCCTACAGCTAACATACACCTTTAGGTTTCAACTTGTTTTTTTACATGTATTTCCTGCTCACCAATAACATAGTCTCTCTGAAGCAGAGGTTCTTATTCTTTTTGGTGCTGAAGCTTATAGATTCCTTCTGCTTTTAGAGGTAAGGAATATGTAGGATTACAAAGGAAATCAATTCTATTGAAATAGAGTTGTCAAAATATTCTTTAAAAAAACAAGTTTCTGGCTCCCAAGTTAAGAATTCCCAATCTGAGGAATCTCTGGCTTCAAGTCAGAAAGTCTATGTAATTTCCTGTTTGATTTTTATTTGCTAAACTCTATCTAGTTAGTGTTCTTTGAGGGGCTTTTCTTCCAGCAAATTGCCAAGGTTTCCTTAATTTGACTATTTAAAGATACAGGACTATTAATATCTTTTGGTGGCATCACTGGACTCTTCCCAGGGGTCTTAGGTCATGATGGTCTTACCTAAGATTCTATGTTAAATCTTGTTCGCTGTTGGTTTTGAGTACTTGACTTTTTAACTTGTAACCTTCAATTCAATTGTGCTGTAAGAAAGGATACAAAGGAAACTTTCAGAAAAGTCTAGAAAGATTTGTATGACGCAAAAAGAAATGAGCAAAACCAGGAGAAAAATGTATACAAAAATAACCACATTATAAAGACAAACAATTTAGAAGGATTTAGGTACTCTGATCAATGCAAAGATCAACAATGTTTCTAGAGGACAGAGGATGAAGCATGCTACCTGCTACCTACCTCCTGACAGAAAAGTAATGGATTTATGGTGGAAAATGAGACATATAAGTTTTGGGACATGATATAAAGGGAATTTTTAAATTTCTTTTTATTCCTTCTGCAACTTCTGGTAAACTGAAAGCCTGTCTTCTCATTTGACCAAAACCTGACTTTAGGCACATGAAAATTTACTTAAAGTCTTAAGCATTCCTTAAACAAAAAGAGAGGGATAGATTTTCAAGTCTCTAACTACGTGGAAATCTCTTCTTCTTTTAGTCTATTTGTGAACCCTCTGAAAGTGGTTTCGATCTGTAACCTGACTTAATTTACCTTTACATTTTATTTAATGAAGTTTGTTTCCTTAGGGACTCTGAAATTATGACTCTTAAGTCTGTTCAACTTTTATAGCACTGAAGGATGTTATTATGGATCTATCTTTTCTTTAACTTTTATGACCGGGGTGATGAACAAGAATGCAATATGTAAAAGAATTATTTATCTGTCACTCTGATGTACTTTCATCTGTAAGCTGGCTTATTAGAATCCTAATGATTGTTCAGGTTTATTTTTTCTCTAAGGCTTGAAATGATGCTTGAATATAAATAATAAAATCTAGGTTTTTACCTCTATAATTTCTACATCGTGGTAAGTATATCTTGGCAGCAGCCACCTATCACATGAACTCAAAAAGAATATATACCTCTCTCATAACAATGGTGTGAGAATTTGTTTTGCTTGACTATGCATATTTTGTTTTGACTTTTTTTAATTGGAGGCAGGAAGGTTGGAGCACTTGTTCACTGAAAAAATTGTTAAATGATTTTTTAAATTGTGTCATTTAGATAGAGGTGTGATGGTACTGGCTCTAGAGTGCCTTTTGTTAAATTTTCCATGTACCTAGACTTCAGAAAGTGATGGAAAAAATGTTAGTAATGCAAATTGAACTGAAAACGTGTCTTGTGTATATTTTTTTCCCCAGAGAGCTGGTTGTTAAACACTTACCAGCATATCCTTGCCCTGAGCAGGCCCACTAAGTGAATCACAGTCTCTCCCTATCCAAAGTCCTCCAGTTTGCTTTCCCTTGCAAATGGGAGCTGGTGAAGGCTCTGAAACAGAGGTATAGTCATTGTGTTTCCAAGTTCAAACTGGATTTCTGGTCTGTATATGTGGCTTGAAAACCATTCTAGACTTTAAGGTAGCATTTATTAACCAATAAAAGAGTCCTAAAGGTGGAGATTTTCTTGGTATTGGTAATATCCCCTATGATGTCACAAAGGTAAGTCAAAGACAGAACTCTGTGTTTACCTAAGTATGTTATACAGATCAAGTACCAAAATTCCAAGTGTTCTCTAATATTGTCTGACTCCTTTGACCCAGCAATCCCATTACTAGGTTTATATCTCAAAGAGCCAAAGAACAAAAAGGGGAAGGACATATATATATATATATATATGTTATAAAAAGTATATATATATATATATGTTATAAAAAGTATATATATATATACACAACAATATTGAAAACAGCTCATTTTGTGGGGACAAAGAATTGGAAAATGAAGGGATATCCATCAATTGGGCAATGGCTGAGTAAATTGTAGAATATGATTGTAACTATTATGCTGTAAGAAATGGCAGGCGGGAGGAGCTCAGAAAAACCTGGAAAGACTTACATGAACTGAAACAGAATGAAGTAAGCAGAACCAGGAGGACACTGTACACAGTGACAGGAATACTATAGAATGAGCAAGTGTGAATAACTTAGCTAGCAATACAATGATCCAAAATAACCCCAAAGGATTCATGATTAAAAAAAAAATGCCATCTGCTTCCAGGGAAAGAACTGATGGAGTCTGAATCTAGATCAAAGAATACTTTCTTCATTTTCTCAATTTTTTTTTTGTTCAAGTTTCCTTCCACAAAAGAATTTACAAGGGAAAATGTTTTATGTGATTGCACATGTAAAACCTATGTCAGATTGATCACCATCTTAGTGGAATGGGGGAGAGGGAGAAAATTTAAGACTCAAAATTCTTTTTAAAATGTGAGAAACTTTTATAATTAGAGAAAAAATTAAATATATTTTTTTCTTTACTCTTGGTATGTTGTTCAGGGATGTCTTATTTTCCATGACCACATTTGGGGTTTTCTTGGCAGAGATCCTAATGTGGTTTACCATTTCCTTCTCCAGCTCACTTTACAGGTGAGGAAACTGAGGCAGAGTTAAGTGACTCACTCAGAGTAACATATCTTCCCCGCACCAACTAGCTGAGTGATAAAAAAGTAAGTCCCCCAATCTTTCTGAGCTTCAGTTCTTGCAAATGACCATAAGCATGGCACCAGAGTTGTTGAGGATTGAATGAGATAATATATTCAAAGTGCTTTGCATCTGCAAATCTATTTGCAAAGTCAAATCTATTTGCTATTGATGAAAAATTGGGCCCTTCTTGTCCTCTCTCTCTCTCTCTCTCTCTCTCTCTCTCTCTCTCTCTCTCTCTCTCTCTCTCTCTCTCTCTCTCATCCTTACCTTCTTTCTGTCTTAGAATCAATATTAAATAATGATAAAAGCTAGGTAATTAGAGTTAAGTGACTTGTCCAAGGTCACACAGCTAAGAAGTTTCTGAGACCAGATTTGAATGCTGGACTTTCTGTCTCCAATCCTATCTCTATTCACTGAGCCATCTAACTGTCCCCTGTATTTTCTTTTAATACGAATGAGTAGAATGTGTATCAGTGGAAGAGAGAAGGAAGAGCATTCAAGGCCATGAAGAAATGGGACTGCACCACTTGGGAAGAGAAAGAGATGAGTTAGGGAACCAGCCTCTGGCCACAAGGCTCCAATCTCACCCCAGCAACAAAGAAACCAGAATTCTAGTCTGACGGGTGTTCAAAGGTCACTGCTGATTCTGTCCCTGGAAACTGAAAATGAAACCCAGATGGCTTTTGTCCTGAGGAAGCAGGTCATACTGGTTGCATCAATTTAGTGAAAGCTCTCCACTCTAGAGCAACCCTTGGCCCCCATTTCTCACCTGCCTTGCTTGAAGCCCAAGGCACCAGGTGCACAGGGCTTAGATCTCCTTACAAAAGGCTCAGGCTTGGGGATGAGAAAACTGGGCAAGGAAAAACACCCTCTTCTAAAGCAGCTCCAGTGATTACATTCTTCCGTAGCTGCCTATAGCCATTAATAAGTCAATGATCAGTCAACAGACATTTATTGTTCACTGTATGCCTGCTTTGGGCTAAACCTGAAGATATAAAGAAAAGCAAAAACAGTCTCTGCCCGTAAAGAACTATAGAAAACATTATCACATGGAGCAGATAATAATATTATTTATTGCTATGAAAGTTCCTTGGTGGGTTGTAGGGTAGCAAGGTCAGCAAGAATAAATCCTGTTCCTCAGTGGGGTAGCAAGATAGCCCAATGGATAGAGCCCCAAGTCTGGAGCCAGGAGGTCCTGAGTTCAAATCTGGCCTCACACACTTCCTAGCTATGTGACCCTGGGTAAGACATAACCCCAATTTTCTAGCTCTTACCACTCTTCTACCTTGAACCAATACACAGTTTTGAAGAAGGTATGATTTTTTTTTCAAATTCTGCTCTTCAGACAGGTGGTCAGGGGGCCCCTTCTCTTGCTGAGCCTATTGTTGAATAGAAAATTGGCTTACAATGAAGAGCCAGGGGAGAGGGAACAAAAGGGAGAGGGAACAAAAGTGAGTGGCCCCTGAGAGGGCTCAAGTTTTCATCTTAGCCCATTTTCCCTCTCCTGATCCATTGTGGGCATTTGGAGTGACAAATTGAATGCCACTAGAATAGGGACTGGGATGTAGGCCAAGGAAACTGATAAGATCCTGCAAGAGAGGACAAGAAGAAAGGAGAAGGACATCCATGGAGGCATTCAGGTGGCAGCAAGATTGGTCAGAGATCCTAGAGAGGGGATTACTATTTATTTACAAATTGACCTAGGCCCATGGTGGCAAACCTATGGCTACATGTGCCAGAGGGGGGGCACTCAGATTCCTCTCTGTAGGCACATGCACCATTGCCCCAGCATGGAGTTTGCCAGAGTTCCTTACCAGAAAGCCAGAGAGACACAGAGCCAGGCTGCTCCCCTCCCTATCTCCATGAGCACCTGAGGATATCACCTGCTCCTCTAAAAGGTTCACCATCACTGGACTAGGTGATTTCTGAGGTTCCTTTCCAGTTCTAAAGATTCTGTGGTTTTTAGAAGAAACAAAAGAACTGGAGAGGGTATAAGGAGAGAGAGAAAAGAAGAAGAAGGAGAGGGTAGAAAAGAAGGGGGGAAAGGAAGTAGAGTGGAAAAAGGAAGGTAAACAGAGGAGAAGAGACAGGAGGGTTAAAAAGGAAAGGAAGGAGAGGAAGGAAGTCTAGTAGGTTTGAGCCCTGGGGAAAAGGCAAAGGTTGCCTCAGTGTCCCCTCTTTTCCCTTTCTCTAGCCTCTCCCAGATTTATTTCCTTCCCTTCTGGCACACTTTATGTTCTTTTTTATCCCTGTACTTCTTTCTGGTCTAGATCCCATATGATTATTCACACTAAGGTGCTGAGGATTTAAGGCCTTTTCCCCTCTTCTCAGGGGCCATTCGTATTTTTCAAAGGGAAAGTGAAAAGCCAGACCCAAAAAAATGAATGGCGATCTCTAAGTAGCAATAGAACTTCCTTCTATCCCTCTTATAGTCTTTGGACTGGAGCCAGCAGGCATTTGGCCAACTGAACCTCCCGGTCTAGAGACAATGACTGAATCCTGGGCCTGGGCCTGATTTAGAGGATAAAGAATAAGAAGGAAATGTGAGGATTATTTAGTCTCAGAATTTAAGCTCTCCTGGCTCCCCCCTAGACTTTTCCACTGTATTCTCCAAGGAACCCCAATGGCCACTCATTCCTATCTCTAGATGAACAAAAATCCCTTCTGCAATACCTCCAAGAGGTCCTTCTGTCTTTTCTTGAAAATCTCCAATTTTCACCCAGACACCTCCCCAAGCAAAGCGTCTTACTTTTTTTTTTTAAACCTATATTATCTTTCTTAGAATCATTACAAAGTATCAGTTCCAAGGCAGAAGAGAGGTAAGGGCTGGGCAATTGGGGTTAAGTAACTTGACCAGGGTCACACAGCTAGGAAATACCATCCTGCTTTTGAATAGCTTTGTTAGAAAGTCATTCTTCCAGTCAAACCTAAATCTTTGTGCCATCCCCAGAGAACCAAGCAGAACAAGTCATCTTTTTTTTTTTAATTTTTATCTTTATTTTATTTTAATAAAAAAATTTCCACATAGGTTTTCCAAACTCTTATGATCCATATTATCTCCCTCCCTTCTCCCCTGCCCCCTTCCTGGAGTTGGTGAGCAATTCAATCTGAGCTATACATGTATTATCACGCAAAACCTATCTCCATATTATTCACCTTGACAAGTGAATAATCTTGTAAAACTAAAATCCCAAATCATATATTCAAATAAACAAGTGATAAATTGTATGTTCTCATCTGCATTCTGACTCCAACAGTTCTTCCTCTAGAGATGGGCAGCATTCTTTATCACAAATCCCTCAGAATTGTCCTGGATCCTTGTATTGTTGGAGTTGCTAAGGCTCTCATTCCACAGTATTCCTGTTACTATGTACAACATTCTCCTGGTTCTGCTTTTTTCACTCTGCATCAGTTCACCGAGGTCTTTCCAGCTCTTTCTGAAATCATCCCAGAACCAGTCTAGTCTTCTCCAGGCTTTACATCCCCGGCTCCTTCAACAGAGCACCTCATCATAGTCATAGCCCTGATGAACTTGTGTGACAGCGAGGTGACACAGTATAGAGTGCTAGTCTTAGAGTTTAAAGGCACTCTCAAGCTCTTGCTAGGTTTGTGACCATGGACAAGTCATTTGACTTTTGCCTCAGTTTCCTCATCTGTAAATATGGAGTTAATAATAGTGCCTACCTATAGCCTCTTCCCAGGATTATTTGAAGATTGAATGGGATAACGGTTGTAAAATAATTTACAAATCCTAAAGTGTGATAAAGTTGCTATTGCCAATGCCCTTCCTAAAATGACTGGACCCAATGCACCAGGTGTGATCCGACTTTAGGGTAGAATATGGCGACTATCACTTTCCCTATTCTGTATTGTACATGCCCAAGATTGTACAAGGTCGCCATATTAGGTGCTTTACAAATACTGCTTGATATTCGATTGGGAGGAGGATGCCCCATTTTGTCATCCCCATTTTACAGCTGAAGAGACTGAGGCAAGCAGAGGTTAAATGCTTTACAGGATCACATATCTAGTAAGCATCTGAGGCTACATCTGAACTCAGGTCTTCTCAGCTCCAACTCCAACATCCTATCCACCATGCTGCCTGCAGAGTCCATAGAACTGTTTCATGTGAACTTGTCGAGAATGGCTTCTGTCTTATGTCTGTGATGTTGCTTGTCTGAACCCAGACCATAAAACAGCATTTAGCCCTACAGAAATTCTCCTTCTTCGGTGCAGCTTAAGCTTCTAGCCTTTGTGTATCTTCCTCACTTTGTTATACTGCAGCTATGGGAGTCCTCAGCAAACCTGATAAGAATCCCGATGCCTTTATCCAGGTCACTGATAAAACACCGAAGAACACAGGTCTCTGGGACCCAACGCGGGAGACTTCTTTTCAAACGGATGGGAGAACCATGAAAGCTGTCAGCTGCTGCACCTCTGAGAGCTGATTCCCGTTGCTAAGCGCCCGCTGGCCGGCACCAAGCTCAGCTCTAGGATGCTAGGATACTAGGATGCTAGGATGCTACAGGCAAACTAGGTTCCTTCTGCTGCTCCCCTGGAGAAAATCCAGAAAGTAGGTGCCCCCACAGCCCGCCAGGCAATTAAACCCCCTCTTTGGTGGGGCGGGGCTATCTTCTCTTTCCATTGTTTTTTAGCTTTTCCTTATCTCTAAAATTGTCATTGCTAATGAGACACTTGACACTAATTGCCCCCAGAAAGCCAAGGAAGTATTACTAGCCTCTGAGTGGAAGGCTTAATTGCTACTGGGGGTCCCTGGTCCTTCCATCTGATAGTTGTGGGAAGAGAAACTGAACTGTGCTCAAGGGGGGAAGTATGGACAGGAGATGAGAAGAGAGCCAAGATTCCAATGGCCAAAGGACATGGGAAAGGTAAAGAATTATCCCCTCGTGTCCAGGGGAAATCAGGCAAACTTCCCAGACTCAGGCTCATTTCTTTACTATTTCCAGTATATATGTGCCATATTGTGCTTTTTGCCCCAACCTGGGATAGATTAGCTCTTCTTTCTTCAATTGTACCTAAACTCTCAAATCCCACTTCTTCCAAGAAGCCCCTCCTGACTGCTCCAGCCCACCTTACTGGATCTCTTCTCTAAATGTCTGTTGGACAGTTCACCCACACTCAATATTACATTTTGAGGTTCTCTATGTTTCATATGTTCATATCTTATATCCCTAATCAGAGAGTAAACTCCTTGAGGCCAGGGCTTTTATATACATGCCTATATTTTACATGTATGTGTACATGTGTATATTAGGAAATCCCTGTCTCACATACACATATATAAACACATCTATGAATATATAATATACACAATAAATATGTATGTGTATATATTTTATATTCATGTATACATGTGTATACTATAAAAGTCCTGTCTTGTCTATGTGCACCTATGGCTATATGACATGCAGAAATAAAATATACATGCATGCACGTGTTTTACACATATGTATACCTGTGTGTATAGTATGAAATCCCTGCCTCATAGGTACATGCAAACCCATACACCTATGAATAGATTTTATATCTATATAAAATAGCCATGCCTATACTTTACACGTATGTATACCTGTGTGTGTTATAAAATCCCTATCTCATATGTACACAAATAAACATATATACCTACAAATATATAAAAGAATATGTGCACATAAATATATGTATATGTTTATATAAATGTATGTCATATTCTTATATATTCATATATTTTATGTATGTGTTTATGTGTATATTTGCATATATTTATATGTGTGTATATGGATGTACACTTATTTGTATCTATACACGTATATGTGTATATATTTGGATGAATGGATGGATGGATGGATGGATATTTGTATAGGGCAGCTAGGTGACTCAGTGGATAGAGTCCCTAGCCTGGAGTCAGGAAGACTCATCTTCATGGGTTCAAATGCACCCTCAGACACTTCCCAGCTGTGTGACCCTAGGCAAGCCACTTCACCCTTAATTGCCTCAATTTCCTCATCCATCAAATGAGTTGGAGGAGGAAATAGAAAGCTAGCCATGAAGAGTCCATCAGGACTGAATAACAACAGATATCTTTGGGTACATATACATATACATATACACATAGAAAGGACCTTATGATATCTACATATATACATATAAAAAACAGAGGAGGACAACTGGGATTGGAGTTAGAAGACCTGGTTTTGAATTCTGGGTCTATTGCTTATTAGCTCTGTGTTGTTGGATGCATCATTTCACTGTCAATTTGTTCCTTTGTACCTCAGTTTCCCCATCTGTAAAATTATTTGTACAACCTAAGTTATAGGGCTGTTGTCAGGCTCAAACAAGCTGTTTGGGGTTCTTTTGGAGGGGCGGGGTTAAGTGGTGGGAAGGAAGTGATTGGACCTGTAATTTTAGCTGTGAGGAACTTCATGACCTCCAGCATTCAGATCAGCTACTTATTGAGGCAACTAAGTTGCACAGTGGTTAGAGCACTGGCTCGGGAGTCAAGAAGATCTAAGAACAAACCCTGTCTCAGACATTTACCTAGTTGCATTACCCTGGGCAAATCACTTAATCTCTACCACAGTTTCCTCAATTATAAAATGAGAATCAGAATAGCTCCTACCTCTCAGGATTGTTTTGAGTACCAAATAAGGATGAGCAAATAAAAATGAGCATCAAATGACACAAATATTAGTAAAGCACTCAGTACAGTGCCTGGCACACAATAGGAGCTGCTTAAATGCTAGCTATTGTTATTATCATATTAAATTTGATGAGTATCAAATGATACAAATACTAGTAAAGCACTCAGCACAGTGCCCAGCACACAGTAGGTGCTGCTTAAATGCTAGCTATTATTATTATTATATTAAATTTGATAGGGATCAAATTATATAAATATTTGTAAAACACAGCACACTACCTGGCATGCAGTAGGTGATACTTAAGTGCTAGCTCTTATTATTATATTAAATTTGATGAGGATCAAATTATACAAATATTTGTAAAGCACAGTGCTTGGCACCATAGTAGGTGCTGCTTAAATGCTAGCTAATATTATCATCATCATCATCAGTAACTTAGAATATGAGGGAGTTGCCTGGGACATTTAGAGGTTAAATGACTTACCTGTGGTCACACAACAAACGACACAACATGTCGTGTGTTTTTGCAAACCTTAAAGTGCTATATAAGTGCCAGCTTTGACTTTTATTCCTAGACCTCCCACTGGGGCCTCAGTGCTGAACAGGAAGCTCAATGAACACTTGAACTGAATTATTTCTGCTCATTTTTCAGCCTGCCTTAGTTATCCACTCTCGCATTTCGAAGGTCCGTCATTGTCACTGGGATACTGTGGGAGGTCATCGCCTCTCAGGCCAGGTTCTTTCTCCCTGACACCAAAGCATGTTTTTAAGCAAAAACAGCCTGGAGGAGAGAAGGCTTCAGCTAAAATCTGGGCACTTCTGCCATGCTCCCCAAACACACTGCCAAAAACCTGGCCTGAGCTGGAAGGGACCTAAGAACATCTCTGGTCCAGGGAAGTAACTAAGGCAGGGCAGTAGGAGCTTTCTTTATTCCAGGAGCCTGCATGAGGAGAAGGGCTCTTCCCATAGAAGCCCTTCCTCTCCGTGGGGTGGTGCCCTGGGAGTTAAAATCTAGTCTCAGACATTTGTAAATCTGGCCTCAGATACTTCCTAGCTGCATGACCCTGGGCAAGTCACTTAATCTGTTTGCCTCATTTTCCTCATCTATAAAATGGGGATAATAATAGTCCCTGCTTTCTTGATACTATTTGTAAAGAGTTCAGTATAGTGCCTGGCACTTATTAAGCACTAGATAAATATCACCTATTGTTATAATAATAGTTATTATTATTTTTTAAACCCTTACCTTCTGTCTTAGATACTATAGTATGTAAGTACTCAGTATAGTACCATATAGCATACAGTATCTAACTACTAAGTATTGGTTTCAAGGCAGAAGAGCAGTAAGGACTAGGCAATTGGGGTATAAAGGACTTGCCCAGGATCACCCAGGCTAAATTTGAACCCAGGACCGCTTGTCTCTATCCTCTCAATCCACTACCCCCTACAAATACTTTTTTGCCATCAGATTTTAAAATTCCTTGCTATGCCTCTAATCCAGACTAGCTTGTACCTGAACAGGTATCCCTTTATCCTTGGTTTTAAGCCCCTTTCTATCAGAGAAGCAGGGTAGCTAGCCTCCCAAGGCAGGAAAACCTGAGTTCAAAAATCCTGCTTCTGACAGAGGGCAGCTTGCATGAACCTAAGCAATCCACCTAACCTTTAGGCGGATGACTAATTTATGATCTCTCTCAAGCTATAAACAGTGTAAAGAAGTTTTGTGGGTTGTTTCCTTTATTTTTTGTTTTGCTTGGATAGAGGGAATTTCCTCACTGGCAGTTCCCCTATGCCAATGAAATCATGGGATAAGAAGATCATAGATAGCTGCAAGGGACCTTAGAGACTAAGTCCAACCCCCTTAATTTTATAGATGGGTAAACGGAGGTACAGATCATTTAAGTGACTTGCCTAGGGCTGTTCAACTAGTGACAGTCGCTTTTTTTTAACTGAATGGTACTTTATTTCAGTGCAAGCACACAAGCCAAAATAAAGATTCAGGGTCTGAGTTCGAGGAAGTATTCTTCATTCAGACCATGTTTTGTTCCTCCATATAAAATGTGTGAACTCAGCTAGGAAGTATCTGTGGCCACATTTGAATCCACAACCTTCCATCTCTAGACCTGGCCCTATCTGCTGAGCCATTTAGCTGCCCCAATTGCCTCAAATTAAAAAAATAAAATTCTGATGCTTTTGGTGTTGCCTAGGGTTAGAGTTAGGAAGTGTCTGAGCCAAATTTGAAGCCAGGACTTTCCATCTCCAGGCCTGGCTATACAATGAGCCACCCAGCTGCCCCTGCTCCCCCTCTTCTGACATATGTCCTCCACCCAGGATGTTGTGGGGAGAGGGGATAGATAGGACCCCTCAGAGTGAGCAGGCAGCAGAGGCTGGCCTCCTAATGAGCTGCCTTGGGCCTCAGGGCAGCTGTGGGGTGAGTCACACTCCTCAATAGTTGCCAAGTTAGTCACTGACCCGGAGACAGGATTTCACTGCTGGGGATGTGGGGGAGTGAAGGGGGCTGGTTAGGCACTCTTGTATAATCCTCTTCCCTCATCCCTTCCCACATCACTCTCCTGGGTTTTTCTCATACTAGATCTCGGCCTCAGCCTCTTTTCCTCCTCTATACTATGTCAGCCCCTGTCCCCTTCTGCTACGTCTTTATCTCCTCCTCCTGAAACTCGAAACCTTCTCTTTCTTCTCCCCTTCTCTTTCCTTCTTTTCTTTTCCCCTTTTATTGTTGCTGTTGTCATTTTGTCAGTCATGTCTGACTCTTTATGACTCCATTTGGGGTTTTCTTGGCAAAGATACTAGAGTGGTTTGTCATTTCTTTCTCTAGTTTATTTGATGGATGAGGAAACTGAGGCAGACAGGGTAAACTGGTTTGCCATTTCCTTCTCCAGCTCATGTGACAGATGAGGAAACTGAGGTAAATAGGGTGAAGTGATTTGCAAAAAGTCATATAGCTGGTTTGCTATTTCTTTCTCCAGCTCATGTGAAAGATAAGGAAACTGAGGCAAATAGGGTGAAATGACTTACAAAAAGTCATATATCTGGTTTTTCATTTCCTTCTCCAGCTCATGTAACAGATGAAGAAACTGAGGCAAACAGAGTAAAGTGACCTGCCCAGGGTCACAGTTAGCAAGTGGCTTAAGGTGGATTTGAACCCATGAAGAAGGGTCTTCCTGACTCCAGGCTCAGTGCTCTCTTCATTGTGCCACCATTTCATCCTCTACATGTTGTGTTTGTACCTGAAGGTTGTCTTCCTCATTAGATGGTGAGCTCCTAAGAGAAGGGAATGGTTTTTATTTTTTGCTTTCTTTTTTTTACTTTTTAAGGTTTCTTTGTACCCAGGACCAGGAACATAATAGGCAAAGTTCCTCACTTTAAGTATTCTCTGCTGTCTCCTTTTATCTCTTGAGACCTTTCCCCTCTATTTTTAATCGTATCTGCTCCCATTTCACTATCTCCCTTCCTTGTTCCTCTCCTCACCCTCTTTCCTGGAACCCAGGAGGTCAGTGGGTCAGCAGCATAGAGAGCCCTATGTTGAGTTCTGGGTATGTGTATTGGGGGAGGGGTGGAGAGAAAGGGCCCACAGTACAAAGGAAAAGAGAAAAACGCCCTATTTTAGAGCTCAGAAATGTTCAAGAGGCCCCTCTTTGGGCTGAGTCTGTTTTCTGAGAGCCAACAGGCTACATAGTTCTTAAATCCATTTTTTCTCCCTCCTACTTCCTCCCATATAACTTAAAAAGAGGGAAAAAATTCTTGTTAAAAATATACAGAGGGGGGCAGCTGGGTAGCTCAGTGGATGGAGAGCCAGGCCTAGAGACGGGAGGTCCTAGGTTCAAATCTAGCCTCAGACACTTCCCAGATGTGTGACCCTGGGCAAGTCACTTGACCCCCATTGCCTAGCCCTTCCCACTCTTCTGCCTTGGAGCCAATACACAGTATTGACTCCAAGACAGAAGGTAAGGGTTTAAAAAAAAAAAAATATATATATATATATATATACATACAGAGTCGAGGCAGCTAAGTGACTTGGTGGATCCAGAGCCAGACCTGGACATGGGAGGTCCTGGGTTCAAATTTGACCTCAGATACTTTCTAACTGTGTGACCCTGGGCAAGTCACTTAATTCCCATTGCCTTCCTCCTTTTCTGCCTTGGAACTGATACTTAGTATTGCTTCTCAAACAGAAAGTAAAGGTTTAAAAAAAAGTGTGCGTGTATTAAAAAATGTACATACACATATATAAATGTATGTATGAACATCTATAAATTATTTATTATATTTCATATTATTATATATTAGATATTATAAATATATTATATGTTTATATATAAATATAAATGTAAATAGTAAATAAATTTTCATCATAGTTCAGTCAGTACAGTCATGCCCAATCAGAGTTCTTTATTACTTTTTGGTTGTACTTGACTCTTTGTGACACCATTTGGGGGTTTTATTGGCAAAGATACATGAATGGTTTGTCATTTCCTTCTCTAGCTCACTTTAAAGATGAAGAAACCGAGGCAGACAGGGTTGGGTGACTTGCCCAGGGTCACACAGCTGGCTGGTGTCTGAGACTGGACTTGAACTCAGGGCTCCCTGACTCCAGGTCAGGAACTCTCCCCACTTTGCACTAGAGTTCTTACATCACTGAAATGTGTTTAATTTCGCGGCACTGTTTTTATTATATCCCTCGTTTTCCTGGTTCTGCCCCTTTCCTTTTCTTCAGTGTCCAAGCCCGCTGTGGCCTTTCGCTTCTCTAGGATCCTCTTGAGATGACCATCCCATGCCTACCCCTTCAGGGTCCTTCACGCTTCCTCATCAACTCCACAGCAGGGGCCGCTCCCCAGCACCCCCAGTCCTCTCCTCTATCCACGCTAGTACAGGCTGAGTGTCTTGGCATCATCGAACGATTCCTTCTGACCCTAGAATGACCGAGAAGCTGTCAAGGTGGGGCGGTGTTGCTTTATTCCTCCACACGGGCAGAAAAACAAACATTCCAGGCGGGCTTCTGCCTCCCTTTAACCTGAATCGTTGACATCATGCCCCAGCCCTCTGGCGTCTGGCCCAGCCGCCTCAGCTGTACCGGAGAGAGGTTTCCATCGGCTAGCACACCTGGCAGAGGGACTCGGCATCCGTGCCCCTTGCTCTGTGATCTACCTGAGGCTCGGTTTCCTCCTCTGTAGAATGGCTTTCCTCCTAGAGAGGAGGGAAGCAAGCCTGAAAGTACTCCAGAAATGTGGACCAGAATTATATTACTGAAGCCATCGCAAGGGCAGACCCAAAGTGGGAGGAAAACTGGTTGTCGCTAAATGCTATGAAGCGAGGAGCCCTTTGCACAAAGACCTTTTCCCTAGTGGATCCACCACCATATTGGAAACTCTATTATTCCCATTGCTTCTGCAGGAGGCATAGCCAAGAAGAAACATCCTTAAGGGCTTATAACACTGTTAATGTCTGGGGCAAGAAGAACATTGATCACTGGGAAAATTCCCTGGATTCCATTCCATTCAGTTCAGTTCAATTGATTATGAGCAGTTTTTAAAACGATAAACCCCTACCTTCCATCTTGGAATTAAGACTGTGTATTGGTTCCAAGGCAAAAGAGCAATGAGGACTAGGCAATGGGGATTAAGTGACTTGCCCAGGGTCACACATCTAGGAAATGTCCGAGGCCAGTCAAAGATTGAAGCTCTTTCTTTCTTTTCTTTTCTTTAATACTGTGTATTTTTTTAATATTGTGTATTGGTCTCAAGGCAGAAAAGTGGTAAGGGCTAGGCAATGAGGATTAAATGACTTGCCCAGGGTCACACAGCTAGGAAATGTCTGAGGCCAGTCAAAGATTGAAGCTCTTTCTTTCTTTTCTTTTCTTTAATACTGTGTATTTTTTTTAATATTGTGTATTGGTCTCAAGGCAGAAGAGTGGTAAGGGCTAGGCAATGAGGATTAAATGACTTGCCCAGGGTCACACAGATAGGAAGTGTCTGAGGTCATATTTGAACCCAGGAAGTGAGTCTTCCTGACTTTAGACCCAGCACTACTTATCCACTGCGCCATTCCCCACTCGCCACTCCCCACCCCTGAGAGTTATATTTGAATTTGTCTTTCTAACTCCAGGCCCCACCGTTCTATCCTCTCCATGCAGGGCTGTCCTTTAGGGAATCAGTTTGGCAAGGGTGTCAAAGGCTTCCCAGAAGGCAGTGGCTTCACCCAACGAGGACACCCAGCACAGAGTGACAGGTTTTAGCTTGCTGTCTCTCCCATTTACTGGAAGCTCCTTGAGGGCAGACACGGGGGTTTTTTGCCCTTTTTTATTCCTAGCACTTAGCACAGTGTTTGGCACACAGTAGGAGCTTAATAAATGTGTATTTACAAACAAATAAAAGCAAGATTACCTGCCAGAGTTGTCAGATGGAGCAGAGATACAGAGCTGGGGGCTGGGCCTGCAACAGGAACAGGAGCTCACACTTGCCAGTGGGCTGTACCCAGTTGTGTATTGGGAGGAAGCATTTGATTCCCTCTTATCATTCACTTTGTTTTGCGTCCTAATTAAATGCCTTTGCTATTAGATTAGTGACTCTTACTGTGCCCTGGTAATAGGACCAAAGCTATAATTTGCACAGTAGACAGCTAGGATATAATAGGGAAAAGCAAGGAACAACAAAGCCAGAGTTCTCAGGGACTACACCGGGGCTGGTGGTTGTATCACTTCCATTTATATCACTGTGTCTCCAGAAGGTCCCTGTGAAAATTCAAGAAACTGACCTGGAAGGTACCACTCTAACAACTCAGCTTTTTCAGATGAGTTAGCAGAGAATTAAGATCCAGAGAGAAGATGAAAATAGAATAGGTAATGCCCCCAAACAGAGGCAGCTGTGGCTCAGTGGCTAAAAGCACTGGGTCTGGAATAAGAAAGATCCAAGTTCAAATCCAGTCTTAGACACCTCCTAGCTGTGTGACCCTGGGTAAGTCACTTCACCTCTGCATGTCTGGGAGGTAGCTTAGGTGGAGAAAGTGGAGAAAGTGCTGGGTCTGGAATCAAGAGAGACCTGAGTTCAAATCCAGCCTCAGACACCTCCTAGCTGTGTGCTTAACTTCTCACAAAAGCATACCCTGGAGAAGGAAATGGCAAACCACTCCAGCATCTTTGCCAAGAAAACCCCATGGCCCATGGGGTCAGTGAAGAATCAGACAGGAGTAAACAACAATTCCCCAAACACAATAGTGTTAGCCTTGTTAAGGAATTTAGAGCTCTTCTAGTCTAACCTTATTTTAAAGCTGAGAAAATTAACTGAAGCCAAGAAAAAGGGAGTGATTTGCCCGGCCAGGGTCATCTGGCTTGTTGTTGGCAAAGTCAGAACTCAAAGTCGGGTCTTCTGACTCTAAAGTCAGCAACTGTTCCCACTCTGACCTGCTTGGTGTAACCCAGCAAGGCCAAAGGATGAGTAATGGGCACTTTCCACTCTGGCCAGTTCTATAGCATTCAGGACTGGCAGGAGATCAGGACGGGAGATGGAAGGAAGCTGAGGAATGTCCAGCCCCAGTGAGAGGACAGGAAGCCAAGAAGAAGCAGGAAAATGGGATGGGTGCCTCCCTCCCTCTGTTCTGCAACCAGCCTGGAAATGCTCAGGGGAGGGAGGAAGGAAAGAGAAAGAAAAAAATGAAAGGAGGGAAAGAAGAAGAAGGGAGGGGAGGGAGAAGGCAAGGAGTTGGATAAATAAGGAGGAAGGTGAAGATCGGAGGGAATTGGATGGGGGGTGCATAAAAAGGGAGAGACACCTTCTCATCTGATGATAGGGCAGATGAGCCACCAGGTCGGGTTTTAGACCTCTGCTGCCTTCTCCAGTTCCCTAAAAAGTGAATCAAATACAGAAATCAGGAACCCAGCCCCCAGGTAGGATGCCATAGGGACAGTCTTCTTGTCTCTGTCCAGTGCCTTCCCCTATGGAGCCCAGACCCAGCTACTGAGCCTCCAGGAACTTCATGATTCATTTCTCCCTGAGTCCTGGGACCCAGAGGGCACCTTCATCTCTGATCTCCTACTTGCTTGACTCACACCCTTAAGGAGGAAGCTTGTGATCATCTCTGACTCAGAATAACCACCATGGATAGGCTGGGGACAACAGGGTTCAAGTCTTGGCTCTTCTATTAACTCTCTGCATGGCTTAAGCTATTCTATGAAATAAAAGGATAGGCTTAAATGATCTCTAAGGTCATTTCCAGCTCTAAAATTCTATAATTCTGGGTTTATGTTGTGTCCCCCATCCACCTCTTTGTCAAGGGAGGCCATCATAGATTTAAAGCTGGGAGAGACATTAGAGCCCATCCAGTTCAATTCCTTCATTTTACAGATGAGGAAACTGAGGCCTAGGGAGGCTGAGTTCCTGAAGATTACTATCTACTTATTCTTAGTATGAAGCCACATTTCAACCAGAACCTTCCATCTATAGGCCTGGCTGTCAATCCACTAAGCCATTTAGCTGCCCTCTTTCCTCCTTCATTTTTAAAGAAGACCAATGACATCATTGGCAATATCTTGATTTGTAAGTGAATTAGACATAAGTGAGCCAAAGTTGCACATAGTCATCAGCCTCATTCTCTCTTCCAGAGTCATCCAAGTCCAGTGGCAAAACAAAAGTCAGGATGACTGGGGATGGCCCGGGATGCAGAGGATGGCTTCCAATGCAATGGACAGCTTTGGCTTCTCTGATGTCTTACCAAGCTCTAAGCACTCCATAAAGCCCCTGTTAGCTGCCTTCATGGCCATTGGAACAAACTGTTCTCATCTGTCCATTCCACCAAAGGAAGTCTTCTAAAGGAAGGCATCCCTCTATCTCACCATCGGTTTAAGACCTGTTAGTTATCATCATCCTGGTTTGATCTGTCTGCTGAGACAGGTTTACCAGTGTGGCCATTGCCCATGCTATAGCAGCTACTTGGAGCCGTGGTTGATTGGTGAGGGGTGGAGGAAAGGTCCAGGGAGTCAAACCATGAGTAAAGTATTGTGGAGGCCTCTCCTGGGTCAAACGGAGCAGGTAGAATTTGGCCACTGATGAGATTTAAGGGATTGTGAAGAGAATGATGAACCAAGAAAAACGCCGATGTTTCAGAGCTGAGTGACTGGAAGGAGTGTGGTCACCCTGACAGAAGCAGAGAAGTAAAGAGCAAAGGAGGGTTTAGTGGAACGGATAAATGAGCCTTGCCTTGGAGATGTTGAGTCTCAGATCCCTGGGGGACATCCAGATGGAGACATACCCCAGTTGGAAACACAGGACTAGAAATAGAAAGGGATGTGATTGGCTGGGTCTGATTCAAGCTACCACTAGGCTTTGGACAGAAAGTCCACTTAACCATAACATAGAAAGGCTTTCCAGACATGATGCAACATTGGTTCAAGAAAATTCAGCCCACTGTCATCTCCAGACACATCCAGTCAGTAGGGTATGTTGAATATGGTGATTCCTATAATAAATGGGACATCTACCAAGTCAGAGAGTACTTATTCCTAATGGGATGGCATTTATGCCCTGAGAGACTGGGAAATTATGTCAATAGCTTGAGCCTTACCTCCTTGGACCAATGAGGTCTCAGGGCCACCTTCCCTACCTTTGGGGCCTAACCTACAGGAGAGATATTGCGCCTCTAACAAGAAAAATGAGAGTTGGATATGGAGATCTGGGAGTGTTCTACATAGAGACGATTCACTCAATGACAGTTTACAAAGCGTTTTTACATCTATTTTCTTCTTTCCTCCCTCCTTCCCTCCCCTTCTTTTCCTTTCCTCTCTTTCTTTCTTCCTTCCTTTCTTTTTCTTTCCTTCTTTCTTCCTCTTTCTTTCTTTCTTTCTTTCTTTCTTTCTTTCTTTCTTTCTTTCTTTCTTTCTTTCTTTCTTTCTTTCTTTCTTTCTCTCAATTCTTACCTTCTGACTTAGAATAACTACTATGTATTGATTTCCAGGCAGAAGAATAATGGGGGTTAAGTGATTTGCCTAGGCCAGGGGTCCCCAAACTATGGCCTGCGGGCCACATGTGGCCCCCTAAGGCTATTTATCCAGCCCCCACCACACTTCTAGAAAGGGCACCTCTTTCACTGGTGGTCAATGAGAGGAGCACTGTATGTGGTGGCGCCACTCATGTACAGTACTAACATAATCCTGTGCGCTGAGCCTTGTTCTGAGAGTAACTGAACAAGAACGAGGCGCCGTGCAAAGGATTATGTGGTTGCACAATGGAAGATGTCAGCGTAGTGAGCAGTGATCTGGGGGAGGGGATTCCGCACTGTGTATACTGCTGCCCGATATAGTGGTGGCAGTGATGGGCCTGTGCAAGGTGTGACAGGCCCATCACAGCCAGCACTGCAGCCTCTGCTATCCCAGACAGCAGTATATAGTGTCACAGGCCCAGCACCACCTCCAGTACTGCATACAGGCATTGGATAGCAGTGATCTGGCCTGTGACATCAGCGGTGGGCCTCTACTGTGAGAAGCTGACCACTGACGCTGGGTGTTTTATGACACCTCCTGTTTTGGGGGATCAAATTAATATAAGACAGTGTCTTATTTTGGGGGAAACACGGTAGTACAATGGCCCTCATACTCCCCCAGATGCACCCTGTTATAGGGGCCATTATGTTGTCAGTTTGTTGATTTAAATTTACTTGTTCTTTATTTTAAATATTGTATTTGTTCCAGTTTTGTTTTGTTTTTTACTTTAAAATAAGATATGTGCAATATGCATAGGGACTTGTTCATAGTTTTTTTTTTATAGGCCTGCCCTCCAACAGTCTGAGGGACAGTGAACTGTCCCCCTGTGTAAAAAGTTTGGGGACCCCTGGCCTAGACTTACATAACTAAGGACCACTTGAGGCTAGATTTGAACCCAGGACCACCCATCTCTAGGCCTGGCTCTTAAACCATTGGGCCACCTAGCTACCCCCTACATCTATTTTCTTATTTGATCCTCATGACTTCTCTGTGAAGTAGGTTGGGATAGAGATTATTATTCCCCACTCTCATACTCTCCATTCTAACCCATAATACAGATGAGAAAACTGGGACCAAGAGAAGTGAAGTAAATAAGCTTATATGGCTAATAAGTGGTAGAGCTAGGACTAATCTCATTGCTGAGTTCATCTTCTAGGGGCTTTGATTATCACCTTTGGGCCTGATGGGTATCACAGCATCATATTTTGTTAGAGTTGGAAGGAGCCTCAGGGACCATCTTGTTGACCTCACATTTTACAGATGGAGTCACTAAGTCACAACTCCCATTGCCTAGCCCTTATTGCTCTTCTGTCTTGGAACTGATATACAGAGTTATTTTTAAGACAAAAGGTAAGGTTATTTGAAAAAGTGAATTAACTTGCTCTAGAAATCATGCACTAAGTTAGAAGAGATCAGACCTCAGGTTCCCTAATGTGACACCTACTCATTTTTCTACTACATCCTTCTTGTTCTGTTTCACGATTGTAACTTCTCCTCAGTGAATACGGGGCAGGGGCCACACTGTATACTTCTCCTTTCTCTTCCCACTCCCTCCCCCAAGAATCTTAAGCACAGTTCTGGGCAAACAGCAACAATTTAACATGTGACTAACTGACAAGATGACATCAGAGGAGGCTCTTGGATGACATTTGATGCTTCTTTTCCACTCATTTTCATTGTACAAACCTGAATTGCATAAAACAGACCCAGTGTTGAAACATTGTGGGAAACAGCATTACACCAAAAGGGAATTTCCTGTCCTCAGTGATATCTAAGCCTACATGGGCACAGGTTAAAGGAGGAAAGCAATTCAGGCATCCTCTTATAATCATTTCCTCCTTTATTGATTTAGTAACTGTAAAGCTGTGCTTGGTTTCCTTAAAGTGGAACTTTTCTGTACTGTTTTTGACAACAGCCTTTTCCTTTCCCTCCACAGCCTAAATGAGTCATCAGAATTAAACGTTGAAAAGGTCTGGGAGGTCATTATTGCTTCCCTAAGTCTTCTGAGGCCACTGATGAGAGAAAAGAACAAAATAAAAAAGGAAAGCAGGAAGGAAGGAAGGAAGGAAGGAAGGAAGGAAGGAAGGAAGGAAGGAAGGAAGGAAGGAAGGAAGGAAGGAAGGAAGGAAGGAAGGAAGGAAGGAATAGAGAAAGAAGGAATGAAAGAAAGTAAAAGGATAGAAAGAGAAGAGGAAGCAGGAAGAAGGAAGGAAAATGGGGAAAATAAAGGAAAGGGAAGGAGAGAATGGAAGAGAAGAAGAGGAAAAGAGAAAGGGAGGGAGAAGTGAAAGAAAAGGAAGGAAAGGAGGGAGGAAGAAAGAAAGAGAGAAGAAGAATTGGGGAAACACTTAAATGCTAAGTGCCTGGGATAACACAAAAATAGTCTCTGTCTTCAAAGAAATTAATTTTCATAGGGGAGACAGCATGTAGTGGTGGAGTAGTACCTAGGAAGATCATTTTGGTTTAAAAGTTACACGGGTGATGAGTGGGGCCCTGGGGAGTAGACTGGCACACCTCACCCCACCCCACCCAGGAACCATGGAAACATTAATCAGATCATAGTTCCTGGTTCCACAAGTAGAGGGAATGGAGAAGCTTGGCTTTTGCCAAGGCTGTGGAAGAGCTGGCTGGAGAGGACTAGTAAACTGATCTGCAATAATAATCCAGGAGAAGCAAACACCAAGCGAGTGGGGCTCCAGGGCAGACCCTGTCTCTGTATGTAGGAAGGTGGTTGTCAAGACTGTGGGCATGACTCCGGAAGGGACGGTTTGGTGCTCCAAAAGGGCTGACATGGAGAATCCCACCTCCCGTATACTTGTTCTCCCCATAACACGGTTGGAGAAACCAAGGTAGCTCAGTGGCATAGTGCATAGAGTACTGGACCTGGAATTAGAAAGATCCGAGTTTGAATGTCGCCTCGGATCCCTCCTAGTTCTATGACCCTCTGCAAGTGCTTTAATCTCATTCTGCTCAGTTTCTTCACCTGCAAAATGGAAATGTGAGTAGCAGGTCCTGACAAGAGGGTGGACTCCTCTCATAAGCCTGTATAATGGAGTCAAAGGAAAAGAAAATCGAGTTAAGTTTCGCGTTCCTGGCTTATGCTCCTTTTCTCCACATCCAGGTCAGCAGAAGACCACGAGGAACACGTGACAGATTCGTCCTTTGGCTAACAGGTGAAGGTGCTTTCCTTGAACTGGTTAAACCCACGCGCATGGCTGGGGTTGTAAACTGTGCGGCGATTAGCCGGTCCCCCATTAGATTACAGCTCGGGCAGTGGTGCAGGAGGAGGAACCTGCGTGCCCCTCCCTCCCCCCCTCCTTGTTCTTGCCACTGGCTCGTGGCCACCCAGTTTCTGGAGGATGAAGTAAAATAGCCATTGCTACGTTAATTTTGGAGTAGGTGGTCATCCCTCTCAAGAAATAATAACAACAACAGCAGCAGCAGCACTTCTTCATTTGCAAGCTCCTTGAGAGCAGGGACTTTTAAAAAATTCATTATAAATTGTATTCCTGGTGCCTAACACAGGGCTTGGCATGTAGTAGATAGAATTCAAAGTGCAATGTGTTTTATTCTTAATAATCATTCTCAGAAGCTCTCAGGGAGAGGTTCTGCCCCCTTTCCTCAGCCCTGGGTTGGAAACATGGAATCATAGAGCTCTAACTAAACCATCATCACTGGGACTTTGTTCCAGAAAACAACAACTTTAAAGGTCACTAATAGCACTTACAGGCAGGGAGGTGGCACACTCAATAAAGCATCAGGTCTGCAGTCAGAAAAATTCAACTTTTGAGTTCAAATCAAGCCTCTGAACCTTGCTGTGTGACCCTGGGCAAGTCACTTCCCCCCGTTTGCCTCAGTTTCCTCATCTGTAAAATGAGCTGGAGAAAGTAATGGCAAACTACTCTAACCTAATATCTTTGCCAAGAAAACTCTGAATGGGGCCATTCACTATTAAAATGACTGAACAACAAAATAGTTCCTCCTCCGAAAGGACAGTCTTTCCTGCAGTCATCTCAGGGTCTCCAGCTCACCTGCATGTCCCCTCCCCACCCCTTGCCCAAAGGAATGGGCCTTTTACGTCCATTGCCCACCACGGAAGGTTTTTGGTGCTTGCCTTCGTCATAACAATTCCTAGTTATAACTCTGAGTAGATATTAAGACTTTTCTCCTACCTGTCGACAGAAATTTCTCCTCCTTCTACACTCTCTCAGACAGGGGATTATCTAGCCTCTGCTTGACTACTTCTTGGATTCCCTGTTTTCTGAATTATGTTCTCTCCCCATCTTCCCCTGTTGAGTTCCAGCCATCCTTTATAGCTCATCTTAAATAGTTCCTCCTCAAGCAAACCTTCCCTTATTCTCTCAGAGTCAGTAATAAATATCCTTCTACCTGGCGCCTCAGCCACCAATTTCTTTGGCTTCTTTCTAATCCATTTGTGCAAATATGGGCCATTCTTTTTTACCATTATTACTACTAAGAATAACTAGTATTAATGTAGTGCTTTTTTTTTTGCAATAACTTAATGCCTCCAGGGAATTTGTTTATCAGATTAATCTGCAGAGGCTGGAAAGAATGAGACACAGGTGAGGTCTTTAAGGGTGAGGAGACATGGTTCTGGAATCAGAGAATGGGTGCAAATTTTACCTTTGATACATGACCTTGGGCATGTCAGTTCTATAAACCCATGGCAGAGGGTGCCGTGAAGACTCATATAGCATGAACAGCCATCAACCCACACTTCTAGAAAGAAGAAGGTAGAATGTAAGCATAGCAGTTCCATTAGGGAGCTGGCCCTGGAGTAAGGAAGATAGGGGTTCGAATCCTCCCTCCAACACATATTGTAAGGCAAGTCACTTAACCCCTTGGTGTCCCAGGTAATACTATAAGTCAAAGAGAGGTTATTGGTATAGGGAGTGCCTTGCTGGGTTCTTCATTTGGTGTAATAATGAAATTACCCCAATAAAATAAATTATCCCAATAAAAACTTACTCCCAGTGTCCTCCATGTTTGTATTTTATCCCCCAACTGTACCATCAACTCCATGAGGACCAAGTCTATATCTTAACTGAAAACTTGTAATTCCTGAAACAGTCTTTTGTACACAACAGGTACTCAGATGAATGTTTTCTGTTGTTCTGGCAGTACAGAATTCATCCTCATAAGATGGCCCCACCCATTCTTTTTTTTTTTTTTAATCCTGACCTTCCATCTTAGAATCATACTGGGTATTGGTTCTAAGGCAGAAGAGCGGTAAGGGCTAGGCAATGGGGGTTAAGTGACTTGCCCAGGGTCACACAGCTAGGAGGTATCTGAGGTCGGATTTGAACCCAGGACCTCCCATCTCTGGGTCTGACTCTTAATCCACTGAGCCACCCAGCCCCACCCATTCTTGAACAATTCTAAATGTTAATAAGTTTTTTCTCTCTCTTTTTTATTGCATTTCAGATTTAAATTTTTTCATCTTATTTTTCTTGATGCCATTTGTTTTTATCATATATTTATATCCAAATACATCTCTCCCTACCCTTCTATTTGGTAAGCCATCTCCATAACAAAGATGGAAAAAAATAAACAAAGAATGAGGAAAGAAGGTGTTATAGATAGCAAACTATCATGCCCTGGAGAGGACTAGGACCTGCGGAAATTACTTTGGTCAGCTAAGGACTAGACCAGTTACCCCCAGCATGCTTTCCTCTAACAGTTAGAATGGGCTGTGTTTAGTGGGAGAATTGGGGGGTGGGGTGGGAATAGGCTAGTAGTATTTATATTTATATATATATATATTCATGCATATATAAAAGTACATATGTATATGTATATTTGTAGAGTAGGACCTTGTTTTATGTGAACTCAACACATGTGAATTTAGGTATACTTGAGAGGCAATGAAAAAATAAAGGCAGAAAAATACATAAAATAAAAATGTTTAATTACACGCTAAATCTATGCCATTTTCCCAAGTAGCATAAAATATGGCAGCAGGTCACCAATCGTGCTCATTTTCATTCTAAGAAGCATTAGAGTGAGTCATTGTGTTGCACCAAGCATTAGGTCTCCAATCAGTTTTTGTCCCGAGTTCTAGCCTGTGACAAGTCCTGTCCGCATCAGAGCCCAGCTTCTCTTTGTTTCATTAGCATTCTTTAGTTATTAATAATAGCCCCAAAGTATAAGAGTGATGATGCTGGTAGCTCTGATGAGCTAAGAAGAGCTGCAACGTGCCTAGATAAGTTCATATAAGAAATATTTATTAAATAATTAGGGGGTTACTATTATGTATAATTTTTAACTTAGAAGAAATGTCTTAGAATGTATTATGTAAAATGAGGGCATGTGTGTGTGTGTATAATGCTTTAAGACGTTAAGATTTACAATGTGCTGAATACAGTCTCATCTGATCCTCACAACTCTTGTGAGGTAGGTGCTATTGTTATCTCCATTTTACAGAAAGGGAAACTGAGGCTGAAACAAGTTAAGTGATCTGCCCACAGTCCCATGACTAGCAAGCATCTGTGGCAGGAATTGAACCTGCATCTTCCTAACTCCTGGGACCGGTGCTCTGACCCACTAAGAAGCAGTTTAGTAAAAGTAACCACAGGTAAACAAAATACAATGTTCCCTAGCTCCACAAAGTAAAGTAGAATGGTGCTGAGATTTCATCTGCTTCCTTGTAATCATCTCCCTCCAGCGGATGGTCTATGGATAAAGTCATGGGGCTGGGAAGGATAATTTGACACCGAATCATGTTGAAATTCTTCCATATTTTTGCTATGACATGAGACACGTGGGAGGTGGGATCACCCCACGGAAAGCTTCTAGCTTTCCATAAAAAGACTTTGGATTCAATCCCACCTTCCCTTTCACACTCATGAGCTCAGCAGACTTCCAAAACAATCCTATAAGATCAACAAAGCTGGGTGTGAGTTTAGTAGCTGATAAAATTTCTCCTTTGATCCTTAAAATGACCAAAAATTTATTAAGTGTTTAGTGGATATATATCAGGCACTGTGTTAGGCACTAGGGGAAATGGATTCTTGCCCTAATGGAGCTTCCAATCTCATAGATAAAACACAGGTCCAGATGCCTACAGTCTGCAGTATTATTTATGGGCATCAGAGGGGCTCTAGGAGGGACTGAAGGGGGAGAAACAAGCATTAATTAAACATCTACTATGATGAATACTATGATAATCACTTCACAAATATTGTCTCATTTTATCCCAATGAGAGGAAGATGCTATTATTATTCCCATTTTATTGTTGAGGAAGTGGCAGTAGTCCAAGGTCAGATTTAAACTCACATCTTCCTGTCTCTAAGCTGAACCACTCAACTGAAAGGAGGAGATTTTTTTCTTTTATGGATAAAGGAAGGTAAGAGAGATATGGGAAAGCTGCATGGAGGAGATACTATTTGACTTGGACTTTAAAAGATAAGTGTGAGTTTAACAAGCAAAAGAAGAAAGGGTGGTACAGGAAACAGGGTCAGCAAAATCTGGAAATCCTAGAGAATACTCAAGAGAAATAGACGTTTACTTTATGGACAGGAAGATTCAGGAAAACTGACATGCAGAAAAGGGCTGTCTGAGCTGGGCTTCTGAAGGAGAGGAGTTCATTAGGTAAAAGTGGGGAAAGGAGAGCATTCCTGGTAAAAGGAACATGATAAAGAAAGGCCTCAACTGATTTATGGTCAAAGATATCAACAGGCAGTTTTCAAACAAAGTAAAGATCTCTATAGTCGTGGACAAAAATGCTCTAAATCACTATTCATTAGAGAAATGCAAATTAAAGCAACTCTGAGGTACCACCTATCAGATTGGCTACTTTGACAGTAAAAGAAAGTGACAAATGTTGGAGGGGATGTGGGAAATTGGGACACTAATGCTTTGTTGGGGGACTTGTGAACTGATTTAACCATTCTGGAGATTAATTTGGACCTTTGCCCAAAGGACTATAAAGCAGTACATATCCTTTGACCCAGCAATGCCATTACTAGGTTTGTATCCCAAAGAGATAAAAAAAAAAAACAAAAAGAGGAAAGACTTATGTGTACAAAAATATTTAAAGTAGCTCTTTTTCAGGAGGGCAAAGAATTGGAAAGTGAAGGAAAACCCATCAACTGGGCAATGGCTGAGTAAATTATAGAATGATTGTAATGGAATACTATAGTGCTATAAGAAATGATGAGTAGGAGGAGCTCAGAAAAACCTGGGAAGACTTATATGAACTGAAGCAGGATGAAATGAGTAGAACCAGGAGAACGCTGTACACAGGGACAGGAATCCTTGTATGGGAATGACTTAGCTATTCTCAGCAATACAATGATCTAAAACTATCCCAAAGGACCCATGATAAAAAATGCCATCTACTTCCAGAGAAGGAACTGATGGAGTCTGTGTCCCTACCAAAGCAAACTTTTTTTCATTCTTCCTTAAATTTATGGAGTTTCCTTCCATAAAAGGATTACTATGAAGAATGTCTTATTTACATGTATTTACACATGTAAAGTCTGTATAACATTGCTTAACGTCCTACCTGAAGGGTGGGGAATTCAAGCCTCAGGATTTAAAAAAATTTTTTTCTGCCTTAGAATCAATGCTATGTATTGGCTCCAAGGCAGAAGAGTGGTAAGGGCTAGGCAATAGAGGTTAAGTGACTTGTCCAGGGTCACACAGCTAGCAAGTCCCTGAGCCTGGATTTGAGCTTAGCTCTTCCTGGCCCCTGGCCTGGTGCTCTATCCTGTACCATCTAGAGGCCTAGATAATCGGTGGTCCTTGTAGATTCCCGATCACTCCAAGGACATAGATAATACGTAGAGGAAAGTCCAGATCAAGCCTTGTCTCCTCCTAAACACCACTGCCATCACCCACTTAAGCGAGACTGACAGTAAAAAGAGTGACGGGGAACTGAAACGGGGCTGGAGGCTGGCTAAGGAACGGGAAGGGGAGGATAGGATCTCCCTAGCCCAGAAGGACTGTTGGGCAGATGCTCGGAGGTCGCTCATTGGAGGTCCGGCCATGTGGCTTTGAGACTCTGACCTCCTCCTTAAAAAACAACAAACAAAAACAAAGAGTGCTCCTTCCTGGAAAAACCACTGCTCTCCAGTTATTCCCGATCCTCCTTCTCTTCTCTCCTCCCATCCCTTTGAATTACCAGAAGCCATAATGTGGAGAGAAAGAACATCTGGGCCTTTTCTCCCACTCCAGTGACCAGAAGATTCTTGGAAGACACACAGATGGACAGAACGACACTTTCCACAGTACTTGGGCTGAGCCCAGGCTTTCCCGAGTCTTCACGGGTTTATTACAGATGAAAAACTAGCCCACCCCCCTGCCCCAGTGCTCCCAGGAAGCCCAGCCCGGTCCATGTCAGGGGAAGAGCTCACAAGAGTCGTTGGCTCCGTTCTCAGCTGGCATCTCACCTACATACCTCCCAGGGCAGGACAGCCACCACCCATGACGTCTTTCCTTGTCCCAGGCTCCTTTGGTCCCAGGCAGTTGGTGGCACAGGGGATAGAGCCCTGGGCCTAGAGTCAGGGAAGGCATGTGGCCAGGGCCCCGTAGTGAGCCGGTGACAAAACAGGGAAGAAAAAGACCCAATACTAAACCGCTTCTTTCTTGGTGAACCTGCTGGAGTTGTGGCCCAAATTTTTATTATTGCTTGGAGCTTAAAGTTCTCCCTTCCTTTTTGGTTTATCAAGCAGGCCTCGGGGTCCTCAAGGAATAAGGCATAGGACGAGTCAATTTAAGGATGAGGAGGAACATAGAAGATGAGAAATGGAAAGATGATGACCTGGGTTCAAATCTTGCCTTTGATACTTGTCTCTAGGATGCACGCGAGTGAGTTTTCCCTGGGCTTCAAGTTTCATCTGTAACAGAGGAGAAGGGGACTAGATGGCCTCTGAGGTTCTTTCAGCTCTTAGATGCATCTTCCTAAGGCAGGAAGGTCTGGAATCATGTCCTTACCTTCACAAGTGGATGTGGGGTCTGTTGTCCTCCAAGTTCTTGCCTCCTCAGATGCTACTTTCATGAACCCCAGCCACCTTCCTAGATACCCTTGTCTGGGATAGGGAGGGGTCAGGAAATGGTTCCTCCTTTCTTTGACAGACCTCCAACTTTCCTAGCATCCAACACTTACCATCACCCCCACCCATATGCTTTCCTTTCTAAAAAAAAAAAAAATCCTTACCTTCTGTCTTAGAATCAATACAGTAGATCAGTTCCAATACAGAAGAGCATTTAAGGGTAAGGTTAAGTGACTTGTCCAGGGTCACATTTGAACCCAGGACCTTCCATCTCCAGGTCTGGCTCTCTATCCACTGAGCCACTTAATTGCACCCAACATCTATTGAAATCTCAAACTCTTCTGCCAAAACTAAAGACCAGCCCTATTCTTAGGCATAGACTCATTGCTGTGAGTTCAAATCCTACCTCAGACACTAACTGTGTGAGCTGGGGCAAGTTTATTTATTTCAGTATCTTCATCTAAAAATGAGCTGATGGAGGGCAGGTCAAACCACTCCAGTATGTCTGCCAAGAAAACCCCAATCATGGCCAGGAAGAATCAACAGGCCTGAAATGACTGAACAACCAAAAACTCTTAAAAGAGAGTGGAAGCTTTTTAAAGCTGTGACCCCCCTCTAGTGGTCATGGATGGAAAGCATGGGTCTGACCCCAGAAAGCACCCGATGCTGCCCAGTCTGTGCTCCCAGGGCCTGGTAGATGCCAAGGGAAGGAGGCTTGGAACAGTGAATTGGGCTGCCTCTACTAGCCTGCCAAGCTACTTAGAATTCCACCATTAGAACCACTCCTTAGAGGCCATCCAGCAACATGGCGGTCGATGTGGGATAGTGGGATAGAATTATGATAACTATGATAATAATTAATAAATAAGAATCTGTATAGCGCTTTAAGGTCTGCACACTTTATCTTGTTTTATCTACACAACATCCCTGGGAGGTGTTGTTATTCAGTCATTCTCAGTCCTGACTCTTCGTGACCCCATTTGGGGTTTTCTTGGCATTTTGTGACTTTTCTGACTTATTTTACAAATGATGAAATTGAGGCAGAGTTAAGCAACTTGTCCAGGATTATGCAACTAGGAAGTATCTGAGGCTAGATTGGAAGTTAAGAAGACCCAACTCTCTATCCACTGCACCATCTAGTTTCCAGAGAGATAGTGTTTGTTTTTACAGATGAGGAAACTGAGGGATACAGAAAGTTTAAGTGCCCAGGTAGGATTTAAACTCAAGTTTTCTTGTCTCCAAATCCAAATCCTCTCTCCATTATGCCATCCTGGCTGCTTCTTTGTTGTTTAGTTGTTTTTTCAGAATGACTCTTCATGACGTCTTTTGGGGTTTTCTTGGCAAAGGCATTGGAGTCATTTGCTATTTCCTTCTCCAGCTTATTTGTCAAATGAGGACCCCAAGGCAAATAGGACTAAGTGACTTGCCCAAGGTCACACAGCTAATAAGTAGCTGAGGCTAGATAGAGGCCTGGCACTCTATCCATTGTGCTTTCTAGCTGCCCTACCAATTCTTTTTGTCAGAAAAATTCAGGATGCTCTCAGGTAGGAAGAGGAATGTCAGAGGGCCCTCAGGATAAGTCTGGCAGTTAGGGCACTGGCTGGACACTGTGAGGTGATAAGGAATCCCTTTTTGGTGAAGGAATCCTGCCCATCTCCTCAGAATCCCAGGAGGCTGGCCCCTTCCCCTTGAGCTCTCTTACTAGCAACAACTCCTGCTAGGAGTGTGAGCAATGCTGTGCTGATCTGGAATAAGTTAGGGGTGAGGGGGGGTGGGGGGGGGGACCCTGGTGGGCATAGGCACTCCAAGAGTGGCTAACCAGCCTGCACAGGACAGAAAAGCCCAGCAGTGATCCCTCATTCAGCCCATGCCAGGCAGGTGTGAAATGTAAACCTCCTCCTTACCTAGCATTCCTCTCCTGCCCATCACCTTTTTCTTCCGAAGCAAGAGCCCTCCCAGCTTTCTGTGCTCCTCCCAATTCCCTTCCCAGTTGAGCTATTTCTTCACTTCAAAGAAATTCTTCCAGCAATTAGCAGAATGATCCGAGAACACAGATTGAATTTCTCAGTAAATATTTCTGCTAATGCATTCTTAGCCCTGACCTGACAGCTCTTCCCCCTCAGGGCATCTCCTCACCACTGGGCAGGGTTGTTTGGCCCTCTCTTCTGGAGTCTTAGGGTTCCAGTACCTTGGAAGCCTTTGGGAAAAAAAAAGACCCATGGAGTAGGATGGTGGAACGGGTTCAAGAAAAGGGCAAAGGCTAGTATTCCCTTCTGTAGGGTGGGAAGGAAGTGATGGGGAGTGCAGGTTGGGAAACTATGGACTATTTCCCTAATCCTTACTTCTTCAACAGGGAATTGAAAAACTTGGTTCCAATCTGAGTTTGGCCAAGGAGATGCTGTGTGTCTTTGAGCAAATATCTTCACTTCTCTGTATCACGCTTTCATTCCCTATGGAATTCCTTTTTGGCACTGAAGGGCATTGCTTTCAGGGAGGTGATTAGTTAACATGCTCCTCTGCCCTCCTCAGCTGGAAGGTGTCCAGAGGAGAGCAACCAGGATGATAAAGGACCCTGAATCCACATGATATTGGCAGCTGTGATCCTTCATACTAGAAGAGCAGAATGGTATCCCTGGGTGGGAATCAATGTATGTGGCTGATCAGATAACATGGGCTTGGAAGGCTCTAGCACGGGTCGGGCACAAAGAGCCCATGTGAACATTTGGGACAGAGATGTCTCTAAATCCGAGTATCTCTTGTTCCTTTTGAGCTGATGCAATTCTGCTTTGCTCATAAAGCCTTCTTGATTTGGGTACACCATGCTGGATATTCCTATGTCAGTATCTTCCATGTCTCACGATCCGTACCATGGCTCTTCAGAGAGACCTTGAGAGTGTCCTTGTATCACTTCTTCTGATCTCCATGAGAGCACTGGGCTTGTGCGAGTTCTCTATAAAATAGTCTTTTTTTAAAACCCTCACCTTCTGACTTAGAATCAATACTGGGTTTTAGTTCCAAAGCAGAGGAGTAGTAAGGGCTAGGCAATGGGGGTTAAGTGACTTGCCCAAGGTCACACAGCTGGGAAGTGGCCAGATTTGAAACTAGGACCTCCCATCTCTAGGCCTCTCAATCCACTGAACCACCTAAGTGCCCCCAAAATAGTCTTTTAGGCAAACTTGAGTCTGGCATTTGAACAATGTAGCCAGACCATCAGAGGGATGCTCAAATCAGTTGAAGAAAAGGTGGATTTTTAGCCTAGAGAAGACTCAGGGAGGCTTTGATAACTGCCTCCAAATCTGGAATGGCTGTCTTGGGGAGCATTTGAATTGCTCTGGCTCTAAGAAGTATAACCAGGAGAAATGGGTTGGACTTTGCAAAGAGGTCAATTTAGACTTGTTGTTAGGAAACCCTAACGATTCAAACTGTCAGTAGGTTGGATGGTGGGCTCCCCCTTCCTTGGTGGTCTTTAAGCAGAGGCTGCAGGGGATTCTTTTTTGTGTATCAGTTGGACTTCATAACCATGGAATTCCTTTTTGACTCAAAACCTATCAAAGAAAACTTATGTTTTCCTTCATTACTTTACAGAGCTATTTTGAGGTCAAAGGAAAAAATATGGAGTTCTTCCTTCCTTCCTTTTTTTCTTTCTTTCTTTCATCCCATCCCTAACCCCTACCAGCAAGGACCTCTTGCTATAGCTCTTACCCTTCTCCTCCTACTCTTGTTCTCTCAAACTTAGTAGGAAAAAACCACTAGATTTTAAGTCAAAAGACCTCCATTTTGATTGACCTGCCTGTATAACTTTTAGCCCCTTTTCTAGACCTTCATAAAATAAGTGGGGTCGACTATATGATCTCTAAAGTTGCCTGCTCTCTCTCTCATGGTTTTTTCTTTCTTATTGCTTCCCCTCCCAGCTCTGCTCCTGATTCTCTGGACCTTTCCACATCCAGGAGCTTCCTTACCTTGGAAGATGACTCTACTTCTACAGCCCCTACCTCCCATTGGTTAAGTTCCTCCCAGAACCTCCATTTTGAGGTTCTGAGGTTCTGAGCCCAGAACAGCCAGGTTCCTTCCTTCATTTCCCTCCTGGCTTCTTGGACTTTTCCACCTAATTGTTTCTTCCTTTTCCCCTCCTCCCCTTCTGCTTTTCAGTTCCCATTTCTGTATCTTCTCCATTAGAATGTAGGTTTCTTGAAAGCAGTCTTTTTTGTTTGTATTTTGTATTTCTGGAGCCTACCTCAGTGCTTGGCTCATAATAAGTGCTAATTTAATGCATGCTGATTCAATTTTGCATCCCTTTCTATTTCTTCTTTCCTCCCTCCTTTTCTCTTACTCCCATCCCTTCCTACATCATCTTGGATCACTTTTCCCCTGGCCCTTCAAAATAGCTCTTTTCCTGATGCTCCTCTTCATCTAAAAAGAAATTCAGAGTTGTCTCTAGTTGGCCTCCACCAAGGGGGTCGGGTCTCTGACCAATCATCATCTCTAGATAACCTGTATTCCCTGGAATTTAGATCTGGAAAGATCACCAGTCCCAGGTAGGTTGTATTTCCTGCTCAAATGTGGAGGCAAGGAAGCAGGGCAGGAAGACGGGAGGAAACAATGATCTAGCTGCTTCTCACCTTCATCTGGAGAGAGAAACTGGGTCCTTGCTACTTCCTGGGCTCCTAGCTAGTCTGGGAAGCTCAGCTGGTATTTAATCTCCCATTTTTCTTATTCTGGAATCATGACTGATTTGCTTTCTGGAAAGATCACCAGCCCCAGGTAGGCTGTATTGTCTCCTCAAACTTCAGAGAGGTGAGGCAGGAAGGAGGAAGGAAAATGGGATCCATGGGGAGAATTTGCTAAATAAGAGGTCTCTCAACTTCTATTGCCCAACCAATCACAGAATTTGTAGGCTGGAAGGGATCTTGGAGATCATCTAGGGAGCCCCTTCATTTTACAGTTGAGAAAAGAAAAGCCCAGAGACAGGAAGTTGCCCAATGTAGCAGAGTTAATGGCAGAGGCAAACATTCCCAGTTTCTACAATATGGCAAATGGAGGGGTTACATTAGCCAGTCGCCAAGACCCTTTCGAATTCTGGTTTTATGACCTAAAGGCTTAATATTAGATTGTAGGATTTCGAAGGGACCTTAGAGGTCATCTGGTCCAACTCTCTCATTTTATGTAGGAGGAAAGAGAGGAGCAGAGGAGGGAACTAATTTACCCAAGGTCAGCCTATGAAAGCACTGAGGTTCATTCCCAGGTCTTCCAACTTCCCAAAGCCATACCATGCTACCAATCCTATTTGAAACATCCCTAAAGACAAAGGAGTTCTGACTGGAAATGGAGTCATTGGAATTTTGTACAAGCAGCTTTTGGGATCCCCATCCCTCCTGCCCCCCAAAAATATAATCCTTTTCTAAGGCAAATATCATACCAATCAGAACTACTTGCAGTAGGTATCAAATATGCTTGACCAAAGGTTTGGAGAAGCCTAGGCCTCTACTTTGCCACCCACTCCCATCCTGAGGGAATAATGTTAGAGAAGAATGAGATTCTTAGCTAGCATTCCAACTTGGCTCACGGGCAGTGGAGAAGGCCGATGAGGCCCCTGGCTTTAAAGGCACAGGCGCTTTGTGCCTGTTTCCAGTTCCCAGGGCCACAGAAGGCTTCCCAATGTAAGGGAATCATAGAATCTTAGAGTTGTAAGGGACTTTGGAGGTTGTCTGATCCAACTCCCTCACTTTTCAGATGAAGAAACTGAGAAGGTAGAGAGAGGATGAAAACAAAGCTCATTCTTTCATAAACTGTTCTAGAAACTATGTGAGGCTAAGTGGATGGACAAGTGGAACACAGGGGTAGAGAGGGAAATAGCCCCTCATCTCCTCCCTAGTCAACAGGGATCTTCTGATCTCCTTTTTAAAAAATTCTTATTTTCTGTCTTAGTAACAACCCTTGTTCAAAAGGGCAAGGGCTAGGCAATCAGGGCTAAGTGACTTGTTCAGGGTCACACAGCTAAAATGTGGTCCTCCCAACTCCAGGCCTAGTGCTCTATCCACTGAACCACAAATCTGCCCAGTGTTTTTTCTACCATTTGGAACAGTAGACTATAAGAACAGAAGAGTTAACTGCACAGTGGACCTGAAGTCAGGAAGATTCAAGTCCAAAGCCTACATCAGAAACCAGAACCTCCAAACTAAACCCCTTTATTTACCTGTAAAATATGACTAAACAGGAACATCTAGGTGGCTCAGTGATTGAGAGTCAGGCCTAGAGATGGGAGGTCCTGGGTTCAAATCTAGCCTGACATTTCCCAGCTGTGTGACCCTGGGAAAGTCACTTAACCCCCATTGCCTAGCCCTTACCACACTTCTGTCATAGAACCAATACACAGTATTGATTCTAAGATGGAAGGTAAGGGTTTAAATAACAATTTACTAAACCTTGCATCTATTACATCAACCTTATACAACTATTATTGAGAATCAGAAGAGAGAACTGTATGCAAAGTTCTTGGTAAACTATAAAACTCTTCATGTCCATTATATGACAATGAATTCGAGACCATCATGGTCACCCACCTCTTGGATTGTCATGAGACCTCATAAAATACAGAATGTAATTCCAGATGTGGCCTTGTTTGGGCAGAAGACAGAAGGATTACTAGGGCATCTTTTTTTAAAACTCTTACCTTCCATCTTGAAATCAATACAAATATTGGTTCCAAGGCAACAGAGTGGTAATAGATAGGTGACTGGGGTTAAAGTGACTTGTTCAGGGAAGTGTCTCGACACCAGATTTGAACCCAGAACCTCAGCCTATCTCTAGGCATAGCTCTCTCTACTGCACTACCTTGCTGCCCCTCATTTTAGATATTACTTTATACAGCCTAAAATCTCAGTAGAGGCAGCATGATGCCATGGAAAGAACTAAAAAAGCCCCTGGAAATCAAAAGATTTGGAGTGGAGACTTGGGTTCTATACCTGCTTTGCATACTTGCCAGTCAACCTCCAGTTCCCTCATCTGGAAAATGGGAAGAATACCTGTAATAGCACTTACCTCAAAAGGTTGTTGTGAAGATAGATCAAATAACAATGCATGGAAAGTGTTTGCACACCTTAAATCAATCTAGAAGGGTCAGCTGTGACTATTAGGTTCCAATCTAGGGCTCAGGAGGAATTGTTTAGTCTCCACTCAGTGGAGCCATGCCTCCATTCTTCTCGTTTATCTCCTCTCAAGAGAGATAGTCCCTCTCGTGTCCTCTCTTCTTCGATTTGGCCCAAGGCGACCAACTTTGTAAACTGATCACAGGGTCCTGACACACGTCCAGCAGGGAGTACTTTTCCCAAAGTACCAAATATCACAGTTTTTGCAACCTTCTTACTACAAGAAGGGGGCTCTCCCTCAGGAAAGTACTTACTGGAGCTGAAGCTCTTTTCAGCTTTAGCTTCCCTTAATTTATAATTAACAGTAATTGTTCAAGTGTCTTCATCTGTTACAAAGCAGACACTCTGGAAGGTGGGCGTATGTTGCATCATTAGCAACTGCTCTAATTGCTCTATTTAAAAGATCACATTGCAAATCTGCCTTGATCTAGTTAAGTCTGCAGATCTCTCACCCTCCTCCTTTCACCAAGGCCCCCTCCTCAATCCTCCCTACATCTGTGTTCTGAGAGTCAGAGGAACCTGGCTACAACCTTAACTAACACAGCCACCTAAGAGGCAAGGAGAGCCAGGGCAGCTGGGGCTCCTCCACCTCTGGCTGTGTCTGGGGCAGCCTGCTCTGAGGACATCTCATCAGAGGGACTGCAAGGGGCTGTCCCGTGGTGACCATGAACACTTCTCGGGTATCTAGCTGGGACAGTATAGGGAGGCTCCACTCTTTACTATTCCCCATTTCCCTCACTCATCTTCCTGATAAAATCATCTTCCCTGGGAGCCTTGACCCACTCCTGAAGCCGACCACTAGGATGGAAAGAGACCTGGTGCTGGAGTCAGGGTGCCTTGCCCTGATGCTTAATACCTATCTAACCTTTGGGACAAATTATTTAACCTCCTTAAGACTCAGTTTCCTCAAATGAGGGGGTTGGATTAGATGACTTCCAAGCTCCTTCCATCTCTCTATGAACCTTTTCATTTCTTTTCTTTACTATGGATTGAGTCCAAGGCAGAAGAGTAATAAGACCTAGGCAATGGGGGGTTGGGAGTCACACCACTAGGGTGAATCGTATAATTTCTGAAGTAACATGTACATTTTAAAAAAATCCTTACCATCTATCTGAGGCCACATTGGAACCCAGGGCCTGCCAACTCTAAGCCTGGTGCTCCTTGCACTGTGCTACTCAGCTGCTCCACATGTACATTCCTGTATTACTGAATATTATAAGCAGACATGCCCACACCTATCTAGCCCTCTCTCTAGGGGAGCACTTCCTTGTTATGGTACTGAGACAATTCTGAACTCTCAAAGGTTGAGGCCAGGGAAGTACAAGCCTCCCAAACTGGGAAAGCTTCAGGTACTGGTCTAGTGCTACACTTGTTTAGTCTTTTTTCAGTGGTATGTGACTCTTCATGACCTCTTTTAGGGTTCCTTGGCAAAGATACTGGAGTTTGCCATCTCATCCTCTGGTGAATTATGGCAAACAGTTAAATGACTTGCCAGGGTCATGCAGCTAGGATGTGTCTGAGACTAGACTTGAATTCTGGTCTTTCTGACCCCAGACCCAGCACTCTATCCACCTAGATGCCTTCTGGACTTTATGCCTATCCCCTAAGACCCAGCCTGCCTAGCTAACTTAGGGGAAGTTCAGCATCACTTCAGAAGGATGTTTTTTGGTCCCAGCAACTCCCCAAGATCATCACTGTTCCCATTTTTTGAGTGAGAGAAAAGTCCAGAGAGGTTTGGTGCTTTGTGTCATAACTCGGCAAATGGCAATGCTGGACACAGCCTTCAGGACTCCTTCCTGACTAAAGTCCTCAAGCTCTTTCCTTTCTTTGTCTGTAAGAAACTTAATAAATTCAAACAATACTTGGCATTTCAGAGTTCCTTAAAATGGCAAAGTGCTTTCCATATACTAGCTTATTTGAGCCTAACAACCCTTGAGGTAAGTCAGAGAAACTAACACCCCCATTCTACAGATGAGGAAGCTGAGGCTCACAGATAGCACCCGAAGTGAGATTCCTAGCAAGGTCACTGTGACTCCAGCTCATTCCCCAATCTATTGCTACTATGCCACACTATTCCTCAAGTTCACTCTCAATAGTTTGAGAGAAAGTGGTTCCCTCACAAAGGGAGAAGTCAAAGAGGAAGTCTAGGCAGGAGTACATTAGGCATTAGATTTAATTTAGAAAGTTGTAAATAAAAACAACCCACCCAACCCTATGTCCCTTTTGGTGTTGACTCGGAGACTGGCTTCTCCTTGTGGCTGTGACATCTGGTGTCCCAGCAGCATTCCAGTCTGATGGGATGGCAAACAGTGCTCTCTCCAAACTGAGCAATTGGCAAAAAAATTGATGCCCGGGTTACCCAACCCATAGAAACAGGGGAAAGAACCACAGATGGCCACTCTTCACTGCTTAAAAGCCTTGAGGGTCCCCAGTGGGAAGTGCTTGGAATGGGTCTCCTTCCCTTTCCTTTTCCCACATTTACATGGCACTATGTGTGTTTCTCCCCCAGGAGGAGGTCACAAATAGACTCTGAAACTCTTGGGGTCTGACTCCTTGGGCCATAGTTGAATGTCTTTAAACCAACAAAAGGTCTCATTCCTGACCAATCACATTACAGCTTCCATATGCAGAATCTTCAAGGCCTCAGAAATCTGGGGACTGGTGTCAATCTGTCCATACATCCCAACCAAAAAGGCCCGATGCAGCAATACAGCTGCATGCTCTGAAAAAGGAAGCAAAGAAATAAAAGTCGGTTAGCCTGCTTTGGTTCTGAGGCTGCCCCACCTGCCTCTTTGGGGCACCTCCAAAGATTCATCCTGGAATGAAATACAAGCACAGGCCTTGGGCTCTGCAGCACCACTCTCCAGGGAACACAGAAGGTGCTCAAACAGTGCAAAACCAGAGGAGAGCAATGCTGATCAGTTTGTCAGAGTATTATTTCCCAAAACAAAAATTCAGCTCCTCCAGACCTTAAACCTTTCCTTAAAGAAAGAACAAGGGACTCCCTAGGACCATCTACAACACAGGATCCAGGGTTCACAGTTTTGGTCCACAATCCTCTCCTCTGATTTGCAGAATGATGTCCACTCCCACCCACTTTAGGCTTACAGGCCACAATGGGAGCCTTCAGGGGCCAAAAAAATAAAGGGGGACCCAATGAAGATCATTGGATCATTGGATCAGCTGGATGAACCCTGGAAAGGAAACAGCTCACCTTGGCACAGAAGGGTATATTCAGGCAAGTTCTTCAGTGCTGTCTGCATTACCTCAAAGTCCCGACTTCCAAGGCAGTACATGAACGTGGGCAGAAAATCAGCAGCAATGCTATAACACATAAGCAGGCTCCCATCAGCACCTATGGTGACTGATCCTGCCTCAAGTTTATCCTAACCGGGAAGTCCTCAATGACCCATTTAGTGAGGAGCAGAGAATAGAGCCTTTACCATTTACAAAAAAAGAGGGAATAATTCCTGGCAGGTTTGGATTCTAATCATATTTTTTTTTCTTGTGAATCTATGATGAACTTCCACACACATTAATGGAAACAAAACACAAGTTTTTTAGGTAAATGGAAGCAGGAGAACTTTCCTAGGCCTCAATTTCATTCCATATGTAAAGAATGGGTCGTATGGTCTCTAAAATTCTATGATCTACTCAAACTATACTATAAAGCAGTGGTCATCAAAACAATTTGGTACTGGCTAAGAGACAGAAAGGAGGATCAGTGGAATAGACTTGGGGTAAATGACCTCAGCAAGACAGTCTATAATAAGCCCAAAGATCTCAGTTTTGGGGACCAAAACCCACTATTTGATAAAAAAAAAAACTGCTGGGAAAATTGGAAGACAGTATGGGAGAGATTAGGTTTGGATCAACATCTCACACCCAAACCAAGATAAACTCAGAATGGGTGAATGACCTGAATATAAAGAAGGAAACTATAAGCAAATTAGGTGAACAGGTTATAGTATACTTGTCAGATCTTTGGGAAAGGAAAGATTTCAAGACAAGCAAGAGTTGGAAAAAATCACAAAATGTAAAATCAATAATTTTGATTACATCAAATTAAAAAGTTTTTGTACAAACAAAACTAATGCATCCAAAATTAGAAGGGAAGCAACAAATTAGGAAACAAGCTTCATTACAAAAACCTCTGACAAAGGTCTAATTACTCAAATTTACAAAGAGCTAAACCAATTGTACAAAAAATCAAGCCATTCTCCAACTGATAAATGGGCAAGGGACATGAATAGGCAATTTTCAGTTAAAGAAACCGAAACTATTAATAAGTACATGAAAAAAGTGTTCTAAATCTCTTATAATCAGAGAAATGCAAATCAAAACAACTCTGAGGTACCACCTCACACCTAGCAAATTGGCTAACATGACAGCAAAGGAAAGCAATGAATGCTGGAGGGGATGTGGCAAAGTTGGGACATTAATGCACTGTTGGTGGAGTTGTGAATTGATCCAACCATTCTGGAAGGCAATTTGGAACTATGCCCAAAGGGTGCTAAAAGACTGTCGCCCTTTGATCCAGCCATAGCACTACTGGGTTTGTACCCCAAAGAGACAATAAGTAAAAAGACTTGTTCAAGAATATTCATAGCTGCGCTCTTTGTGGTGGCCAAAAATTGGAAAATGAGGGGATGCCCTTCAATTGGGGAATGGCTGAACAAATTGTGGTATATGTTGTTGATGGAATACTATTGTGCTCAAAGGAATAATAAAGTGGAGAAATTCCATGGGAACTGGAACAACCTCCAGGAATTGATGCAGAGTGAGAGGAGCAGAACCAGGAGAACATTGTATACAGAGACTGATACACTGTGGTACAATAATCGAATGTAATGGACTTCTCCATTAATGGCAATGCAGTGATCCCGAACAACTTGGAGGAATCTACGAGAAAAACCACTATCCACATTCAGAGGAAAAACTGTGGGAGTAAAAACACTGAAGAAAAACAACTGCTTGAATACATGGATCAAAGGGATATGATTGGGGATATAAACTCTAAATGAACATCCTAGTTTAAACATCAACAACATGGAAATAGGTTCTGATCAAGGACACAAGTAATACCCAATGAAATTGTGCATTGGCTTCAGGAAGGTGGAGGGGAAGGAGGGAAATAATGTGACTATTGTAACCAAGGAATAATGTTCTAAATTGACTAAATAAACTAATTCAAATGGGAAAAAAATAAAAAAATAAAAAAAAATAAAATTCTATGATCTAAACTTACTTCAGAATACACTTTAGAGCTTCTGATAAACTTCCAATTTCTCTTCTTTAGACCCTCACAATCTCGTGTCACAGTACCCCACTGACAAAACTCTGCTAATTTCACTTTTTTAGAGGTCAAGATGTAAAGTTTATTTTAAAATTGTGATACCCAGATGGGATGACTTCACGAGCTGTGCAATCTTCCTGGGTTCATCTTTGGCTTAGCTTCTGGTTGGGCTGTTAATAACTATGATCTATTACAAGTGTTTTTACATTGGCCTAACTCCAATCCTTCAGCAAAGGAAGTAATTTGTCAGCAATTTCATCAATAAAAGATGAGATAATAGTAGGTGCAGAGTGAAATGCTAGTGAACTATAATTGTCCCTCATTCTCACCTAGGATTGTTTTGTATTGAGCGCAGGGCGAGGTTGAAGGCCAGGTTCCTACAGGATTCCTCAGAAGCAGTCATCAGCCTCTGCAGGTTGGTCTAAGAAGGAATAAAGGAAGAGAGTCATTCCCTGGGTTCCTATTTCTGTATTGGGAGGTAGACCCCTATGCTCAGCAGGCAATAGGTGAGGAAAGGAGAATCTTGATTCATTTGGGGGAATGGGCCAGTATAGGAACCAGTGCTTGTGCCTGAGATTCACAGGTGAAGGGCAGCCTGGTCTGTCTTAGCTAAGACTCCAAAGGCTCCCAGTCTTACTTCCTAGCATTTAAGAAGGAATGAGGGCTCCTCTTGATGACTAAAGGGAAGTGAGTCCTCTCTGAGGCAATGAGAACCCTGGGCTTTGGTTGGAAGGGATTAAGAAGCAAAAGGAATGGGCTAGCTAGACTAGACATGAGAATTCCTTTCCATGGCACTTACAGAAAAGAAGGACAAGATTTCTGGCCTCCGCCGGGACATCTCATCTATGTCACTCAGAACTTCCAAGATATCTAAATAGAGAAGAAAGTAAGCTGAAGGTGTGATAGAAACAGAAAAAGACACAGAAAAACCCCACTCACATGTAATGGATAATCAACACTCTTAATTGAATTAACAGAGGGGGTAGCTACATGGCACAGTGACTAGAGCACCAGGCTTGGAATTGGTAGAACCTGGTTTCTAATCTGGCCTCAAACATGTCCTAGCTATGTGACCTTGGGCAAGTCACTTAATCTCATTTGCATAGCCCATACTGACCTGTCTTAGGGTTGTTTCTAAGAAAGTAAGGGTTTAAAAAAAAAAAGTGAACACACAGATACCAATGGAGGAACCTAGAGCTCTGTGTTGTATAATGTTTCTTCAAAAAGCTACATCCAATGCAGAATGAAATAAGTAGAACCAGGAAAACATTGTATACAGTAACAGTAATATTGTGGAATGATAACTGTGATAGACTTAACTATCCTCAGTAGTACAATGATCCAGGGCAATTCTGAAGGACTTCAGACAAAGAATACTCCCCACTGCCAGAGAAAGAACTGTTGGGAATCAGAATACAGATGAAAGCATACAATTCTTCCCTTGTTTATTTGGGTTTATGTTTTGGTGTTTTGGTTTTAATAAGATTACTCACTTACAAAAATGAATATATGGAAATGTTTTACATGATTATACATGTATAACCTAGATTAAATTGCCTGCCAGCACTAGAAGAGGGGGAGGAAGATAAATTCAATCCTATAACTTAGGAAAACTTGTATGGAAATTTGTTATAACATGTAATTAGTAATAAATAAAGGTGAGGAGAAAAGCCACATCCAAAAGATACACCATACATCCCCTACTTCTATCTCAGTGCTCAATAATCTTTCCTAAAATTCATGTCTCTCCATTTTATTTAAGACCAAAGGAATGTGGGAAATTGGGAGTATAAAAAATAGGGGAAGACTTTCAGGTCATTTTTGTTTAAGTTTCTGTGTTGAGCTCTTTGAACATTTAAATTCATTCCTTGTCTAACCCAATTGCAAAATTCCCTGAAGATGGATAGCTCTACATTTTGGTATTAGAGTTTGGCCCATTAAAACCTAACCCCTAGCATTTTACACCAAAACCTTGTCTGTTATTGGAAATGTCAGTATCTTTTATTGTGCCTATGATTGCGGGAGATAAAATTACTTCTTCACTTGCACAATAAGCCCTTACAAACACTTCTGGTTTTGAAATTACAACCTAATCTAATAGGATAGAAGCTTCCTGAGGACAGGGGTTAGGCAGGATTTTGTTGTTTGGTTTTTTGGGGGGTTTTTTTTGCCTCTGTATGATATCATTGGCAGGCATAGTGCATTTCACAAAGTGAGTACTTAAAAAATGTTTGATTTTGATTCTAATTGCTGCTTTCCCCAGCTTTTCTGAGCATACATCTCAGACTAAAGGCAAAAGGCAACTGTCACTTCATCTTGCTCATATCCTCTCTCTCTCTACCTGCTTATGCTTCTTTCTACTATGGGCCTTATACCAAATTCAAAATCTCCTTCCTCAGCTGGCATTTCACATATCTTTTCTCACTTCTGTGGCTGCTGCCCATGCCCATGAAGGAAGGCCTTAGAGCTTTTCTACAATGCACACTGTTCTAGAAATACAGACAGAATACTGCCCAGTCTAGGTTTTAACTAGGCTCTTCTTCTTCGATTACCTTCTACAGTTTGGCCCCTGGATAATCTCTTCATATAGGGAGTCATTTCAGCTGCTGTCAGAGGAGTGAAGAGAGAGACACTGACTAGAGGCAGGGAGCCAGCAGTACTGTCATCTAGAAGAAAAACAACCAAAATTACTGACACTTATATATACCTGGCAAAGCACTTTATACACTATCTCCTTAGAAAATCATTACAATCCTGTGAAGTAGGTACTACAGAAATTATTTTTTCCTTTACTTGCCTGTTTATTTGTTATTTTTATGAAGATATTTTATTTTTATCTATTACATGTAATAACAAATCTCTATATAAGTTTTCCAAAGTTTATGATCCAAACTGTTTTCCTTTCTCCCTTCCCTCCCTATTCCCGGAGCTGGTAAGCAATTTCATCTGGGTTATACATGTACTGCCATGCAAAACATATTTCCATATTATTCATTTTTTACTATGGGAATTATTACTCCCCATCTTATACATGGGGAAAATAATATTCAGAAAAGTTAACATGCCTGTGGTTATACACCCAAATAAGTAGCAGAAGCAGAATCTGAATCCAGGTCTTCCTGACTCCAGGTTCAGTATATGGTATAGTTAAAATAGCTGGTGATTGGGGCATATGACACTGGATAAGAGAGCCAGGCCTAGAGAGATGTGAGGATCTGAGTTCCAATCTGGCCACAGATACTTCGTAGTTGGATGACTCTGGGCAAGTTACAACCACAATTGCCTACGCCATATGAGAGTTATTACTAAAATAGAAAATTAGGACTTAAAAAAAAAAAAGGTTGGTCTGATCTGGTCACTTAACACCAGTCAATAATCATAATGTAACAAGTATAACATAAAAGTTGTTTTTTAAACATACCAGAAGTTAGAAATATAACTGAATGTTATTTCTTTCAAAATAGTCACTTATTCCTCTGTTCAATATATTCCTGTACTCTTCTGAAACTGCCTTCAGAAGAGAGGGCAGAATTTTCTGAAACAAGTGACATATACAGAAGCCAATGTTTAAGGGTCAGGATGGTGACATCAAGAGCAAAAGAAAGTGCCTGAAAGTAAATCACAGCATCCCTACCTGGAATTCATCCTAGAATATACTGGCACATATAGAAGAAAATGTGGCATCCTGAATGTGGAATAAAACATACCATTTTTCACTTTATTTCTTTTATTGAGTTTTTTCTTATATGTGACATGCTTCTTCTTTCACAGCATGAGGGATATAGAAATATGTATTACATGACACCTCTCATACCACCTAAATCAGATTATTTACTGTCAGGGATGGGGGAGAGGGAAAGGAGGAGAAGAATCTAGATTGCAACATGTCAGAAAACTGTTAAAAATTATTTCTACATGTAATTTAAAAAAAAGAGAAAATAGGGGGCAGCTGGGTAGCTCAGTGGATTGAGAGCCAGGCCTAGAGATGGGAGGTCCTAGGTTCAAATCTGGCCTCAGCCACTTCCCAGCTGTGTGACCCTGGGCAAGTCACTTGACTCCCATTGCCTAGCCCTTACCACTCTTCTGCCTTGGAGCCAATACACAGTATTGATTCCAAGATGGAAGGTAAGGGTTTAAAAAAAAAAGAGAGAGAGAATAGATAAGTTTAAAGAAAAAGGCATGTGTTGGCCCATAAGAGAGATGTGTTTTGCTGAGCAGCAACTCCTTAGATAGGATTTTCATCCTGCCATTCTATGATCCCTTTTCTGAACCCATTCTCCTGTGCTTAGAGCAAAGTTTTCAAACACAAAGTAGAATCTCCTTTTGGAACAGTGGTTATTTCCCATTGTACAGGTACCATATTTATCCCAAGCAGGAAATTTGGTTCACAACTGGCTAAATTTTGGGAAATGAAGCCATAAAGTAGGAATAAAATGTCCAAACAAACTGATGGTTTCTCACATCCCATGTCTTAGCAATAAGTTGTGTCCTGGATGTCTCTTTTTTCAATACATTCTAAAACCTTCCTCATAGAAGCTGATACTTAGTTCACCTCATAGAATTGTTCCCTGTGATAAGCCTTAGAAAGGAGAAATCCCTAAACTCACCATCCCTCTCTTCATCTGAGCCATGATCAGAAACACTATTCTTGCTGGGAAGACTCAGCCCCGCTAAGAGAGACTTCAGCATCACCAGGTCACCATTGTCTGAAGACAAGTCGCTGTAGAAAAAAGCAAACACCAGTTCTCAGCTCAATAAGATACTGTCAACAGGCAGAAGACTAGGTAAAAAAAAGTTGCAATTGTAAGGATTAGAAAAGGAAGAACAACAGATTGTACTAGGATGTCATGTAGGCAAACCAATGTACAGAGAAGAAAAACAGGTTAAGTAAGAATATCAATAACACATAAAGAGAGCTGGACTATCTCTAGAATGGCCATAGTGGGCAAAGAAACATCTGCTGCTCATGCTCTACAATCGAGGCCTGAAAATCTTGGCTAAGAGTTCCTTGTCCTCTATGTGGGCTAGACCCTATGGTTAACATCTTTTCTTTAACTACTCTTCAGTCTCAGACTTGCTAGTTACTGATTTGAAGAGTCCTCCTTTCCTTGCCAATCCATCCTCACTGAAACTAGTGTATCTGCTAGTTTGGGAAGCTAGCTCTCAGCTTTCCACAGTGAGCTTCTATTTGTCTGGAATGTAAATATTCAGACCCTCAAGAGTAGGTCCAGAAAAAGAAAAAGCTGGTGGAGGGGATACTTACTGGAGTGAATCAGAATGCTTCTGCAGGAAGGAGACTGCAGCTGGTGCATTGCATGTGATATACTTGTGAATAAGTTGGACGAACTTGCTGATGAAGGCAGCGAGGTGACGGGAGGATTTCCTATAATTCTGAAGAAAAGAACCCATGTGACTGGCCACAGCACATAGCCCACATTAAACAGAAACAATACTTTGGTAGCCTAAAATTCTGCAGACACAGCTGCCTAGCTATATATTCCTGCATACACAAAGTCTTCCTTAAAAGAGAACACAAACGGCATGTATTTGTATACATTATTTGTACCAAGCCCCCACCTCAGACAGGGGCCTTTAGGAAATGAGAAAGAAAAGAACAAATCACCTACCAGGAGCAGCCGGATGAAGGAGAGAAGACAGTCCCAAAGCGCCCTCTGGTGTTCGTCTTGGAACACCTGTGGCTGTAGCAGTTCTATGATCCCCAGAACATGAATGAAAAACGTCAGGTGATTCTGTTGACGAAACTCCTGGAAGTTGAGATGGGTTCGCCCATGAAGTAGGGCAGCAATCATGGCAAGGTGCCTATAAACATGGGGGTAAAAGACGTCATGTTCAGCCTCACTCCTACTGGGTCACTACATCCTGTCCCTGACTCAGGCTAGAAACCAGACAGATCCTCCTAGCTCCTTGAGACCACAGATTAAACTCTACAATGAGGAGAGGGAAAAGTAACCACCCTCCTTCTTAGAGATAAATGCAGAACTTCTCTAACCCATACCCCAAGCAGCAAAGAAGAAAATGACTATAGGACCTCAGCAGCAGGATAGGGTGTGCCACAGCCAACTTCCTACAAGCCATATTGGCATCTGCCACTCGGCCCTCAGAGGATCTGGAATCACTGGTGTCTGCGAGGAGGAGGATGAATCGATGAACCAGAGCATCAAGCTGAAAGGAAAATGAAAGATTTGAAACTACGAGGAGTATAGCATTACAGAAGCAAGTCATCACTGATTAATAACCTATCTCAAACAATGACCAAGAGGCTAGAGGGCAGAGAGTACAAAACAGTATGAGGTTTACAGACTTTATAATGAAGCTTACCCTCTTTCCTCAATAGACACAGAGTTCCTTTTCTTTTTTTTTTTAAACCTCACTTTCTATCTAGAATAAATACTGGGCATCGGTTCCAGGGCAGAATAGTGGTATGAACTAGGCAATGGGGGTTAAGTGACTTGCCCAGGGTCAAAAGGCTAGGAAATGTCCGAGGCCACATTTGAACTTAGGACCTCCCAGCTCCAGGCCTGGCTCTCATATCATTAAGCCATCTAGATGCCCCCTGCAGTTCCTTTTCTTAGAGAAAAAGTTCCCTTGGTGCCACTGAATTTTCCTTTTTGTTGGCATTTAGTGGGCAGACTAGCTTTCCAGTTTCCAGCAGATCAAGTTCCCTCTAATTAAGACTATACAGAAGTCAATTTCTTTGTTGGACTAAGCAGAATTAAGGACAGCAGATTCAAATAGCACTCAGAAAAAAACTAATTTGCATGGACATCCATCCTCATCAACCCAATAACCTGAAGACTGTAGAGAAAAGTATGCTTCAACAGTAAATTCAGTTACCATGCTAGTGAGGAAATTTATTACAAGAGAGCAATAATCAAGGTCCAAATTCTGTCTTCAGGAGATAGAGGTGAGAATAGGACCATAAGGACCCACATCAAGGCCCCTAATATGTTAATCTATTTTTTCCCCTAATCTAGGCAAATATATTCTCCACTTTGAAATAGAGGTTTCCAACTCTGGAAGAGCTGAAAAAAAAAAGTCATTTTTACTTAAATTACCCAGATAACTTAATAGCACCAAATTCAAGTGAAAATGAAGTTATCTGGATACCAGAATCTCTTACTACATGTACAATACACCTACCTTTCCTCAGCTACAGGAAAAGGAATGGCTATGCCTCAGACCTACTCACCTTGCAGGTGCTGCTACTGGTTGCTCCTTCACTGTTCAGCAGCGTCTCAGGCATGGGCACCAGGAGCTCTGGTAGCTGCAGATAGAGCTGGAGGAGAAGGTCTTGGCAGCGTTTTCCTAATAAGCTGAAAGAGAAAGTATCCTTTCAGGTTATATCATTCATCGAAAGGTGATATCTAGAAGCCTTAAGATCCTTAAGGATGTCTGAAAAGCTCAATGCAATATTGGTAGGTGTGTGGAAGACAACTAGGTGTTAAATCAAGGCAAGGCTAGTGCCCACCAATGTTCAACAGCCCAATCCAAGGTGTTTTTTCATGAAATACATCAAGCCCAACCCTAAGCTACAACCAAATGCAAAGATACAATAGCCTGGTCATGACTAGAGACATCAGTCCCTGAAGCTTGAGTGTGAATCACATTCAGACTAAAACTCTGGGGCTAAGAAGATGCATCTTCTGATCAGTGGTCATAGTTTAAAATAAGCAGTCAGGGTCAAACTACAAAAACCCAACAGCCTTTGCAAATGACGTCTGCTATCTAAACTACTGATATTCAAAAGCACAAAGACATCCAAAGAATATTTAGGGGTCCTCACCTCTCTCCCCACTGCTGGATGCTGCTTGTCAGGTACTCTGTTACTTTTTTGATACACTCCACATCTCCATGACAACAGCTAAGCAACAGAGGCAGGCGGGACTGGATAAGGTTACATGTGGCATCTTCGGTGCTCTGGCTTCTGGTTTCTGACTCGGCTAAGATCAGTTCGACCAAACTTATCAGTTCTGGAGTCTGGACTTGAAGCACAAATTCTTCTCGTCGTTTCTGTAACACAGCCCAGAGGGCAGTCAGCAAAGTCTCTATCCCAAAGGGCAGAAATCCAATTTACTGAAGGATGAGGACTAAGATACTAGATTCCAAACATGAAAACACTCAGTTACATTTCTCATTTGCTCGTCTTGAAAGGCATCATTCAGTACCTGAGGAGTCCGCTGATCCCTTCCCTGCCAGATGCGAGGAACATGAATACAAGCCCATAGGAAATCCAAAGCAGCAGATGGGTCAAATCTGAGGGGAAAAAAAAAGAGAATTCAGAACAGAAATACCATTTTAGCCTAAACACAGGAAGTCATCTTTAGGGAACTGAATATGAAAATGTAAGTAAGTGCAAAGATGAGAGGGAGAGGTGAAAGAAACTCACCTCTAAGCAAAGAGAAAGGGATAAAAGAGATTTCATCTAGTAGAAAAAACATGGGGCTTTCTCCTTGGGGGCAATTAGTGTTCCCAAGGGATTCTTTACTTCAGAAGACATGAGTTCTCTGAGGTAGTATGTAGTTTCTTTTCCCTTGTAAACAGATTTACAGGTCAAACCTCAAATTATCAAAGCCAAAGAAAGCTAAACACATTTTTCTTATTAAAGCTTTTTTTTAATTCTCTAGCAGAGTGAGAAATGGTAACTAAAAAAAAAAACCCACAAATAAGGATTCAGTGAAAATGAACCTGCCAAAAAGATGTACTGTTCTCTCTACAGAAAGGAATCTGTGGTCTCAAGAACACCTTCTATGTGGACCCACTTCACCATTCAGGAACACCAGTGTCAGAGACCACAACTATACTCCTACTGGGTCTGCTAGCCATATTCTGTAGATGGCATACACAATATGCTACACTTAGAACAAGATCATGTGCCATCTTTTCATTGATGAAGTCGGGTCTTCTACTTATTGACAAACATTCGACCCCAAAGAATCTATAAGGCTTTGTCAACAAAAAGGTATACGGAAGCCACATCTACTGTGATGATACAAATTACTCTGTTAGCAATATGTCTCAGGTTCCAATAAGGAAGGGGCAAAATTCATTTAAGGATGAGAGCATCTGCACTGATGAGATAAAGTCATACACCCAGGTTTCCACGGATATACAAAGAGTGCTCAACTCACCTTTGCTCCCGGTTTTTGCAAAGTAGGATGTGGATACACTGATGAAGTGTACTCCAATTAGACTGGTGGGTAAGGAGAGCCAAGAGGTAAGGACGGAAAGACAGCATCTGAGAGCCAGAATGATTTTTGGACTGTGGAGAAAGAAAATCCAGAAAAAGCATTTACTAGTCAGTCTTAACACTGGAAAACAAAGCCAATTTATAAGAACATTCTGTGGCTACACTGAATATGAAGCAAGAAACAAACTGTTTTCTTTGATAACTCTTCAAAAAGAGGACAAATAAACATGAACTGGGGGGAAAAATACAAATAAACATGAACTGGGGGGAAAAATACTATCAGTAAGATCAGTGGAGTTTTCTCAAAAGATAACCTAGTACATACTGTAGGAATGTTTAATATGCCTTTATCAGAGGAAAATCAAAATCAATTCCTCTCATCTTGCTGCCCATTCAGAAATGAAGACTGAAGGATTTACAATAGATAGCAGGAAACCACACAGGAAATAAATGCTATAAATGGGAAAAACAGGGTCAGATATTAAGTTCCTAATTAGTTGAAAATACAAAACCCTTTTTTCCTTCGAGAAATCCACCCTACTCCTCCTTTCTGTGTATATGTATGATAATAAAGTCCTTTCACATGCTTCTGTTAATAACCTTCAAAAAGAAATGAGATCTTCCTAGATTTAAGCTCATTCTGAGGCAGGGTCTCAAACCTTATTCCAAGAGAAAAGGAGCCTCTGTTGGAGATCAGGACAGCTGTTGATCACTTCAGGATCCAGCATCTCAAGCCAGTCAATCAGAAGTCCTGAGGATGGACCAAGCCAGGCAGTTTCAGTGACACTGGGGAAGACAAAATAATCCTAGTGTCATAGAAGGTACTGCTAGAACCAGAGAGGTTTAGAGAGGATTAATGTTTTCCCCTTCCCATAACTCACCTGCAGCTATCTAATTCCTTTTTCCCTGAGGCATCCTCTCTTTCCTGAAGTAGCAAGGAACTTACAACAGCAATAGGCTTAGTGGAAGGAAACTTGGAGGTAGTTTCTGGGGTAGTTGAGAAGAGGATGGCCAGGAACTCCTCGAGGTAGGGAGATCTCGTTTCAATCAGACCTTGAAGGACTAGAAATATTAAAGAAAAAATACAATCAGAAATGTTAGCAACCAACAGCATCACATTTCAACAGACCTTTGGAGAAAACATGGCTAGCTTTCTCAGAGGGCTAAAGAACAGGAATGGGTAGCTTTAATATAAACCATTCCCTCATGGCCAATTAAGTTTCTAATGCTTAATAGACCATTCCAAATTGTAAATTACCCAACCAGTGAATAACCATTTTTGTTAGAAAAAGAGTTAGGAATTTTTATTTTATGATATTGCTCTTTTTCAAACATATGTTGCAAAGTTAGGGAATTTCCATTGAAACACAAATATGCTGATAAACTTTTACTTTTCTGTAAGGATTCATCTGCTTTTCTTTTTTGTAGCCCTGGGACTTCTCGCTCCTTGAGAGACAGGATAGTATAGTAGAGAAAACATTAAGCTTAATAGTCAGAACACCTGGGTTCAAGTTCTGGCTTCACTGCTTACTAGATGACTGTGACAATGGGCAATTCATTCAATAACCATTTATTAAGTACCTCCTAGGTACAGAATATTGTCCTAGGCATTGAAGATAAACACCAAAGGAGACAGATTCCTTGCTCTTGCTGAGCCAGAAATGGAAGTGGCATTCTTGAGTGGTAACTAAGAATACTCTAGTTCCTGACATGGCTTATGTGTCAGCTACCACTGTCCAATGTCATTCCGTGACCACCCAGCACCTGAGTAGGAGTGTTTTTGTACTCTCTGTCTATTGACGGAGAAAGGAGAAGTATGTCCCAAAGATGACTTCAAAGCCCCAGGAATACTTCTCCTTTCTCCATAAGAGGACATAGGAAAGAGGGATTTCAGACGAATAACCTCTAATGGTTCCCTTAGCCTGAAGACTATTGCCACTTACAGAAGAAACTCTGGTGTGAGTCACCAAACCATCTAAAAAAAAAAATAATGCTATAGCTCTCTCTGGCCAAAAAGCATCCATGGATTGAATTTAGAGACCTTCTCAAACCAAAATCTCTCTTTGCCACCAGATGTACAGGTACTACATACCCATATACACTAAACTATCAGAAATAAGCAATAATGTCTCAGTTCTCTGTATTCATTGAACACCCCAGACTCCAGGCCTCCTAATGACTGGACCTCAGACACCAGGCCCAATCAGGCAATAAGTATATATTCTATGAGTAAGGATTTCAGGATCTATAGTATCTCATTTCACCTTAGGATGATGGAACCAAATGGCACATAGACTAAATTCAGTCAGACTCCTGAGAACCCAAACATGTTATTTGCTCACCCAGATTTCTGACTCATTTGAGCCCCAGTCAACTGACACTTCCCCATCCTATGACTAGCAAACTCCTGCGTCTTCCTCTCATTATAATTCAGCCAAAGTGGGATGTCCTTCTCCCCCCACTAACAATTCCTTACTCTCTTATCTCTACTCACCTCAATCCTATTGTTTACTGCTATGCCTCCTCCTATTGTATTCTTAGAACTACAGTTCTTTTGCTAAATTTCCTTCATCCTAGAACTCTTCTTGCACTCATGCTATTGCATGCCAGGAAATCTCGCTCCTTCCTGAAGACAATGTATTCCTCACCAACCTCTTCATTAATGGTTGTTCCTTCTCTCACGCCCCACTAATATGCTGGGTCAAGAGGATTATCCCATTGCCATCATTCACTTGGCAACTCAACTCTCCCCTTTTGAGGAATACTCCATTTGCCTGAATCAACCAACCAATCAACATTTATTAAGGGCCTTCTCCATGCCAGGCTAGAGACACTTCTCACCATCCATTCATCTACTGATCTCCAAGTTATTCTCCATCTTTTCTCCAGGATTCCCAATCTGTCTCTGTTTCCCTTTTTCTGCCCCATTTCCCTTCTCCCCCATACATTCAAATGCAGGGACTTCACTAGGTCTTAACATCCCCAATTGTATTCCCATGGTTTAATTCCCAGTCCCTCCTCTCAGATGCATTTACCTCAGCCTCACTCCGAAATCTATTCTTCCCTGCACCTTCCAGTCCCTCTGCTTCTCCCTGTTTACTCAGTGCCTGTGCTTTGGTATTACTGTCCTCTCTTTACTGTTGAGTCTATGGCTGATCCGTTCAACTACACCACCCCCTGCCCTTGACTCTCTTTACAGCTATGCCCTATCACTGCATGTCTTATCAAACGCAGGCAAGCCCCATCATCCTCCTTTTCTCCTTGGACCCAAAGGCACCACAAACTGATGTCTCATAATCTCAACTGGGCCCTCAATGAGACGTCACAGGCTTTTCATCCTCCAGAGCAGATACTCCACATTTTCTTTCCTCAAGTTTCAACATCTCCTAGCTCTTGTTTAACACAGTTTAACTTACTTACGATCACTATCTTCAGCCTCTGACACTTGGAGTCCCTCACCCTGGCTACTCCCTCCTTCCCTGGCTTCCATGATACTTTCTTCTAATTCTTCAACTCTCTAATCAAAGGATCTACATCTTTGCTATCACGCCCAAACATGGGTATCACTCCATCCTGTACCCCCTACTCCACTCCTCTCTATCCTCTTACCTTCCCAGTTCAAAGAGAAAATCCAAACACATGACTTCCCAGTTCCTCTATTTGGTCCTTTTCTATCTCCGGAACTCCAACCCTAAATCACAAAGCTTGCTCCAAATCCATTCCTTCTCTAAACTTACCAATTTTTGGGTTGAGGGTCTCAGCATCCTTGTAGTCACCCACATTCCTGATTTCTCCCTCTTTCTCATCACTAATCAGTTGCCAAGTCTGGTGAAACTTTACCTCAACAACATCTCAAATCCATCTCCTCCTTCCCACGTAAGAGGACAACTGCCTGAAGGCAGGCCTTAATCACCTCTTCCTTGGATTGCTGCAACATCCTTATAATCATACTCCCTGTTTTTATTTTCTTCCTTTCCAATCCATCCTCTCCACAGTAGCCAAGTAGATATTCCTAAGATCTATGACCAACCATGTCACTCCTCTGCACAAAAAATTTTCAGGTGTTACCTATTGCCTCTAGGACAAAATACAAACTCTTGAAGATGGCATCTAAAAAATTCTGCTAATTAGCTTTTAAAAGTAACTAAAGATATGTTAATTAATATATTAAAGTTAATTTAAAATTTAAACACTGTAAACCTTAAAATTTCTTAGACTTATAAATGTTGGAAATTTCACCATTGGGAAATTTCATATTTGGAAAATTTCTTACTGATAGTCTATTGGAATGTGAACCCCATTGGCAAGGGAGGTTCCTCCTCCTCCCTTCTTAAGATTACTTTATGACAGAAACCTTTTGCTGAACAATGGAAAGGGCTGCAGCATAGATCAAAATTTAATTATTCCAATCTCCACCCTACTCAGGGTAACAGGATTTAGGAAGGGCTGTAGCAAAGGATCAAGATTTAATTATTTGAGAATATGACCTTCAACAGACATGTGCAAAGCCACAGACCTCTGGGCGGTCCTGGGTTAAGCTAGAGCCACCATTGACACAAGGAAAACATGGACAGTGATTGGTAGATGTGAGAACTGAGGGGAGGGAACTTGGATGGTTTCCTTAAAGATAGCAGGGTCTGAGGACTGAGTGTTAGTTGGAGAGGTTGTGCTCTGAGAGGCTGTGCTCTGAGAAGCTTGCTCTGAAGGAAGCTGGAGGTGGAGGCCCCTGAGACTGTTTCTCCATTTTGGTCACGTGAGTGATAGGGACTGATCTCTTTTCTTTGCCTCAGCTATCTAAGGGCTTGGGCCTTTTGGCCCAGCCTAAACAGAAGGGGTATTTAAGCCCTATTCCCTTCTCTCCCCTTTCTCTCTCCCTCTCTCTCTCTATCTATAATACCTTTCTTCCTCCTGTTTGTAATTAAACTCCATAAAAGGTTGACTGCTGACTTGAGTTTTCATTTAGGAATTACATAGCTGAATTCCTCAGCGACCTTAAATTAGTATATATCAGTCTTTTAAAGTAATTTCCTTGTCACAACACTTAATTCCTATGATTCTCTTTAATATACTCTCAATTCTAACCAAATTGGATACTATTCCTAGAACTCCATGTGCTATCTTCTACCTCTGGGTCTTTGCACAGGTTGCCCCCATACCTGTAATAGATTGTTCTCCACCTCTTAGATTACCTAGTTTTCTTCAAGATTCATCTCCAGTGCCAGATGCCAGCTCCCATGAGAAAAATCGGCCTTATCACCCTAACTGTGAAGAATTTCGCCTTCCTCCAATTATATTTATTTGTGAACATGTTGGTTCCTCCTATTAGAATAAAAGTTCCTTGAGGGGAGGAACTGTTTTTTATTTTGTATTCATACATTTAAGTCACCTGGCACAATGCCTTAAATAACACAGAACCATAAAAGTTTTGTTGGAAGGGACCTCAGCAGGCACCTGGGTCAATCTGTGCCTTAAAATAATCCCTACTATAACATATTTGAAAAGTCAGCATCTAGTTTCTTCTTTTTTTTCTTTTTAAAGCCCTTATCTTCCATCTTAGAATCAATACTGTTTTGGTTCTAAGGCAGAAAAGAAGTAAGGACTAAGCAGTGGGAGTTGTGACTTGCCAAAGGTCACACAGCTAGAAGTGTCTGAAGCCAGATTTGATTTAGGACCTCTCATCTCTAGACCTGGCTCTCAATCCACTGAGCCACCCAGTTGCCCCCTAGAGTTTTTTCTTAATGGTCTCCAATGAGAAGGAACCTCCTGCCTTCAGAGACTACTCTTTCCACATTTGGGCAACTGATTGTTAAGAAGCCTTTGCTTGTCTCTGAAATTTCCTTCTGGTTCTGCCGGTTGGGGCCAACATGAACAAGGCTAATCTTCCTTTCACATGATAGCCCTTCAAATATTTGAAGAAAATTATTATGTTGAGGGTCTCAGCATCCTTCCTCATCCCTCAGCATGTGCCCCCCATATCCTCCCCACTGAATCTCCTCTTATCCAGGCTAAAGACACCCATTCTTAAAATCTATCCAATACCTCATTAAATCGGGGCTCTTTACTATCCTGGCTGCTCTCCTCTGGACACTATTCAACATCAATTTCCTTCTCAAACCCAGAACTGAAGAAAATATTCCTGATATGAATGACTAGGGCAAAATACAAAGAGACTATCATCCTGGAAACTTGCCTCTTTTTATAGCTCAAGATGATTGGCTTTTGGAGGTGACTGACTGCTGACTCACACTGATCTTGCATTCCACTAAAACCTGGGATCTTTTTCCCATAAACTGCCATTTAAAGTGCCTCCCCAATCTCTACCAATGATGTTAATTTTTTGCCTCTAAGAATAAGACTTTACATTTATTCCTACAGAATCTTATTTGACACTAAAGCATGTCAAGATCTTTTGGGATCCTGACTGAGAAGCATGCCATTTAAGATTTATCCAAGTCATTGCTAAAAGTGTTAAACAGCCCCAGGCCAAGGACTGATTCCCAAGGCACCAGTCTAGCGAGCTCTTGCCACAGAACTATTCACTACCCATAGTACTTCTTCATAGCCTTCTGAGTCTGGACTGTGCTATCTGTTAGGCTGTAGGTCTCCAATTTTCCCATAGGACTGGTATAAGAAATTTTATTTAATTCATTGCTAAAATCTATAAAAACTAGCTATGGCATTCCAGAATCTACTAGTTTAGTAACTCTGTTAAAAGAGGAAGTGAGATTATTCTGGCAAGAGCTGTTCTTGCTGATCCTTTGTAATTACTTCCTTATCTATTTGCTCTTTTTGTTGCTTAACTGTTTTTTCAATTGTGTCTCACTCTTTGTGACCCCATTTGGAGTTTTCTTGGCAAAAATACTGGAGCAGCATGCCAGTTCCTTCTCCAGTTCATTTTACAGATGAGGAAAATGAGGCAAATAAAGATGAGTAATTTGCCTAAAGTCACACAGCTAATAAGAGACTAAGGCCAGATTTGAACTCAGGAAGAGAAGTCTTCCTAACTCCAAGCCTGCTGCACTATCCATTTAGCCACCTAGCTACCCATCTATTTGTTCACTTATCTCTTTAATGCTCTTTTTGGGAAATTTACCAGGAATTAAAGCTCACTGGCTTATAATTTGTATTCTCTGTGTTCTTTCCTTTTTCTTGGGCCAATTATTCCTCTCAATTTTATGGTACCTCTCCTCAAAATCTTTCAAATGTTATCACATAGTAACATATTATAATTATAACAACAGAATTACAACTCTATAATATGTAATAACAATATAACATTAAATTATAATGAGTTTTTTCAATATCAGGATCACCTTACAAAAACTGCAACTGAGCATTTACTAACTCCTTACTTATGTGAGTGTTTATTAAATATTTGTTGAATTAAAAGCAAGTTAAACCTCTCTGAACCAATTTCATCTATAAAATAAGGATAAGGATGCCTATGTGGCACAGGATTTGAGGTCATTTATATAAAGTACTTTATAACTTCAAGCTATATAACACAATATATATGCCTACATATGCATACATATACGCATGTTCCTATACACATATGTGTATGTATTAGTATGTGTATTGGGGTCTGGGATTTCATTAGTAGAAGGAATGCCTAATGAGGAAACTTCCTCTGCCAATACACATTAGCATCTGCACCACAAATTATAGCCTTAGAAAGCTGCTTGGGACATCAAGAGTTTAAGTGACTGAACAGTATCAGGCACAGAACTTAAACTCATGATCTTCTTGACTCCTCAGTCTACTCACTGTAATAGGCTGCTTCTAAAATTGTCAAAAAAATGTCACCTGCTCATTATTGGGACAGTACATTCTCCTTGGAGTAGGGAGAGATATAGCTAATTAAAAACCAAAAAGCACAATGAAGGATATGGGCTTACCCTGCCCCCCATTTCAGGACCAGCTTGGAATATGTTCCCATCCCCAATAACTGAAGGATTCCTTCTGCAAGGGAGTCTTAAGACACCTGGCACTCCCTGAAAATCATAAGACTGTACCTTTGCCAATAAGTTCAGGCTCCACGTTGAATTTTTCCCCCGACTTCAGGGTGGCAATGATGGCACGAACTGTGGAGCCTATCACATCAGAATCCCGGTGGAAAGCCAATGTTTCAGCCAGGTGCAAGAATCCACCTCGCACTGCAAGAAAATTTCTCAGCATTATCACTCCAGCCACAGGTAGGAAATTCCATCCCCATTATCTCCCCACCCCCTACTCCTTAAGACTGGTTGTGGCTACCACCATTCACTCTTGACAGTCCATTCCATTCAGGGGAATTCCCCAAGGGGGAGTTACTACAACTATGTTGTCTGCACTCAAGAGATGTCCCCTCTATATCACACTGGCTCTTTATCCCCCAGCCAAGGAGACCAGCTCTAAAGGAAACTCTGTCATACTCTATACTCTTAAATTACAAAATCATTCAGTCACATCCTTATTAATGCCATTTCAAAAGACTGTAGACCACACATGCTTTGACAAATTCCCTTTACCTAATGAGAAAAATTATTTCCTCCATATAAGGTAGGGAGAAAAAAAAACAGGGAAAAAAAATCACATCAGAGATATTTTCTGCCCCATACTTTGCTCCTCCTGGGCCCTTATACCATCACTGATCCTATGTCGTGAAGAGTACTGGGCAGCAAACAATTTGAGCTGGGCCTGAAGAGGGCCTTCTTCCACTGCAGGATTTTCCAGCCACTGTAGCATCTGCATGAGGACTTTGAAGAACAGTGAAGAGAAGGTGGTGTCCTGTGGAACACAACGCTGTAGGCAGGTGAAGGACCAGGAATTAGGAGTATAACCAATAGCACCAGATACCAACAAAGCTATCCCAACCACAGAGACAAGGCCATAATGTCTTGTAATTAGTGTATAAAATGGTATAGTCACTGTGTCTACCCATTATCCTATAACAACATCCTATTTTTTTTTAAATGAGAACAAAAGTACTGCCACTACCCAAGCCCTTGCTCAAAATTATACAGGCATCCCTTGAACATCTCAACTTCCCCCAACATGGTTTCAATATGCCATGGGTAGGCATAAGAAATGGGAATTTTTAAGGAGTTTTGTGGAAGTCACCAACAACATACAAAGGCCAGCAGACAACACAGAAAAAGTTTAGAAATTCAGAAATGCTTATTAACCCAAAACTTACAATAAGGTACTGTAAAGGAAGCAGCTAGGTGGCTCAGTAGATTGAGAACCAGGCCTAGAGACAGGAGGTCCTAGGTTCAAATCTGACCTCAGACACTTCCTAGAAGGAAGGAGCTCAACAAAAAATGCTCCTCACCTTTAAGGAAACTATAACCTAATAGGGAAGATAAGGCATATGCACTAATATTTTATAATACAAATTCAAATATGATAAGCTCTTGGTATTTAGAGTCAGGACCTGGGTTGGAATCCCAATTCAGTCACATAGTCACCTTTGTGATTATGATTTCATCTCTCTGGGTCTCAGCTTTCTCATCTACATAAAAGGGAACTACACCAGATGATCATTAAAAGGTTGTTGAAAGCTTTTAGGAATGGCTGTGAAAAATGGAAAGAATGTCAATGGCTAGACATCTGTAGGGAGGGAATTTGGGTATTGGGAACCATGTGAGCAAAGTTATGGAGATAAGAAAAGGCAAGCAACAGCAATGAAATGGTCAATAACAGTTTTTCTGGATTGTAGACTGAAGAATCAAAGATTGTAGAAGAATCAAGGATAAGGCAAGAAAAATAGTCTGAAGTCAAATGTCTTTGAACATCAGCCTAGCATAAAAAACACACTTTATCCAATAGGTAATGGAGAGTCCCAGATTTGGACAGAGGAGTGACATGACCTATTCAATAAGAAGATTAAATTAGCAGTAGTAGGTAGAATAGACTGGGAAGTGAAGAAATTAGAGGCAGAGAGATAGCTCAGGAGGTAACTGAAATGATTCAAGTAAGAGGTAATGAAGGCCTGACACTAGTGTAAGGGGCAGAGGGAACAAACAATATAAGAGATGACTCAGTTGTAGAATCAACTGAATTTGGTGACTGAGGCAGTCACCAAAGATGAAATTAAGTGAGGAAGAAGGCAGAGTCCACAATGACTCTGAACCAAATTTCCAGTCAATAATCCATTTTTTACATTGGTTTTTGCACTAAAAACTTGTGGCTAACACCTTTTTATACTCTTATGACCTTACTCTGCTGATTTTCCTAAAAACTATATGATGCATCCCCTAAAAATGTCAACAACTGTTACTTCATAAAGCTACAGAATGATAAAAGTTGGAATAAATACTGGATGATTTTCTAAGCTAGCCCCCCTAAATTGGATCAACTTCCTCTCCTTTCTTGTGCAACTTTATTTCAGGAATTCTTTTCCATGTACCCTGTACTTCAACCACACTGACTACTATTCACTTTTCGCTTATTTCAATCCTGCCCTTTTTCCCCTTCGGTGTCTTGACACCCAACATCACCTGACCCTTCCTTTCCCTTTGTAGCCTCCTTCCACAAAGCCTTCATTGATCCTAGTTAGAAGTGAACCTTCCCATTATGAATCTCTTACATCACTGTTTGTCCTTTCTAAGCACTTAATCAGGGCAGCTATATGGTGCAGTGGATAGGGTACTAGTTCTGAAGTCAGGAAGACAACTTCTGGAGTTCAAATCTGGTCTCAGACACTTACTAGCTGTGTGAACCTGAATGAGGCACTTAACCCTGTTTGCCTCAGTTTCCTCATCTGTATAACAAATTGGAGAAGGAAAATGCAAACCACTCTAGGATCTTTGCCAAGAAAACCCCAAATGGGGTCACAAAGAGTTGGACATGACAGAAATGATTCAACAACAAAGTGCACTTAATAATTTCCTAACTTCAACTATAGTTATCTATGTATGTCACATCAGCCTAGCTAGATTTTAAGTTCCACAAGTCATGATGTTTCTCATCTTTCTATCCCCAGGACCAAGTATTATTTTGTATTGTCACAGGAGCTTAAATAACACTTGCTGAAATCAGAAATGCTTACCTGGTATTGGTACAGTTGTCGCATCAAAGGGCAAGAGATGAAGTGGTTCCGATGCATTGATATCACCAAGGGCCCACTGTGTGGGGAATTCAACAGTGCTGACACAGCCTGCAAGAGGCGAACTGCTATGCCTGTCACTTGAGGGTTTCCCTGGCGTACCTTTGCCAATTCCTGCCCCAAGGCTTGCTGAAGGGCCAAGGAGATAGGTCGGGGGTTTGAATTCTGCCATCGAGGATCAGGATTTAGTGTAAAGAGCTGGGATAGGAAAAAAGGGGAAAGAGAAGTTTTAGGATGAGAATATCCACAAAGCTAGGAAACACTTCTTTCCCTCAGCATATCAAGGAGATTGGGAGATGTTCTAGCATGAGAATTGAACTCCCTCATTCACACTAAGCATTTGATATAACCCCTTCACCTAGTTCTGGCTGCCTATGAACATTCATTCATGAGCTTAAGCTCATCCAACTCTATGAACTCACTCTACCTCCAAAAGAGTACATGTGCATATGAAAATACAAAATATGAGTAATAAGCAAGGTGAATCAGAGCTACTAAGAAAAAGAAGCAAACTGGCCTCACAGGCTTCACTAAGACTTGGTGAAATGAGGTCCATAGCTAGAATATGACTACAAGGATATAACTTATTCAAAAAGAATAGAAAAGATAAAAAGGGACAAGAGGAACAGAATAGTATTATATTATGAACAATTCTTATAAAGAAATACAGGAGCCAAATAAGGGAAGCACAGTGGAGAGCAATGAGCAACTATCAAAAGAGGCAAAAACAGAAGCAAAACTGTCACTGGAGTATATTGTACATCAACACAAAGAAAGAGATAATGAATGAAGACTATTGATCACAAACCTAGCACAAAGACTAGAGTTCTCCTTCTCTGTCCAAAACATAGCAACTAATAATTTCCTGTACTAATGATCCTTTAAAGATAATATGGGTCTGCTTTCTCACCAAAAAGGAAGAGGAATGATTGATGGGGGTAATTATGGGAAGAGGAATTTTAGAACAATCTGACATGTACTAAAGATTAAGGAAAAGATTTAAAAGGGTTTAGAAAAAGGACATATAATGAAAATAGGTCTTGATCAATGATATATGTAAAATGCAGTTGAACTGCTTATTGCCTAAGGGGGGATATGAATCATGTAACCATGGAAAAATATTCTTAATTAATTAAAATTTTGTAGGAAGACTTACAAGATTATATGGACTGGCATTCTCCTGAGGAAGTCAATCTAAGAGAGGTGAAAACTTCTTAAAAAATGAAATTCTGAAGACACAAAGTGAAACACTTCTAATAAAAAGACTGATGCTAAAGCACAAAGAACTTGCCAACAAACTCAGAATTTAAAAAGATGTGAATATAAGATGGAAGAGCAAGGTAATAAAGGATGCATAACGGAGTATAGCCTGGTCTGGAAAGAACAGATAGGTCTCCCAAAAGATCAGGAGATTTATAAACTCAATAGAGACCCAAAGAAGACGATGATAACCTCAAAAGCTAGCGTAATCTTATATTACATTGAGAGGCTCAGTGTCAGTCTAGGGAGGTGACAAGCTCTTCCTCATCTACTTTAGACTGACAATACCTGGAACAGTGTTGACTTCTGGCTGCCAAAGTTCTTGAAGTACAGTGATAAGCTAGAGGGTGCAGAGGAAGGTTATCAGTATGGTAAAGGCACTTGAGATCATGTCATATGAAGACTGGTTGAAGAAACTGAGGATGCTCAACCTCAAGAAGAGAAGATTTAGGAAGGGAATGGAGTGGACTTCAAATAAGTGAAGAGCTGCCAAATGCAATTTTATTCAACATTTATTAAATGTCTACTATACAGAAATGCTGTCCTAGGCTAGTGATAAACAGAAAACAAAAATAGTCCCTGCCTTCAATAAAAGTACATTCTCCTCAGGGAATAAAGATTTGCCTTGCAAGTCAGAGGCCAGAACTAGAAGCAATGGACAGAGGAAGCCAAGAAGCAAATGGAGACCGAATATGAAGAAAAACATCCTAATAATTTCTAAAAGTGGAACACACTACCTCAGGAAGTCATATGCTCTCTGTCACTAGAGGTCTTCCTCCAAAGGTCACATGGAACTTCTCAGGAATGCTGGAGAACAGGTCTCTGTTCAGTAACAGGTTGGACTAGGAACAGTGAACATCCCTTCCCACTGTGAAGATCTGTGATTGTGACCTCAATAAATACAGGCCTTCTAAGCTAGTACATGACAAAAACGATGAGCACATCCTGTTGCTCACAGCTCTGTGACTGAACCAATGTCAGAACCCTAAAGAGCTGGCCCTGACACTTATATAAAGATTTATAGCTAAAAAGATTCCAACTCAAATAGTACTGATCCAATAAATTCTCCAATTTGGAAAAAAGCAAAAGTGTGTGTCCTGTTGGATCCCAGAAACAATCTGATGATACTCATTCAGTACCACAGGCCTGGTGACAACACAGACTTGGCTACAAGGAGAAGAGCAAGCCTACCTCACCCACTGGAGGTGAGGAAAAGGAAAAATGTCTTTTTGTTGCTTTTTTAGGGAGTCTTCAGTCAATTAAACACATTTGACCAAGAGCAGTTCCCTGTAAATAAATGGTGACAGCTTGTTTCCAAAATTAATCTAGTCTTCCCAAGGGGTCAGTTAATTTGTAAACATATATATTTTCTATGCACTTACTATATGCCAGGCACTGGCTAGGCAAAGGACAGTTCTTATCCACAGCAAGCTCACAATTTAATGTGAAATAATATGCAAACAAATATATGAAAACAAGCTATATACATAAATAAGAAATAATGAAGGGAAGACACTAGAATTAAGATGGGTTGGGGAAGACTTCCTGTTGAAGGTGGGATTTTAACTGGGACTTAAAGGAAGCCAAGGATGCCAGGAGGTAGAGAAAAGGAGGAGAATGACAGAGAGAACTTCCAGAATGTCTTATTCATGGAACAGACAAGAAGCTAGTGTCACTGGATGGAACAACAAGTGTTGAAAAGCAGGATGAAAAAGGAGGGGGTAGATTATGATGGACTTTGAATGCCAAAGAGAACATTTTTGTATTTGCTCATAGAAAGAGATAGGAAGTCATTGGAGTTTATTGAGTGTTTTTTGGGAGGGAGGTGACCTGATCAGATCTATGCTTTAGGAAAATCACTTTAGTGGCTGAATGGAAGATGGGTTGAAGTAGGAAGAGCCTTGACACAGGCAGACCCACCAGCAGGCTTTTGTGGTAATCAAGACATGAGGTGATGAAGGCCTGTACTAAAGGGTTGGCAATGTCAGAAAAGAGAAGGGGGCATATCTGAGAGTTGTTGCAAAGATGAAATCAATGAGCCTTGGCAACAGTTTGAATATGGGAAGGTGAGAGATAGTAAGGGGTCCAGAATGACTTCTAGGTTGAGCAACTAGGAGAATAAAGTTGCCCACTCTAGCAACAGGGAAGATAGGAGGGGGGAGGGTTTGAAGGAAAAATACTGAGTTCTGTTTTGAACATGTTAAGAAGTAACAATTACTTGGCAGGCTTGGAATCTGATTCTACATTATGAACATGGCTTCTTAACTTTAAGAAAATTAGGACTCAGATTTATGCAGTAGAACAGAATCCTAGAAAGAGTCAGAGGACAAAATATTTATAAGCCCTCTCTCTCTCTCTCTCTCTGAAGAGGAGGGGCTTTTGCTCCTCTCTTTGATCTAATCACAATACCTGAAGGAACATGCTGGCCAAGTCGTCCTCAGGGCCCAGGACCCGGATCTGAGATATGGCTCGAATCCTTCCCTGGCCCTGTGAATGCTCTGGACTGGTTTTTGGTTTGGGTGCCTCTGTACTGTCTGGAGGAAGATAAAAACAAAGAGGTTCAAAAGACAATCAGCTTCCAAGGATGGAGGAAATCTTTTGAAAACAAAAGCATAATGAAAAGAACACTGAGATTAGAGTCAGAGCTGTGTGACCTTGGGCAAATTACTTTAGCTCCTCTCTTTTAAGTCTCACCTATAAATGGAGATAAATATTTATACTACCTACCTCACAAAATTTTTATAAAGTTCCCACGAGATATCAAATGTGAAAATCCTTTGTAACCATGAAAGCCCACATAAACATGAATTAGACAAAGGATGGCCAAAAATGGAGGATCACATTCAGGTTCCACTCCAGAGCCTTAAATAAAACCCCTTAGTAATCCATGTATTTGTCCTGGCCTGAATCAGGGTACATGTGATAGATACTCAAGGGATAGAGATTAAACAGGGAACAAGAATGCCAGTTCAAGAATACAAGGTAACAAGGGGAACAGCTATAAAAAGTCACATTTAAGATGTTCATACGAGGCTTAGAAAACTGAATTGTCCTGTTAATATAGGGAAAGGCTTGAGGCATATGTTGAACTCTTACCTCGTCGAGAAGGCAGAGAGGCAGTGAGCAGAGAGTGGAAGGTCTGGCCTCCTGTGGCTCCTCTTTCATGCTGAACTTCCACCAGATGAGCCATATAATCTGCAAAGCAATATATCAGCAACATAAATGTACAAGCATGAAGCACAGCCTTTTCTCACAGGCTGGAAGAGTCACTCTAAAGCTGGTTTCCAACAATGTTCACCAAAAGTTCTTTAAGACTTCTGGATCCTAGAGCAACTAGGTAGCATAGTGGATAGAACACCAAGCCTGCGTCAGAAGGTCCTGGGTTCAAATCTGATCTCAGACACATCCTAACTGTGTGACCCCAGGCAAGTCACTTAACTCCTACTGCCTAACCCTTACTGCTCTAGGGTTTCGGTATTGATTATCAGTCAGAGGATGAGGGGTTAAAAAAAAAGAGTCTTTGGAAACTGAGCTATGAGATGTTCCTTCAGCAAAGCCTCAGCTGGTAGGAGAGTATAACAAACACAGCACACTGATAACAACAGCTTTTGTCCCAAGAGTAGGTTACTCATTAACCTGTCTGGCCCACCTGACAGCTGGACCAATGAAGCTGGCAATCTGGTATCATAATAGCAACTTCAGCTCCAGAGACCAGATTCTCCTTCTGCAAACCTTGCCTGACTACTCCAGATCTCTCTGCTCCTTTTTTTGGAACACCTATTGTACTTAGAGCCAGTGCCACATACTTAAGTATTGTTATTTTTTAAAAGCCTTACCTTTTGCCTTCAAATCAATATTAAGCATTGATTCCAAGAGTGGTAAGGGTTATGCATTTGGGGTTAAGTGACTTACCCAGGGTCACACAGGTAGGAAGTAGCACTTAATTATTCACTAACTGCTTCATGTAAGTTGTCTCCCCAGCTAGACCATATGCTCCATAAGGGCTTTGGCTGCCCAGTGCATTGTTCATCATTCAGTGCATGGTAGGGAAATTGAACTGACTGACTGATTCTCTGGTTGGGTTATAAGATGTAGGTGAAACAGCTCTTACTCTTGTCCATGATGTTTTGCTCCAGGGTCTGGGGATCATGAGACACAGCCTGGTCCAAGTACTGCAGGAGTTTACTCATGCTGGAGACAGGAATTCCAAAAGACTGAACAAAGAGAAGCAGCTGCTGAGGCTCCAAGTCCTGTAAGGCTAGAATCAACAGGTTCACTAAGCAAACAGCAGAGGAGGGTGAAGGCTTGAGCAGAACTAGGTGACTGGGATGGGGTATAAGTAAGGGCAGGAGAGGAATTTGGGGGAGTTTTTGCCTGTAGCCAGAACTGTATTATATATAGCCCAACCTCTCCTGCCTCTGGTGACTGGAAGCAACTGCGCAATGATTCACACAGGGAGGGGAAAAGGGAGAAGAAAGCTTACTGTGGCAGCAAGGGCTAAATCCAAATACTTCAAAGCCTTAAAAGGTCTGTGATTTCATTGAGATGCAACCTTTCCATGTCTTAGTAGATCATTTCATGAGTTCTATAGCTAAAATAATTTATCATCTATTGGCCAATCTTCAGTTGATGAACCTCTCCAAACTTATCTAGGCCAGTTCCTTAGAAGATGCTCAACTGCTGAGGGCCATTCTCAAAGCATTTTTAAGGGTAATGGATTCTGTCAAAGCTTATGCTTTCTTGGCACAGCTCCAAAGAATCCAGGCTCACTTCCATGCCAGGAGCAAGGCATAAACCTGGGACTTAATTCCTCTCATAAACACAAAGCCAAACTTTCTTCTTCATACAGACCCTGTGGGCTACATGATACCTTTTTGTGGGTCCTATTCTCTCCAAGAATACCTGATGTTGGGGGGCAGCCGGGTGGCTCAGTGGATTGAGAGCCAGGCCTAGAGATGGGAGGTTCTAGATTAAAATCTGGCCTCAGACACTTCCCAGCTGTGTGACCCTGGGCTAGCCCTTCCCACTCTTCTGCCTTGGAACCAATACACAGTATTGATTCCAAGATGGAAGGTGAGGGTTAAAAAAAAAAGAATACCTGATATTAATTTTTCATTTATTTTTGCCTGGTTCCCCTACCCTCAAATTGTAAAATGCTTCACACAGTGTCTGGGACACAGTAGAGGCTATATAAATGCTTGTTCCTTTCTTCCCTTCCCAGTCACTATGACTTGTACCATATGTATCCTTTTAGGCTATAGGCTTGCTTTTGGCTCTAGAGCCCTTAGAGTAATATTTTAAATGAAGTTAGCTTTTTTTTTTTTTAACTTCCCTTTGGGGTAGGATCTTACTTTGGTTGTTTTGGTTTTTTGAACATCATTTTTGAGAATGTCAGTTGTGGCTTCTATAGGGTCAAAAAATAACTAATGAATTTACCAAAATTTTCAATCATCTATGTCTGCAAGGCTTCCACTGGTCATTACCCATATTTGATCCTAAAATTCCCATAACTCTCACCATGCTCACTCCCTTCCAAAACTGCAGCAAGTCCAAAGCAGAGTGACAAGGATGGTGGAGGGATTCAACACCATGTTAGGTTTGGGTTGAAAGAATGGAGGATGTTACTCCTGAAGAAAAGATATAGGGGAAATGTGCTATATTCAAATATGTGAAAGGCTGTCATATTAAAAAGGGGGGGGGGGGCACAACAGACCATATTCTTTAGCCCCAGAGGGTAGAACAAAGACCAAGTTACAAAGAGAAGATGTTGGCTTGATATAAGGAATATCTTCCTAATAATTAGAGTGATCCTAATAAGGAATGGGCTTTCTCATGATGTGGTAAGTTCCCTGACACTACAGGGCATAAATGAAGACTGTGTCTGTTGCCCTACTCAGAAATGGTTTAGTCTAGATGACACTCTGAAATCCCTTTTCAACTCTCAGATTCTATGAAATATTATTTTTTAAAGATATTTTATTTTACCAATTATATGTAATAACAAATTTCCACATAAATTTTCTAATTATATGATCCAAATTGTCTCCTTTCCCTCCCCCTTCCTGGAGTTGTCAAGTAATTTGATCTGGATTATATATGCATTATCATGCAAAATATATGTCAATATTTTTTATTTTTATAAGAAAATAATCATATGAAACCAAAACCCCAAAATAAAAAGCCAAATAAATAAACTAAAGTGAAAAATCATATGCTTTGATCTGCATTTTGACTCCAACAGTAGCTAAGCCTTTCTGTGAAATATTCTAAATCACTAATCAAAGAAAACATAAAACATGCCTATAACAATAATACTAAGAATTGCTCTAAGGGCACAAGATCCCAAAGAACTCAATCTAAGAACTTAAAAAAAAAAAAGGAAAACAGATCTTGGAAACAATTGTCCAACAGAGCAAAAGCTTTATTCACTATTCTTAAGATAGGGGAAAAAACTCCTAGGAATAGTCCAACAAGTGTTAAATTCATACTCATAAACTAAACATGTATTCTCTAGAAGATAAAGTACTAAGGGCTCCTTGGCCTCTCATCCTCCTCTTCTTTTAGACTTAAACAACTAGGAAGGGTTCAAGAGCACAAATGAGTCCAAGGTTTAATACCCGGAAACTCTGTGTTATCTACTCTTTCCAGTAAAAAGCTCCTGAGTCCAAGGCTGGAACAGAGTCTGACTTACCAGCATCCACCAGGCGAGGTACTTCTGAGCGGATCATTCGAAGCTTCAGCCAGTCAGGAAGTAGCAGGGCTTCCTCAGATGTATCCACAAGGAAAGCAGTTGGCAAGGGCTTTTTCTCTGGGAACCAGATGTCCAGTAAAGCATGGAACTCGACATCTCCAGCTTTAAAAGAGATCATAACAAAATAAGCATTGTGGTTTAAGTCAATTATTAAATATAGTTCAATATTTACACTGGTACTGGAAAAACAGAACTGCTTCTATTTCTTTTATACCCATTACATGGTTTCTTTTAGACTCTAGGCACATGATTCCATTTTCTATCTCCTAGTTTAACCATAGAGTAAAAGCAAAATCAGAGCAGGGATGCCAGATCCACCTCTTTGGTCAATGAAGAAAAAATTCAGTGGGCAGGTAGGTAGCTCAGAGGTTTGAGAGACAGGTTCTGATATGGGAGGTCCTGAGTTCAAACCTGGCCTCAGACAATGCCCAACTCTTACAGCTCTTCTGCCTTAGAGCCAATACATGGTATTGATTCTAAGAAGGAAGGTATGGGTTTAAAAAGCAAAAAAAGAAAAGAAAAGAAAAAAATCCAGGACTCAGGAGAGCATCTCCAGTAATTTATAAGCAAAAATGATGGAAGACAATAGTATAGACTGAAAACAGTCAAATTTCAAAAGAAATAAAGTTGACAAGTAGACATGATTAAAACGAGTCATAAATAAATAAATAAAATGATTCATGAACTCCACTTTTCTAGATGGGGGTGGGGAACACTATCTTAACTATTCAAAAAATGGTATTAAGGGTTCTAGAATCCTATTCTGCCTCTTTTCATGGATCTAAGCAGGAAGCACAGCTCAAGAGCTCACAACTCACCTTGTGGAGGTCCCAGTGTCAGGAGAATGACCATAGCATGGACTACAAGTATATGCATAGTGGCTGTTTCTCCACTGGTCCATCGAAGAAAGACCTGGTCCTGGGACTCTGACTAGAGGGTGTAAAGGTGAAGTCAAGTGACCAAAGGAGAAGCAGTTGGCCCATCCCCATTCTATGCTTTCAGTGTTAAGATGAAGGAACAGGGGGCAGCTGGGTGGCTCAGTGGATTAAGAGCCAGGCCTAGAGATGGGAGGTCCTAGGCTCAAATCTGACCTCAGACACTTTCTAGCTGTGTGACCCTGGGCCAGTCACTTGACTCCCATTGCCTAGCCCTTACCACTCTTCTGCCTTGGAACCAATGCATAGTATTGATTCCAAGATGGAAGGTGAGGGTTTAAAAAAAAAAAAGATGAAAGAACAAAGCTACAAGAAACTATGCACTTACCCAGCTATAGACCTCTTCCCCCTCTTTGCTCTTGCGCATCCGCCTCACATAACGTGAGAAGATAGAGAGCAAAGCCACTAGTACTGCATCAGACTCTGCGCTGTAGGAAAGTTTTGAAAAGAGGTGGGACATGATGGTGGAGCGCTCAACAATTAGCCGGGCCACATCCTGGGGGAGAGAAACAATGTTGCCAATTCTCCTTGAGAGTGACTGTCCATCGCCACACAACTAAAACTAGACTTGAACAAATGGAAAAACATTAACTGCTCATGGATAGGACGAGCCAATATAATAAAAATGACCATCCTACCCAAACTTATTTATCTATTTAGTGCCATACCCATTGAACTACCAAAATACTTCTTCACTGATTTAGAAAAAACCATAACAAAGTTCATTTGGAAGAACAAAAGATCAAGGATATCCAGGGAAATAATGAAAAAAAACACATATGATGGGGGCCTTGCAGTCCCTGACCTAAAACTATATTACAAAGCAGCAGTCATCAAAACAATTTGGTACTGGCTAAGAAACAGAAAGGAAGATCAGTGGAATAGACTGGGGGAAAGCGACCTCACCAAGACAGTATACGATAAACCCAAAGATCCCAGCTTTTGGGACAAAAACCCACTATTCGAGAAAAACTGCTGGGAAAATTGGAAGACAGTGTGGGAGAGACTAGGAATAGATCAACACCTCACACCCTACACCAAGATAAATTCAAAATGGGTGAGTGACTTAAACATAAAGAAGGAAACCATAAGTAAATTGGGTAAACACAGAATAGTATACATGTCAGACCTTTGGGAGGGGAAAGGCTTTAAAACCAAGCAAGATATAGAAAGAATCACAAAATGTAAAATAAATAATTTTGACTACATCAAACTAAAAAGCTTTTGTACAAACAAAACCAATGTAACTAAAATCAGAAGGGAAACAATAAATTGGGAAAAAATCTTCATAGAAACCTCTGACAAAGGTTTAATCACTCATATTTATAATGAGCTAAATCAATTGTACAAAAAATCAAGCCATTCTCCAATTGATAAATGGGCAAGGGAAATGGATAGGCAGTTCTCAGATAAAGAAATCAAAACTATTAACAAGCACATGAAGAAGTGTTCTAAATCTCTTATAATCAGAGAGATGCAAATAAAAACAACTCTGAGGTATCACCTCACACCTAGCAGATTGGCTAACATGACAGCAAAGGGAAGTAATGAATGCTGGAGGGGATGTGGCAAAGCAGGGACATTAATTCATTGCTGGTGGAGTTGTGAACTGATCCAACCATTCTGGAGGGCAATTTGGAACTATGCCCAAAGGGCGACAAAAGAATATCTACCCTTTGACCCAGCCATAGCACTGCTGGGTCTGTACCCCAAAGAGATAATGGACACAAAGACTTGTACAAAAATATTCATAGCTGCGCTCTTTGTGGTGGCCCAAAACTGGAAAACGAGGGGATGCCCATCAATTGGGGAATGGCTGAACAAACTGTGGTATATGTTGGTGATGGAATACTATTGTGCTAAAAGGAATAATAAAGTGGAGGAGTTCCATGGAGACTGGAACAACCTCCAGGAAGTGATGCAGAGCGAGAGGAGCAGAACCAGGAGAACATTGTACACAGAGACTAATACACTGTGGTATAATCGAACGTAATGGACTTCTCCATTAGTGGCGGTGTAATGTCCCTGAACAACTTGCAGGGATCCAGGAGAAAAAAACACCATTCATAAGCAAAGGATAAACTATGGGAGTGGAAACACCGAGAAAAAGCAACTGCCTGAATACAGAGGTTGAGGGGACATGACAGAGGATAGACTCTAAATGAACACTCTAATGCAAATATTATCAACAAAGCAATGGGTTCAAATCAAGAAAACATCTAATGCCCAGTGGACTTATGTGTCGGCTATGGGGGGTGGGGGGGAGGAAAAGAAAATGATTTATGTCTTTAACGAATAATGCTTGGAAATGATCAAATAAAATATATTTAAAAAAAAAAAGAGAGAGTGACTGTCCAATCTTTCCCCTGCATGCAGGTCAGCCTGCTTGATCTTGCAGCTCTGAGAATTCTCCCTCCCAGTCCAGTCTCATTAGTATAGAAGGTTTCCCCACCTCTGTTGCATCCCTCATGGGTATTTCTACATGTTCAAATGAGTGTCTGATTAAACTAAAGGAATCTAAAAGATCACTGAGAGCAGGGATGCCACACAAAGGGATAAAAGGACTTTAGCACAAAGGTTCTTAACCTAGCCCCCATGAACTTTTCTAGAGTTTTCGCCAGATTGCCAAAGGCTTTATCAGAATCCTTGTTTTAACAGATACAACACTTAACTTGTTTTGCACACTAACTTATGGCAATTGTAAAAGTAATTTTGGAAAAGGAAGGTAAGAGGGATGAGATGAAGTTTTAACATTACACATATCATTGTCAGAACTATGAAAGTTAGTTATATGCTGGCCCAAGGACTTTTAGTGAAAAATCTGAGACCCAGAGATAAGGGATTTGCCCAAAATTATATAACCAGTTACAAAAGACTTGATGGGAAAAGAAGAAAAGAACCTTAAATAGTGAGGCTCTGTGTAACATGGCAAAATAGTTCAGGCCACTCAAGGGTTTCCAACTGATCCCAAATTCAATATAATGGCCTCTGAGATCTCTTCCAACAACAGACCTATGACTCTACAACCAGCTGGCACTGATACAGGATATAAGATCATCTTTTGGGATGGGGTCTCATGTCCAGAACCCAACACCCATGAAGCTAAAACATTCATCATACCATATATTGTGAAGGATCAGTTTTGTTCCAAGTTTCCCTCCACTAGTGTCCCTCCTCTATTGCCTCACCATGGCATGCAAGTTGACCCTGAAAGCAAGGCCAACCTTATGGAAGCTCTGGCAGGTTCCTACATACAACAAAAATCTGATTCCAATCTCTTCTCACCAAAGCAAGATCATTGTGTTGTCCCTGCTCCTCCACTGGGGCATGCTGGGAAAGATACACGAGGTAGGCACTAATGGTCTGAGGGTCCGTTTCCATATGGATAGCCTAGAATGAGAGAGGATTTCCTTGAAACTATCAGGTGAAAAGAGAAACTTAATCCCTTAACAACAGTTACTGCTATTTTCTCTAGGCACCATCACAATTTCAAGAGTAAATAGCATGTTTCTTCCCCTGACATGCCTCTGCATACTCTTACCTGCTGCAGAGCCAAAGCAGTTGTGTTTCTGACACTGTCAAACAATGGTAATCTTGGCAGATCTCTTAATAGCCACTGGTATCCCTGAAGCATTTCTGAGTCACCTGAGTCTTCTTCCATGGGATGGTCTTTCTCCTCTCCATCACGAAGCCCACCTTCTGACAACACCAATGATAATCCCTGCAAGTATATAAATAAGAGAATTACAACTGAGAGTCCAGGAGGGTCTGGTCTTTAGCCAGATACAAGGCTTTTCTAACAACCCAGGAGCATGACATGAAATTCCCAAATAGGATTCTGGGGAAAAAGAAATTTGTGCCACAATTTTTCTGTAAACCTATGGAAAAAATTTTAGGGGAAAAAAACTATTCTCTATCAAACTACTAGTGTGGGATATATACAAGATTTATAAGACAAGAGGATTTTTAAAAGTTTACATTTTCCCTTTTCCTTTCTCATCTTACTAATGATATCACCCCTATAAAGGCTGGCTCTTAATTTCTTAGTACGCTTTTACAAGACTTCATTATAGAGAACTCTACTGTACTATCAACTATAGCAATCATGCTATTGTATCTTGGATAACTTCCTAGCATGCTATTAAATAGAAAGTCAAAGGCTTAATGTTGCTAGAGGACAGGGTAACATGTTCTGAAGAACACAAATTCCTTTCCCAATTAGTGTTCTCATGTGAGCTTTACCTTCATGGCTAATACCCTGGAAGCCACTTGGGAGGAACTAAGGCGCCGCAGAAAGTAGTCCAGCACCTCACAGGTGGTCTGTTCATCAGCTTTGGGGCCTAGCAGCAAGTCCTGCAAGCGTCCAAGCAGCTGTCGCTGCTTCTGCTGTCTCTGCAGAGACAGGAGAGGTTGCTTCTGATGAGATTGGAGTGGAGTGGCTCGGTTCAGAGCTGAGCTCCTGCCTGAGGGAGCACTGACCTGGCGTTTCTTGGCCCTCTGCTCTTTGCTCTCTCCCTCCTCCTCTTCCTCCCCTGAGGTGGCATCATCGGCAGCATCATGAAGCAGGAACTCACACAGACACTGTACCGGCAACACATCCAAGGAGCCCTCGCTGGATTGAACCAGGTCTGCTAACCAGGGCATGGACTGGGAGGAGGCCTGTGAATAGAAAAGGGAAAAATATTAACAAAAGGATTTATTGTCTTCTCCCTGCAGAACATGAACATATACTTTCTTTCTCTCTCTCTCTCTGTCAGAAAGGAGGCTTACAGAGTTAAGTTAAAGTCATATAAAATAGTACATTTGGTAAGAAATAAATATTAAAAAGAAACAAGATTTTTCTAAGTACATAGGATGACTCAATGACTACAGTTGAACAGAAAAAAATAATATCACAGAGCTCTCTTAATTCTTTAAATTTTGACTGAAAATGATTGAACCAAATCCTCTATTACCTTCTACATCCATAAAATTAAAGTGACTTGAATATTCTTGTAGCCATCTACCCATAAACTTCAGAATCTCTGTTCACGTACCTGCCTTTGGATGATGTCAAGGAGGAAGTCTGGATTTCGGCTCCTACATAAGAGGTGACCCAGACGGAGGGACTGATTAAGACCTTTCACTTGCTCCAAGATGTGAGGAGGGGGTCTTCGTGGGGAACCCCTACAAGGGAAAAAGTGAATTAACAAATCTTGGCACAATTATAAATGAATCATGATGTCCTATCTCTCAATACTGTATGAAATATTCATCTATTTGCTAAGTGTCCTTTTTCTGCCTCTTTATATTTTCTTTTTTTTTTCCTTCCAAAAAAATTCTTTTTTACAGGGTTGGCTCTAGGAGGAGGAAAGATATACAAGATATGTAAAGATAACTTGTTTATCTTTATATTCGTATAAAGATATACAAGATATCTAGGTAATGATAAAAACAAACTATCAATAAAGCTCTCCTTTAAATAAACAAAAAAGGCAATCCATCTAGGGTAAAGGAAAGGATATTTAGAGAGAGGTGCTAGAGAATCACAGGCCATTTATGAGTAAAATCTACAGAACAAAAATTCCTTCCCAAATACAGATCCTCTTCATTCTTTTTTCCTATATAAGTTACTAACAAATAATTGTTGGATTTTTCCTGTATCTTAGATACAATTTCAGACAGGCGATTAAATGTTAGAAGAAAGGACAGTGTAGGGGAAAGGTAAGAGGTGAAGGATTTGCTATGAAGACTGAGAAAAACAGCCCTAGGCAGAATATCTTACTGGGGATCCAAGCTGGTAAGCTGAGACAAGAGGAGGCTGCTGCTCTCAGTGATTGTTTGCTTGGTAGATGCAGCTGCTAGATGTCCCTCGAATGCCAGGATTTCCTGCTTCTCCCGCTGGGAAATCTGGAGCTCTCGATTAATCATCTCAGTCCGGGTTTCCTCATCCGTCAGGGTGCAAGGAGGATACGAATAATTACTAGGGACCAAATAAGAAGGAACTTGTTATCATGCCCTATGTCAAATGCTAAGTCCCATTAGACAGAACTGAAGGTCAAAAAGGGTCAAAACTCATAATGATATCACTTACTTGGCACACAGCTTGAGCTGTCATCATGAAAGCCCCAATGGAACTATCAAAAACACTGACAAAAGCTAACGCTTTTCTAAGATTGTTCAACCATAGAGTTGAACTTCAAAAAGCTTACTATTATCATTACCACTACTGAAGGGGATTTTTGTCTCCTTATTCTGGCCCAGTAAATGTCATTCAATAGCACTTCAGTAATCTCCTATGTGTGCCTTTCTCCATAATCAATACCACATTGAGGGAAAGGAGAATGGAGTACAAACAGGACTTCTGAACTTGAAAATTCAGGATCTAAGACATGGTTTTTTTAACCTGGAGCCCAGTGAAAATTTTTAAATTGTTTGATAACTGTATTTCAACATAATCAGGTTCCATTGTAATTCAATGTATTTTATGCATTTTAAAATATTATTCTCAGAAGAGGTCCACAAGTTTCACCAGACTTCCAAGAGGAGCCATGATATGCAAAAAATGTTCATTCTGATCTATAGTGAAGTTTAAAAGGGAAATTAGATTTCTTACTTTGTCATCACCATTTCCATGAGCATCTTAAGAGTAGGGTACTCTTCCCAAGCTGCCAAACCTAAAGGATAAACACACAGCATCAAAGAGCAGACAGTTGAAATATTAGACCAGGTTGTTTGCAATAATAATATTCATAAAACCAGCTAATAGGCACTTGTGAATACTGTGGTAGAAGGGTGAGGTTTCCATATAGACATTACTTGGTTTAGATTTTTCACCTGCTCCTCATCTCCAGTAGATAATTCCCCTGAAGTTAGACTGTAGTCCACATTCTATGAAGCTAACACTAATCCCTTAACATTCTGAGAAGCACCATAACAAGTAATAAGTATATTTACCAATATTTTCAGGATTAAATGCAGCTACCACTAGCAAAAGAGGCCATGCCTTCCAGTAGAGGGTTGAAATAGCAAGATTTGGAGGCTTGTACCTGAAATAACAGTGGAGAGTGGCAATCAGAGGATAGCTACTCTGAAAACAAATACAAAAGTAAGCATGTGGGGATGGGGTAGGGGGTGGTGGCAATTAGGTAGTACAGTGGATACAGTGCCAAGTCTGAAGTGTTCAGATGTGACTTCAGACGCTTCCTAGCTATATAACCCTGGACAAGTCACTTAACCCCCATTGCCTAACCCTTACCATTCTTCTCCCTTATAATCAATACTTAGTACTGATTCTAAGACAGAATGTAAGAGTTTTTTGTTTTGTTTGTTAAATAAGTTAAATAAGCACAGTCCAAAGGCAATCTGTGACCTTGAATACAAAACTACCAATGTCCCAAGGGCCTGATGCTGGAATCTGAACCAGAGAGTGATTTTAGAATGAAGTAATTCAGATATTGCTACAGAGAATCTTGTATATTCATATTGCAAATTCATTATTTGCAAAATGTGTTCACATATTTCAGAGCTATGTACTTCACACAATTTAATTTTTACCCTTTTCCTATTTACCAAATTTCATCAAAATTCACTACAAATTTCAGAAGGTTCATATGCTGTTGAAAGCCATAAATATAACTTCAGGCATATTTTGATAGCTTTTGAGGCAAATACAAGATTTGTGCAAAATTATTCTTCAAAAGCTAATAAGGAAAAAACAAGCACAAAATTGTCCATTTGAATTACTGAATAAAGTCAAGTCAGGCTATCTCTAGGTATTTTCCTTTGAAGAGGGGTCTAAAAGAATTATTATCATTTTAGATATATATATGAGAAGACTGAAGCAGAGAGATTAAGCAATTTGCCTAAAGAAACACAACATGGAATAAAATCAAAGACTATTCAATCTAACCATTAGTTGAGTAACAAGCAGCCCGTAGCACCTATTATGTGCTATTGCTAGGTACTGAGGACACAAAGACAAAAATGAAATACTTCCTGCACTCAAGGAATTATTCCATCTTTTATCCTGGGTCCATTTCTAAGGGAGAAACATGTACAACAGGATATAAATCCAAAATAAATACAAAGAAGCACAAAGGTACTTCTACTTCTGCAAAAAAAAGAAAGTCATGGTTCATCTATAATCTCATATTCCATTTTCTTTTTTAAAACCGTAACCTTCTGTTTTACAATCAGTTTTAAACTTATCAGTTTTAAGGCAGAAGAGCGAGAAAGTCTAGGCAACTAGGATTAAATGATTTGCCTAAGGTCATCTAACTACAAGGTATCTGAGGCCAGATTTGAATTCAGGATTCCCCTTCTCCAGGCCTTCTCTATTTGTGCCAAATATAGTCTAGAAAGGGAGGCATATTCTACCCAGAAACTGGTTGACTTTCAGGTGGGATTTATACCAGGAATGCAAGGATGGTTTAATATTAGGAAACCCATCCACATAATTGACCATATCAACAAGCAAATCAACAAAAATCATATGATTATCTCAACAGATGCAGAAAAAGCCTTTGACAAAAGACAATACCCAATCCTATTTTTCAATACTAGAAAGTATAGGAAGAGAAGGGCCTTTCCTAAAAATGATAATCAAAATATATCTAAACTATCAGAAAATATAATCTGCAATGGGGATAAATTAGAAGCCTTCCCAATAAGATCAAGAGTGAAATAAGGATGCGCATTATCACCTCTATTATTTAACATTGTACTAGAAACACTAGCAGTAGCAAATAGAAAAAAGAAATTGAAGGTATTAAAATTGGCAACGAAGAGACCAAGCTATCTCTCTTTACGGATGATATCATGGTCTACTTAAAGAATCCTAGAGAATCCACCAAAAAGCTAGTGAAAATAACCAACAACTTTAGCAAAGTTGCAGGATACAAAATAAACCCACATAAGTCATCAATATTTCTATATATTTCCAACACATCTCAGCAGCAAGTTAGAAAGAGAAATTCCATTTAAAACCACCCTAGACAGTATAAAAGACTTAGGAATCTATCTGCCAAGAAGACAAAAACAGGAACTATATGAACACAACTACAAAACACTCTCCACACAATTGAAACTAGATCTAAATAAGTGGAAAAACATTAATTGCTCATGGGTAGGACAAGCTAACATAATAAAAATGACAATCCTACCCAAATTAATTTACTTATTCCGTGCCATACCCATCAAACTACCAAAAAACTTTTTTAATGAATTAGAAAAAAACATAACAAAGTTCATTTGGAAGAACAAAAGATCAAGGATATCCAGGGAAATCATGAAAAAAAAATATGAAGGAAGGTGGCCTAATAGTACCAGATCTCAAAGTATACTATAAAGCAGTGGACATCAAAACAATATGGTACTGGCTAAGAGAAAGAATGATCAGTGGAATAGACTTGGGGTAAGTGACCTCAGCAAGATAGTCTATGATAAACCCAAAGATCCCAGCTTTTGGGACAAAAATCCACCATTTGATAAAAACTGCTGGGAAAATTGGAAGACAGTGTGGGAGAGACTGGGGTTGGATCAACATCTCACACCCTACACCAAGATAAATTCAGAATGGGTGAATGACTTGAATATAAAGAAGGAAACTAAGCAAATTAGGTGAACAGGTTATAGTATACTTGTCAGATCTTTGGGAAAGGAAAGATTTTAAGACCAAGCAAGAGTTGGAAAAAAAATTACAAAATGTAAAATAAATAATTTTGATTACATTAAATTAAAAAGGTTTTATACAAACAAAATCAATGCAACCAAAATTAGAAGGGAAGCAGCAAATTGGGGAAAAATCTTTATAACAAAAACCTCTGACAAAGGTCTAATTACTCAAATTTATTATAAAGAGTTAAATCAAATTGTACAAAAAAATCAAGCCATTCCCCAATTGATAAATGGGAAAGGGACATGAATAGGCAATTTTCAGATAAATAAAAACTATTAATAAGCACATGAAAAAGTGTTCTAAATCTCTTATAATCAGAGAAATGCAAATCAAAACAACTCTGAGGTACCACCTCACACCTAGCAGATTGGATAACATGAAAGCAAAAGAAAGTAATGAATGTTGGAGGGGATGTGGAAAAATTGGGACATGAATGCATTGCTGGTAGAGTTGTGAATTGATCCCAGAAATCTGGAGGGCAATTTGGAACTATGCCCAAAGGGTGCTAAAAGACTGTCTGCCCTTTGATCCAGCCATAGCACTGCTGGGTTTGTATCCCAAAGAGATAATAAGGGAAAAGACATATACAAGAATATTCATAAATGCACTCTTTGTGGTGGCAAAAAATTGGAAAATGAGGGGATGCCCTTCAATTGGGGAATAGCTGAACAAATTGTGGTATCTGTTGGTGATGTAATACTATTGTGCTCAAAGAAAGAATGAACTGGAGGAATTCCATGTAAACTGGAATGACATCCAGGAATTGATGCAGAGTGAAAGGAGCAGAACCAGGAGAACATTGTACACAGAGACTGATACACTGTGGCACAATCAAATGTAATGGACTTCTCCATTAGTGGCAATGCAGTGATCCCGAACAACTTGGAGGAATCTACGAGAAAAAACACTATCCACATTCAGAGGAAGAACTGTGGAAGTAGAAACACAAAAGAAAAACAATTGCTTGATTACATTGGTCGAGGGGGATAGGATTGGGGATGTAGACTCTAAATGACCACCCTAGTGCAATTATTAATAATATGGAAATAGGTCTTGATCAATTATACTTGTAAAACTCAGTGGAATTGTGCATTGGCTATGGGAAGGGGTGGGGGGAGGGAAGAGAAAGAATATGACTCTTGTAACCAAGGAATAATGTTCTAAATTGACTAATTAAATAAAATTTTAAAAAAAGAAAAGAAAAATGGTTGGCTTCAAGGTTGACCTCTGAACTTACCCAGGAGGGAGCTGGATATTCTCTGGATGATGGTAGGTGCACAGGTTCAAAACAGCATCAATCAACTGGATCCTCTCTACCCTTAAGACTTCCACATCTAAGGAGAAAAAAAAAAGAGTAATCTGTTCAAATGTATATAACAATCAGGAGTGCCTCAAAAATCCTTCAATGGTTTGCCAACAGTCCTAAAATATGGGTCTGCAAGGTGTGGCAATTAAACAATATCCACAGGTTAAGAACTTCCTTGCAAAAGAGGAGGGGAGTTAATAAAGGTCTTGGTCATTTGCCTGATCTATCTCAAACAAGGCAAGTAAAAAAATCACAGAATTACTGTGCTTTAGACCAAAGTCTAGAAGGACTATAAAACTGGGGTTAAAAACAAGAGTCATAGTGGGGAGGCAGGTTTTGTCAACAAATCAAAGAAGTTTTGTGATAGCCTCAACAGAACTTACCATCTGCCTGCACAGCTGCAGCTCGCTTTACCAAGTGGTCAGCAAGCTCCATGGCATCAGCAGGGCCCAGAGGGAGCTCTCTAGACAGTCCAATCACTAGGATTCGCATCAGTGTGTCCTCCAAGATGGGAACCTCTGAGCAGAGGCGAAGAAAGAAACTGGAATTGTAGAAGAGAGAGGTCATTTATGTTCTGGTATAATTTCCAAACTATATGGCTAGAGCAACTTCAACAATCTCCATTTGGGGAACCCCTCCCCCCAAACCCTAGGATGCCATCAGTACAAGGTATACATTTTTTTAATAGGGCCACTATGGGAATTTGTTCATTTGACTAAGCATATTTGTTAGGAGGGTTATAGGCTTTTTTTTCCCTTTTTTCCAAGGGATGGGGGTGAAGGGTATGACAGAGGGAGAGAATAAGTGCTTATTAAGTGCAAAAAAAAAAACTTTTTAAAAAATGGGGGGATGGGGGGATCAGGCTGAGCTGAGAGGGCAGAGTAAAGGCAGAAACTCGATGAGCTCTCCCAAATCCACCTCCAAACAACTTAAAAATAACACTTCAAAATTAATTGTGGAACAACAGAACCAACGAAAAGACAGGGTGAGACCATTCTCCATCCCAAGACAACTTAGAAGGCCAGCAGGAAAGGTCTGTCTCACTGGGGTGAGAGTGGAGCACAGTCCAGCGCAGGCAGCACCCCGGCAAGCCAGCGGCAGGCTTTCATGGCAACTGAATCAGCAGCAGCGGCTTCTGGAGCTCTCAGCCCACAGACTGTAAGGGGGTCGGACAACTGGTCAGAAGGAGATTACAAGGGCCCCTCTGCTGGGGTTGGGTGCAATACTCTGTTGCACTGCCCATGCTTGGTTCTGGGTCACAGTCTCAAGGTGGAGAAAAGCACTAGCACACTACACTGTGAGACCACAAGAGAGAGGAGACCCTGGTCATAGTTTCAAAGTGGAAAAAAGTGCTCATGGCTACACATAGACCAGAGCACAAGCCAAGCAAATAGTAAGCACACCTCTCCTTAGGTCAAACCACCTTGGAAGAAATGAAAACTGACAGACTTCTAGAACTAGCTGTGAAAATAGCAACATGAAAAAAATGAAGTTTTGGATAGTGCCCCCTCTAGTCCAGGAGTATAGCCCAGCTTTAACACCACATTAAGGCAAAGAAACAGGTCAGAAAAAACAAACACAAAATAATAACCTGACCATATAAAGTTAGTATGAAGACAGGGCAAATCAAACTCAGACTCAGAAGGCAACAAAGTCAAAACTTTTATAGTCAGATCCTCAAAGAAAAATGTGAGTTTGTCTCTGGCCCAAAAAGAATTTTTGGAAAAGCTCAAAAAGGATTTAAAAAATCAAATAAGAGAAGTAGAAGAAAACCTGGGAAAAGAAATTACAGTGATGCAAAAAAATCATGAAAAAATAATCAATTACTTGGTAAAGAAAGCACAAAAAAAAACACTTAAGAAAGTAACACTTTAAAAAACAGATTAGTCCAAGGATAGCTAGATGATGCAGTAGATAAGAGTTCAGGAACACCTGCTTTAGACACTGTGACCCTGATCATGTCAATTAATCCTATTTGTTAAAAAAAAATCCAAATAGTAAAGGAGGCACAAGAATCCACTGAAGAACTCCTTTAAAAAAACAGAATTGGCCAAATGAAAAAAGATGTACAAAAATTCAAAACACTTTTGAGGAGACACAGGGTGAAAGGAGAGAAAGAAGAATAAAAGGGGGGAAAAACATGCAAGGAAATATATAGTAACTATAACTGTGAAAAAAATTTTTATAGCAAGTTTCTCTGATAAAGGTCTCATTTCCCAAATATACAAAGAATTGAGTCAAACATAAGAATACGAGTCATTCTCCATCTGAAAATGTCAAAGAATATGAACAGGCACTCTTCAGATAAAAGAAATCAAAACTACCTCTATAATCATTTGAAAAATGCTCCAAAACACTACTGATTAAAGAAATGCAAATTAAAATAACTGTGAGGTATCTCCTTAGATTGGCTAGTATGACAGAAAAGAAAAGTGACAAATGTGAGAGGGGATGTTGGAAAATTAGGATACTAAAGAAATGATGGTGGAGTAATGGACTGATGCAACCATAATGGAGAGCAATTTAGAATCATGCATAACCTTTGACCCAGAAATACCACTACTAGGTCTATATGCCAAAGAGATTTTTTTAAAAGGGAAAGGACAAGCATAATGACAAGCATAGATGCTTTCAGAAAAATCTAGAAAGACTTACATGACTTGATACAAAATGAAGCGAGTGAAACAAGAGAACAGCGTACACAGTAATAACAATACTATATGATCAATTGTGAAGGATTGTCTATTCTTAGCAATATAATGATCTAAGATAATTCTGAAAGGCTTATGATGAAAAATGCTATCCAGCTCCAGAGAAAGAATTGAAGTCTGAACACAGATCACTTTTTATTTTTCTTAGGGTTTTTAAAATCTGTCTTTTCTTTTGCAACATGGCTAATACGGAATTTTTTTCTTTTGCAATATGGCTGACATGGAACTATGTTTTGTATGACTGCAAATGTATAATCTATATCTAATTGCTTGACTTCCAAGAAAGGAGAAGAAGGAGGAAAGAATTTGAAACTCAAAATTTTTTTAAAAGTTAAAAATTGTTTTTACATGTAACCAGAAAAATAAAATATTATAAACTTAAAAATAAAAAAAAGGAGCCAAGATAAGTCAAGACTGGAATTCTAGTTAGCATCAAGCAGTTCTAAATGAAATCCACATTCTACAGCCACCCCACAGAATGTCCCAAGCTGGAAAGTGGGAAACAGACTTACTTTCGGTCACTTTCTGGAGGCCAATTATCCCATTTGTAGTAGGTCTCTGGCTGTTCTGTAAAGAGCACTTTATGGAGGCTGCACAGAAGAATAAAGGAATTCAACATATAAGAAACTACTGTTGTAGGCCATTCCCAAAGTTTTAAGAGCTCTACTAACAAGGCATTGGTAGACAGCTGGCTGAGGAGTCTTGAAGACCCTAGACCCAACGCCCACTTCTGGCACATCCTAGCTATATATCCCTGAACAAGTCATTTATCTTCTCAGTGTCTCGAGCAATTCTCTGAGGCTATAAATTGCAGAGTAGTTGCTGACCTTCATTGATGATACTAGGAAATTAACATTTATGCAGCACTTTTAAGATAGGATAAGATAAGATTTAATCCTCACAACAACCCTGGTAAATAAGTGCAATTATTATCTCACTTCACAGATGAAGAAACTGAGGCTGAAAGATGTAACTGGAGTTGCCCAGGGCCCCACAGTTAAGTGTCTAAGGCAAGATTTTAATTCAATTCTTTGTGACTCCAGGTCTAGTTCTCTATTCACTAAGACACCAGCTACACCAGGGACGTTTCATCACCTGGAGCCTTTATACAATGAAATCATAGATCCCCAAATAGAATGAAGAGCTCTATTATGGGAATTTCTGGAGACTGTTCTCAGCTTACCAAGAAGCTTTTTTTTTTTTTTAACAGGTATCTCCTCAAGGGCAGGATTGAAGCTCTGGAGCTTCTCATGGTTGAACCCTTAACAGTATCACTCACACAATGCAGACTAAATAGAAGTTTCCAAGTATTGACTATTAAATGATATCTAAGTTTCATCTGATGTATCAGGGTCATATAAATATAATTTCAAATAAGACACAGAATATTCCCTCCTGCCCCTGGAAAAAGAATGAGCTGTAAGAGCCTCCCAGTGATAAAGGTGATTCTCATTTAGGGTAATGAGATCATTTAACTTTATTATCACTAGTAGCTCCTAAATACAAAGAATCAATGGAAAGGTTCTGTGAATGGTCAAACTCCTGCTCCTCTAATTTGAATCCCATCATCTGGCTCAAAGTGCTGATGAGATGACACAATATTTGGAAAAAACAGCAAAGGGAAAGTAGTTGCTTTTGCTTTCCAAAGGTGGTTTTAACAGAAAACCATCAGACTCATACCAATGTACATAGTCTTTGGGAGCCAGTTTGCTGATAGAGGGGACAACAGTGTGGAGCCACCAAACAGCATCACGCTGAATTGCAGCTATCTGGTTCTGGAATGATCGTAAAACTTCTAGATCTGGAAAACAAACAAACAATCATATGTAACTTTGTGGTAGCTTAAAGGGGAGATTGCAATGTGTGGCTATTTAATTTAATTTAGTAAACTTCACTAAGTGACAGTGAGCAAGACACTGTGAAGCCCTGGAAGATAGTTGAAGTTTAAATAAAACAGCTAATACTCTCATGGAGTTTAGTCTAGTAAGTTATATACTGCAAGCACACAATAAATATAGAGCAACATACTATGTAAAACTTGCATAGAGGAGATACAAACCAATTGCTCTATGAGGTCTAACTGTGGAAAATCATTACAAAGTCCAACAGAGAAATCAGGGAAGAACAAAAACATTAAGTAAAAACACAAAGGGGTACAGTTTCATGAAGCTAGTAGCTCTACATCAAGTCAAGATGTTGGTTTGAAATAAAGCTGTAGTTACTGAATGTGAATTAAGTAAGCCTTGAATGCCACAATGTAAACCTTAAAATTTCTTAGACTTATAAATGTTGGAAATTTCACCATTGGGAAATTTCATACTTGGAAAATTTCTTAGTGATAGTCTATTGGAATGTGAACCCCATTGGCATGGGAGGTTCCTCCTCCTCCCTTCTTAAGATTACTTTAGAACAGAAACCTTTTGCTGAACAATGGAAAGGGCTTTGACCTATGCTTAAGCATAGAACAGGAATTTCTTTGAGTCATCATTGATTTTAGAATTGATACAATGGAGATACTTGGAATCAATCTCCACCCTACTCAGTCCTAACAGGATTTAGGAAGGGCTGCAGCATAGATCAAAATTTAATTATTCTAATCTCTACCCTACTCAGGGTAACAGGATTTAGGAAGGGCTGTAGCAAAGGATCAAGATTTAATTATTTGAGAATATGACCTTCAACAGACATGTGCAAAGCCACAGACCTCTGGGCGGTCCTGGGTTAAGCTAGAGCCACCATTGACACAAGGAAAACATGGACAGTGATTGGTAGATGTGAGAACTGAGGGGAGGGAACTTGGATGGTTTCCTTAAAGATAGCAGGGTCTGAGGACTGAGTGTTGGTTGGAGAGGTTGTGCTCTGAGAGGCTGTGCTCTGAGAAGCTTGCTCTGAAGGAAGCTGGAGGTGGAGGCCCCTGAGACTGTTTCTCCATTTTGGTCACGTGAGTGATAGGGACTGATCTCTTTTCTTTGCCTCAGCTATCTAAGGGCTTGGGCCTTTTGGCCCAGCCTAAACAGAAGGGGTATTTAAGCTCTATTCCCTTCTCTCCCCTTTCTCTCTTTCTCTCTCTCTCTCTCTCTCTCTCTCTCTCTCTCTAATTCCTTTCTTCCTCCTGTTTGTAATTAAACTCTATAAAAGGCTGACGGCTGACTTGAGTTTTCATTTAGGAATTACATAGCTGAATTCCTTGGCGACCTTAAATTAATATATATCAGTCTTTTAAAGTGATTTCCTTGCCACAACAAACATGCAAGATGAGCCCTAACACTAAGACAAAGCATAGTGAAAAGAGTTAGACTCAGAGCCAAGAAGACTCAAATTCAAGTTCTACATTGACACATACTAGTGGCAAGTCATTTTACCTTTCCAGAGTGCTCTAGGCAACTCCCAAAGACTATAAATTACAGAGGTGTTGACTTACATTGGTAGAGGGAATTTCCTCACCAGAATTTCCTAGATCAATGATACCTATCTCTAACCTTATATTAAAATTACATAAAACCACTATTTCTGGCCTCCATTTGTTCATCTATAAAAATGAAAGCGTTGGACTAGATCAGTGATGTCGAACTCTAACAGCAAGAGATCTTTTTGAACAGCATAACAATTTAGAAAACCACAACATTAACATCATCATATCATACTCTATTCCTACTAATTTTGTTAAACATTTCCCAATTGCATTTTGATCTGATTCAGCATCCCAACAGCTTGAGACCATAGGCAACTAGTCTGGACAACTCTTGCCTAGATGATCTTTAAGGGACCTTCAAAATTCAAAAATGCTATGATCCAATGATCAAGGTAATAGAAACAAGTTTAAATAACTGAAATCTATGAATAACCAAGTAACAGTTTTCTCCTTAAAGCTTCTATTAGAATAACTAATCAACAGCCAACTGATTTAGATGTCACCCACCCCATTTCAATTCCCTTCCTAAATTCAGCTGAAGTACTCATAAAGGAAGAAACAACCAAAACAGGAGCAGTAAAAGAAGCCAAGCCTGAAATGCGTCCCACCAAAAGAATCCATAAATTCATAATCAAAAGGCTTATGTTAACATTCTCTAATTATACTGGTAGAAAAAGGAAAAAAAGAAATGCTCTCTTTAGTGTTCTTCTTTGCAAACAGGTCCCATCATGCTTCAACTCTGAGTATAACTAATCAGCTGAACCCCTTTATGTGCTAATAGATTCTGAATGCCACTTGCAACTAGGTCCCTTGCCACTGCCATTCTTGATTTTTCCCACCATCTGTTATTCCTGCCTGTCCTGTTTCCAAAAGAAGTCAGCTCTCTAAGACTTACTCTTCTTTTCTCCTTTATCCCATGCAATGCCAGCTTCCTTCACTTGAGCCGTTATGCCTAACATCATCGATACAGCCAATAGGTCAGTTATGTGGATCACAAACCGCTCCTAGAACCAAAATATAATACAAATTCGTATCAAAAGAGCTTCAAAAGGATTCTGTCAAGTTATTCAGCATATATAAAGGAAAATGGGAAAGTCAATTATGAAGAAAATGTATTCGGAAAATAAAATAATGAAAAGATAAGGCAAAGAATGATTAAGGAATTCATCTAGAACTAGGGGAGTTAAAAAAGTAGTAAAGAGTGACCAGTTATCTGGTATATATCAAAAAATAAGGAAAGTATTGCATGAACCAAATAAAAGACATCTGCATAAGAATTCCAGGGACAGAAGAAAAATTAAGAAGGTTGTTTCTCAAATCTTGCCAAGAAGCTGACCAAAAAAATCAGAATGTATGAATGTAGTAGCCAAACACAGAAGGCACCAAGAAAAGATGTAAGTACCTTGAATTCCATTTCTAAATACTGTGGTTCCTTGCGTTCCTGCATGAGCCCAAGGCAAAATGCCTGGAAATTAATCTCATGTTTGGTCTGTTTGATTATCTCTCGAAGCAGAGCCCGGGAAGCCCTCAGGTAATCATCTTTATTAGTCAACAGGTCCTGGAACACCATTGCTAGGAACTATGGCCAAAGTCATTCACAAAGAAAGTAAACACAATATTCTGTTAAGATCATACATAATCCAGCATCTTTAAAAGTTAAGTGTTAAGTCTATGGAAGTCAAACATAGGAAGATTCCAGGTGGTCTACAATCTTAACACTGTGCCATCTGCCAAAGATGACAGAGGTCAGATATAAGACCCAACATCTTCTACTGTAAAACTAGAGCTTTACTTTAGTCCTTTATGTCAATCTACCATTAATCATCAACAATTATTTTCCTAAGGCCCTCCTAAGTAATTCTCAGGAAGAACCCATGGACCCAAGGAATTACTTCAAGTATATTAACAAAGACTATCCAAAAGTCAAAAGGCCATAACACAAAAAGTCATGTGTCAGGGCTGTGAAAATTACCCTAGTGTGAGATGCTGATACATGCAGTTATTGCACTTTGCCAGTCTATTAACCAGTTTGAATATTCTACTCCTAATCAGAAGCTGGATCTCCTCCTCAAGCCAGCTAGTCCCTGATGTGAAAATGGTCTGGAATCAATCATGAAGGAAAGCTATCCAAGAAGACAGTTTCTTCATACCTTTGGGGCCAGCTCTGAGCTATGCTGTAGCACAGTGTATAGGATCTGCATGTTGTTTGGGTTTCGTGCATTTGAAAGTTCATTGAAAATCACAAACTTGACAGTAGTGCCCAGATTATCCCTGTGAGCATTTAGTAGTTCCCTGGAAACAAAACCAAAGACCAGAGCGAATGATTATTAGGGATATATATTAGGACCAAATTTTTTCTTGCCCTATATCCTTGCATCCTCTTCTCAAGATTCCTACCTGACACAAAGCATGTAGTGGTTGAGGAGGACTTTGGGCTTGAGTCGGATTTTTATCAGGCTGGAAATGACCTCCATGTCCTCTGAACCATGAGTGCCACAGTTCATGCAAACAGACATCAACAAGTCCTGGGCTGGCCTGGTCAACTGCAGGGATGAGAGATGAGTGATAATACTGAAAGACATAATCGCCTTTCTGGGTCCATGAAATACATTGTGGATTCCAAGGGGAGTCCCTTCCCTTGCTCCAGTACACTACTCACCTTAGGGTTTTGGAGCCACATCTCCAGCCTCTGCACAGCCATCAGCCGCACTTCTTTGTAGCCACAGGTTGCAGTCAGGAGCCGAAGGAGATTTCGGGAGACATTGTCCATAGGCTGTCGACGGTTCAACTGGTCCCGAAGCATGTCAAGGACATATTCTTCCACACTCTCAGCAAGATCCTCATACCTGAGGAAGAGCAGAGAAAGTAATTCCAAGTCGGTCAAGTCCAATTCTTCCTGTTTCGTTCCAATTAAGAGCACAGGACACTTTAACTGACGGGGGAAGCAATGGTCTCTATTCTCAGAAGCAGTGGTCAACCCTCCCCTGTTCTGAACCCTTTTTCTCTCTGAATCCCAGATTCACTGGATGCAGTAGTGATCATATTCCACATACCTGGGCATGAGTTGTCCCTCTTGCTCTGGGCTCAGCTTCTCCTCTGCAATCAGCAGTTCAGTCTGACTGTCTTCTTCTTCAGTAAGGGATGGATGAGGACTGTTGCCTAGAGAGAGAGATATACCAGTGCTACAAATTATTTTTATCTTAGATTCTGAAGCACCTACAACACAGTACCTTCCACTAGAAAGTAGCCCCTTTCCTCAATTCAGCCTTTATTAATTAACAATAAATATACAACATCAAATTCAGTGCATGAGGTGGAGACCCAAAGCTAATAACACAGGCTTTGCCCTTAAAGAATATAAATTCTAGGGTGCAGCTGGGTGGCTCAGTGGATTGAGAGCCAGGCCTAGAGATAGGAAGACCTAGGTTCAAATCTAGCCTCAGACACTTCCTAGCTGTGTGACCCTGGGCAAGTCACTTGATCCCCATTGCCTAGCCCTTACCACTCTTCTGCCTTGGAGCCAATACACAGTACTGACTCCAAGACAGAAAGTAAGGGTTATTTAAAAATATATATATATATAAGTTCTACTAGAGGGAGACAAGAAGGGAGATTGCATGTATACAAAAAAAGTAGGCTATCCAGGACAGTGGCAAAGGAGAGATCCAGGCAAAGTCCTATATAAAAAAATGAGTAGAAAGAAAACACTTCATGCTCCATGAGAGAAGTGGGTGAGGAACATTCTGAGATGAAAGCAAACTGGAAAGGAAGAATTGAAAAGGTGCTACCTGAACTGAACCATAAAGGACTAAGGATTCTCAAAGACCAAGTAAATGGTACTGAAGCTCTTACATACAACCACTAACTCCTACCCTTAGCAAACTCAGTCTCTTCTGGCATCTTACCAGCACTAAGGTCTCCTCCACTGCGCCCCATCTCTCCTTGTAACAACATGCTTTTGGGAGGCATCTTGGTGTTAAATGCTGTCTGGATATTGTCAACAAATGTCTTACAGTGAGGGCTGTCCACCCAGATCCGCTCCCCTAGGGAATCTTCAATGTAAACCTGTACAGAACAGCAAGACCAGAATAAAATAATAAGCAGACAGAAGAAGAGAAAGAGATAACCTACTTATGACTGGTCCCATATCATTAAATATTTTCTTGATTTTCTCTTTTAATTGCTTCAGGAATAAAGGGCTTAAGTCTCCAACTAAGGCCTGTACTAGATGTTGGGGACACACTGACACAGAAACAGACACAGATACAGAGAATTAAGAAATAGTACCTATCCTCATTATGGTACCCACAATCTAACTGAGGGATCTGATTCAAATATATAACTGGACAAATGTCAACATACAATAACTAAAAAGCAGCATCAACTATAAGAATAGTCTAAGAGAAGTAAAGCAGTGTAGTACAATAGAATATAAAGCCAGAAGATGTGAGTTCAAGTCCAACCTCTATAGCTTAATATTTGTATGACCTGGGATAAGAAACTTAATTTCTGGCCTCAGTTTCTTCCTAGAACCTCTGAACTCTCTCTCAGCTCCAATTCTATAAGTACCCAGTGCTGTGTGGGATTCAATCATTACAAATTAAGGGGACATGAGAGCTGGTTTCCTAAAATGAAGTGTCACTTAAGATATCAATAAGTGGAAACATGAGATTGCACTCTAGGCATAGGGAACAGTATTAGCAAATGCAAGGAGGTGAAAAAATGCCAAATATGTACAAGGAGCAACTAGAAATTCAACTTGTTTATAGTACAGTGTGTATGTAAGAGGCCAGTGAAAAAAAGGGTAGAGAGGCTAGGTTTCAGAGTTTTCTTAAAATAGAAAATCATGGAAAGAAGTTGGGTTCCCTTTTACTGCAGATCTTCAAGCAGAGGTCAGATGACCTATCAGGTAGGATGAAAAGGGGATGCAATCATTTTCAGGTATTGGTTGGACTAGACAGTCTCTAAGCTCCTTTCCAACTCTCTAAATGATGTTATAAAGATTGTGAAAGGCCTTGAATAACAGACTAAAGAAATCAAACTTTGTTCAACTGGCAATAAGGAATCATTGGAGGACTTTTTAGCAGTAAGGGCTGGATCTAGGTATTAATATGGAAGTAGTGTGAACAAAGGGTTGAACTGAGATTAAGAGAAGGAAAAACCAATTATGAGGCTTTTAAAGCAGCTGAAGCAGATAGAATTAAGGTCCAGGTTTAGGGCAAGATGAATGGAAGAGGTAAAACAAACAGAACTTAGTAACTGTCTGAATTTGAAAAATGAGAAGGGGACAGGGAATAAATATATAATACCTACTATGTGCCAGTACACTTTACTAAGCACTACAAAAATTCTCATTTGATCCTCACAACCACCCTAGGATGTACTGTTATGATCCTCATTTTACAGCTGAGGAATCTGAGGAAATGAAAGGTTAAGTGATTTGTCCAGGGTCATATAGCTAGTAAGCATCTAAAGCAAAGTTAAAGTCAAAGATTCAAACATATGTGAAAAATGGGTACATCTGTCCACTGACTGAAACAGGAAAGTCAAGAGGTCTTAAAGAGTTAATTTTGGAGGAAAGCTAGAAAATTTTGTTTTGGACTGACTGGGTTTGAGGTGCTACTGGAACATCAGCAGCATGCTGGACTTGGAAACAGGAAGATCTGGGTTCTTATGTGACTACAGACAGGTCATGTAATCTCTCAGGGCCTCAAATCCTCAGCTACAAAATGAGAAGGCTAGATTGGATAGTTTCTTAGGTGCCTTCCAACTATTTAAATCTGTGAGCCTGTGATATGTAAGTCTCCAGCTCAGAAGAATTCAAGACTAGGTGCAGAGACTTAGGAGTAATCTGTATAGAAAAAAACAGTACCAAGAGCAAGCAAAAAGAATGTAAGCTCTATAGGATAGATATCACACACTTCACTCATCTCCCAAGGTTCCTCGTTAAGGAGATAGTCAACAAATACTTAGTGAAATCAAAGAAATGACAGTGTAACTCAGAGGCAAGTAGAAAGATAGCTTGTAGGAAACATGCTCATTCAGCCTATTATTCCTCCTGGAGCAACCAGGACATCAATTTTCCTTCACCTTGGATACTCCTTTCATTACCTAAACAATGACTTCACATTTCCTAAAGGGCTCACCTTGACAAAGATCTCAGGCCAGTTCTCATCCTCTTCATATGCAGCCATTAGTAGGTTACAAGCTAACACAGAAACCAGGCTGTTTCCTTTGGCTTTGAAGTTAATGGAGGCATCCCTGCGAAGAAGGCTGCATAATGCCTGGAAGAGATCACCCAGAGGTCAAACACCATCATATCATAACAGAGGAGGGTGATAGTTAAGGGCCAAAGAGGGGAATTCTCATATATCTTGTCATTTTATATGTCTATTAAAATATACCATAATGTATCAATGTAACTTTAATCAAAGAATATATTAGAGGACGAACCTGAGAGGATGAAAGTGAGAACATGAGTTAAACTCCATTAAACACTCTGTCACATGTCTCTTACCTCAATAACTCCCTCTGTGGCAAATATATTGGGCTTGATTTTCGCCAAGTACATTAGGCTCAAGTACAGTGTGGTGTCTGGTTTGGCTCGAGTCATTTTAAGTTGCTTCACAGCTCCACACAACACTCCCTCAATTCTATCATCATTTCCCTCTGACTCTGAAGCTTCGATCTCATCCAGCAGGACTGTGGGCAGAACTGTCAAAAGCAATCAAGTGCTAAGTCACAGTGAGAAACCAAAAACAGGCACAAAGCTGAATATTTCTTTGGCCACTACTATCTCCTGAGTAATTCTAACTCACAATTCGCTTTTCACAGCACCTCAGTGAAAATCAATGACCTTATGATCAAGAACTTAGAATTGTTTAGCACTTTATTCTCTTAAAAACACTTTCACATATTTATACATTGTTTCATTTGGGTCCTTACTACTCTGCACTGTAAATAGGGCAGGTATTTCTCATAGTCATCTAAAAAAAAATTAACCCTTAACTTCTGCCTTAGAATTGGTACTAAGGAAAAATTCCAAAGCAAAACAGCAGCAAAGGCTAGACAATTGGGGCTAAGTGGCCTGCCCATAATCATACAGCTAGGAAGTGCCTTTGGTCACACTTGAAACCAAGACCTTTGTCTCCAGGCCTGGCTCTCTAGTCACTGAGCCACCTAATTGTCCCTTATTTCTCACTGAAAGCAGTGAAGAAAGACACAGGGAGCTAATACATTACATTATATCTATATATGCTTTTAATTTTCCCACCAATTACCTCATTTGTTTTTACATTACATAATCAGCATGGCATTTAACAACGATGAGCAGACTTACATTTATTTCACAGTACTCCCATTCACACATTTTGTCCTAGCCAAACAGGATTCCCTGAACACTGAACTGAACTACATCTCTCCTCTCAAAAGAGTAGTCTTGGAGGGATTCAAGGCTCAAGCCAGATGTGCCACCTCTTCCATGAAGCCTTCTCTAATCCCTTTCAGTTTTTAGCACTCTCTCCCCTCAATTTACTCTACTTTTACTAATTAATTTATATGCATACTTATCTAGATAGAAGTATGAATACTTGTCTTATTTGTATGTATGCTGTACCCCCAATGATAAGGATCATTTTGTTTCTGTCTCTATCCTTAATAACTTGCTCATAGTTAAGTGCTTAACAAACATTTGTTAAATTGAATGAATGCCATATATTTGTAAAGTATTGTAAGGTTTATGAAACATTTCATGGATACATTATATCACTTGCTCTACCTACAAAAACTCTATAAGATGAAGACACAAATTATCAAAGTGAGGGTCAACAGGGAGAAACAAAGATATACAGAAAGTAACAGGATCCCTGAGCTAGGAGTCAGGTCTTGACTCAGAATCCAATGCTCTTTTCCCCTTAAAAGCTACCCAAAAAGTATCTAGATAAAACCACAAAACTGTGCTGACTGGGTTCAACATGCTTTAATAAAAATCCTTTTCTTCTCCCTTTAACACTCTATGAGATGCCTTATAATTGCTATTCCAAAACATTTCTTCCAACTCCCAATCCCTTCTACCACCTCTTCTCTCAAGTGGGGAACATCCCATGGGAAGGCAGTATTTTCTCAGTAAAGCAGGTGTGGCTTTCCCCCCCAAGTCTTTATTCACTCATTTTTCCTTCCTTCCAGGCTTGAAGGATAAAGTGGATTTCCTATCTACCAACGTCAATCCTTCCACTTGTGCAGATCTCCTCTCATACTCTCCAGGACTGTTGGTTGGTCTGCTAATCTCTCTTAAATCTAACTTCCCCATCTCTATTGACTACTCCTCAGTTTCTAATCCCTTCATTTTAAGGATGAGGAAATTGATGCTTAAGGAAGTTAAGCAATTTACCCAGTCTTCACAATCCTGCAAGAGGGTATTATACTCATTTCATAATCAAGGCATCTTCTGACTCCAAGTCCAATTCATATTTCCAAAGCACCCACACCATCTCTCCAGTCCCACTGTGCAGACACTCAGAACTTGCTGAGCTGATTATCTGTATGACATGATGCCTGAGATAGTCTAGGGGAAATTATTTTACCTTCAATTGGTACCACAGAAGGTTCCTTGATAGATGGGGAAATGGCTCGTTTTTCGGCCACAGCTGCCTCAGCTAGGCGTCCCAGGGCACTGAGTGGAGGAGTAGAGGAAAGCTTGGGTCGTTTTGTGAGACCAGTCAGAGCTGAGGCTCCAGATAAAGCAGATGCAGCATCTCGCTTCCGTTCAGAAGGTAAACCTGAGGGAGCTGGCTTCAGCAATGCTACAGTAGCTTTTGATTCATTAGCTTGGCCTTTTGAGCCCAAGGCAATGAAATCCCCTGGAGGAGGGTGCCCTGTGGCAGAGAGAGAAAAAAAACAGAGAGAAACTATAGAATCCAAAAGCTAGAGGGTCTCTTGGAAATCAGCTAATCATTTATTACAGTCAAGAGGTAAAGTAGCTTTTCCATTAAGTAATACAGGTATTAAGTGAGTTGGAAGTGGAATTCATGCCTCCTAACCCTCAGTCCAGTATTCCTTCCACTTTATCATGCTTCTCCTATATATTAATGTGCACTTCTGATAGAAGTTATGCCACTCTTCCTCCTCAAACTGCAATCTGAGAACGTTTCACAAAACATTTTTGGACATCAGAGAAACTCTGGACTTTCCTTGGGTGGTTTCTTTTGGAGGTTCATTTTCTCCTGTCTAGACATTTAAGTAAATCCTAGTTTATAATGAGCACCATGTAATTCAGTTTTATTTAAAAACTAGGAAGTTGCCTCAGCAAATACTATAATTTGTATGTAATAATATAAATTGTTTTGAGTGCTTTAAAGCTTACAAAACACTTTACAAAGCCTTACCTCTACCTCATGCTAAATCTATTATATAAATATATGCTATTATGTACTGTGGAACTACTATCTCCATTTTACAGATGAGGAAACTGAGGTTGAGAAAGGGCAGATGACTGCCTATAGTGAAAAAAATCACTAAGTGTCACAGGCAGAGAATCAAAACAAAACCTAAGGTTTTCCTGCCTGAAAGTCCAAAGCTGTGTCTACTCTACAGGTGCTGAAAAAGTTTTAATCTTGCAGTTTTAATCTTGAAATTACACCAAGTCTCCGGGAAATTGTATCAAAGTGCTTTGGTGTGGATATAAGGTGGGAAGTTTTACATTCATAGAATGCTCTTAAAAGTCCAAGTCCAACCCTAAAACTGAGGCCCAAGGAGTACAGGGACTTGTCCAAGAGATCACAACGTGCCAGAATCCAATCCCAGAGAGCTTTCCATTGCCCCAAGGTGTCCGTCACAGGCCGTCACTCCCATTTCACAGATGGGGAAACTGAGACCCCGAGGAGTTGGGCCCCAAGAGTCTGAGTGGTTCTTTTGGAGGACGGGGGAAGGTCTGACGCTCACCAGAAGGCTTGGCCACGGCGCTGGGCCTGCGGACCGTGGTCGGCTTTGCTCGGTTCATCTTGCCCAGTTTGGCGTTCCCGGGGGCTGCGGGGTCGCCTGCAGAAACAACAGGTTGTTGGGAGGAGGGGGTTAGGAGGTCCGGAGCCCGGACGCGGTCCCAAGCAGACCGCGGCGGGGGGTCCCGACGCCCCTACGGTGGCTCCGAAGGCCATCGGGGGTAGGGGAGGGGGAGCGGGGACCGAGAGGGGGTAATGGGGGGGCGGGGGAGTTCAGCACAGCTAAAGGGGAGGTTCTCCCGAGATGGATTATGGGAAGGTGGGGGTGCGCGCCGTCTCAGGAAGAGGTAGCCGGGCGGGGCCTGGGGGGAGGTGACGTCTCGGGCCGGCGAAGAGATCCCGAGGTCCGAGCCCAGGCGGCGGGGTGTCCCGACGAATGCACCCAGCTCACCCACCTACAGCCCACAACACGGACCCTCAGTTTTGCCGCCACCGCCGCCGCCGCCGCCGCCGCCGCCTCCACCACCACCGCCGCGCCGGATCCGGAAACTCATCTGTCTTCTCTCGTTCCCTCGCTCTCTCCGTCTCTCTCTCTCTCTCTCTCTCTCTTTTTCTCTCCCTCTCGCTCTCTCTTCCTCTCTCTCTCCCTCTGTCCTCTCTCTTTCCCCCCACCTGGAGTTCCGCGCCGTCCCGGAACCAAAATAGCTCGGAGGAGCATGGGATTAAGACGGAGGCGGGGCAGGGAGGCTGGGCGGAGTCTGCGCAGTACCTACAGCGCCTCCCCGGAGTCACGCGGCTAGGAGGCGAAACTGCATGTAGCCTCTCTCTAGTCCGCTCCGCCCCTTCCACGGGAGCTATCTCCCTGCCTAGACTGTCCAAGCCCCAGGGATGCTGCAGCTGTCCGGTGGTGGTGCCTTCTGCTCATGAGCACGCTTCCAGCTTTTCTCTGCCCCTGTGCCTCTAAGAACTCCATGGACCCAGCAATACGTGCTTCTTCTCATGCTTCCCAGGACACCTCCAGCAGAAAGATAAGGACCAGGGGTGACTAGAGGCATCAATGAATTTTCTCTTGCCAGACTTGAAGCAAGAATATGCCTCTCCTTACCTCGCCCCCCATCACCCACCACCACCACCACTAAAAATGGAAAAGTTGCTCTGTTCAGTAGAGCATAGATACCTGTGAGATCACAGTATTCTGAGGAGCAGAGATATCTTTAGCAGGTAAAATAGGGTTACTAAAGCAAGTTACAAAAACTTTAGGAGACATTAGGTTGGTGTGCTTACCCAAACAGATTGTTGTTGCCCATTGTTCTGGGCAATATTCTATTAAAACCAGTTACTTATAGGGGAAAGGCAAAAGACAATTTTGTCTTTCCAAGGAGCTCAGTCTATTAGAAGAGAGACAATTTACAAGTAACTAATTCACAAATTAGCTATGTACAAGATTAATTGGACATAATCTTAAAAAAGAAGTCATTGGAATAAAGGGGGGGAGGGAAGACTTCCTGATGGAGGTGGGAATTTAGCTAGAACTCGAATGAAGCCAGGAACACCAGGAGTGGAAATTAGGAAGGAGAATATTCTGAACATGGGAGTGAAAACCAGAGAAAATGCCCAGAGTGAGGAATGTAGTGTTGGGAACAGCAAAAATTCAGGCAAGGAGTGGGGTATAAGATGCTAATGTGGTAGAGGATGGGGAAGGCAATGAAGAATGCTTTTGTTTGGTGGGGGGCAGGGTTTAACCCTTACCTTCTATCTTAATAACAAATCTAAGACAGAAGAATAAGGGCTATGCAAAACAGGTAAAGTGATTTGCCTAGTCATACAGCTAGGAAATATATGAGGTCACACTTGAACCCAGGACCTCTCATTTCTTAGGACTGGCTCTCAAATCAATGAGCTATCTAGCTGCCCCAAAGAAGGGTTTTGAATGCCAGAGGATGTTATATTTGATCCTGGAGGTGATAGGGAACCACTGAAGTTTGGAAAGAGGACAGACAAGTCAGTCACATCTGTGCTTTATTTAGAATGATCACTTTGACAGTTAAGTGAAGGATAGACCAAAGAGAGAATTATGGATGTAAACAAACTGAGGTGAAGAGGGCCTGCACCAAGGTCAGAATGTGGGCTCTGAAGAATTTTTCAATGTTAATCAAACTATCAAGCAGAAGGAAATAGTAGATAGAAAGCATTCTTCCCTTCCTCAATCAGGAATAAGGATTGGATTCAAGTCCTGGCTTAGGTGCATTCTGGGGAAAAAAAAGACATATTAGTTCTGTGACCTTGATTAAATTTCTTAATACTCTTTTTTTGCCTTCAAGAAAAACGGGTGAAAAACTTCAGTGAAAAACTGGATAACAAAATGTCTTTTTTTTACTATTAGAGTTCAGTTTCCTACACAGTTATATTTAAGATATTCACAACTATTGCTCCTAACAGTTGATAATTATTGATTTTCTTTCTAATTCTTTGGATTTATTTGCTATATTCCATAAATTGTGTAGTAAATAAATGATAGAGGAAAATAGGGTAAGAAAGTGATTAAAATAACAAATTTTTATTCCAGTGGCCTTTTTTTTTTTTAAGGCTGAGGTGCCAAGAGTGTTTAGTGTAGACTCAAAGAAAGATGAAGTTATTGAACAGAGTTAGAGTAGTCCTTTTAAGTATGGAAGGGAGGTCTGGATATTGCTAATTGTGACCAATTTAATGAGTTTTAAACTAGAAGAGTATAATCCAACTTATTACCAAGTGCCATTGCATCACAGAATTGAAATGTATTATAATTTGAAAAATTAGAACTTGTTACCAAGTTGCTTGAGTAAAGACTTTCTTATCTTCATTGAAGTATGAAATGTGTTAGTATATTCTAAGGTTAAAAAAACCTTACAGACTGGAATCAAACAGTTCCTTATATCACTTATGTCATAAATCAGCAACCACTCTGTCATCCTTACTCCCCCCCCCAAAAAAAGCAGACACACAATGCCAGAAATGCCCAAGTTCAGCAGAAATACCATTGGTTTTTGGAATTTAAAGAGATCAATTCTAGTCCACTGCCCTAATTCAAAGCTTTCATTATAGTTCTTCTGGACTGTTGTAATTGTCTCCTTATTCTCATTTCTTCTCTTCAGTTCATTCTTTGGGGTCTAATCCTATCACTCCACCATCTTCAGTGGCTCCCTCTTGCTTCTAGGATAAAATGTAAATGCCTTACCCTGTAATTCAAGGTCTTCCACTATCTTACTCCAAATTAATTTTCCATCCCTTCTATCTTTAACACAATCTATGTTCCAGACAAAACTACTAATGACTTTTCCATCTTATTCTACTTTCTGTAGCACATGCTTCATCCCTGGAATGAATTCCTCCTTCCCCATCTTTGCCTGTTGAAATCTTTCTATTTAATGTCTGGCTCAAATACTACCTCTTCTCTGAGGCCTTCTCTGATTCCCCTATCCCTTTAAATGATCTTTCCCTCTTCAAATCCCTCATGCTGCTTTGATCTCTCCTATACAATGATTATATTCTTATTTATATTAAAGCTATATGTATGTTTTTCATGCACCTTCTTTTAGCTTGAATATGGGAGAAGGGGTGCAATGAGAGTGAGGAGTAGAGGATGACATCTAGGTTTTGAGCCTGAGGGACTGGGAAGGTAGTGGTACCTTTGACAATAACAGAGAAGTTTAGAAGATTGGGGGTGGGGGGGAGGGCAGGTAATGAGTTCAGGTTGGGGCATGTCTGGTTTAAAATATCTACAACACATCTAATTCAAAATGTCACATAAGCAGTTGAAGATGTGAAACTGAAAGTCAGCAGAGGGATTAGGGCTGGATAAGTAGATTTAAGAATCACCAATGTAGAGATGGTAATTAAACCATTGGGGCAGCTCAGTAGCACAGTGGATAGAGTGTCAGGTACTGGAGTCAGGAAGGGACTCATCTTTCTGAGTTCAAATCTGTCCTCAGACAACTTAATATTTGTGTGACCCTAGGCAAGCCATTTAACCCTTTTGGTCTCAGTTTCTTTATCTGTAAAATGAGCTGGAGAAGAAAATGGCAAACCACTCCAGTATCTTTGCCAAGAAAACCCCAAATAGGTCATGAAGAGTCAGATATGACTGAAACAACTCAACAATAACAAATTAAACATGAGAACTGATGAGATCAACATTAAATGGAATCATATAACAAGAAAAGTAGGAGAGAGCTTTATGGGACACCTATGCTTATTAGCAGGCATGACCTAGATGAAGATCTGGCAAAGGAGACCCAAGAAGTAGTCAGAGATTCATTCAATAAACATTTATTAAATATCTACTGTATTTCAAGCATTGAAACAATGGGAATAAAAAAAAAACCCAAAAGTTGTTGCTCAATCCCCTTTCTCATTGTGTGATCTTGGGAAAGTCATGGCTTCTTTGGGTTTTAGTTTTCTTATCAAAAAAAGAGATTGGATAGAATATTCTTTCTCCTATTTCACAACATTTGTGACTCACATGTCCTGGGCTAAGCTGAATTCTTCAAATTATAGTCTTGTACTCTACTCTGCATTGCTGAGATCTGGTCCCCAGCATTCCCTCTGCATTGAACAGATGAGCAGATCTGAGCACAGAGTGCTGCAATGGCAAGAGAGAATAAAGTCATCATAGGAGAAGATAAATTGGGAAACAGCTTAGGAACGAGGACTTTATCTAGAAGGTGAAAGCTGGACATTAGCCAACTCAACTGACAATAGGTAAAATGGGCGAGAAAAAGTTAGCCTGGTAGAGTGGCTAGATTGTTATACTTCATCCTGGAGAAAAAAGCACTAAACCTGAAATCAGAGAAGCTGGAATTGGAATATTGGCAGCTACGTGATACAGTGGATAGAATCCTAGACCTAGAATCAAGAAGATCTCAGTTCAAATATGACCTCAGACACACTGGATGTTTGCTGCTGAGCAAGTCCTTTAACCCTGTTTGCCTCAGTTTCCTCATTGAAGGAAATGGCAAACTATTCTAGTATCTTTGCCAAGAAAACCCCAAATGGGGTCATAAAGAGTCAGACATAAATGAAACCACTGAACAACACCTGTGCTAGCTATGTGGTCTTACACTATTGATTTCATTACTTTCAGTCTCAATTTCTCCCTCTATAATAAGGCAGGAGATTGGACTATATAAAGGCTGAATCTAGTCTTGTGTTATGGATCTGTCAATCTGAGAAAGCCACTGGGGGGACCCCTTCTCAGAACAGTGCTTTTAATGAACTGAAAGGAATGCTGGGAGCAGTGAGAGAGAGAGACAGAGACAGAGAGAAAGAGAAGAGAAAAGAAAGGAAAGAAAGAAGGAAAGAAATGCTGTTTTTCAGCTAGAGGTTAGTGAAAATTTAGATGGAATTTTTTTCCCCATCCAAATTCCTGAACCCTTGGAAACCTATTCATGAACTTTGATGGCATCTATCTATGGACCCCAAGTTAAGAATCACAGTGCTAACTACTAGGTCTATATACCAAAGAGATTTTTTAAAAAGAAAGGAAAGGACACATACACACATTTATAGCAGTGCTTTTTGTAATGGCAAAAAAATTGGAAATTGAGGGGGTGCCCATCAATGGAGAATGGCTGAACAAATTATGGTTTATGATCATGAAGTAGTACGATTGTGTTATAAGAAATTATGTGCAGGATGATTTCACAAAAAAACTAGGAAGACTCATGAACTTTTTCAAAGTAAATTGACCAGAAACAGGAAATTGTACACAGTAAAAGCAATATTGTACAATGATCAACTGTGAGTGGCTTAGTTATTGTTTTGATTTTTAGGAAAGGGGGAAAGGAAAGTTACACAGAGGGAGAAGGCACTTGTAAATAAAATTGAATTTAATAACAGATAAGGAAAAGGGTTTGGGAATGGAATAAGGGGGAAAGTTTAGCATTTGACTCCAATCCCTCTATATTTAATTATATAATTAAGCTTACTCTGACTGCCTATCTAACTAAAGACTATAAAGACTAAATCCTACAGCAAACCCAAATCTCACACACAGAGTCAGTGGTTGATCAGATTTCAAGAATCCCAGGTAGGGTGTTCTCAGATGGTCTCAGCAAAGTAGAGTTCTGCTCTCCAGTAACTGTCCACCAGAAGACTGGAGATTTCCTCTCACCACAGCCAGTAGCTCCTCAAAGGTCAGTTGCTTGATGGATGGATTTCCAAGATGTCTCAGCTATACACCTTCCTTCTTCACCTTTCAGCTCCAGAGTGGCAGTTGGCAAGACTATTTCTTGGAACTCTGATTCAACCAGCTCAGGCAAGATTCTATGTCTCAAGACCTGTCAATCATTCTCTCCCTTGCTACAGTCCCCCCTTTGCACAAAGCCTAAATAGTGTTGAAAACACAATTTTGGCATTTGTGCACTAACTTAATTACATATTACCTAAACTAAAATATCCACCCAAAATAACAAAGCCTAAACACTATTTTGGCATTTGTGCATTAACTTAATTACATATTACCTAAACTAAAATATCCACCCAAAATAATAAACAACCTACACTCAACTATCTTAACCTATCTAATACTATCCTATTCTAGGGATTTTATCAAGGAAAGGGAAAAAGGGACTTAAATAATAAACAAGTACAAATTTCAAACAGATCAAACATGCAAAAACACAACAAGCAAATAACATCAAAAGCAAAAATAAACACAACTTTCATGCAAATATTAAACACATAAATACTACTCTTATCAACTAATACAGAACATTCTACTACTATTGTAATGCATTAACAGCAAACTTAGAAAAATGTTTTGAAAATTACAATAAACACATGGCATAAGTTTTACAAAGAAAGTAAACAAAAACATTAAACTCACTTATGCAAAATACTATTTACATAAAATTTACATATATACATATAATATATACAGGCAGCATATACATGTATGCTATACATATATACACTTCATATTTACACATATGATGCATGTCACATATATACATATACTATAATACAATTTATTTTACCATCCTAACTATTATACATACTATTTACATTTATATTTACAATTTTGTGTGATATGTGATATGTCATTTGTGTTATATAATATATATTGTTATGTATGTTGTAAGTCAGTATCTTACCTTATTTAATTTACTTTAATCCTAATATTTATCTAACTACATCCCTATCTTCAAAATTCTCCTGTCTGCCTATCTTCCTATCTAAACTAAGTATCTAACTATTTTTGTTAGTAACTAGCTAATTTATAACTAATTATAACATAGTTAGTACCCTAACTATACATTGTTTCACTCATTCAAATAGTGAATCAATGTAACCTAACCTTATTTATGTATTTGTGTTAATGTTTTGTTATGTTGTTATTTTTGCTATGTTATGTTGTTTTGCTAGTGTTATGTCAGTGTTACTGTTATGTTAGTGTTATGTTACTGTTGCATGCATTATACTTACCACTCCTTCAGATCTTTCCTTCTCTTCTCATTTTATCTCAATTGAAGAATTATTCTTCTCCAATACCATGGTAGTAAATATATTTATGAATGGTTGTTTGTGAATATGTTATATTGTTTTTGTGTTATAATACATTACCCCAATTTTCTTAATTCATTAGTCCATTAATCTTGTAATCTTCTTCATTATAAATTCCATTCAAAGTCATTATCCCAATATTTGTAAGTCCTTCCAGTCTATTAACAATGTCCATTAAGTTCCTGAATTCTCCTCTTTATCTTCATTGCCCTCTTCCAAATGTCCTCTTCCACTAGAATGGTCCTCTCCTTACTGATCTTTCTGACTGCAGACTCAATTTGCTTGATGATTCTCAGTTTCCACAATTTATTCTTCTTCAATTTCTTCTTCAGTGATTTGTGCATTTTCATTATTAATACCATGTGCTAATTTTATATGTGAACAATGATACCATGAATCTTTACCTAAAACATTTACTGAAGATGGAGAAACTAACACAGTGGTGTAAGGACCTACCCAACTCTCTTGTGTTGCTGATGTTTTAGCAAAAATTTTTACATATACCATATCTCCTGGTTTGAAATTATGGAGAGAATAATCCAATGGATCAGCTTGGATCAATATTCCCATATCATATAATTCTTTGAGTCATTGTTGTAAAGCACTTAATTATGAAGCAAGTTGACAATCTCCTCCTAAGAGAGATGTATAGACTGTCTTACAAGTGTTTGCCTGTAGTGGAGCATGTCCAGAGCATACATGTAAATCTGTTCTTGGTCCCATAGGTAGGTAAAACAAAGCTATGAGAAGAATATCCGGCCATTTTAGATGAGTTTCAGCACAGATTTTCCCCATCTTACTGATCTTGAGTCTTGAGTTCCCTATTTACAGGTTCCACTTGACCTGAACTTTGTGGATGATAAGGAACATGATATTTGGGTGTTATTCCTAGATTCTCAAAGACTCTTTTCAGGATATCCTGGATGAAATGAGATCCCTTATCAGAGTCTATGGTAAGTGGTACTCCAAATCTAGGAATAATTTCCTTAATCAACACTTTTACCACAAAGCTATTTGTGTATTTGCATTTGATGGAAACACCTCAGGCCACTTAGTTAATCTGTCCACAATTACCAGACAAAACTTGTATCTTCCAGTTTTTGGCATGCTGATGTAATCAATTTGCAGAATCTCAAATGAACAATATGCTAAAGGTCTACCACCTAAACTTTTCTGTCTGAATGCCCCTTGGTTGAATTTTTGGCAAACAGAACAGCTTGTACAAATCTTATTTGCTACAGTACTTATTCCAGGAACTACCCATTGCCTCTTTACAGAGTCTTACTACAGCTTGAGTACCAAAATGACCTTCTGTGTGGATGGCTTGACACAAATAGGTATACAAGTCTTTCGGTAACAATGATTTCCTAGTGTCTGCAATCCATATTCCATGGTCTTTCCTTGCTCCAAATTTCTCCTTCCACTTCTGAATTTCCGAGTCTACATAAGCTTTTTCTAGATCATCAGATTCAATAGTTGACAAATTCATTACATACACTGGAGCCTGACAGCAAATTTCACAGTTATATCAGCTCTATGATTTCCTTTAGAGACTGAATCTCTGCCGTAAGTATGACTTCTACAATGAATCACCACTAGCTGTTTAGGTTTTTGGATAGCCTCCAACAACTCAGTTATTATTTCTGCATGAGCAATTGGTTTTCCCGATGTAGTAATAAAACCTTGTTGTTTTCAGATCTGTCCTGTAGAATGACATACAGAAAATGCATAACGAGAGTCTGTATAAATGTTTGCACTTCTGCCATCAGCTAGAAGACATGCTTGCTTCAAAGCAATTCTGTTCCTTGAGCACTAAGGTTACTAGGTGATGATCCATACCACAGTGTCTCAAATTCTGTGACAACTGCAGCACCTATACATCTAATTCCATTACACAAATATGAAGAACCATCAGTGAATAACACCAAGTCTGGATTTTCAATAGGAATATCTTTCAAATCCATCCTAAGCATATCCACTAGAACTACTACTTCTACACATTCATGAAATGGTTCACCATTCTTTGGCAAATCAGGAAGAAGTGTAGCTGGATTTAATATGCCACACCTTCTCAACTGGATATTCTCACTACCTAAAAATACAATTTCATACTTAGATATTTGTTGATCAGAATAGAGTACAAAAGTTCCTCACTAGTGCTTTTATTTGATGTGAACAATATACAGTCAATGGACATCCCAAAACTAAATCTGCTAACTTCTGGACTAACACAGCTACAACTGCTACACCCCTTAGACAAGGAACTGTACTATCAGCTATTGGATCAAGCTGACAACTATAATATCCAATTGGATGATAACTCTGTCCTAAAGTCTATGTCAGTACACCAGAAGCAGTATCTTTTGTTTCATTGACAAATAGTTCTGTATAGTCTGGGATACCCAAAGCTGGGGCAGATAAAATGACTTTTTAAAGCTTACTTAAGGCTTACAGATGTTTTTCAGGTTTTAGCTTCAGAGGTTCTGGTTCTATTTCTGGTTAAATCTGTTAAACACTTTGTTAGTTCACTAGGACATACCTTGAGGAATATGGTGAACAATATGTATGGGATGTGCAGAACACACTCCCATAATTCTACCAAAAGATCCATTAACATATCCCCAGACATGTTTACATTAATAGTCAACAGTGTATAAACAAGTGAATTTGTATTGTTATAATCCACTGTTATTACCTTATTAATATACAAGTAAGGAAAGGGAAAAATTTTTTTCAAAAAAAATTCAATACGGCCACTTAGACCATGTAGCAGAAGGTTATTTAAAGATTAAATACCTCTCCCAGCTCATTTAGAGTCTTAGAGTTTCATTGGGCCCCACTGTGAACTATTCCATTTGCTGACTGCCAGATAGAATCTTCCAGTCTAACTGATTTTCCCTATATAAAATTTAACTATTTATCTATATACCCTAATTTCCTATGGTTTCTTAATCCTAGCTAACTTTGCCAAACTGTTATTATGATTTTTGGGAAAGGGGGAAAGGAAAGTTACACAGAGGGAGAAGGCACTTATAAAAACATTGAATTTATTAACAGGTAAGGAAAATGGTTTGGGAATGGAATAAGGGGGAAAGGTTAGCATCTGACTCTAATCCCTCTATATTTAATTATATAATTAAGCTTACTCTGACTGCCTATCTAACTAAAGACTATAAAGGCTAAATCCCACAGCAAACCCAAATCTCACACACAGAGTCAGTGGTCAATCAGATTTCAAGAATCCCAGGTAGGGTGTTCTCAGATGGTCTCAGCAAAGTAGAGTTCTGCTCTCCAGTAACTGTCCACCAGAAGACTGGAGATTTCCTCTCACCACAGCCAGTAGCTCCTCAAAGGTCAGTTGCTTGATGGATGGATTTCTAGGATGTCTCAGCTATACACCTTCCTTCTTCACCTTTCAGCTCCAGAGTGGCAGTTGGCAAAACTATTTCTTGGAACTCTGATTCAACCAGCTCAAGCAAGATTCTATGTCTCAAGACCTGTCAATCATTCTCTCCCTTGCTACACTATTCTCATCGATATGAAGGACAGTTCTAAAGAACTTAGGATGAAAAATGCTATCTACCTCCAAAGGAAGGTCTGATGGCATCTAAATGCAAATTGAAGGATAACTTTTTCACTTTATTTTTCTTGCTTTCTTTTTTTTTTTTGCAATATGGCTAATATGAAAATATGTTTTGTATAATTTCACATGTATAATTAATTGATATCACATTTCTTGCTTTCATGATGAGTTGTAAAATGATAGAAGGGAGGGAGAGAATTCGAACCTCAAAAAATATTTTTAATGTTAAAAATGAATAATAAATTGGAAAAAAAAACCCATGAGCTAGATAATCTTTAAAGTTCCTTCCAGCTCCTAATACCATTACCTAGGCTTTCCTTTCAAAGAAGTCTTCAGACTTGGGGTCCTGGTGGGAAGAACAAGAAAAGGCTAAATCTCTTACCCTAAGGTTCCAGAAGACACATTCTAAGATCTGAGGATTTGAGAACTGGTGGAAAAGACCTTCTCGAATACAGAATTGTTTAGTAGAACTAGCTATTTTGTAACTAAATTGTAACTAAAACCCCCATCGCCATGTGGAGCACTTGAAGCTATAGGAGAAAAGAGATCTCAAGGGGACAACAGGTAGTTCAGTAGACAGTGAGCAGGACTAGAGACGGGAGGTCCTGGATTCAAATGGGCCTCAAACACTTCCTAGTTGTATGACCTTGGTCAAACCACTTAACCCCCATTGCCAAGCCCTTACCTCTCTTCTGCCTTGAAACTAAGACACAATATTGATTCTAAGATAGAAGGTAAAGGTCTTTAAAAGAAAGAAAAGAAAAGAGATCTCAAATGGCTGAGATGTGAATAACCCTTCAAAGGGCTTTATTTTTATTAATTTTACAATGAACAATCAGAAGAATTACACAAGTATATTTACAGTATGTTTCAGACCACATGAAGATTCCTGGCCCCAAGTCTGGCTTCCTTTGTTGTCTGTGTTCCTCAACTTTTCTAGGGTTGCATAGACTTTCATAGCTAGACCCTGATAATGATAAGCCCCTCAGTACAATAGCAAGCCCATCTGCCAGCATCCAAGGGCTATCAAGGGGAAAGGACATCTTCTGTAGGGGATATATACAGGCATTACTGGGGAACAGTCTGTGAAATCAAGTCAAGAACCACTAGGATCGGATGATTTGTTCCCCATGAAATGCCGCCATTCCATTAAATCTCAGCAGCAGGAAAGAATAGCATTTCTGAGGTTCAGTGAGGAGCACACACCCCACCTGGTTGCAGGGAAGGACCTATGCTTGTGGGTAAAGTGCAAACAAGTTTTGAAATGAAAAACCCTGGTTGGGATCCTACAGGGAACCCATCCCAAATGTAGGATCTGAGATAATCACAGTTCTGGGCCATGAGGAGAGAAGGGTCTTGGGGAATTTAAAGCTTTTAGCAATTGTTGGACAGTTGCAGTGTCTGCTGTCTGGTTTGGAGAGGGAGAATTATTCCTGAGCTGCCACAGATAGGGAGACCTTCCCGGGGCTACATGATGTGAGGCACAGAAGACACTGCAGCTCCTAGATTAGACTCTTTCGTTACTCACACATACAAGCACACACACATACACATATATTTGCCCTTGGGGACATAGGAAGCAAGGTTTGGGCCATCTTCCCTAGCCTTAGGCACCGGTTCTGGGATCTCAAATCCATTTGATGGAGAAGGACCGATTGAGGTTCAAATTAAGGCCACTCATGCTGAGAACCTGTAGGATAAGAGAATTCATTTTGTTGAGTCACATTTCCTAGTAAACCTCCCTTTGGGGCCATCACCTGACTCCACAGCCAGGTATGACTGATATGACACCAGATTCAGCAATAGCAAACTATGGTTCTCCTTGGTCTTGTTGGGGAATACCGGCTATCCAACAACTAGGGGATGTGTGGAGGAAACAGGGCATCAAAAGTTACCAAGGAATGGAACTAGGATATGTCACTAGGCTACTTTCAATTAATCCATAAACATTTATTAATGTGCTGGGAACTGTGCTAAGCGCTAGGGATACTTTTGCTAGAGTAAAAGACAGTCCTTGCCCTCAAGGAGCTTACAGTCTAAAGGAGGAGACACTATCCAAACAAATACATACAAAGCAAGCTATACATAGGATAAATAGAAAATAATTAAAGGAGGAAGGCTCTGGAATTAATAAGGGTTAGTAAAGCCTTCTTGTAAAAGATAATATTTTAGTTGAGATTTGTAAAAGGCTGGAGATCTCAGTAGTTAGAGCAGGGAGAGCATTCTAGGGATGGGAGACAAATGCTGGCATTATTTGCTTTGCATGTATTTTGTATTACATGCATAAACTATTTCTTTTAATATATGCCAGCTCCAAAAAAGGCAGGCATATTTCACTTTTGTGTCAAGTGCCTTAATTGTTCTGAGGGATAGGGAGACAATGGAAGGCAAAAAACAGTTCTTCACCTCAAGGAGTTTACAATCTTGTGTGAAGGACTGTTTCCCTATTCAACCTCTATAGCTTGCTATTTACATATAATATATATATACACAATACAATTTTTGTGTTTATATTCCCAGCACCTTGTATGTAGAGGAAACTTAATAAATGCATGTTTTATGAATGAATCAATGCTCATTGCAGGACTAAGTTTTAAAACTAGAATTATGGTCCAATTCCCCAAACAAGACAACTGCTCTTCTTGAGGAAAAAAAGCCAAGGGAGAAGAAACTTCAGATCATATAACAGTTATTGTAATTCAGAGAGAGTCTGTTAGGTGATCAAAAAGCAGAGGCATAGGGGCAACGAGGTGGTTCAGCTAGGCCTGGAATTGGAAGGTACTGGGTTCAAATTTGGCTTCAGACACTTCCTAGCTATGTGACTCTGGGCAAGTCACTTAACTCCCATTGCCTAGCCCTTCCGGCTCTTCTACCTTAGAACCAATTCACTGTATTGATTCTAAGATGGAAGATAAGCCGGAGGAAGAAAATAAGGAAAAGAAGGAGAAGGAGATGAAGAAAGAGGAGGAGGAGGAGACTCCTGCAGGTCATTTGGGAATAGGTTTGCTCAAGATCATAGCAAGATAAAGGGAGAGAGGGATATAAGGGTTATAGGGATAGTGGAAGCTAGGGATGAGAACTGAAGAAAGAGAAGGAAATTGGGAATGAGTTAAAAAGTTGATCTTACCTGATTCTCCAGGTAGGAGAAGGGAATTTCTTGGCCATTGACAGTGACCACTTGAGGCTGTTTCTGTATTCCATAGACTGTCAGCCCATCCACAGTGATGTAAATGACTTCTACGTTGCTGTGAAGGACCGTGGATGTGAAAATATTCTGTGAATGAGACATGAGTAGCCATTGAAATAGCTGTCAGAAATGTGGGATACCTTCTCTCTTTCATATTGAGTGCATGAGCTTCTCTGTTTGACCCCTTTCCCCACCCTGGATTAATATAGCTTCCCCTAGGAATGATGATTCTCGAGTATCCAAAATATCAGTGTCTGCAACCTTTGCTTGCAGTCTTTAATCAGAATGTTTTTCTGGCCCATGCTCTCTCCTGCTCTAATCTATATCCTACAATTCTCTCAAAATTAATAAAAAATAAAAAATTAATTAAAAAGAAGTTTAGACAAAAACTATCTCATGAAGACCTTCATGAGGTCTGTACATTCTTTCTCTCTAAATTACCTTGTATTATAAAAATTAGATTTAATATAGATTTATTTTGTACACAAACACACTATACATATTATTTCCCAATATGGATTGTGAGTTCCCTGAGGATGGGAACTGTCATTTTGTCTTGGTATCTGTATTTTCACAATATCTGACACATCTTGGGCACTTAATAAATGTTTACTGATTAATTGATGGAGTGATTCGAGCCTCATCTGCTTGATAAAACCTCCTTTCTTTTTCTTTTCTCTTTCCCTGCTCCAAATTCTTTTTTTTTCTCCTTAATATTAATTTAAGACAGAAGAATGGCAAGGAGAAGGCAATAGGAGATAAGTGAGTTGCCAAGGGTCACATAGCTAGGTCTGATTTCTGTCAAATCTGAGGTCATATTTGAACTCAGGTCTTCCTGACTCCAGGTTTGGCTCACTGTACTACCTCGTGGACCCTCTTCTCCAAATTCTTGTTGTCCAAACTACACATAACAATGCCATTTGTCTCTTGTTCTAGATAACCAACATTTAGCAAAAGGAGTGTCTTCTACTGGCCATACAATACTTTAAAAAGGATTTGACACTACCTGTGAGACATTAAACACCACATAGGAATAGTTGCCTCTCTCAAAGGTGTTCAGGCTCTCTCCATCATCCCAGAAAAGGTCCCCCCAGGCCATGCCCTCCTGGGACAAGGCAACCACCAGAAGCAAGGGGTTCCCACTGCTCATCCAGCTGGTGATATCCGGTTTCTGAGATTAACAACGGGAAACAAAAGTCAGGACTTGTGCTGAGATCCCTAGTTCTGAGTATGGATGAGCATCAAGGTCAGACTGGTCATATAGGAACTGAGAATATAGGAGACTGAAGATCATAACTCTGTCATTGCCTGTGTGACCTTAGGTGAATAACTTAACCTCTCTGACCTTCATCTTCCTCATCCATAATATGAGGGGGGTGCACTAGACTCAAACAGGGATGGGTGCTACTAATTTGTCCATAAGGATCCCTGAAGACCACACAATTGAATTTAGTTTTAAAATGTAATATTATCTATGTTTTACTGAATTTGCATTTATTTTGTTAAATATTTTCCAATTACATTTTAATCTGGTTTGGGTAGCACCTGGGAATGTTGGGGGCCAAGTGTTTAACATCTCTGGACTAGATAATCTCTAAATCTCCTTAATAAGACTTACATTCTGTGACCCTGATATGTAAGAACACAAAGATTAATACTATGAGAATTGAAGGACCTGTGTATTAGAAGGAAAAGTTGATGAGTCTTAAAATTAATACAGAGCTCTTATAACAGAAAAGGGCCAAATGTTTTCATCTCTCCTGATAACAGGAGAGGAAATGTACTTAAAGCACAAATGATACAAGCTAGAAATATGGAAGAATTTCTTCACTACAAAAGTTGTTTTAATTACCAGTGGAAGTCATGAATCTCCTCAAGATTTTTTCATGTAATAGATGTTTCATCTGACCAACACAGTCCAAGGAAAGAGAATAGACGCAAGGAACTATTAGGTTCCTCTCAACTTTAGGACTCATGATTGGGGGCTTCTATCCCACAAGTATGAAAACCACTCCGGAGGGGTGCAGGGAAGATAGTCTATGGAACTCTCCAAGGTACCAGAATCCTACCTGGGTGGGGATAACAGCACCTTCACGGATGTGTACATTTATATGGTCAAGAGGAGCTGCCAACTTCACTCTTTCTCCTTGGCTTTGCAGAGATGAGCCCTAAATGGATACAGGCAGAAATAGCAACTTGAGGTATAAAAATTGGGAGTTTTTCAAAGGGACCTCTTATAGACCTGTCCCTGTCTCTGTCTTTGTCTGTCTCTGTCTCTCTTTCTCTGTCTTTTCTATTATCTCTGTCAGTCTGTCTGTCTCTCACTTGTGACCACAAACACATGCTTGGAAAGCAGAATCTGTATGTGATTATATGAAGAAACCACTTTATAACTGTTTTGAAACCATTCTGTTCTCTCCCCCATGCAGCTCATTCTTCAAACAGCTGCCAGATTAATTTTTTTTCTTTTTTAGTCACAGACACAATCATGTTACTCCTGTGCTCCATACACGTCAGTGGTTCCTGATTGCCTACCAAATAAAATCTAAAACTCCTTAACCTGATATTCAAAGCCCTTCAAGAGGCCCTTTTCAACTCCACCTTTCCAGTCTTATTTCATGATTCCCCTCCCTCTAAGCTATGCTATATCATTCCTTAAACTCTATTCTGTCAATTTTTCAAGCCTGAAAAAACTAGACAGCTGACCCACAATGTCACAGCCCAAGATTACACCCTACTTGTAAGTATTCATGTTGAAGGCAAAGGAATGAATGAATAACAAATTTAAGTCATTGCATCTTAAGAAGCAATAATCATCCTTTACATGGATGACTTTATAAACTCACATAGCCTATAAAGTGACAGGTAATACCACTGTGTATGAGCCCATCTGCCATTTGATGACAATCATGAACATCTGTATGATATTCCACCATGTTGTATTGAGGCCTTCTATCTGCCACAGAGATCAAGTGAGACTATTAAGGAAAAAGAGATACTAAACTTTCACTTTATCCTTTAATTCATAAGTCTATTGTCTTTCTTGATAGATGTCTGAGGAAGGAAGAAACCTGCCAAAGGCCTGTGGGAGAAGTTTAATTTACACATCAGCCTGTCCAGCCTGTCACCCATTTAAATCCCCATCTCTGCCCAATTCCATTTTAGCTAAGATCATCTAATTCTGCTACTTACCGTATAATAGTCATACCACAGCCCCCTGGGGAAGTAGCCAGTTACAGAATCTACACCTGATTCCAGCACAGGGGTCACCAAGAGATTTCGTCCCCATAAGAACTGCCGATCCAGGGCATAGGTATTGGTATCTTGTGGAAATCTAAAGAAAAAGTCATGCCTTCACATACCATATTGTTTATGTATAAATAGAAAATACTTATCTATTTGCATATATATATTTGTACATACATGCATATGTAAATATGCATATGTGTTTTGCAAGTATGTGTTACATACTATACTATATATAGACTTGAAAGGCTGAATTTTGCACTTCAGCTGCCCCGCCATCCTTCCCCCATAACCAGTTCCTGTCAAGTGCCAGTTCCCATTATCTGTGAACTAAAATAGTATTCTTCCCACAAACCCCAACCCTAACTCATTTAAGTCCCTTGACAATCCTGAGACTTTAAGTCACCAGCAAACTGTCTCTGTGCATCTTAGCCCTGTCCTCACTCAAAGAAGAGGGGCCTGGCCACAGTGTCACCCCAGTGGTGGGCATGGTGAAAGAGGGTATAGAGGTAGGGCAGCAGGGCATATCGGGTCATCAGGGCTTCCTTCATTGCTGTTCGAGCCATGGGGCTGAATGCGACTGGATCCTGGGCCTAAGGAAATAGAAGCAAATAGAAATAGAAAGCCAAGTCAGTAGGATAAGTTCCACCTTGAAGCACACAGAATTCTGAGTTTAAATACAACCATTCCTTCCACACAAATTCTCAGCTTTACAGCAAATCACAGTTGACCTGGGCATTCTCACTTCTGTATCTTGCTGGACCTAGCACCTACCCAAGCCTGCAATGGACACTCAGGAAAGGGCACACATGCTCTGGCAAAGACACCAACAGATGCAAGGGCGGCCCTGGCCTCTATCAAGACAGTTAAGATGGTTCAAAAGGTTTTCTTCCTTTGTATCTGCTGTTGTCCATCCCCCACTCCTTCCCATCAAGCTATGTGGTAGAGCGAGGTGGAGTCTGGCAATGCCAGTATCTCTGTGTAGGCATCTGACGGGGCAGAAGCTGTGGGCCACAGCCTGACTCTAGGAGTAGGCATGCCATAGAAGCAGAAGGGCAAATACAAGTTGGAAAGGACCTTATCAAGAACAAATTCTCATTTTACAGAAGAGGAAACTAAGGCCCAGCAAAGTTTGGTGAGTGACAGGAAGGATTTAAAACCCTTTATAACTTGGCTTCAATGTGCCTTACCAATTCTGTCATATATTACTCTCTTTCCCACACTAAAGATCTGCCAAAATGGGCTTCTTGTTCTTCCCCAAACTTGACACTCATGGGCAGCTGGGTGGCTCAGTGGATAGAGAGCTAGGCCTTTTAGAGATGGGTAATCCAGGCTTCAAACCTGGCCTCAGATCTCAAATCTCAAACACAGCTTGCTGATTGATTAGTGGCTCAATAAATATTTTTTTGACTGTTGATTGATTGAGAAGATATGAGATATTAGAAAGAGTCATTTATGTGTTCCTCTCAAAATGCTATTGTCAGGGCTATAAAACTATGCAAACCCTCCAATCTAGTGATAGCACTACTGGAAAAGAGATAGGGGAAAAGGACCTATCTTTACAAAAATATTTTAGCAGTTCTTTGTAGTGGCAAAGAATTGGAAACTGAGAAGACATCCACCAATTGGTAAATTGAACAAGCTGTGGTATATGGTTGTAATAGAAACTATCGCTCCATAAGAAATGTTAAACAGAATGAGTTCAGAAAAAACTGGAAAGACTTATATGAACTGATGCAAAGTGAAGTGAGCAGAACCAGGAGAACAGAATACACAGTAATAGAAATATTGTACAATGATCAACTGGGCAGTACTAAACTATTTTCAGCAAAACAATGTTCCAGGATAATCATAAGGGACTCATGCTAAAAAACAACAACAACAAAAACCACAAAAAAAAAACCACTATCCACAGCCAAAGAAGGAACTGTTAGAATATGATTGCTGATCAAAGCATGTCATCCTTTACTTTATTTCCTTTATGAAATTTTTATTGTATATGTGGTATGTGTCTTCTGTCCCAACATGAGAAATATGGAAACATCTATTGCATGAAGATGCTGACATAAACTGATGTAACCTATTATCAAATTTTATTACCTTGGGGAGTAGGCAAAGAAAGGAGGGAAAGAAACTGAATCACAAGATATCAGAAAACAATTGTCAAAAATTCTTTCCATATGTAATTAAAAACAAAATAAAATTCTATTTAAAAAATTCTATTTTTCAACCCTGAGCTCTTCCCAGTGTTACCTTCTCGCCTTTGGTATTGTGGTTTCGAGCAAAAGGATAAAAGGCTCCAAGCTGCATCCATCTAGTACATAGTTCCTCGGTTGTAGATCCTGAAAACCCACAGATATCAGCTCCAACCAAGGGAATCCCAAAAAGATTGAAATTTAGTAGGCCTGGGAATGGAAAGAATGAGATAACCCACAGTCAAGACAAATGAAAATTAAAACTGGACTTGAGTGGCAAGAGGGGAAAAAAGGAATTTGGAAAAGCTTGGAAAACACTAGGGACTCAGATTTGGAATCCCACCCATCTAACTGGATGACTCAGAGCAAATCACTGCTCCTCTCAGGGTGACATTTTCTTCTTCAGTAAAACAGAACACAATGCTAACCTTCCTTCTTCTAGCCCCCATAGAGCTGCTCTCAGGGATAATGAATAAAAATGAGTGAGAAACAGTTGGTATTTATTAGCCATAAAGAAAAAACTGATTTGGACAGAAAGGAGACAATCAAGGTGGTTTCCCAGAGCACCTCAGCCTCAGAAAATCTTTTCCCTTTGCTTGTAATGAGATTTGGGCAGGGTATCTTGGGTCACTCTGGGAAATGTTTTGTGGAACACAGACTGCCAGGGCTGGAAGTAGCCTTGGACCCAGTAGACTTTCAATTGAGTCTTACCTGGGATTGACCAGTACATGTCCTTCCACTCACTCCTGTTGTCCCCCAGCCAGTGCCCGGAGTAGCGGCCCTGACTAGGAAAAGTGGATCGGGAAATGACAAATGGGCGCTTCCCACGGATTGCAATCAGGGCACTGAAAGACAAGAAGGGATCAGACCACAAGCCATTGCATTCAGTGAATGGGTTCCTAGTCACAATCTCAGACACTAGAAATTTCAAGGACTGGAGAAAAGCGGGAAGAATCAATCTGTCATTAAACCCAAACCCTGCCACACTGTTCACCCCGCTGGGCATAAAGATGAGTCAAGTAAATGACCTCCAACTATGTGCCAGGCACTTTGCTAAGTGTGGGAAATAGAAAAAAAGGCAAGATCAGTCCATGTTCTCTAGAAGTTCACAGTCTAGTTGAGAAGACAACATGCAAACAATTATGAACTAACAAAATACCCATTGAAATTGCTTGTCAGCTCCAGGAGAGGGGAGGGAAACAAGGATCATATAACCATGGTAAAAAATAAAAATAAATGAAGAAATCAACTGAAAAAAAGAAGAGGTATCTGGATAAACAGAAGAAATGAGATTATTTTGTGGAAATAGCTTATTTGTAGCAAGAATGGTGGTAGATTTTATCAAAAAAGCTAGCCTGCATTTGGTTAGGTTGGGAAAGAACTCTCCTGGGTACATGGGATAGACAATGTGGAAGTTGGGATGGAGGCTCTAGGCCAGAGACACTCCATAACAGATGGCAGCACCAGTGGATAGGACAACACATGGGAAAAATGGTTAGGAGTCATCATCACAGAGGGAGTTTGTTTACAATTTAAGTCTGGCCTCTACTGTAAATGACCTTGGGATGCCTCAAGAAAAGATGAAAACAAAGAGGCTATTGCTTAGGAGAATAAGGAAAACAGTCTAGGATCACTCTTATTCAAAATTCTTTAGTTAACTGAACTGTGGGTACCTACATTAGAGAAGTGATATTCTGGATGTAGGAGTCATCTTTCAAATTTCTAGTTCAGGGTTTGGAAAAAAGGGGAGAAAGTATAGTGGATAAGGCCCTAGATATGGGATCAGAAAGCTTTGGTTTCAAATCCTGCCTTAGATACTTACAAGCTAGATGAGCCTGGCAAGTCACTTAACCTCTTAGTTTCCTCCTCAGTTAAATGAAGGTGTTGTATTCAATGGTCTTCAAGTTTTCAGGGGCCATTAGGACTCGACACCTTTCCCATCCTGCTGATGCCCTTTCTATCTTCCAAACCAGCCCTCCAGAGGCCATGTTCTGGAGAAGCTAATCCTCTCAGCTCTGAATTCCATGGGACCATCCTTATTCATTCCAGCCTCCCTTTTCCCACCTTTTTTTTTAACCCTCACTTTCTTTCTTAGTAACAAGCTCTAAGACAGAAGGGCAAGAACTAGACAGATGGAGTTAAGTGATTTGTCCAGGGACACACAGCTAGGAAGTGTCTGGGCCAGATTTTATCCTAGGTCCTCCTGATTCCAGTCCTGGCACTCTATCCACTCTGCTACTTCACTGCCCCTATTAACCTCTTTTTGAAGAAATAGAAGAAAACATTATCATTGCTTCTGGAAAGGAAATTTCATTTGGCATCCCTATTATTTAACCCCCAATCCCTGAGACTTACTAGGCCAAACACTCTTCCCTAATAATACTGATAATATTTATCATTTATTTAAGGTTGCAAAGTACTTTATAAATATTATCTCATTTTATGAGACACACTATTCTCTGATGTGTTACCTCTCTCATGAGATCCTAAGATGCTTGAGAAAAAGGTCTATCTCACTTTTGTATTCATATCCCCAAAGGCTTAGCACAGTACCTGATAAATAGCAAATGATAAATGATTTTGCATTCATTCATTCAATAAGGGTCACATGAAACAAAAAGGGATTAAATTAGATGGTGCCTAAGGATCTTTCCACTTGTAAATTTTTATGGAGGGTAGAAACCATCTATAATTTCCTCTTTAGGGTCCTCACCTCAGTACCATTGAGGGACTTAACAATATAATGTAATGTTAATCCTGATGAAGATAATGATAATGATGCTGAACCCAAATGTGATATAATTAAAAGGGGGAAGTAATAGTGTTCATAATAGTCTTAGCAGTTTCCATTGTCAATCAAAACATCCCCAAAAATCCACCTAAAGGAGAACTAACAAAACTCCAAAGTTCCCACTATTCTCTCTACCCTATGATACTTGTTTCCAATTTATTACTATCAATGATGTGAAAGAGCAGATTTCAGTCAGCTGACAACCTCAGAGCCAACAATGTACTCCCATATCCCATCACCAAAACACAGTCCCAGAGTCTCACCTGGCAGAGGCTTTGGCCTCCATCAGCCCATACAGGTTATGAAGGTTATAGTGGGAGGAGAGGCTTTGCTTTGCAGAGGTGCAGATTGTCTTGGCAAATAAGGTTCCTCCCAGCACCGCTACCAGAGAAACAGATGGTTTGGAGCTTATAATTTTGGAAAACATATGTTGAAAATTATTATTATATGTAATTGGGAAAATAAACTATCTTTGAATTGAAAAGGGAAGAAGGACTTGGCTGATGAGTATAAGTTCATGAGGGAGAAACATCCCTCCCTCCCATCCCACCCTTACCAGGTTTGTAAGGTGGATTATCCAGCTCTCCAGAGGTACAGCCATCCACTGAACCATCCTTGAAGTTAGACGGTTCATTCATGTCCTAGACAAAGGAGTAGACATTGTGGACTCATGGAAAATGAGTCCTACCTAGACAGGATCTTTTAAAATTCACTTTTTTTAAACCCTCACCTTCCATCTTAGAACTGAATGCTCTGTTGGTTCCAGGGCAGAAGAGTGGTAAGGGCTAGGCAATAGGGGTTACATGACTTGTTCAGAGTCAGCTAGAAAGTGTCTCAGGTCAGATTTGAACCCAGGACCTCCCATCCCTGGATCTGGCTCTCAATCCACTGAGCCAACTAGCTGCCCCCTTAACATTTCCTTTTTTTTTAAATTCAAATATATTTTATTTTCCCAACTACATGTAGTAATTTTCAACATATGTTTTCCAAAATTATAAGATCCAAACCATCTCCTTCCTCTCTTCCCTCCTCTCACTTGGAGATAGTAAGCAATTTTATCTGGGCAATACCTGTATCATCATGCAAAATACATGTCTATATTGGTCATTGTTTAAGAGCACACTCGTATAAAACCAAAATCCCCAAATAAAACTGTAAATACACTCATGTGAAAAATAGTCTGCTTTGATTTGCTTCTGGCACTAACAGTTCTTTCTTTGGAGGTGAATAGCATTCCCTGGCATAAGTCCTTCAGAATTGTCCTGGATGATTGCATTGCTGAGAGAAGCCAAGGGTTCACCATGGCTCATCTTACAATATTGCTGTCACTGTGTACAATGCCCTCCCGGTTCTGCTTATTTTGTTCTACATCAGTTTGTGTAGATCTTTCCAGCTTTTTCTCAAATCATCCTGCTTATTGTTTCTTATAACTAATAATTGCTTTGAACATTAGATAGTAGGAAACTCCAGTAGCAGAGCTGAAATGGGAGGGCTCTGTCCACAGAGGTCAGCCCCCTTGAGTTCTGTGGTTAGTTTCCTTTGACTCTGACATCTTAGGCTTCTTTGGGATGATGATGCTGGGTGAGGGACACAGAGATGCTTGCAGTCAACAAGGTATAAAACAATATAAGATATAAAGGTAGATAAAAATGGTTACATTCTAGAGATTCAAAGCTAAGGAGTATCTTAAGGAAATTTTATTCATTTATTCATTTGTTTTTAGTTGAAGGATTTCAAGTTAGACAAGTGAAGGCTAACAAAACAGTTATAAATCCTCCAAATTATTCAAAAGATATCCTTCCCCTGGCAGAAGCACTGTTATTTAACAATGATCAAGAATTAATAGACTACCAGTGTCTATATATAGAGAGAGATGAGGTCAGAATTCTTCCCCTGTAACCCTTTGGGCCTCTAAAAAGAAAAGAAACTTACAATCCACAGTCCATCAAAGGGAATTCTTGCATGGAATGCATTCAGGTTCTCTAGCCACCACTGATGAGTCTCCAAGTTTGAGAAGTCAGGGAATGCAGTGAGGCCTGGCCATACCTACCACATAAGCCCAAGAAACCAGGTGTAAGCAAGCATCTTCTTCCACACCCCCTAGCCTCTACCTTTTTTACCCCATTCCCTTCTTTCCTGAGGATAGGAGTACTCAAGATGGAATCTAGAAACTTTTTTAAAAATTCAATTAATTAATTAATTAATTTCTTATATATAATTATAACTATATGTAAACATATAATAAAATTTATTTTAAAACTTAAAATTAAACTTAAAAAAATTTAAACTACATTTTAATATAACTACCTCCCCTTTTCAACCCTACATATGCTATTTTATGCATTTGAAAACAATATTTTGAGAAGGGGTCCACAGACTTCACCAGACTGCCTAAGGGGTGAACACTATAAAAAAGGTTAAAAACCTTTGGGCTAGGGCTTAATCTTTTAGACCTAGACAGCCTTTAGGTACCTTTAGGACATATTGTTCCATCAAACTTAGAACTCTAGAAGCAGAAAGGGGAAGAAGGATGGACATTAAGTTACTTGCTATTATTTTTTGGGAAAGGCAGCTAGGTGGCGCCGTAGATAGAGCACCAGGCCCAGAGCCAGGAAAATCTGAGTTCAAATCCAACCTCAGGCACTTATTAGTTGGATGACCCTGGGCAAGTCACTTTGTCCTATTTGCCTCAGTTTCCTCCTCTGTTAAGTGAGCTAGAAAAGAAAATGGCAAAGCATTCCAGTGCTTCTTTGCCAAGAAAAGCCCCAAATGTTATCATGGAGTGTTGGATATGACTAAAACATCTTAAGAACAGCAACAATGCTTTTGGATAAATAGCACCAAACTATTCAAGTTTAACAGTGAAATCGCTAGGGGGCAGCTGGGTAGCACAGTGGATTGAGAACCAGTCCTAGAGACGGGAGGTCCTAGGTTCAAATCTGGCTTCAGCCACTTCCCAGCTGTGTGACCCTGGGCAAGTCACTTGACCCCCATTGCCTAGCCCTTACCACTCTTCTGCCTTGGAGCCAATACACAGTATTGACTCCAAGACGGAAGGTAAGGGTTTAAAAAAAAACAGTGAAATCCTGATATCTAAGGCAGCTAGGTTCTATCCCTTGACACTTTAGCCAGTTTCTGGAGCCTCTTTAATGACTCTGAGGCTTTCCATCTCACTGGAGCCACACTCCAGGACCCTACATAGATTTCTGAGAGGTGAAAGAGAGTGACCACCTCATGCCCTAAAGAAAAGGACTATAGCATCATTTCACTGGAACTACTTTTCTCCCTAACCATGCCCAGAATGCTCCAGCCAGTTCCCATCAGTCTGGGGCAGGTGCCCTTCTTAAATGTTACTAGTGCTGCATACTTATCAAACTCAACATTTCTCTTACCTCTCCAATCAATGGCTGTCCATGGGTGTTGTTAATGAAGATCCCCTTTCTTAAACCTTCATCATAAGGTGCATAAGAGCCAGGAGTCTGACTGCTGCTGATGGCAGGGTCCTGAAAAGACATTTGGTAAGGAGCATGTATGATTTGGGACAACATTTGGCAAAAATCTTGGCCCTAAAAAGGAATATTACAATTCCTTGGAAGTTTTAGTGAGCCCATTAGCTAATTCTCCTTATTTTGAGGAAGAAACAGCTCCCTTGATTTAAAAGAAAAATGAATTAAGGTGGGGAACATTATTTTTCAAAGTATCATTTGGTTTATTTTAATTTTTGTTCTCATCTCATCTTTTTCTTTTTTAAAAATCTTTGTTAAAAGATATGGTTCTACAATGATCCACTGTGAAAGACTGCTGCTCTCAGCAATACAATGATCCAGGAGAATTCTGAAGGACTTAGGACAAGGAATGCTATTCACCTCCAGAGAAAGAACTGCTGGAGTCAGATGCAGATCAAAGCATACTGTTTCTCACTTTAGTTGCTTTGGGTTTTTATTTTGGGGCTTTGGTTTTCTGTGAGTGTTTTCATTCAACAAAGACCAATATGGTTAGATGGTTTGCACGATAATACATGTATCACTCAGATCAAATTATTTATCATCTCTGAGGGGGAGTAAACAAGGGAGGGGGGAAGACTATTTGTATCTCATAATTTCAGAAAAATATACATTCAAAATTATTACACACAACTGGGGAAATAAATTATTTTTTAATGAAGAAGAAAAAGTGATGGTTCTCAGGGGCAGCTAGGTGGCTCAATGGATAGAGAGCCAGTCTTGGAGAAGGAAGATCAGAGGTTCAAATCTGAACTCAGATACTTCTTAGCTGTGTGACCCTGGGCAAGCCACTGAACCCCCATTGCCCTTACCCCTCTTCTGCCTTGGAACTGATATTTAGTATCAGTTCTAAAAATGAGGTAAAGATTTAAAAATAAATAAATAAATAGGTATAGCTTTCTAAGAAGAGGTAGGAATACAGAAGGGGAAATGAAATATATCAATAAAAACTCATTATATAAAAAATAAAGAATGCAATCACAAGTGTCTATGAGAATATCTTTATGTTTAAACACTTCCTCCCACAAAGCTCATGAAGGGGGGCAGTTATGTGGAATAACAGGAAAAGTCCTAGTTGCCCAAAGGAATAGGAACTGGGAAGAATTCTAATCTGGAAATGGCCCATTTTAAATCAATTATGAATTTCCAGCCCATGAATCCAGTTAACTTTGAGGTCATGAGAGCAGACTGCTCGGCCAGCACGTGGTTCTTTGTTTGGTGTTTGCTTCCTGTTACATGAGCCATTTAAGGCTTGGCTGGAATTCTGATTGTGCAAGAGGAATATTGAGTGTGTTTTCTTTTTGGAAAGTAGTATGCTGGGGAAATCCCTAAACCACCCAAACTGGCGTGTACTCTGGAGAGGTGAGCACGGAGTAAATGAAAAAGCAAGGAATGTACTGGACCTCCCTTGGGAAAACCCATAAAAAGAAACTGGTTATATCTTAGAGGTTCAAAGCCACAGGAGAGTTTATTTATTATAATTGAAGGATTTCAAATTAGACAAGCAAAGGAACCTTAAATTTAAAGAGAAAGACCTTTGATATCATCTGTGCTGTCCCCTTTTAGAGAGATGTGAAGTGATTTTCCCCAAGATCATGCAACTAATTAGTGAGAAAGCTTTTAAATCTATGATCCTATGAAGCCAAGGGCAATTCTACCTATATTAAAGTCATTAAAGTGGGGGCAAGATGGTTATTTCTGTGGATAAATCAGCCAAAGCTTCTCTTCACAAGAGAAATTTCCAACTAGTATTAAGATAGCCAAAATTGCTACTAGTAGTTAATATTGGGAGATACAATAGTAACAACATGGAATCTAGAAACTCCAAACTTGTGGCCTAGTGGGATCTGGTGAACCCCAGGTTTCAGGACTAGCTTGTAGGTTGGAGACCCCAAAGTTTGTACTTGTTCCCTGTTCCCCGGGAATCCACCCTGACGGGAATCCCAGACTAGCAGTTTCAGACTGAGTTGTGGACCCTCAGGTGTAGGACAATCCTAGTTAGGTGGGACTAAGCATATGCTAAGGACCCTCTTTGTTTTAGGTAGTCTCCGCCTTATATCAGAGACCTTTTCCCAAGAAGACCCACACCTGGGCAGGGACCACCCATTTAGTATCCAGTGTAAGTAGCCCCTTCTCTTACACCCCGCTTCTAGCTAGGATTCCTTTCCCAAGCTTGATTGTATCCAGTCAATGTAGTCTGAACACTCCCTTTTTCTTTGTAGCTATCGTGATGTCAATCATCTTTCCCTGCCTCTGGTTCCAACCCCCCCAAATGGTATATAGGTTCCTCAGGAATTGTCCAATCTAGTGTGTTTGGCTTTCCCAGGAGTCAGTGTCCAGAGTGGCCTGAGTTCAATCCTTAGACTCTATGCAGTCCTGTGATGCACAGCTCTGTGTTGAGGCCTACTATTGCATTGAACCCCTTTCCCCTGATTAAAGAGTAATATTTTATTATTTAAAAGTTCTGTGTTTTTCCAGTCAACAATAGTATAGTGGAAATTCCATTTCCTGACTCCAGAACTGATCCTAGAGTCAGGGGAGTGGAATACCAATCCTGCCTACGACACCTGCTACCTGTGTGGCCTCTGGTAAGTCACTTATTCTCCTTTGACCTCAGTTTTTCTCATCTGTAAAGTGAGGGTGTTGAATGAAATGGTCTCTGAAATTCCTTTAATCAACTAGTTAAGTAGCATAGTAGCTCCCATTTAATGGTTCCTTATGGGTTAATGACATAAACTTTTTATAGTTTTAAGAGGTTTGTGATAAAAATCCTTTAATGGTGCCTTCAGCAGTACATAATTACCCAATTTTGTTCCAAATATATTTTTCCTCTGTGCTAACATATATGTGCATGTTTGAAACATAGGTTTGTTTTTGCAATGATTTGAAACCATCTTTATCACACACAAAATTATTTTAGTGTTCATACAGTAGTTGTATCAAACTAATTCTGACTGCTTCTGACTCCATGAAAGAGTTCTTTCAGTTTCTCAATCTATCATCAAATTGTTTCCCAACTATCACAAGGGTTTAATATTTGAGTACAAAGTGATTCCCAACAGATGGTCAGATGATTGTGTACACCCTCCTTTATATATTCTATGTACTACGCAGAGTAGCTCCTTCATTCCCTTTTGTTACTCTGGTATCACCTCATTGCTTGTGTAAACATGGCATCAATACCTTATGAACATTTGCATTCTTGAAATAAAACTAAAGGCTGTTCCAAAGTATAATTGCTGGGCATGGACATTACAAGTCATTTTGAAACCATAATGAACCATCACAAACATTCTGCAGAAAGAAACCTTACAATGGCTTTTCATTGCAATATCAAGGCTATTTTCTCATTCAGATTTACTCTCTACATATTTTATAATTCTCTCTGGTGATTTTTCAAATGAATTGGTTGACAACACTGATTAGTCATTCCGTGAAGAAGTTTCTATGAGAATATAGCTGATGTGTCAGTGGTACAAAAGAGGAATATCATATCTAAAGAGATTCTTTCCTTACAAAGACTAGTTTATATTTGCTTATTGCATTGCTTAAAAATAAAGTAATGTGCAATTGATCATTCATTAACCAGGAGGAAAATAAAAATTTCAATCATAACTAGCCATTCATTTTTATCAACTGATGAGGTAGCTAAAATTTAAAAATAAATTTCCATCTCTCAATATGAGAGTCTGTAAAATTGTCCTGCCATCCACCACATATTTGTGCAAGAGAAAATTTTTACTTTTTTCTTGTTTTAACTCAAATTAAATAAACTCAATGTGAATCCAGATTTAAGACCATTTGTCTGATTTTGAGCCAAGGAGTGCAAACCTTTGTTAAAAAAATCCAACATAAAAATTATATTTATAAGTTATAACTTATTTCATTAAAATGTTATTTATATTCAATAAAACATGTAAAATAAAGAAATTTAATAAAGTCTTGCAGGTAATAGTAAGTAAATAAATTGGGTCTTACTTGATCACTTCTTTCAATTCTTATAAAATGTCTCAAAATATAATTATTAGATTTTTAGAATTTTATACATTTTCATCATTAAGAGTCAAATAAAATCTTATTTTTTAATAATTTTATAATATAGATTTTAATTTAGAGTTTTTGAAGACAAACATTATTCTAAGTAACATAATAAATTACCCTCAGAATTCACAACACATTTTATCAAAGTAAAAAAAGGTCCTGGAACAAAAAGAGCTGGGAACCATTTATTAACCACTTACTCTGTGCCAATCACTTCTAGCTGTAACTGTATGATCCCATGATCTCTTCTAGCTCTCAATTACAGAATTGATTTTTACTTTATCCAAGAGTAGATGTGACTATGTTTTTCCCTGACTGCCAATGGCATTATGCTATTTTTCTCACAAGGCTGAATGAAGTAGCTTGATCTTCGATTTGGATGGAGGTATCCTAAGCTCACTGAAGAGGAAGCAGCCCTGACTCTCACCACAAAAAGGTCAGAAGTTACCTTACCAGAATTAGGACATAATATTGCCCATGCTTGTGAAGGTCCATCACTAGCTGTGGGAGTGTGCTGAAATGCTCTGGATCAACTGTGAAATCCCGAGATCCTTCCATGTAGTCAATGTCATTCCACTGAGCATCCTACCAGAAAAAGTTACATTAGTACACTCCAAAAAAACCTGTCCATGCTCCCCTCAGTTCCTTATTGGATAGAACAAACAATTGTACTTTACTAAGATATTCACATTTTAAAATTTATTTTATAAATTTTACACATAATTTTTCATTTAGAAATAATTATTACTTATAAAGTTATTATGTATAGATTTATTACTTATAAATTATTACTTACAAAATTATTTATTATAAAATAAACATAAATTATTACTCATACATTTATAAAATTTTATTTCAACTAACAAACTTTTATTTTTTGTCCCTCTCACCCCATACCCATGGAAAAAAAGAAAGAAAAGAAAAAATCCACTAGGGTAGAGGTATCAAGGGCCACATATAGCTGCAACATCCCAGAGTTCTGACCAAATCAGATTAAAATGAAATTGGGAAATATTTAACAAAATAAATTAAAATGTAATAAAACAGAGAGATAACATTACTTTTTAAAACTATGTCAATAGTCCTCAGGTAGAGATCCTTCTGAAAGGATTAGTGGCTTCTATTTCTATTTGAGTTTGATATGACTGCACTAGGCTATTCTGGAAAAACTTATCCAGTATATACCTGGAAAGGCCACAAATTCAGGTTTGTATAGAATGAAAATCAGAACAAAATAACTTTGTCTTTTCTTTAAACCCTTATTTTCTGTCTCATCAATTCTAAGACAGAAGAATTCTAACCACTGGACTACCTAGCTTTCCCAATAACTTTGTCTTGATACAGGCTTTATTTCCCAACTTTTCTACTTTTTAACTCCTACTTTTTCCACTTCTTCCCTTTTTGGAACTCATCTCAAGCTTTACTGAGGAGGAAACTATCTGGTATGGGAAGTTGGCAGTGTAGTACCATGGAGAGCTCATTGGGTTGAGCAGTCCTTGCCAATGGGAGGTTAAGCCTTGGGGGGATACCTGAGCTGCAGGAGGGCTAAAGGCAATTGGTCTTCACCTGCTTGGGGCAGACATTCCCCTAACTCACCAATGGGTTTGAAGCTGTTGGTTACCCTCGACCTGGTTTAATCCATCTGCCAAGGCAGTTTTATCAGAGTATGACCACTGTGGAGCCAGAGGTGAGAGCTCAGTGACAGGTGATTACCAAAGGCGGATGAACAGCCTTGAAAAGGACTTGGCAAGCCCTCATTTCAGAGATGCTAGTCCTCCTTGAACATCCCAAACACCTTTATTAAAATATCTACAAGTTATATCTATAGTCCTTTCATGATTTACTTTTTAAGTAGGATTCAGAGACTAGACCTATGATTTCATTAGAATATGTAGCCTTCCGACCAGCAGGGGCTACAAAAAGAAATTTTTCCTTTGTGGGTTGGGACTCGAGAAGGAGCAAGGAGTCTGAGACTATGGGTGAAGAATGAGAGACACAGACAAGTCAGTATTTCTGAATAGGGAAGGCACGATCCCCTATGATATTCTCCTTCGTAGGAAAATATGAGAACTAATGGAACACGTGGAAATGAAAGAAAATAGGGTAAGTGTATCAAGAGTGAGAATGCAAAGCCCAAGAGAGGAAAGAGGACCAAGAGGAGAGATCACGGGGCCACCTTCCAAATTTATTTCAGTGTGGCTTGGGAGGTACTCAACGAATACCTAACAAAGCATAGATAATTCAGATTGGACAGGATGGTAATGATGACACCTTTTGGGTGTGTTGACTTCAACCCATGCTTTTACAAAGGAATTTGACTCTGCACCAAATGTTAATGAGTTTGCCTTGAACAAAGGCATCATGGCTAGGTCAAGAGTCCATCCACAAATATCAGAGTTCAAACCTTGTGTCTGAAGACACAATAACCATACATCATTTATATTTCTTAAATGTAAATATGCTTGGAATGCTACAGAATAGAAAATTCCCAAATTTTTAAGTAAATAGAAACTTACTCTACCTGTATAGATCAGCACCTTCTCTGTAATTTATAGTCAGACAGCTGCTATCTAGGGTTCTGGAAGGTTAATTGACTTGACTCAGGATCATGCAGACAGTGTGTGTCAGAGATAGGACTTGCACTTACTTCTTCCTACCTCCTGGGCCAGTTCTTTATTCACCCATGAGGCCATGCTACTTTGCACTAGTTTAGTAACCTTACCCAAAAAGGAACTATGTTAATTCTGGCATGACTCGTTCTTGATAAAGCCATACTGGCTTTCTGTAATCTGTTTCCTTTTTTAGATGCTCACTAACCATCTCTTTAATGACCCATTCTCAATTTTCCTTGGAACTGAAGTCTGGCGTCCTGGCCTATAGTTTGTAGATTGTGTTCTATTGCCTTTTTTGAAAATTGGAACAGCATATGCCCTTCTCTAGTCCTGTGGTACCACTCCATTTTTCCATCATCTTTCAACTATCACTCACAGGGATTTGTAATCACACTCACCAGTTATTTCATTACCTAAAAATTTAGTTCATAATGGCCAAGGGGCTTGAATTCATCCAGGGCAACTAGGTGTGTTCTCACTAACTCCTTACTTAGCTTAGGTCTCAACTCCATATTGACCTTTTTTAAAAATGTGTCATTTTCATTGCAAAGGATATGACAGGAAGTCAGAAGCAAAATAAAAAGGAAGCAGCTCCCCATTCACACCAAATAGCAGTCCTATCCATTCTTCAATTCCCTTCTTTCCCTACTATAACTAAAATGATCCTTTTTGTTGGCTCTTGCTTCGCCAGACAAGCTTAGCTCATCCTGGACTCTGGAACTCCTGATGTTCTTTCTATAGTATCAAGACATGTTCATATTTATCTAATGCTGCCTATCTTTGTTTCCTACTTCTAATAACTTGTACATATCTGTTTTTGCTTCCTACTTCCAGAGATAACTTTAAAAATCAAAACTGGTTAGTCAGTTCCCTATCTTTCCTCTTCACTGGAATTATTTTCCTTTGTGCTTCCAGAATTTCATTCTCAATTATTCCCATTCTGCCTGAGCTGATTCTTTTGTAGATGGTTAGTCAAAATGGGAGTCCACAGTTAAGATTTTCAAGGGATCCATGAACTTGGATGGAAAAAAAAATACATCTTTATTTTTATTATCCTTTGTAGTTCTCCATTACTTCCTTTTAATTGTTTAAAAATTTTATTCCAAGAAGTCCATAGCCTTTGCTAGACTGCCAAAGAGGTGAAGGATCTTTTCCCTGCACCTTTTGAAACTCACTTTTCCAAAATCTCAGATGTGTGTGTGACTAATGCCTAATTTCTGTCTCTAGCACAAGAAACTTCATCTCTCAACTCCAGGCATTTTCTTTGGCTCTCCCTTATGCCTAGAATTTTCTCTCCTTATCTTCACCTCCTGGCTTTCTTCAAGGCCCAACTAAAATCTCATCTTCTAAACTTTCCTCGCTCCCTGTTAATGCTAGTGCCTTCCCTCTGTTGACCATTTCTAATTTGTCACATGCATATCTTGTTCATATGTGGTTTTTGCATGATGTAATCCCCCATTGGGCTGTGAGCTCCTTGAGAACAGAGATTGTCTTTTTGTCTGTCTTTGTATCCTCGGTGCTTGGCAGAGTACTTGGCACAGAGGTGTTTATCGACTTATTGACTCTATCTAACCCTGAGAAGGTTTTGTGTTCCCATCATATTTTTCCTGGGGTCCAGTTCCTTCTTGTTAATAAAAATACCATTCAGTCCAATGTTCTCCCTTTCTTGGGTCCCTCTACCTTATATGTCATTAAGGAAAGTTTAAAAAAATTACTAGTTGTCATATAGTGTGTTCTCTGTTTATTCTGCTTTGCTGTCAACAGAGAGCTTCAGCAAGCATCTGGACAACTGAAGTTTCCCATCCATACCATAATTTCTGTCAGATTTGTGATCTGATTCCTAAACATTTCATCTCATTTCTCTTTCTGTCCAGGTAAGTTCATAGCAATGATATCACATTCAAATGGAAATGGATCCCTAAAACCACCTAGAAAACCACAAATTAACATTATCTATCTTGTATTATATTTTTATTTATTTTGTTAATTTGTTAATACACTTAAAAAAAAAAACCTTTACCTTCTGTCTTAGAATCAATATTGTGTATTGGTTCCAAGGCAGAAGATCAATAAGGGTTAGGCATTTGGGTCACCAACAGGGTCACCAACTAGGAAACCAATTACATTTTAATTTGATTGCCCCTTACCTGGGAGTTTTGTGGTTACCTGAGTTTGACACTGCTGGGCTATAGTATACTCTAATGACAAAATCGTTCTTTTTCTACCTCTGCTGATTTTTATACAAATTCTCTCCATTGTCATCCTTACTCTTATTGCTGAATTTCCTCACATGAGTCAACTTTTTTTAACATACTTTAGTCCTTTGTTTTTCAAGAAAAAAAAGGATAGTTTATTAATGAGTTAGTAAGAAGTTGAAAATAAATTATATTTGATTATTAGAAGAGTTGATCTGTATTGTAACTGATTAAACACACTTTCATGGGGAATTTTTAGTTCTTTGAAAGGGATGGATGTGTGCTTGGTCTGCTTTATGGGCTGCAAGTACTTCCTGAATTCTTTCATTGAAAAACTTAGTTGCCTCCAGCCCTGCTTCATACTCCGTCCTCTCTGCTAATTTTTCTGCATCTCACTTTTGATGCTGGTGTTCAATTTTTTTTTTTGAGATAGCAGTTGCATCCTATGGTCTATTCTCTCCTTTTGTTTTCTCAAAAAATTTTCTGTACTTGCCCGCTCAAGTTCTTCAAAACCTTTCATTATTAATTCACGATCAATATCTTTCTCTTTTGCTTCTCTTTCCAACTTTTCTATAACTTGTAGTTTTCTTGTACACAGGACATCATCCATTAATAGTTTTCTTGCATCTTTTTCAAGCATCAGTTGTGCCTCCTTCTTGGCTTTTATCTTTGCCACATCGGCTGCCTCGTCTTTTGTCTTTGTGATTTCTTTCAGCTTTCAGCTTCCTGAAGCTCTTTCAGATAGGCTCTTAGTGTCTTCTTTCTTTTGCCTCATTTCTTGAGCCTCATCTCATGTTTCTTGAAGAGCAATTTCTAAGAGCTTGTTGTCCATGTAAAAGTCCTTGGCTCTTTCCTGAGCCAGGCGCACATTCCTTTCTTGGAGGGCTTTCTGCAGGATGTCCCTGGTCTCAAGCATCTTCCACTTCTTCTCCTGCCTTGCTCTGTCCTCTTCTAGTTTCAGCTGAGCAACTCTCTTTTCCAGTAATAGAGCTTCTTCCATCTTTAGATGCCTGGCCTCTTCTTTCTGAGCATTCAGACTGGCCATCTGGGCATTGAGATATAAGACTATCTGCTCCTCTCTCTTTGCTTTTTCACCAGATTCCTTAGCTTCTTTCCTTTCCTTTGCTAATCTATCACTTTCCCAAAGTGCAATGAACATGTTATCTTCTATAATTTTTTGTTTTCATGGTTCCTCATTAAATGCTAGCTGTGCTTTTCGTTCTTCACACGCCTTCTGCTTATCTTGTAGGGACAAGAGGATACGCAGCTCTTCACACTGTTTCAGTGGGGAACAGGTCCTGACAAGATGGTGAACTTTTTTTTACCATACTTTAGTGTTACCCTTTCACATGCCCCCATTTCCTCTTTATCTAGTCTATTTACTTTTAAAAAGTATACTGATCAAGACATTATCCTGTCCCACTGAATTTCATCCCACTGAGAAGTTTCATTGTTCTCTATACACACCAGATGATAACTAACTAACTAACTAACTAACTAACTAACTAACTAACTAACTAACTATATATATATATATATATATATATATATATATATATATATATATATATATATGTCCTAAGTGTCTCTGTTTCTATGACCCCCAGGCACCCCGGTGCATCACTCTGGAACTCCCTCCCAGCTTTCCCTTTTCCTCACCCTCCACATAATAAAACCCTCCACAGTCAGCTGCCCATTCCTGTCCTGTATCCCTCCGAAGGTCTCTTGGATCTGGTTCCTCCTCTCTGCATCTAACTATGCTAGTTTGGGCTTCTCATCTCTGCTGGCCCAGAAGATTTTGCCAGTCTCATCAGGCATCTCTTGTCTGTACTCTCTCACTCCAATCTAGTCATCTTCACCATATTCTCTGAGTAACCTCCCTCGTGGCAACTATGTGGCAAAGCAGGCAGAGCACCGAGCATAAGGTCAGAGTGCATAACTGGCCTGAGACACCTACTCACTGGATGACCTTGGACCAGTCACTTCACCCTGTTGGCCTCAGTTTCTTCATCTGTACAATGAGTTAGAGAAGGAAATGGCAGACCATTTCAGGATCTTTGCCAAGAAAATCCTGAATGGAGTCCTGAAGATTTATACACAATTGAAATGACTCAACAACAAAAACTATAAGGGAGGTATTATTATGAGGCACCTAGATGGTGCAGGGGATAGAGTTTGGGGCCAAAAGTCAGGAAGATTCCTCTTCCTGAGTTCAAATATGGCCTCAGACACTTACTAGTTGGGTGATTCTGGGCAAATCACTTTACCCTATTGGTCTCAGTTTCCTCACCTGTCAAATGAGCTGGAGAAGGAAATGGCAAACCATTCTAGTATCTTTGCCAAGAAAACACTACGTAGGGCTATGAAGAGTCATAAAGGACTGAAGCATCTCAATAATAAACTTTTTCATTTTTAAATTTATTTATTTAATTAATTGATTAAGAGAATTTTTCCATGGTTACATGATTCATGTTCTTTCTCTCCCCTCTTTCCTCCCCCCTCCCATAGCCAATGTGTAATTCCACTGGATTTTACATGTGTCTCAATAATAATCTTCTTAATGTTCTGTTGTGATTATGTCACTTCTCTCCTCAAAATCCTTTCATGGCTTCTCATTTTTTATTGAATGATCCTGGCTCCCAAGACCCACTTCAACCTTCCTCTATTCTGCCTGCCCACCTTTCTCTCATATATTGCACTTTAATCAAGCCAAACAGGACCAAACTATTTCCTGTTCTCATCCTGCCAGTGCTTTTATATAGAAGTCCCCCATGTTCAGAAAAGACTTCTTCCAACAATTCATGAAGCATTTATTGAGTCTTTACTATATGTTATCACTCAGTATACACTGAGGAGGCATAAAGAAGATTGAATAGTCCCTGGAAGATATGTACATAAATGTTTATACAGAATAAATTAAAAATAAAAGTGAAATTTTTGAGGGGGAGCACTGGTAACTGGGAAAATGAAATGCATCATGCAGAAAATGTTGTTTGCACAGAATTTTGAAGGAAACAAGGAATTTCTAAGTGGTGGAAGGGAGGTAAGTGCATTCTGGACACCAGAGTGTGCCAGAGCAAAAGACACAGGGCCAGAGACCTAATGTTATATGAGAAGCTGTAAGAAGAGCAAAGTAGCTGGTCTGTAGGGTATAGGAAGGGGAGTGATGGTTCATAAGATTGGAAAGGTAACTGGAGGCAGCTTGTGAAGGGTTTTAAAAACTAAATGGACCCAGCTGTGTGACCCTGGGCAAGTCACTTGACCCCCATTGCCTAGCCCTTACCACTCTTCTGCCTTGGAACCAATACACAGTATTGACTCCAAGATGGAAGGTAAGGGCTTAAAAAAAAAAAAAACTAAATGGAGAGGCAGCTAGGTGGCTCAGTGGGTAGAGAATCAGGCCTGGAGATGGGAAGAAGTCCTAGGTTCAAATCTGACCTCAGATGTTTCCTAGTGGTGTGGCCCTGGACAAGTCACTTAACCTAATTTAACCTAATTTTTTAAATTGATCTAACTTTTCTAAGATAGAAAACAAAAGGGTTAAAAAAATACAACCCTAAATGGAAAGATAGATTACAACCACCACCATGGTTGTGTATAACTATTTAACACCTGGACATTTAAGTGTAATTTGCATTATTAACATTTTCTCCATCACTTTCTTAAGTCTAGACAACCCACAAAACAACAAATGAAGCCCTGATTTGGGAGGTGTAAATAGTCACACTAAAATTTTAACAGTAGTCTCTTCTCCTTGGAGCTGGCTACAGCATACCCCTAATTGCAATAAAAATGGAACAATATACAATTATAATAATCAGAAGAGAAGAGAGGAGAAAAAGAGACTTCTCTCTCTTCTTTGTAGAAGTGGAAAACGATGGGTGAGGAACATGCTACATAAACTGTCATTTGTTTTTCCGTTGTGCCCAACTCTTCATGACCCATTTAGGGTTTTCCTCGGCAAAGATACTGGAATGGTTTGCCATTCCTTCTCCAGTTCATTTGACAGATAAGAAAAATGAGGCAAACAGGGTAAAGTGACTTGTCCCAAGTCACATAGCTACTAAATGTCTAACATCAGTATTAAAGTCAGGAAGATGAGTCTTTTCTGATTCCAGGCTCAACACTCTATGCACTAGGGCAGCGCCTGTCTTATGGATAGCTCCATGGATAGTACAACCAATGGCACTTTAGAATCTAGATAGTAGGGCTCTTCATCCACTTAGCTCTTTCTATGTGGGTAGCTGAGGTATTACAGATCTCATGGAGAAGACTGCAATGATATGAAGTTTATTGCAAAAAATACAATGTTATCCACAAACATAGGTATATAATGGATCCCTACTAGAGAACCTTATCTCTATACAAGAATTCTTAACCTGGGGTTATGGACTCTCAAGGAAAATATTTCTGAAGGTCTATGAAATTGGATGAGGAAAATACAAATTTATTTCCACAAACTTGTAGCTGAAAATTAGCATTTCCTTCTACTATGAGTTAAAAAAAATTCTGAGAGGGCATCCAGAGTAGTGAATGACCTAAAACAGGTTAAGAACCACTGATTTATAAAGAATCCCTCTTCCATTTGGCCTCTTTGTAGGATAGACATTTTTCATGATAGTGGCAAATCCTTTTGGCAAGCATATACCTTCTTATTTTCTTCTCCACTTGAGCCCAGAGAAGCATTAAACAAAGTTATTTCTGTTGCTACATTTTTTAAGGAAGTCTTATATGATCCTAATTGAATGAAGCCACTTTACTTGGAAGAGAACCTTTAAGGTTGCATTTTTCTTCTACCCAATCAACCAAGTATAGTAGGATCTCAAATTTTCTAAATCTTTTAGGTCAATTGTTATGTTTGTTAAGATGTGGGTCTATTTACAAAACTTGCAAATGGAGTTTATTTTAAGTAAGTGGCACTGCAAATAGGATTAAAAATAGAAACATGTGAGCAATGGGATGTTGCTTTAGTTTTCTCATTCTAATTCTAGGTACTTTATTCTTTCTTGAAGAAATACATTTTTAGTATATAGACTGTAAAATGGCCTACAATGCAGAGTCAGAAACAAAGTTTACCAACTTTTCATATTTCTAACTGTTTTGACAAGTATATTAGAGAGCTGAGGTTACCGCTACTGACAAAGCCGGCTATTAAGAATCTAGAAAGCTACACATTGGCTCTGCTTGCCCAGGCCCAGCCTAGCTAAGTCCACAGAAGGGCCATCACTAGGACTGCAATTTTGTGATGAATTCTTTGACCATAGTAACCCATAAAACAAAAAAAAAAAATTTTAGCTCTTTGGAGCCTCCTATATTTTAATAGATGATGGAAGAAGTTTGCAAAAGGGTCCAGAGGATCAAGATTCACACAGGTTTTAGATAGAATCTATATTTCTTAAATATTTTATTAATATTTTTGCATTTTAAGTTAATTTTTTAACTCTTCCCTTCCATCTTAGAATCAATACTAAGTATTGGTTCAAAGGCAGAAGAGGGGTACTGATTAGGCAATAGGGATTAAGTGACTTGCCCAGGGTCACAAAGCTAGAAAGTGTCAGAGGTCAGATTTGAATCCAAGACTCCCATTTCTAGGCCTGTCTTTCTATCCATTGAATCACCAAGCTGCTCCTGATAATATGTTTTTACAGCACCATAATTTCCTTTAGTATCTTTCTCCCTTCTCCTAGGCAGCCATCCCATATAATAGTATTTTTAAAGATGAAAGAGAGAAGGGAAAAATTAGCATAAGTGGTCAATACGTAAAAAAGTCTGAAAATATTTTAATACTTTAATTCAGTGTTGGTGGAGCTATGAACTTGTCTGGAAAACAATTTGGAACTATGCCCAAAAAACAATTAAACTATGCATACCCTTTGACTCAGCAATACTGCTAATAGGTTGATCCCCTCAAAGAGATGAAAGAAAGAAAAGAACACATATATAGAAAAATATTTATAGTAATTTTTTAGGTTTCAAAGAATCAGAAACAAAATGTATTTCCATCAATAGGAAATGGCATACTACTGTGTTATAAGAAATGATAAAAAGTAGTTTCAGAAAAAATAATCACTTGTGAAAGAATTAGTAATTGACCAACACAATGACCAGACACAATTACAAGGGGCTTTTTATGAAACATGCTTTCTGACTCCAGATTGAGAAATGATCAATTCAGATTATAGGTTGAAGCATATTTCTCTTTTTTCTCCCCTTTTCTTTTCTTTCTTTTTTTTGGATGACTAATATGAATTTTTTTGTATGACTACATATTTGTAATGGGTTTGGGTTTGTTTTTTTACTTCTCAGAGGGAGGGAAGGGGGAGAGAATTAAGAATTGAAAATAAAGTGAGAAAATTTTAAATAAAATTAGATCAATAAATACCTTAATGATGAGATTTCAGTGCAAAGGTTTGTATAAGAGAAGAGAGCAAAGAATATGTTGGAAAATGTTTCATGAATGAGAAACAAGAGAAACTAAAGGCTTTTGAAAAATACAGAAATCCTCAGAAAGAACTGGAAAGATGTAGGTGAACTGATGCAGAGTGAAATAAGCAGAACCAGGAGAACATTATACACAGAAACTGAAATATTGTGGGACGATCAAATGTGATAGACAATGCTACTAATAGCAATACAATGATCCAGGACAATTCTGAGGGACTGATGAAAAAGAATCCACCTCTTAGGAAAGAACTGCTGGAGTAGAAGTACAGATGGGCATGAAGATTTGGGGTGTTGGTTTTATAAGATTACTATCTTACAAAAATGAATAATATGGAAATATGTTTTGAGTGATAATACATGTATAACCCAGCAGAACAGTTTGTCAACTCTGAGAGGGGGGAGAAAAGAGGGGAGGGAGACAACATGAATCATATAACTTTGGAAAACTTATATGTAAAGTTGTTATTGGAATAAAATAAAGATAAAATGAAAAATACAGAAATCATACACTTATCTATAATGAATACTTTCTTCAAGCAGGCAACTAGGAGTTAATGAAAACACTGAGCATCAAAGAACAATCACAAAAAAATAGAGGTTCATTATTTTAATAGACTGGAAATGACAGGTTAGTGAGGTGGGAATCTTTTCCAAGTCATCTATCTATGTATAGTCAGACCACTGACATGTCAGATCATGGATCAAAGCCAATTCCAAATTAAAAGAAAGAATAAAATTGACTCAGTGATTAAGAGCTTTGGATCCAGAGTCAGGAAGACCTGAATTCAAATCCTGCCTCCAACACTTCCTAGCGTGTGACCTTGGGCAAATCACTTAACCTCTGTATGCCTAGAAAGCACCTAGGCTCAGTGGATTGAGAACCAAGCCTAGAGAGGGGAATTCCTGGGTTCAAATATGGCCTCCAGCACTTTCTAGCTGGGTGACCCTGGGCAAGTCACTTGACTTCTGATGGCATGACAAAAAGATCCATCAGCTCCTCTGGAGAAGGAAATGGTAAAGCACTCCAGTATCCTTGCCAAGAAAATCCCATGGAGAGTTGTGATCCACATACATATATAAATATATAAAAATACACACACATATTCAATTCTTGTTTATATGCCAAATTAGCCAAGTTAGTAGGATCTATCCATAAGTTTTGCACTGCCTAACACCCTGGTCTCAGCTTCTCTGCTGCCTTATATCTCATGACCTCAACGTTCGCTACTCTTTGGCCATCCTTTAGCACATCACACTTTAGAGATCTCCATTTTACAGATGGAGACGTGAGAGTTAGAGATGCTACTAGACTTGGCCAAGGTCACAGACCCAAGAGAGTATCAACTTGGTTCTCGGGCATTTGTCAAACTGAAATATTATGACTCTGCATGTTAGGACTCTTATTTCTGGATTCTTCTCCTCCTCGTTCTTTCTTATCCTCAAAAGTGCTGTATATAGAAAACCCTGCCTGATTCTAGTTTAGATGCCTATTTGTCCTGTTCTAGCTTATATTTGCTACTCATTTCCTCCCGTCCTTTCTTCCTGATTCCATTTCTCTACCTGCATCTCTTTCCTTGAACTTTGAGACTAATTCCTCACCCTTCCAACCTGAGTTTTAGCCCAGGCTGTGCTCTAGATCTATACCCATGAGGCTTCCAGTTTTCTTGGTAGAGAGAGCTGAATGATCTCCTGAGAAAGCAAACAACTTTGTCTTCATTCTAGTCTAAGGAAGAAATTCTGGCTTCTATTCATCATCACTAATGCAGAAAAATGTACTACAAAGGAATGAGACATGCATCCAGGGCTGGAAATATAGTAGGGGAATTGCACTGGAGTCATTGGAGATCAAAGGCTTAGAAGTAGCAGGGATCCTAGAAGCCAACTAAACTAGCCCCATCTTTTTCCAGTTGAGAAAACTGAGGGCTATAGAAAAACTATTGCAGAGAAGTAAGACATATAGTTAGAACTAGGCAGTTAAGTGGCACAGAGGAGTCAGAAAGACTCAACTTTATGAATTCAAATCTTGACTCAGATACTTCCTAGCTAGGTGATCCTGGATAAGTCACTTAACCCTGTTAGCCTCAGTTGCCACTTTTAAAATTTGTCATATTTTTAAAAATCATATTTCAACTTTATTGCAAAATTATAAAACACTACTCTGTAACAAAAAATACACACTTCAGCTTGCTTTAATACTCATTAGAAGTGAAAGAAAATCTCAGTATCAGCTATTTCAAGTATTGGAACTTTCAAAAGACTTAAATTTACACACTGTACATAAAATAAAGCACTCATTTCCTTTACAGTTTTTTCTTGGTTTGGATCTATCTATACCACTAGTCTGTGAACCAGACAGGTTTCTAGAAGTCTCATTAACCAAAAATCTCATTGCATTCATATCAAAAGTAAAAAAAATATATTGGAAGGATAATTAGCCATTGCTGTGAAAATGAAATACCCAAGGATGTGGGAAATGAGGCAGGTGGTAATTCAAGAGTAAAATCAAATTTCTCATTTGGATGACATACATGAGGTCTTCAGACCTCCAACTTTACTTTTGTGTAACAGATGAGGAAATTGAGACAAATGGGCTAGCGAAGGAAATGCAAAACACTCCAGGATCTTTGGCAAGAAAATCTCAAATGGTGTCATGAAGAATGAGACACAATTGAAATAACTAAATGACAAAGGGAGAGTGGAGAAATCTCACAGAACACCAGGAATCTTTTTTGGAGACATGAGGGATCCTAAGTTTAGATCTGGCAGGGATCTTAGAAGTCCACTAGACTAGCCCACTTCACAAATGTATTTGTCCAAAGACACACAGGTAGCAGGGCTAGAATACAAACTCCAAATCCAAATGAGAGGATTTAAAGAACCTTTATAATTGCAGCATGCTAGAACTGAAAGGATCCCTTGAATTCAACTCAAGCAACTGCATCATTTGAAGATAAGGAAACTGAGGTCATGGCTAGACCAGAGGTCTCCTCACTCTCAGGCCAATGTTTGTTTTCTGTTAAGCCATATGAGACTGTCTGCTTTGTTCTGTTTCCTACTTGGCTGTCCTATAGCTTTTCCCTGCCATTTTCCCACTCCTCCTGTCTCTGAATCACAAGAAGATGAGCCAGAGAAGTCCAGATTGATGGGTCCCATGAAATGGAACCACTTCACGGGTTGGCCTTACCTGTGGGATGAGATAGTTCCTCATGTTCTTCACCGTCTGCCACGTCTCGTTACTGCTACCATAACCCCAGCGACAGAGATGGAAGCCAAGGCCCCAGAAAGGCGGCATGCTCGGGAAGCCTGAAATGATGATACCTTGTCAGGAGGGCGAGCATCCCAACTAGAAGCGCTCCTGATGGGACGGGAAGGAAATGAGACTCCATTGCTCCTGAGTAAAGGGGGCAGTTTAAAATTTAAAGGAATAATCAGCCTTCTGCATGCACCACTATGTTTCTATCAACACTTTTTTGTGGTAGCAAAGAATTGGAAGCAAATTAGATATCCATCACCTGGAAGCTGACTAAATAAATCATAGTACAGGAAGAGAATGGAAAACTGCTGTGCTCTAAGAAATGACTATGATAAATCTGGAGAAACACAGGAAGATTTCTGTGAATTCATATGAAGTAAAGTAAGTAGAATGAGGAAAACTATATCCAACATCTAGAATGATTGAAAGAATAACAACAATGCAAAAATAAAACTGAATGCTCTGAGAATGTATTGAACGGAGGCAACTAGGTAGCACAGTGGACAGAGAGCCTACCCTAGAATCTGGAGGTTCTGTGTTCAAATCTGGATTCATACACTTCCTGGCTGAGTGACCCTGGGCAAGTCACTTCAACCCCATTGCCTAGCCCTTCCTGCATTTTTGTCTTGGAGCCAGTATTTAGTATTGATTCTAAGATGAAGGTAAGGGTTTAAAATTAACAACAACAATAAAAAAAAGAGTTCATGGCTCTGCCTTCCAAAAGGTACTGATGAGATATGAGTATCAAGGCTGATTGAATCTTTAAAGATCATGAGATTTCCCAATGATAAGGTTCCTAGGGGCAGGAGGAGAAGTCAAAGAAGTCCAAATATCAGCTAACCTTTCCTGACTTTGGGAGTTAGGGAAAATGTGATGCTATAAACAAACAAATGGTCCTGGGAAATAATAGCAGTTGTCCAAAGAGTCTTCAGAGATCAAATGGATCTTCTCATCAAATAAACCACCTGGGTTCCAGTGTTCCTACCTTCTCTCCTGGGGATGGGAAGACTCATTCTCACAATAAAAAGAAAGCTGTTAACAGCACCCCGGAGACAAGACTTCTCTGGGGAACACTTCAAAATGCCAATGTTCCAAATTCTCTTTAAAATCCCTGGGGACATTCACACTGCAAGCATCCTATTTGAAAGTTAAATTATGGATCTTGTGAAGGGAGAAAACATGATACAGATTTAAAAAAAAAGGTAAAAGATTTGAAGTCTTAAGACCAAGTTTCAAATTCTTACTATTTGACCTTGGACAAGTCATTTTAATGCCTCTGGGTCTCAATATCTCAACTCTAAAATTAGGAAGCTGAGCTAGATGAGCTTCCAGCTTTAAATCTACGATCCTCTATCAAATTGCCTCACATTCGGATCTTCCTCATTCAGTCTCACCACCTCCAGACAGCACTATCTCTTTTTCAACTTTCCTTCCTCTTTTAATCACCACTAAGAATCACCACCCTAATCTCCAGGCCACTCCTCTTCTATTTTATCTACTTTATCTATTTTATCTATTCCAGTTTATCCACTTCATAGATTGTTACACCATAACCTTTGGAGTTCCTGCTCTCTTCTCAACAAATTCTCTTACATTCTTGAACTTTTCAAGCAATGTTTCTTCTACTTCCTTGCTTTCACTCAAATCTGAGCGTGCTCCTTCTCTTGGAATTCTCTTCCTAATTTGCTCCTCCTAATTCATGGGGGCTAGTTGTTCTTTGTCACATGTTCAGACCATTTTTCTACCATCATCTTTCTTTCTTTTTTTAAAAAAAAACCCTTACCTTCTTTCTTAGAATTGATACTAAGCTCTAAGGCAGAAGAGCATACATAAGTGGAAGCTAGACAAAATATTTGATTGGAAAAGATCTGGGGATTTAGTGAAATGCAAAACCAATATGAGTCAATAGTGTTACATAGAAGCCCAAAACAAAATAATAAAAAACAAGAACTTGGATTGAGGCTGCATCAGGAGCAGCATAATGTCCAGAAGGAGGGTGATAATCTCACAAAATGTCCTGGTCAGTAAGGATGACGTAGAAGGATGGTTGGAGGAACTTGAGATGTTTTACCTGGACAAGAAAAAACTTATAGGACATGAGACCTATTCTCTGGTATGGCAATGTGGAAGAAGGATTACACCTGCTCTGCCAGATACCATTGGGCAGAGCTCTTGGCAGAAAGACCTGGTATAAGTGCCATCCCTGCCTCAAACTGGCCGTGCCACTTCTCAATGTCCAAGGCACTGGCACAAGAGGGTCCTCACTGTGAAATCACAGCTACAGTCTCATCCCAACCCATCCCATATTGGAGAGTTAAAAAGCAAAGTGCTAAGTGAAGGCAGTGGGTAAAGCTTATTACTCATCTGGGTGGGAGGAAGAGAAAGAAAGTAGGGGAAGCCCTGAGGAAGGCTTCATGGAGGAGGAAGCATCTGAGATGCTTCCTGTGGATGTCTAGGAATTCAGCTGGGTGCAAAGAAGGGGTAAAAGCTCAGAGGGGAAGGGAGGGCACAGTGGTATGGTCTGAGACCACATGGAGAGCAGTACTATGAGATAAGATGGAAAAGAATGGAGGAGGATCCTGAAAGAAGGCAAAGGAACTGAACCTAACTGCATGCACTAGTGAGCCTCAGCAGGTTTTTGAGAAGAGGAATGCTGTGAACTGCTAGATGCATAATGAAGATTATTCTGGCAGCATGATATGAAGAGTAGCTAGGAGGGAAGAAAGGCCAGAGGCAAAAAAACTTATTAAAGAACTCTGATCAATGCAATGACCATGCTGCCCACCTCCTGACAAAGAGATAATAGGATTAGGGCACAAAATTAGGCTTTTTAAAAAATAACTCCTACCTTCTGTCTTAAAAGCAATACTAAATATTGATTCCAAGGCAGAAAAGTGGAAAGAATTAGTCAATAGAGGTTAAATGACTTGCCCAGGAACAGCTAGTAACTATATATTGCCAGAATTGAATCCAGGTCCTTAACAAAACTAAGCTGGCTCTATCCCCTGAGCCACCTAGCTGCCCCACATATATCGATGTGGGAAAAGACAGGAGGTCCTAGATTCAAATGTGGCCTCAAACACTTCCTAGCTATGTGACCCTGGGCAAGTAATTTAACCCCCATTGTCTTGCCCTTACTATTCTTCTACCTTGGAACCAGTACACAGTATTGATTCTAAGATAGGTGAGGGTTTTAAATAAATATATTTACATTAAATATATAAGTATTATATATTAAATTATATATAAATAGTAAGTATATAATATGTAAATATATATATAAAAATCAGTGCAGAAATTTGTTTTGCTTGACTATACCTATTTATTAAAGTCATTGCTATTGTTTTCCCTGTTGGGAGAGAAGTAGGAGGGAGAAAAAAGAGATTTTTGTTATCTAAACTTTGCAGTTCCCTCAACATCTAGTATAACGTGCTCATAAATGTTTGTTGACTAGATGAATGATGGAATGATTTCTCATTTTCTCATATCCCTCTATGGGCAAAAGCCCATGTTAGGCAGAGGGAAGCTAGGAGAACATTTTCATGTAGGATCATCCAAGGACATGCTTTCCAGACTCCTCATGCCCATGCCTGGGGTTTGTCCTCCACAGAGAAAAAACGAGCCAAAGATGCCAGTCTGCCAGCTGTCGTGCACTCCTGAAATACTACTTGAAGGGATAGCTAGCTCATCCTCTAGCTGCCCTCAAGAAACAGGGAGGGAGGTGCTCCCTTTGGCACCATATTCTAGGCTAAACTTGGAACAATACAGAAAGAATTAGCATGGCCTCTGCACAAGGATGGTGTACAAATTCGTGAATTGATCTGTATTAAAAAAGAAAAAGAAAGAGAGACTTCCTAGCTGGGGACCCTGGGCAAGTATCACTGAACCTCCACAGCCTAGACCTCAGCGCTCTTCTGCCTTGAACTGTTACACAGCATTGATTCTAAGGCAGAAAATAAGAGTTTTAAAAATAAGAAATACAAAATTGAAATATAGTGTCTTCATATTAGAAATATGTATTAGAATTTAGAATATGGAATATTCTGTAGAATATAGAATTAGAAAGTATTAGAATATTAGAAATAATTACTTGTAATATGAGAAATTAAAGTTATTAATTAGAAATAAAGTTAAGGGTGGCTGTATGAATAGACAGCCAGGCCTGGAGATGGGAAGTTCTGAGTTCAAATCTGGTCTCACTGATGTAGGCAAGTCACACAGCCCTCATTGCCTAGCTCTTACCACTCTTCTTCCTTGGAATCAATCCCTGAATTGTTTCTGAGATAGAAAGTAAGGATTTTGAAAGAAAAAAAAGGAAGGGAGACTAGACTCATTGAAGGTCAACTATGTAGGGGAAAGGGAATTGTTCTCCTGAATCTTTCACTTATATATTCAATTCTTTTCCCACACGCTTGACCTTCAATGAGTCCATATTGAGCCTAATGGACAAGGATGGAGTCCCTGCCTTTCTAGGGCCACTACATTGAAAGAGTTCAAGGGGCAACTAGATGGCTCAGTGGATAGAGGGCCAGGCCGAGATGGGAGGTCCTGGGTTTAAATCTGGCCTCAGATTCTTACTAGCTGGGTGACCCTGGACAAGTCACTTATTCTCCATTGCCTAGCCCTTATTACTCTTCTGCCTTGAACCCAATACACAGTACTGATTCTAAGACAGAAGGGAAGAATTTTTTTAAAAAGCATCTAGGTCACTGAGCAAACACCAAATTTCCTTTCAGGATGCTCTAACTTCTTAACTGTTTGGGAAAGTTTAGACTGTGCTCCAGGGTACTCTGCAGTCCCAATCAATGGGCCAGACAGCCCTCTGTCCTTAGAGCCCTGTTAGCTTCTTTCCAGCCACAGCTTGTAAACTGATCTGTAATCCACTTATTTCCTGAAAGATACCTGAATTGCCTCCTCTCCCTTCTCATTCCTCTTGTCTTCAGGATGGCTCCTAGCCAGCTTGGCATTTCTACAGTCACAACCACCTTGACAGGGCCAGGGAGAGAGTGAGCAAGCGATCCCAACAGTCTTGCTGGCAGCAGTGATGACGAGGAGAGAATCTGAAGAGGGTGACTGCATCGTGATGGATGACACTGAGGGCGGGCGCCAAGGACGCTCCAGGAAAGCTTTTAGGAAAAGGTGACCCTGAAGATGGGAACCAAAGGGAGGAGAGGCAGGCGGGGTGACTCACCTATGACCTGTTGGTATTGCTGGACCACAGAGCTTGGATCCGGCCCCAAAAAGACGTAAAAGTCCAGAATCCCCCCCACAGTCCTCCAGGTCAGGGCTGGAGCAGGCTGTAAAACCACCTCTTGAGAAACAAATAGAGAACAGGAGTTAGTATCATCTGACTACAGTTCAAACACCCAGAAAGTATACTATTCTTTCCATTTTAATTTAATTTAAGGAAGTGGACTAGACTAGTGATGGCAAATCTTTTAGAGACAGTGTGCCATGCCCCTCCCCCCATGCATTCCAGGTGTGCCCTGCCCCACCCTCACCCCCACACAGGAGAGGGAGGAAGCACTCCCATTGGCTAATGGGCAGAGGGGCAGGGGATGTGAAAAAAATGTCTTCAGGCAGCATGGAGAGGGGGAGGGGAGCATCTCTGCCCTAGTCCCTCTGCCTTTCTAGTAATGAGCTGTGGAAATTGGTGGGGGGAGGGTGGCTATATGCCCACAGACAGCACTCTGCATGCCATCTTTGGCACCTGTACCATAGGTTCACCATGATTTCACTTGAATAGGGCACTCACAAGTTGGCAGTTTTTCTACAAAATTTTCTCCAATTTATTCTCTAAATGGAGGGAGAGGAGGGGGTGCAGTTAAGTGACGCAACGGAGAGAGGGCCTAGCCTAGAATTAGAGACTCGAGTTCCAATCCAGTGTCAGATACTTACTAGCTGGGTCACCCTGGGGAAGTCACTTTACCCTGTTTGCCTCAGTTTCCTCATATGGAAAAAGGGCTGGAGAAGGAAATGGCAAAGAGTCTTTGTCAGTATCTTTGCCAAGAACACTCTAAATGGGTTCATGAAGAGTGAGACATACCTGGAAATGATGTGCCATTTCCTTCTCCAGCTATGTCAATATATTTGCCAAGAAAACCCCAAATAGCATCCCAGGGAGCTGTATATGACCAAACAAGAATGATGGCATCATCGGAGTGGGTTTCCTAGAGCACAGATGGGTAATGGATGGGCCCAGGGCCCCACAGTCAGCCTTCCCAGCTACGAGTGGACCATGGTGGCCCTGGCCCCCAGGAGATGAATCATGGATGTACCCTGGGCATGGCAGCCATCAGGGAGTGAGGAGGGCCAGGTGGGGAAGGGCTCAGAAGCCAGGCTGGAGGAGGAACAGCTAAAGGAACCAGGGACACCTGTCCTGGAGAGGAGAAGACTAGGAGGGGACAGGAGAATCGCTGCACCAAGGAGAGCCAGAATTGCCTTCATTTGGCCCCCAGTAGCAACAGTGAGAAGGGAACTCAAGCCAATATCAGACATCCTGCACAGGAGGGGACTGACCTCAGGTTTGTCTCTTAACCAAATATGGCTCAATTAGGAGATGACAAATGGGAAAGCACCAACTTTAGGGTCAAAAGTTAGACTCCTGACACTGGGAGTACTGGGTCGCAGGGTCAACTTTGCCAGTTGTTCATAGATCACTTAGTCTCTCCAGGCCTCGGTTTTCCCCATCTCTGAAATGGGAATAATAAACCTTGATCTCTCACTTAAATAGGCCAATTCTGAGGATATTTAGGATCCCGCAGTTATACTGGAAAGGGAACTGGATTAGGAGCCAAATCTAATTCTGGTTCTGCCACTAAATCAGAACCATACAATCTGGGCAAGTTACTTTCCTCCTGTTTCCTCATCTGTAAAATGGGTATATTAAGGGGCAGCTAGGTGGTACGATAGATAGAGTCAGACCTAGAGTTCAAATCTGGCCTCAGACACTTCCTAGTAGTATATCCCTGGATAAGTCACAACCCTGTTTGCCTAGCCCTTGCCACTCTTTTGCTTTTAATTGATACTAAGACAGAGGGCCAGCCAAGTGGCTCAGTGGATAGAGCACTAGACCTCTGACCTCAGTCACTTCCTAGCTGTCTAACTCTGGATAAGTCACTTAACCCTATTTGCCTAACCCTTATTGTTCTTCTGCATTGGAATTGATACTAGCAAGAGTGAGAAGAAAAGAAAAGAAAAGAAAAGAAAAGAAAAGAAAAGAAAAGAAAAGAAAAGAAAAGAAAAGAAAAGAAAAGAAAAGAAAGAAAACAAAAGAGAAGAGAAGAGAAGAGACTTGATACTAACCCCAAAGATAAGGAATTTTAAAAAAAGAAGAAAAGGGGGCAGCTGGGTAGCTCAGTGAATTGAGAGCTAGGCCTAGAGACAGGAGGTCCTAGGTTCAAATCTGACCTCAGACACTTCCCAGCTGTGTGACCCTGGGCAAGTCACTTGACCCCCATTGCCTAGCCCTGACCACTCTTCTGCCTTGGAACCAATACACAGTATTGATTACAAGATAGAAGGTAAAGGTTTTAAAAAGAAGAAGAAAGGGAGGGGGGGGAGGGAAGAAAAGAAAATGATCTTTGTTTCCAATAAATAATGTTTGGAAATGACCAAATAAAATTTTAAAAAAAGAAGAAGAAAAGAAAGTACCTGAGACAAGATTTGAATATGGTTCTTCCTGACTCCAACTCTAGTACCATATCCACTGCCCTGCCTAACCACCTACATGCATTCATTCTTTCCACAAGCATTTATTAAGAGCCTTATGAATAACAGGCACCATAGCCCTGTGAGGATCAAAAACAACAAGGTATCCCCCACTTTGGAGGAGCACCTTCTGGGGGTGGAAGGTAGAGCCCAGGAAGGCACAGAGCAGAAGGCCAGGCCTCATCTGTGGCCTCTTCTCTGTCGACCTAAGTCTGGGGGGTTTTACGGCAGGACACCTATTGGCTAGCAGGGCCGGGCCTGGGGGGCCAGAGACTCCTTCTCTGGAGAGGGGCTCCTCCGGGAGGGCCCCACTTGCCTCTTCCCAGGCCTGAGAATGGGTCTCCTCTGAGAAGAGGCGAGGGGGAGCACAGAGAGCCATGGGGAATTTTAAGCAAATGATTCAGCATTGTCCGTGTGGTTAAACTGCTCACCAATTGCCAAAGAACCGGGCCGGGCCAGGAAACAGATGTCTCCGCTCTCTGAGACAGCCGTGCAGCCCCCTTTGGGGCTTGGGTTATGTTCTCTTGTCCCAAATGGGCTCTGAAGATTCAGCCCCTTCTCTGACTGAATCCAGGCCAGAAGGCCTCTGCAGTGAGGGTGGCAGACCCTTGACCAGATCGATAAACACTGCTTTGGCTGGGACCCCTAACCAGCCTTTCTTTCAGCCTCCCCCACAAAGAACGTTCTCTCTCCCTCCCTTCGGCTCTCAGGCCTCTGTTTTCCTCCTCTGTGAAAGGGGACTCAGAAGCCTTTTCCTGCATACTGAACAGACCCATTCTGAGGATTTCATGGATTCCTTCACCCAAGAAGCATTTTATAACAGCTCTCTCCCTCAGGCTGCCCCCAGCCTAGCACAGGCCCTCATCCCCTCGAGCCCATCCATCCCCTGGCCTCAAGCCTCTCCCCCCTCCAGTCCACCTTTCCCCAGCTAATAATCTTCCTCAAGTGCTCACTGACCATCACTCCTCCTATTCAGTAACTTCCAAGGGCTCTCCATCCCCTTCAAAATCAAATATAAACTCTGTTGGCATTCAAAACTCTTCACAAAGTAACCCCCACCTTCTACTACCCACATACTCTCTAATTTTTTTTTTTTAATCCTTACTTGCTACCTTAGTAACAACTCTCAGACAGAAGAGCAAGGCTAGGCAGTTGGGGCTAAGTGACTTGCCCAAGGTCACACAATAAGAAGTATCTGAGGTCACATTTGAACCTAGGACCTTTTGTCTCTAAGCCTAGCTCTCTACCCACTAAGTCACCTAGCTGCCCCTATTTGGTTTCTTCTTAAAGACCACCATGGACAGAGAACTTACTACCCACCATAAGCAGCTCATTCCATTTCTGGATAGCTCTTAATTGTTAGGAACCCTTTCCTGTGCAATCTTCCACCCCCCTTCTTCCAGGTCCCCACACATAGGCCTCTGATTGATGCTTCTAATTCTGCCTTCTTGGGCCAAACGAAACAAGTCTAATCTCTTTCATGGAACCCAAGTTCTCTTCCACATAATCTAATTTCTCTTTCACCTATGTCTAATGGCATCTTTCATAACGTCTTGTATTGCTATGCAACTTTCCATGCATGTAGGCCTTAGTACCATCACCCAACCGGAAGCCTTGAGGGAAAGGAATCGATGTCAGCCCTTTGGTCTGGCTCATGGCTCACAGCGCCTTGTTGATCTGCTGCGATGGATTGCTGGAATGGTGGGGGAGCTGTCATCCTCTGAGGATTCGGCTTCCCTCGAGGAGTTGCTCCAGAGCAGTGGAAGTCCCCGCTTACCCATGGCATTGCTGTTCAGCAGGAAGACACCATGAGCAGATCCCGCCTCCTCCAAACTCAGGTAGAAGGGGTGCGCCCCATAAAGATTGTACGACTCCTGGGGATGAAATCAATTTGGTCAGAACACCTGCTTGCTTGTCTTTTACCCCGTCCCCAAAGTTATTCAAGAGTTTTGGAAGGAAATAATTAGGTCAAAAATTGCCAACAACATGCTTCTCAAAGCTCATTCAAGCCCCAGTTAACCCAGATAGAGACCCCAATTAAGATATCTGATTCTACCACTGAAGCGCAGGCAAAGGGAAAATATAATTCAGTCCTGGGGCTAGTGATCCAAAGGCAGGATTGAGTACAATGTGAGTTATTTCTTCTACAGGGAGTGGACATGGATATGGAATTGCTTTCAGGACTTAGATGGAAAAAGAGAGAGGAATGAGTTTAAAGGAGAGCAAGACAATGGAAAGAAAAGGAATGGAGAAAAGAGAAAGAGGAAGAAAAAGACAATCACTGGAGGAAATAGAATATACTGGAACCCAGGAAGGACTGTAGCTTCAATACATCCCAATTCTCTGGTGATCTTCCTTTTTCTAGGCTGGGTCTTTTTTCATCTACAAAATAGAGAGGCTATACTAAATGATCTCTAAGGTGCCTTCCAGCTCCAAAATTCTGTGACTATCCCAAAGGGGAATGTCAAAGAAGATTGTATGTGCCTATATTCTGAAAGATCCTTGATACTAAGAATGGATATGTATAACTATGGAATGGGATACAGGCCTGGAGATGTAGGAGCATAGCAAAGTATCCAGACTAGGAATGTCGAGAACCCAGGAAGGTTCTAGTATCATACTTCCAACTGGAGCACCAAATGCCTCTGGTTTTGAAAGACTCAAGAGACTTTGGGGAAACCAGAAAGCTACTTACCAGAAGCTCCCCTCAACTCCCTTAGACCACTAGAAGAAATACTGTCATCTTAGCTGAGAATTTCACATCCCCACACCAATACTGACCATATCCAAAATGCTCATTAGAAATAATCTCATCTGGGGGCAGTTAGGTGGCTCAGTGGATTGAGAGTCAGGCCTATAAATGGGAGGTCTTGGGTTCTAATATGAACTCAGACACTTCCTAGCTGTGTGACCCTGAGCAAGTCACTTAACTCCCATCACTCAGTCCTTAAGACTTTTCTGCCTTGGGACCAATACATAGTATTGATTCTAAGATGGAAGGAGAAAGAGAAAGAAAGAAAAAAAGAAAGAAAGAGAGAAAGAAAGAGAGAGAGAGAGAGGGAGAAAGAAAGAAAGAGAGAGAGAGAGAGAGAGAGAGAGAGAGAGAGAGAGAGAGAGAGAGAGAGAGAGAAATAGGGAGGGAGGGAGGGAGGGAGGGAGGGAGAAAAAGAAGAATCCCTTCCACCAAGAGGCCCTCTAGCTCACTACCTCTATCAAGGAGTATATAACCCAAGGGAGAGAGAGGTGGGAGGTTAGGGGGAGAGAAGAGGAATGGGGATAGAAATGGACAGTGGAAATGGCTACCGTAGGTGGGACATCCCGGGCCCAAAAACTCAAGGTGGTCCAGTCGAGGTGGTGAAGAAAGCCCCGGCGGTGCTCCCCCAGGCCATAGAGGAACTCAGATGGGAGAAGGGTAGATATTTGGAGGAACTGGTCAGCAAAGATTAATGGGGCCACAGTTGTGTTCAACCTGGAGAAGAAAGGTTTGAGGAGGTGGGGAAGGATGAGGGAGAAGGTGTGGAAGGGCATATGACAAAAGTTGGGGGAGTTGAGACAGAGAAAGCAAAAGACAGAACATGGGAGAAAGGGTTTTGGACAATCAAAAAATGTGGGAAGCACAGATGGGAGATGATGGAGGAAAGTGGGGTAGACAGGTAGGGGAGAGGGAAGAAAGTAAAGTGTGAATCTACCATTCCATAACACAGTATCTCAGTAAGCCTACTACATTTTCTGTAAGAAGAGCTACTGAGGGCAGCAAGCTGGCTCAGTGAATTGAAAGCCAGGTCTAGAAACAGGAGGTCCTGGGTTCAAATCTGACCTCAGACACTACCTAGTTGGATGACCCTAGGCAAGTGACTTAACCCCTATTACCTGGCCCTTATTGTTTTGCCTTGGAAACAATATTAATTCTAAGACAGAAGGTAGGGCTTTAAAAAAAAAAGAGCTACCACATTTCTTTTGCCAGTGTTTCCACCAATGGCTGGATGTTAACTATACTTAGTAAAGACTTCATCAATTGTTGAAAAACCAGCAGCCATCACTATTTGGGTTTCCAGCCTCTGACTCAGCAGTATTAGTAAGATTTGGACTTTCATGTTTAGAGGATTTGGGGGTGGGGAAAGATGGAGCTGACCCTAAAGCTAGAAAGCCTCAGGCCTAATCTCAAGTGGAAGTGTCAAATGTTTCCTCTAAAGTTTCTGTGGAAATGGGTTTTTAGTTGGAATTGTGATGACAGGAATTCCATTATCATGAGCCTAACTGGACACTCGTGGCTCTGGGGGAAAGATGGAGAAAGGGAAGGGGTGGGGCAAGGAAGGAAGAATATTGATTTCTAACAAGTCAATGCAAGAAGAAATTGATAAGAGGAAGCAGCTCGGTGACTCAGTGGATGGAGAGTCAGGCCTAGAGACAATCCTAGGTCTAAGCTTCAAATGTGGCCTCACTAGGCTCACACTCCCTAGCTGTGTGACTTCATTTCACCCCCCATTGCCTAACCTTTACTGTTCTTCTGCCTTGGAACTAATACACAGTATCAATTCTAAAATGGAAGATAAGGGATTAAAAAAAACGGAAACTGATATACAGAAAATAGAGGGGGAAAGTCAAGAGTTTTGTTTTCTGGGCTGATATTTCTGACAACTACCGGGGTGTGCTTTTGTCTTGGAGTGCCAGATGAGATGGTTCCCCAAAATGGAGGATCTTTTCAGGTAGTGGAGTTGGTTGGGATAAAAGAAGATTAGCCTGAAGTTAGCTTCCTGGAGAGAAGACATAGACATTGACAGAAAGTGTTCCCTTCCTTTCCAAACTACTAATAGCAAAGGGGAAAGATCACCAGACTGGAAGGAAGTCAGCAGACTTGGCTCCAAGAACCAGCTCTTCACCACTCAGCTGGGTGACCCTGAGCAAGCCATCTATTTCTCTGGGCTTCCATTTGTGCTGTAAAATTAGATAGGGGAACCCCACAGCCTCTGGGGGTCTTTCCTGGCCCCAACAGTCTGTGACTCTGATCTCTAAAGTCCCCTTCTACTCCAACTGATAATAAATAAAAGCTAGCATTTCTATGGCATTTTAAGGTTTACACAGCACATTACTGATATTATCTCATTTGATCCTCAGAATAACCCTGTAAAATCTATGCCATTGTTATTCCATTTTATAGATGAGGAAATCTTAGAAGTTAAGGGACTTATCCAGGATCATGCAACTAGCAAGTGTCTGAGGTAAGATTTGAACTCAGATTTTCCTGATTCACTATACTTATTGGCTGCAAAATTTTATGAAAGTAATTAGCCCTCCAGGTAGTAAAAGGCCTGTAGTGAACTTAGTCCATTGATGGAAAGCAAATGAGGTCTTCCATAAATTAACATAGTTCAAGAGAGAATGGGAGAGACATGCCCCCTAATGCATAGTTCTAAATGCCCCTAGAGCAGCATTGGTGAACTATTGGCCAACTGCTTCATTCCCTCTCTTCCCAGTGCCCAAGGATTTTTTTTGCATGACCTCTTGCCCAAAGCAAGCACTTCCTCCCTCCTCTCTCTCTCTTTCTTTCTTCCTTTCTTTCTCTCTCTCTCTCTCCCTACCCTCTCCTCCCTCTCTCCCCAACTTATCTCTCCCTTCCTCTTTCCCCCCTCTCTCACTTTCTCCACCCCTCCAGTTCTCAAGGGGGGTGGGGGGGCTCACACACAGCTTGAATTTGCCCTCTGGGCACTCAAACTGCCAACAGAACATCCATCCTGGATCACTTCATACTCTACTGCAATGGTGTCAAACTTGAATAGAAATAGCTCCCTGCAGGTTGTCTCATGGCTTAGAAAACCACAAATTAACATTATATATGTCTTACAGTATTTTTAAAATTCTTATAAACATGTCCCAATTCCATTTCGATCTAGTTTGGGTTTGGCATCTCTGCTGTAGAGTACATTGTGCTAACTGGGCAAGATGTGTCCAAGGCTGATAACAAACTAGTCCTCTCTTTTCAGGGGCATGCTCAAAACAGGTAGGTGGGGGCTGCAGGCCCCACCACGAATGGTGGAAGGAGAACATATGCAAACCCTTTCCAAAGGAGAAAGAAAAACCAAAGAGAAGTCTCACAGTACAACTCCTGACCCCCGACGTTTCACCAAAATCCCAAAGGGATCCCTGGAGAAATCAAGGCTGTAGAGGGGATTCTGGGCTTTTTTCGTGGCGTTTGGAACTTCCAGAGGTACCTCGTATCTGGGGTTGTTGGGGTCGGTGAGCTGCAACCAAGAGAAGGACAGCGGAAGTAAGTGGGCGGCATGCAGATGCTGAGGAAGGAAGGGGGCCAGGGAGAGAGCTTGCAGGAGGAGGCGGGTGGGGGAGAAGGGATCTGCTGAGTCTCTCTGGGAGGCAAACAGATGAATCACTCCCCACCTCGTCCCCTCTTCCCCAACGACCATCTCCTCTCAGCTATCTCCTGGGAACAGTCTTCCTGACATCCCCTTCTGAAAGTTGCCAGTCACCCTGGCAGTGTGGAGGGGGAGGTAGCTGAGGCCAGACACAAGGTTGTCTAAACTGCCAATTGTGGACAAAAGAAGTGGGGCCTCCTCAAAGCTCAAGGCTGTGCGGCCAAAGGCAAGAGAGTTCCTGAAGCTCCGAGTACCCCCACACACCTAACTCCAAGAGGACTAGACCAGTGGCCTGTCTATAGCAAGGAAGAGCCTTTCTAGGTGTCTCGGGCCCTGACGAAATCATGGGTGATCCCTTTGTCATTGGCCTCATCAGGAAGGGCCTGGGTTCAAGCTCTGACACACAGTGGCTTATAGGACCCCAGGCAAGTCATGGCGGGCCACGGAGTAATGAGACTAGAACGTGCATCGGTCAACAATGTACCTTCCTAGAGGGAATTTCCTCACCAGCTGTTCCTTGTTGTTGATGGTCAGTCCTGCTGGACTTTTCATGACCTCGTTTGAGGTTATCTTGGCAAAGATAGTGGTTTCCATTTCCTTCTCTAGCTCATTTTGCAGGAGAGGAAACAGAGACCATCAGGGATAAGTGACTTGCCCAGGGTTTCTCAACGAAGATGTATCAAATTTGAACTCAGGTCTTCCTGACTCTGGGGCTGGGGCTCTAGAGGCCTTGTGCAACCTTGGGCCTCAGTTTCCTTATCTTTAAAATGGGGGCATTGGACTAGATGGAGATCCCTGATACTCCTCCTGGCCCTGCATCCATGATCGGGCTCTCCTATGACCTGGAGAAGCCCAGGGTCCTCCCACCTTGATGTGCAGCCGGAAGTCTGTCTCCAGATCCACCTGCAACTGCAGCTCCAGCACATCCTTGGGGTAGTGGGCCTTTGTGGTCCTGGTCAGCACCCCCAGGAAGCCCAGGTCTGTACGGTTCAGAGTCGTCAAGGCATAGCTGGGAAAATCAGGGGGGTAGAAGCACCAGGGTGACCCTCCCTGGCTGCTCTGCAGGAAACAGCAGCCTCTCGCCCCACAGAGCTCCGGGGTCACCACCGTGTCTCGCTCCGGGTAGCAGTCAAATCTCTGGGCCTCAGGGACATCACATTTCTCCGGAGGCCCCGATGGAGGACTCTGGGCCCGGATGACCCAGAAGGTCCCCACTAACACAACGGCCCCCACTATCACGGCGGCCCCCAGCCACCGCTTCCCCAGAGACGGGGTCTTCCGGGCAGCCTCCAGGGCTGGTTCGTTTCCCTCATCTTCCTCTTCTTCCTCCTCCTCCCCATAAGGCCCAGGGGTGTGAGTCAGGCGGGTGGGCAGCTTGCGGTATGATTTCATGGTCTGTGTTGAGAATGGAGGAGAAGCCTAGGGAGCAGGGAAATTGGGGGAAAACATAAAAGGAAAATATCTTAGCTTCGCAGAAGTGCAATCAACAGAAATAGAAAACCATGATTGTTCGGGGACACTGTGTATTTCCTGTTGGTGATCCGAAAGTATGCTACCCTTAAAAAACAAACAAAACCGGGGGCCCTGCCCTCTCAGGACTGGAACACACATTGGCCTGGAGTCTAGACACTCTGCTTCTCCATCTCCTGGCCTGGGAGATGAGTGCACACAGGTCCCTCTTCTTCAAAAAGGGCTGCAAAGTGTCATTGGCCATAAGCATCCATGTATGCCTAGAAATAGCAAAGCAGGGGAATCTGCCACAATGTGTCCTGCAAACCCGAAACTCTGCCCCCAGGACCCATAGAATCAAGCTCCTCCGTATGGCCAGTAACATGGGAGAGGGGCAGGATGGAACTTGGGGCTTTCCAGCTCACCTAGAAAATTCATATTAGCCTTCCCCTGCCCCGGATTGGGACCGGCTGAGTTGCAGGTGGATGGGCTACAACTTGAGGCAGATTGTGAGCTGGTCACATAGATCTGCATCTCCTTTCTGTACAGGTCTCCCATCCACTTCATGCCTTTCCAAGGCAAGGGAGAGTGTATCTTTACATGCATTCAATGCAATTGAATCCTATTCCACAAATATTTATTAAGAAATTTCTACATCCAGACATTGTCCTCAGTGCCAGAGACATGAAACCAAAAGGAAAAAGAAAAGAAATAATCCTTATTCTCAAGGAACTCACACTTAAGACTGCCCCTTTGCCATTTCTTTTCCTCTTCAAGGCTGCCTTTGATATTTATTTGAACCTAATTTTTTTTTAACTCTCACCTTTTGTTTTAGAATCTTTACTAAGGGGGCAGGTGGGCAGCTCAGCAGATGGAGAGCCAGGCCTAGAGACAGGAGGTCCTGGATTCAAATCTAATAGACACTTTCCAGCTGTGTGACCCTAGGCAAGTCACTTCATCCCCATTGCCTAGCCCTTACATAGAATTGATTCTAAGGCAGAAGGTAAAGGTTTAAAAAAAAAAAGCAATCAATACTTAATCAATAACTCCAAGGCAGAAGAGAAGTAAGAGCTAGGCAGAAAGAGTTAAAGTGACTTGCCCAGCATCACACAGCTAGGAAGTATCTAAAGTCAATTTTTAACCCAGGTCCTCCAGATTCCAGGTCTGGTGCTCTATTCCAGGTCTGGTGCTCCATTCGCTGAGCCACTCAGCTGCCCCTCACAAGTTCTTTAACTCCAGGGTCAATGCTCCCTCCATTGCTCTGTATTCAGCCTCCTTGTGACAATGGGAATGTAACAAGGGCAGGTATTTCATTTTTGCTAAATAAACATTATCTTCTGTTTTAGAATCAAGGCAGAAGAATAGTCAAAAGGCTAGGCTGCCTTTGATGTTTATTTGAATCTGATCTTTTAAAAACTCTCATCTTCTGTCTAAGAAGCAATACTAAATAGAAGTTCTAAGGCAGAAGAGCAGTAAGGGCTAGGCAATTAGAGTTAAGGGACTTGCCCAGGGTCACACAGCTAAGAAGTATCTGGGGCAGCTTTGAACCTATGTCTTCCAGACTCCAGGTCTGGCTCTCTATCCACTGACCTACCTCTGAACCTGATTTTTACTGAAAAAAAGTGATAAGAGGTGGGTGAGGAGAAAACAAGTCATAATTTGAACCGGGTTCCCACTATTGAGAGGCTGCTTTGTAGAGGGGAATCAGAGGACTTGGGTTTTAATTCTGCCTCCAATAGTGCCTGTGTAACCAAAGAAATGTCACTGAATCTCTCTTGGCCTCAATTTCCTTATCTGAAAAATGAGGGGCTTGGATTCAATGACTTCTGAGACAAGTCTAGAGCCATGATGCTATGACCTCAGTGGGGTCCCATCTTGCCAGGGATGCTGGGTGAGTGCTATCAGGAAGATACATTCTGTAAACTGTATAAACCACATCTTCTATCCTTTTGCTGAATTCCCCATCAGTTAGGGCCAAGATACCCTCAGAGAATCTCACTCAGAGGCACTTCTGGGCTTCCCTGTTCATCTGAAGTTCTGTCGCTTCTCCCTGTTTCCCATGCCAGATTAAAGGATGTTCCTCCTGTGTGGGGCTGTCAGGGGACATTTGCTACCTGGGTGTGCTGGGCATCTTGTTCCCAAACAACAAGCCTTATCACTCCATTCACTCAGTCAAAAATAAGTCTTTGCTAATTGAATGAATCTTTTGTAGACAGAGAAACAAACTTCCATCCTCTCTCTCCCCACCTTCCAGACTGAGCTTGCAGTGTAGGGTTAGAGCTGTACCCTAACATCTGCCCTTCCCAAACTCAATCTTGATCTGTGGAAGAAGGAAAACATCCTGTGAACAACCATTTAGCCTGCCTAACAAGCTGGTACTTAACCCTGATGCAATGGACAATATGGTTTCAACAGTGGCTCCCAAACCCTGGAAAAGGGATGTGATGCTGGAGAAAGAGACACCTCCTCCTCCCTCAGATGACCAATGAGAAAAACCTCTAAAGAAGAAGGTGGAGAAATATCTTTTCCTGGGGCCTCATCTGACCTTCAGACATCCACTTCAAAGTCGGGTAAAGAGGGGAACTTGGGAAGAAATGAACATTCACTGAGATACCTAGAGTAGCTTCATTGGGAAGACAAGGTGAAGGAGGGAGTGGGAATAATTACAATTAGTACTGACGCAGCCCTCTAAAGTTTGTAAAATGCTTCACTCATGTGGTCTCATTTGATCGTCACAACAACCCTGGCAAGAAGGTGCTGTGATTATCTACATGTTACAGATGAGGAAACTGAGGCTGAGAGAGGTCCAAGGACTCACCCAGGATCACAAATCTAGTATGTGAAGTCAGTCACCATCAGTCAAACTCAGATATTTCTGACTTCTTGCCTAGTACTTTATCCTCTGAGCCAACTCACTGCCCTTTTATTCCTAAGGGGGAAAAATCCACTTTGGAATTCATATGTAAGGTTTTTGGCCCATTTGTTTAGTTTGGGAGATTTGTTGTCTTTGGGTTTCTTAAGTGACTGTCTCAAGGAGAACAGAATGGACCACAACAAGGAAGGAAATCTGACCAAGTCAGCCATACAACCATGGAATGTCTGAGTGGCAAAGGACCCCAGAGACCATCCAGTCCTGGATTTAGTTGTTTTGCTTTGTTTTTTAAAAGAGTACAAAATCCAGTCTACTGTCTGTTTTATATAAAAACTGACTACATGGGTTATTGAGCTAAGGATTAAAAAAAATTTTTTTAAATATCATAACATTTTTTAATGTAAAAAAAAACAGACACCAAAGGACCTGGGTTCAAATGTGACCTCAGGCTCTTCCTAGCTGCGTGACAAGGTACTTAACCCCCATCCCTTAACCCTTATTGTTTTTCCATCTTGGAACCAATAATGGTATTGCCTAAAATATTCATTTATTGACGAAGACACTGAGACCCAATGAAGATTCAGTGATTTTCTCAAGATCACCTGGTAGTAATTAATTATAAGAGTTACAAGAGAACTCTGGTCTTCTAACAACCAAGATGGCACACACTCTCTCTCCCGTGCCATGGCCTCCTCTCCTCATCCCCCTTTGCCACTTCTTGACCTGGAGGGTCGGTTCCATCAAGAGGTCTCTTTCTCTGTCCTAACTCCTCTCCCCTCTTTGAGTTTAAGCTCCTTTTCTGAAAATGCAGCTATCCCTGTTGGACTCAGGAAGAGAGTCAGAAAACCATCCTAGCTTTAGGTGCTTTATTTGAAAGTTTATTCTGTCGTCATCTGTTGGCCAGACTTGGCAAAAATGAAGTGATGTTCCATGTTTGTTAACTCCATAGGCTTCTCCATTGGGAACAAGCTTTAAAAACTTTGCAAGGCCAATTCAATCAGTAAATATGTGACCTGTATCTAAATGAACTATGATGTAAAACTCATTTAAGAAACATGAGGGATGGAGAAACTGGTGTGACTTTATAGATCTGTAACAGGCATTATTAAACAGGGGTTCTTCGCATGAAGTCTGTGAATTTTTTTTAATGTGTATTTTGATTGTAGTGGATGGAGAACCATATGTGTGTGTGTGTGTGTGTGTATTTTGATTGCTGTATTTCTTCAGTATTTTATTTTATGCATTTAAAAAAATTCTGGGATTCATAAGCTTCACCAGACTGCCAAAGTCCAGGACACACGAAAAGATTAAGAATTCCAGTATTAAAATAGTAACTAGCAGTTACAGAGGATTTCATAGTTTACAAAGCATTTGTGATATTGTAAGATTATCACATCCCATTTAATAGCTGAGGAAACTGAGATTCAGTTAGGGGAAGAGATTTGTTCCAGAGGAGAGGCTAGATTTGAACCCAGGTCTCCTAGCCTCCATAATTGTTGGAACTCCAGGTCTTTATCCATCCTGCCACACATCTCTACTCTAATTAGCAAACACTAATTTGTGCAAATTAAGTCCCTAAATTTATCTGAGCCTTTATTTCCTCATCTGTGAAATTGGTATAGAAATGCTTCTACGACATTCCTTACAGAGCTGCTGTAAAGGAAAGTATTTTGTTAACCTTAAAATCCTGTGAAAAAGGAAAGCTATTATTTGAGAGGGGAAATGGTTCATAAGGAGTGGAAGGAGACTGAGGAGAGTGAGCTGGGCAACCCAAAGTCCCTGCAGAGTCCCTCAATACAAAATCAAATGGAGCCAAACAAAAACTCTTCTTATTTCTTTTCTCCTTCCCAAAGCTTTCCCAACTCCTTTATTCCCCAGAATGAGGTGTTAAGTTTTCACTCTGACTGGAAAGGGATGGGGTGGGGATGTGGGAAGAGAAAGAGTCATTCAGTAATGCCTGGAAAACTTTGACTGGTTTAAACCAGAAAATGACTTTCAAACAATTTTCATAGAAAAAAAAAGTTAGGGATTGAAGTGGTAGACTTCAGTGGAAGAAAGCATACTAATTCTAGGAAAATAGCCCCAGTAGGAAATAGCTTCAAGCTTGTATTTCCTGTAGCTCTATGATCTGTGAGCTGGGATCCTTAATTCTCTCTTTTCTTGGTTTTCTCCTTCACTTTGCTTTGGGGCTAATAATAGGACAAATAATGGGAATTTGAGTTACAAGGGACTTTGGAAGCCATCTAGTCCCAAGGCAGCCGGGTAGCTCAGTGAGTTGAAAGCTAGGCCTAGAGACAGGAGGTCTTGGGTTCAAATATGGCCTCAGACACTTCCTAGCTGGGTGACTCTGGGCAAGTCATTAACCCCCATTGCCTAGTTCTTACCGTTTTTCTGCCTTGGAATCAATATACAGTGTTGATTCTAAGGTAGAAGGGTTAAAAAAAAAGTTATCTAGTCCAACCTGACATTTCCCAGGTGAGTAAATTTCATCCTGGAAAAGTGAAGTAATTTTCCCAAGCTCACCTAGTTAGCTGGTGTCATACTCTGCTTTTTAACCCTCTCCTGGAAAAATCTAGCACCATCTACAAAACTGTCTCCCATGAAGGGGAGTATTGTGAGATTTGGCTATAGGGAGGGATTGGTGCTAAGGTCTTGAATGCCAGGATCAGAACTTTATGTTTTGTAAAATGAGAAGGGTATCCCAGTGGATAGAGCATCACACCAAGAGTCAGGAAGAGACTCATCTTTATGAGTTCAAATCCAGTCTCAGACATTTACTGTGTGACCCTGGGAAAGTTACTTAGCTTTATTTGCCTCAGTTTCCTCATCTGTAAAATGAGATCTACTCTCTTGTCAGGAAAACCTCAAATCAGGTCATGATATACTGAATAACAAAATCAATATTTTGTAATCAAAAGGGAGCTATTTTTTTATTTAATTTAATTTTAAAATATTCTTTCCATGGTTACATGATTCTTGTTTTCTCCCTTCCCTCTTCCCTCCCTCCTCCTGGAACTGACAAGCAATTCCACTGGGTTATACATCTATTATTACTCGAATCCTATTTCCACATCATTCATTTTTGCAATAATCTTTTAAAACCAAAACCCCAAATCCTATACCCATATAAACAAGTGATAAATCATGCTTTCTTCTGGATTTATGCTCCCACAGTTCTTTCTCTAGCTGTGGATAACATTTCTTTCTCATCAGTCCCTCAGAATTGTCCTGGATCATTGCGTCACTGTTAGTAGCAAAGTCAATCACATTGGATCTTCCCACAGTTTCAGTTACTGTGTATAATGTTCTTAGGGAGCTATTTTTTAAAAGATAATAATAATAACTAACATCCTTAGAATGCAACGTTTGCAAAGTTCTTTTATAAACAGTGTTTCATTTTATCCTCAAAAGAACCCTGGGAAATTGGTGCTATCATTATCCCCACTTACAGATGAGGAAACTGAGGCAAGCAGAGGCTGAGTGCCCAGTATCACACAGCTAGCAAGTGGCTGGGGCATAATCTGAACTCAGGTGTTCCTTAGTCCCAGTCTACCACACTCTCTACTGTGCAGCCTAGAGGACTAGCACTATTAGAGAGATCTACTAGAAGAAAACAAAAATTGTCCCTTGTGCACCAGCCGCCTCTAACTTGGCCCAAGACCAAGGGATGATAAAACTACAATTAAAAAAGTGTTTCCTGGGGAACACATGAGAAAAGCAATTCTAGCTGGGAGGAAGGTCTCACATCCTTTAGATCCTAACCTCTCAGAGGTCCTAAACAGTAAGGACACATTCTATGTTTTCTGTAAGTACTCATTGAGGCTGCTGTTGATTACAAATGGAGGGGCAGCATCTAAGGACTCCTCCATGAGCTTGGGCATTTTTGTACCCAGGCTTTGTTATGGTTCAGTTGTTTCAGTCGTGCCTAGCTCTTTGTGACCCCATTAGGGGTTTTCTTGGCAAAGATACTGTAGCGGTTTGCCATTTCCTTCTCCAGCTCATTTGACAGAGGAGGAAATTGAGGCAAACAAGGTGAAGTGACTGGCTCAGGGTCACATGGCTAGGAAGTGCAGATTTGAACTCAGGAAGATGAGCCTCCCTGACTCCAAGTCTAGGACTCTATCCACTGCACCACCTACCAACCTAAGTGATCTTACGTTGAGGCATGTGTATGTATATATATACAAAGATAGGTCATATATATCTTTGCATTTATATAGTTTCATATATATTTTATGTGTCTTTGAATATATATTTGTATTTGTGTATATTAATTAAAATTTTCCCCAGTGGACTTTTTTAAAAAAACCCATACTTTTTGGTTTTAGAATTAATACCCAGCATTGGTTGGCTAGGCAATGAAAGTTAAATGACCTGCCCTGGGTCAAATTTGAACTCAGGACCTCCCTACTCTGGGCCTGACTCTCTATGCACTGAGCCACCTGGAGGATGCCCACCAGTGGATTCTTGAAAGAGCAGTCAGAATGTGCAAACCCCTTGGAAACAGCTAGATAAATGTTGTCACACTTACCATGTGGGAGGGTGCATGTTACAATTGCTAGCTCCTTTGTATCTCTTTCTATCTTTTAAAATGTAAAGAATTGTTGAATCATTAAAATAGCTTATTTCATCCGAGAGAGCAATTTAGAAATGCAAATGCCCAACTGAGGAAGCTTTAGAGCAGGACACTGCTCTTTTAAAACAACTGTAACTTTGGACAGTCACAAAATAAATTAATCTCAGAGCTGGGATGGATCTCAAAGACCATCTAGTCTGATCCATCCCTAAAGGAGAGCCTTCTCAGACAAGTGGCCAGCCAGTATCTCCTAGAAAACCTCCAGTGAAGAGCTCCTCCCAGGTATCCCAGATCCTAATTAAAATGATTTTTTTTTTCCTTCTAGCAAGGCTAAAACCAACTATGTGCAACTTTGCCCCCATTCTTCCTAGTTTTGTCAAGATGCTGTGGCCAGAGTGCCAGGCCTAGAATCAGAAAAACTCCTCTTCCTGAGTTCAAATCTAGCTCCAGATGCTTACTGGCTGTCTGACCCTGAACAAGTCACTTAACCCTGTTGGCCTCAGTTTTCTCATTAATAAAATGAGCTGGAGAAGGAAATGACAAACCGTTCCAGGATCTTTGCCAAGAAAACCCCAAGGGCGGGGGGACAAAAAAGTTGGACATGATGGAAATGACTGAACCACAACAGTGTAAGCCTAATTCTCTTTTGCATGATAGCTCTTCAGATACTTGAAGGCAGTGACACCTACCCTCTAAGTCTTGTCTTTGGACAAAACATTCCCAGTTCCTTCATAGGAGATAGAATACTTGAAAAAACGGGAAGATTTGAGTTCAAATCTTCATTTAAATAATGTATAGCTATGAGCCCCTGGACAAGTCACTTCAGAGGGAGGGCACTAGAATGAAGAGAAATCAGAAAAGATTTCTGCAGACAGTGGGACTTTAGCTGGGATTCTGAAGGATGTTGAGGAAGCCAGGAGGTAGAGATGAAGAGAGAGAGCGGTTCAGGTATGCACTGGTGAGTGTGGTGGGGAGACAGTGAAGATTCCCAGAGTTGGGAAATGGAGTGTCTTATTTGAAGGAGAACAAAGAAGTCACTGCTCCTGGGATCTCAGACTCCATGGGGTTTGGTGGGAGTGAGGTGTAAGAAGGCTCCGAAAGCTTCTGAACACCAAACATATGTGATCCTCCAGGAGGCAAGGATTGGATGGATCTTATTGCATAGGGGAGTGACAGGATCAGATGTAGGATTCAGGAAGATCTCTGTGATGGCCGACTGAAGTCAATACAATATTGATTCCAAGATGGAAGGTAAGGGTTATAATAATAATAATAAGGAACCTTGAGGAGAGCAGAAGGAGGAAGGGAGAGAATTTATATTACAAAATATTAGAAAAAAATATTACAAATTTTCCCTACCTGTAATTGGTGGAGGGGAATACAATAAAATATAAGATCTTAAACATTTTTTTTTAAAAACATACAGAAGTTAAGAAGAAGGAAGGGTTTTGAAAAAAAAAGATAATGCATTCAGTTTTGGACATGTTGAGTTTAAGATGTTTATAAGATACTCAGTTCAGAGATATTCAATAGGCAGTTAGAGATGTAAGAATGGAGGCCAGTAGAGAGGTTTGGGTTGGATAAGCAGATCTGAGAATGATCAGCATGAAGCAGATGAGATCACCAAGTGAAACAGTATAAAGGGAGAAGAGAAGAGAGCCTAGGACATTGCCCAGTGGGGCACCCAGGATTAATGGGCATGACCTGGATATAGATCTAGCAAAGGAGACTGAAGAGGAGTCAAAGAGATAGGAGGAGAACCAGGAAAAAGTAGTCACAAAAACATAGAGAATAGACAATATCAAGTGGAAAAAAATGATTGATATTGTCAAAGGCTGAAAAGAGGTCAAGAAGGATGAGAAATGAGAAAAAGTACATCAGATGATTTGGCAATTAAAAGTTTGTTGTTTTTTAACTTTGGAGGGGGTACAATTTCAGTGGAATGAAACTACTATGGAGTTAAGAAGGGAGCAAGAGGAAAGGAAATGGAATCATATACTCTAAATGATCTTCTCAAGGAGTTTAGCCACAAAAGGGAAGAGGGATATGGGACCATATCTGGTGGGGATGGATAGTGGATTTTTTCTGAGTATGAAGAAGGAGACATGGGTGTGTTGGTAGGCAGTAGAGAAGCAGTCTATAGCCAGAAAGAGCCTGAAAGTCAATAGAAGAGTAGGGATGATGGAGGAGACAATCTGCTGGAAAAGACTGTAGGGAACGAGATCCCTTGTGTATAGAGAGGAATTTGCCCTGGCAAAGAAGAATCTCATAGGTCTGGTTAATTTCTGCTAATATATATTGGTCATCCCTCCTTCTATATCTATTTTCCCAGACTTACTTTTCCTTCTTTATTCTCCACTTCCTTTCTCTTTTAATTTTCACACTCTTCTTCTTTCATTTTTCCTCTTAGAAAAATCATTTTTTAATTCAATCAATTTAATTAATGTCTTTTGTTTTTACATCATGGTCATTTCTGGAAATAATCTCTTCCCCCCTCCACAAATTGAGCCCCTGACCACTTCATAACAAAGAAAAACAGTTAAAGCAAAAACACTGGATACAATGACCCACTTCCAACAATATACGCAACATTCTGCCCTAATGATACTCATTATTCTTAAACAAAAAAAAACTTCACAACTAAAAACTGAATTAGCAGGTTTTTTCCTTCCCAGCTTTCTTCTGGTCTTTTCACTACCAGTACCTAATCTTCCTTATGAAAAGATTTGGTAATGACATTCCTTCCCCCCAAGTCTTTCAAGGTCTCCCATTGGCCCAGTGAGTCAAGTTCAAATTTCTTACCTTATTTTTCTCCAAAATCCTTGGCAGAATAGTTCAAACCAGATCTTTTCACTCTTTATAAAATCTCATGCTCTCCTTCTCTATGTTATTTTATTATCCAACAAACTGGACTATGTATAGTACCTGTTAAAGACCCTATATTCTACCCTCCTTATCTTTTCATGTTGTTCCTTTCCATCTTCCATTCTCCCTTTTTTTCAGCTCCGTTGAATTCTTAGCCATTCTTTGCAGCTAAACTGAAATATCACTTCCTTATGAAACTTTCGGACTAGATAGCTGTATGGATTTCCTTCTATGCCTTACTTATCGAATCTATTTTACTAATCAACTTTTATTTTTAACCTAACTTTTTATTCTAACTTTTCTCATTAAAAAAGTATTACTTTATAAAATAATTTGAGACAATATATTAAATTTCCTCCTTACCAACTTTTCTTGGTTATTTCCCTAAATATTTATGAACTATTTTTTGGGTTCCCCTGCATTTATTATTTTGTCTTATTATATAAAATATCAGTCAACCAATCAATCAACAAGCATTTGTATATGTGCCAAGAACTGTGTTAGAAATGAGGTGATCTTACATTCTAGGGAAGAAAATATATACATATTCATCTGCATAAACAACATATATATGTATATATATGTATAAAACTTAAAACCAAGGCAACTAATTACATTAGCTACTTGGGGAATGGAGGGATAGAAAAAAATCTCATGAAAGAGGCAGCATTTGAGTTGAGCTTTAAAGGAAATTATTGATCCATTTGGGACAATTGGGCCCAGAGAAGTGTAGATAATGATTCCCCAGAAGTGGCCTCACACATTCAAATTCAAAGTATTCAAATTCATAATTATGTAAAATATAGTTACAGTGATTAGCATAGCATTCACTCCTTACATTAATATGGATAGTCAGCCAGGTCATAAACATTGACTTTCTCCAATTATTTAGGTCATCCTTTATTTCAGTGAAAGTTGTTTATAGTTAGTTTTACTTAAGTCTCCAGTCCTGCCTGTACTTGGTAGGAATGAAGGACTTTCCAATTGCCCTTGGGCTTAAACAGTAACACTTTGCACATATGATGTGCATCCTTTAGATTGTAAATTTCTTAAGGACAGGAATTGTCTTTTGTCTCTTTTTGTATCCTCAGCACTTACCACCATCCCTGGCACATAGTGGGTGATTAATAAATACTGTTCCTTGAACACATACAACTCTTGACTACTAGACTAAAAACTTCATGAGTTCAAGATGGAGAGAACACAACAAGATGTAAAATAGATAGCTTTGACTACATTAAATTAAAAAGCTTTTACAACAAACAAAACCAATGCAACCAAGATTAGAAAGGGAAATTTTTTTTATAGCAAATTTCTCTAACAAAGGCCTCATTTCTCAAATGTATAGGGAACTGAGTAAAATTTATAAGAATACAAAGCATTCCCCGATTGACAAATGGTCAAAGGGTTTGAACGGGCAGTTTTCAGAAAAAGAGACAAAAGCTATGGATAGTCATATGAAAAAATGCTCCAAATTACTATCAATTAAGGAAATGCGAATTAAAACAACTCTGAAGTACCACTTCACACCTATCAGACTAGCTAATATGACAGCAAAGGAAAATGATAAATGTTGGAGGGAATGTGGGAAAAATCAGGACACTAATATACTGTTAATGGAGCTATGAACCCATACAACCATTCTGGAAACCAATCTGGAACCATGGCTATAAAACTGTGCATACCCTTTGACCCAGCAATACCACTATCAGGGCTGATATCCCAAAGAGATCAAAGATAGGGGAAAAGGACCTATGTGAACAAAAATATTTATGGAAGCAATTTTTGTAGTGGCAAAGAATGGGAAACTGAAGGAATGTCTGTCAGTTGGTGAATGGCTGAACAAGTTTGTGGGTGATTATAATGTAATACTATTGTGCCTTAAGAAATTATGAAAAAAACTGGAAAGACTTGTACGATCTGATGCAAAGTGAAGTGAGAAAAACTAGAACTTTCTACACAGTGACAGCAATGACATATGTGCTGAATGACAATTATTATCAGCAATTAAAGGATCCAAGTTAACTCCAAGAGACTAATGAAGAAAAAAGCTATTCACCATCATAGAAGGAACTGATGGAATCTAAAGGCAATTTGAAGCATACGATCCTGCACTTTATTTCCTCCATTAATTTTTCTCTAGTATAATGTATGTATCTTCTTTTACAACATAACGAACAAGGAATTATGTATTGCATGATAGCATATGTACTACCTATATCATATTACCTGTCATCTCAAGGAAGATGGAGAGGTGGGGGAAAGGGAGAGCACATGGATCTCAGAATGTCAGAAAATTATTATTAAAGTTGTATCTATTTGTAATCTAGAAAAAATGTAAAAAATAAGACATGCATTATAAAAAAACCTTTATAAGGCCTTTAACATATAACTTATCATATGTCATATAAAGTAAATATCCTAATACTATGCCTAATGCCTATTTCTCTGGTGCCTGATAGGTATTTAATAAGCCTTTCATAGATTTAGAACAGTAATATAAGATGGTTAACTCCAACACATTCATTTTATAGATGAGGCAACTAAGAAGTAGAAATTACCTGAATCACCGAACATCAAACAAATAAGTAGCCAAGTCCAGATTCAAACCCAGGTTCTCTGATTCCAAATCCAGTGTTTTTTTTCTGTATCATTTGACTTCCTTGGTCTATATACCTCTCCTACTTCAATGGAACCCCTATTCAGTCAAAAGACTTCCTTTAGAATCAGAAGACCTGGGTTCAGATTCTGTCTCTGATTCGTATGTGTCTTTAGGCAGGCCACTTAACTTTATTTTCTCATCTGTAAAGAGGTAGGATTGGACTACATTGCTTTTAAAGTCCCTTCCAGATGTAAATCTATAATCCTAAATATTTTCCTTTTCATATTTTTTTTAACAATCTTTAAAAAATGTTCTGGGGGCAGCTGGGTAACTCAGTGGATTGAGAGCCAGACCTAGAGGTGGGAGGTCCTTAGGTTCAAATCTGGCCTCAGACACTTCCCAGATGTGTGACCCTGGGCAAGTCACTTTACCCTCATTGCCTAGGCCTTACCACTCTTCTGCCTTGGAACCAATACACAGTATTGATTCCAGGACAGAAGGTAAGGGTTTAAAAAAAAATGTTGAGTTCCAAATTCTCCCCCTCCTCCACCTCTTGAAAAGGCAAGTAATACATCGATTTTTCATGTGAAGTCAGGCAAAACACTTCATATTAGCCATATTGCAAAAACCAACCACAACAAAAAGCAATAGGCATAAAATGAAAAAAAAAAATATGCTCCAGTTCTGAGCTCAGAGTTCATTAAGTCTCTCTCTGGAGGTGGATAGTCTTTTACATCAGGGACCTTTGGAACTGTCCTGGATCATTGTACTGCATAATCCCAAGTATTGAGGGAAAGTATGGTGTTAGAATAAGGAGTCCACCTTCAAACTAGGAGCCCTGGGCTGTATCCAGTCTTGAATACACACTGTGTGACCCTGGGCAGTTTTCTGTGGATGTCAGAGCAAGTGCTAACTAATCTCACATGGATGAGGGAGTTTCCTCAATCAGGAATTATCTGTTAGCAAAGAAGTGGCAGGTTCAGTTTTTACCCTAAATCTGTGATGGTGAACCTATAACACATGTGTCAGCACTGACATGCGTAGTCATTTTTGATGACATGTGTCCTTATGCTGACTCAGCATGCCTCAGGGCCCAGGAGCTGCTGGAGCAGCAGCCTGGGCTGCTCGACAAGCTAGAAAGGGGTTCCTACAGAGGCAGGGAGGAGGAAGAGCAGGCTGGCAGGCAGGCTGACAGTGAGCAGGAGGGGTGGGGTAGGGTGGGGCCAGGCCTGCAGAAGACTGGGCAGGGTTCCAGCCCACATGCAATAGAGGAGTGCCTGGAACCCATTACCAGACACTTTTAGCACACTGAAAAATATAGCAATGGCTTTACTCACAATTTTTCCCTCTATGTACCTTTGGGAGACCTTATTCTCAGCATTAAATAATATCAAAACCAACAAAAGAAAAAGACTGACAGATGACATTAGTAGCCCTTTCTTAGGCTTGAAGTGTACAAAATACCAACCTTCAATTGAAGATTTAGCCAATGAAATTCAGTAACAAAAAAGCCACTAATAGACAGGTTAGTTAAAGAATTTTCCCTCCCCCTCACTTATCTTAATTCACAGCACCCCACACAAGTTAAAGAATATCAAGACCAACAAAAGAAACTGACTGACAGATGAACAAAGAAGTCACTAAGCAGGTAAGTTAAATAATTAGTTTTTGGTTTATTAACTAGAGTTATATATTACAATTATACATTTTTGTTGTTTAAACTATAACTATCACAAAGTTATGTGTTTTTTTCTCAAAGTGACACACCACCCCAACTATGTTCGGTTTTTTGGCGAATTTTGACACACCAAGCTCAAAAGGTTGCCCATCACTGCCCTAAGTAGAGTGGAAACCAGAATGCCCAGGCTTCCCTAAGGAGATCTAAATTCCAGAACTGGCTCAGATACTCAGGCAAGCCATTTCTTGCCCAAGCCCCCCATTTCCCAGGGCTCAGTTTCCTCCTTTGTGAAATGGACATAACAGTAAGTAAGCCCTAGCTGTGAAGAAAGCACTTTGTGAACCATAAAGCCCTATAAGAATGCTGAGGTTTTTGTTATAACTTTATTATTGTAATAATAATCATGTACCTGGTCCTATGATGGGGTGGGGGCTGGGGCACCCCATATGGTGCTGGCCTTCCAGCGCCTTACACAGGTCTTTTCCCCTCCTAGCTCTTTTTCCCTTCTCTCCTCTCCCCCAACCCCGCCAGTCTGGACAAGACGGGCCCGGGAGGGCCCGGAGGGGGCGGGGTGTGAATGAATGGGGCGGGAGGCGCGAGGCGGGCGGTGTCCTCCTTCCCTCCCTCTGCGCTCGCCGTCTGGGTGAACCGGAGAGGGAGACTTGAGGGTGGGGAAAAGAGGAGACAAGGAGGCGTGGCCAGATGACGCGCACTGACGCGCGATCCCGGAAGCGGAGTGTCAGATGCTAGGGACTGGGGGGGTTGTTTTTATTCCTGAAGTCGGAGAAGGAGGAGGAGGCAAAGTGGGAAAGCGCGTCCCCGCGAGGAGCCGCCGGAGCCGCCGCTACCGCCGCGCGTCCCCGCCGCCGCCGCCCCCCGCCAGGCCCCGCCGCGTGCCCGCGCCCCAGGTAAGAAGGCGACTGCTGACGGTTGGGTTGGGAGAGCGGGGGGGAGGGGGGTTAACGGACAGACCGCTGGACTGTTGGGCAGGGGGGGGCGGGGCGCTTAGGGACGAGACCCGCCCCGATACAAGGCTGGTGGTGGCGGCGGCGACGGGGGCGTGGTGCCCCCCCCACACTCTCCTGGGTCTGGGGATGTGGGGCGACGGTGGCCCCTTCCCCCTTTCCAGCCCGACTCCCTGTCTCAGCTCTGCTCGTGCTGCCCGCACGTGCTGCCTCTGTCCTGCCCCGTCCCGCCTGGGCAGGGCCGGCGCCCCGCGAGCCCGAGGAGTGTCCCCACCCGCCCATCCCTCCTGCCCCGGGACCAACTCCTTCTCCACCCCCACCCCCCCCAACCCCCCAAATCGCTGAGTCATCCTTCTGGGGGAGACACGTGCCTGGACCAGGGGGCGGAGGGGGAGACACGTGCTGACCGCCCCGCGTAGAGACCCGGGACTTGCACGTGGCGCCCCCGGACCTGGGCTGGACGTGTAGGTGAGAGAGGTGTCAGAGACACCTCCAATTACCCCCAGGAATAGCCCAGGGTCAAGGAAAGCCCGCACCCCAAGAAAAGGGGAGCCAGGCGATGGAGAAGAAGGCGGGCAGGGTGGGGTTATGAAGGGGACGGGAAGAAAAACTACTGAACCACCTCCCCCCAATTCCGAGAGTAAAGGAAAGCAGAAAGGAATAGGCATTGGGCCATGCCAGAGAGTTGGGGTGAAAACAAGGGAGGCCGTCACCGGGGCAGGGAGCATGCATGGGAGCCGCCGGCTGGAGGGTTACCGCGGTGCTCCTGTGGGCAGACGGGGCGCTGTCAGAGGCAGTGGGGAATTTCTCAGCCTTAGTGACAGCTGAACTCAAGTCGGAATGCCACTGGGTTGTTTCTGTTGGGCTGGTTATAACCCATCCGGCTGGCCACCCCCCTGGATTCTTAACGAGTTAGGGGAGCCAGCTATCAACCAATCCAGCTGTATTTCCATATGCGCAAAGGCCTGGTGGTAGTACCCAAGCCAGGGCAGGACTAGGGCTGGAACTTAATAGGATCTTTTCTGGCCGGTTACCTGGGCTTTTTTGTTTGTTTGTTTAGTACAGCTTTTGCCTCTGTTTGACACACAAACTTCTTTTTAGAGATCTGATGGCAATTAATAACAGTAGTGTATGGAGGCTTCTCCCCATATTACATACATCTCTAGTGTCACCACCCTAAAAACTGCTGTTTGTCAAATGGTGAGGAGGTTCAGCTCAAGAACAAGTATTCATTTGAGTAATGTCTGTTGTCACTTGCTGCCTTAGTATAAGCAGTTGACCCAAATACAGTACCAAAAATTTATGCCTTCATTAGAGACCAATCTACATAGTTCTAATCTGTTTAGGATATTAAAAATGGTAGGCTGTGAATGGCAAGTTGAACTTCAGAGGCCTGTGCCTTGCACTTAAAGAGCTGCCACAAGATAAAAGTATGATGGCTTTAAGTACTAACAAGAAAGCTCCTTGGATTCTGAGGTGTTTCATTTCATTTCTTTATTTTTTTTTTAAACCCTTACCTTCTGTCTTAGAATCAGTAAGGTGCATTGGTTCCAAGGCTCAAGAAGGGTGCTGGCTAGGCAATGGGGAGTTAGGTGATTTGCTCAGGGTCACACAGTAAGTGTCTGAGGTCACATTTGAACCTAGAACCAACAGTCTCCAAGCTGGACTCTCAATCCACTGAGCTGCCCTCAGGTTTTAATTTAACAGTTTAGAAAAGTCTAGGTAGGCAGTTCCAGGTTTTTTTTTAAGTGTCTCAGAGCCCTGGTAATGTTTGTTTCTTTTCATTAACCACTTTTAAAGAAAGAAGTTGTCTTTTCTAAATATTCTCATGCAACCAGAGTGATCCATTAAGAAAATGGTTGTGCTGACAATCATTTGAAACCACTTTTGACTAATGTTTACTCTTAGAATCAGTCTGGGATATATGCTCAGACAGGAAAGGGTGGATTGAAATAGAATATTCATACAGATTTGTATTTGGGTGTTCTATGAGCTTAAAGAGATTTTAAAAAACTTAGTTTTTTAAGCATCACATTTTACAGATGGGGATACTGAGGCATAAAAAGTACATCAGTGGTGAGAAAAAGGAATTTCCAATTCCAGTCCTTTTATCAGAAGTCATTTCCCCCCCCAAAATGAGAGATTAGAAAACTGTCTCAGACAACATCTTCAAAATTAAATGTATTCATGTAAGCCTAGAAACAAAGCCCCAAACCTCACCATTTTAGGTACCGAACTAATGTTGCCATATATTTAGAAAAAGGGGTTTCTGTTGTGGGCTGACAACCCCGGAGACAGTCCAGCCTTTGAAAACCGGAAATAGACTCCATTACCTTCTTACCATTCAGACTAACCCTCCCGTCTCAGGTTAGCCCAGAGGCCAGATTTGCTCGGAGAGAGGCTTAATGAAAAATTAAGGGGAGTTGGCTCTCCTTCCATATCACCATGAAGCCTTTTGAGGTCGTGTGTATGTGTGAGGTTGGGTGTACCCCTCACCCCCAGAGCACTGGCAGCCTCCAGCCTGGCTTAGTATTTAATTTATTTACCTTGCTGCTTCCGCACTGAGGGAGCCGGTTCAACTTGTACACTCTCTTCCCTTGGTAATGCTGAAAAGCCTTCCTACCACAGTCACTTCCTACAAATGACTGGCATTGCTCCTGTCCAATGGCATTATACGACATCAGCTGGAGGAAAAGAGAATTTAACCCTGCTCTTACCAAAAGTCACACTGGAAGGGGAATGAAGTAAGTTTGGAAGGTATTGCTTCCATTGTTGGTTATTCATAAGTGTTTGAATCTTAGTACTTAACTTGATCTATGTGCTTTGAATTAAGGGCTTTGGATTGTTCCATTAGTATTCTAGGGTGACTACATTAAAAGTTCATAGGAGAGCAAATATGATCTTTCTCTTTCCTATCTGCTAAATCTTTGAAGGAAAGACATCCCTCTTAGTAAAGTTTATTCTTGAATGTCAGAAAGAGCAAGGCCAATAATGTTGCTATTCCTCTGGCATTTTATGCAGGATTTTCTTTATACAGATTAGCCAATTTTTTATTTGCCCATAATGGAGGTGGGGGATGGGGTAGGGAGCAGGTGACTTCATTTTGGAAAGACATGTATTGTGTGTAACTTGTAGTTTTAATTTTGTGATACTGCTTTGGTTGTTCTTGTGGGGTGGAGGGGTGGGGGGTTAATACTGCTTTTGGCAGCCAAGACAGAAACTAGGACATCCACTCTTTAATAGAAGGGGAGGTTCCATTCCTGTAAGCAGTGGATTTTTATGAGTGCATGCAATTTGCCTTATCCACTGTCCTTCCCTCCACCTTTGTTTGTCTGCCATAGTCCTACTTGTTGGCTTTTAGAGGGCTCTGCTTTATTGGGATCAGCTTTAAAGGACATCCTGCTACGTGCAGATGCAGCTTAATGTCACACCATGTTCAGCTCATTTCAAACCCAGTGATTTTTTTTTAGATAGGCTTGGTAAAAGATGACTGGATCTTTTTAAAAAAAGATCTGACCTAGTAACAACTCTGAAGGCAAGGGCTAGGCAAGGGGGATTACAATGACTTGCCCAGGTTCACATAGCTAGCTAGGAAGTATCAGAGGGACTGGATCTTTTTAAAAAAGAAAACACAAAACAACTTTAAAACATTGTCCATTTGGGGGGAAAGGGGAGAAAAGGGCATTTTATAGAGCTGTGTGAATGTATGCAAGTAGCTGGAGCAGCACCTGCAGCACATTGTCCTAGAAGGAAGAAAGAAGAAATGGCCCCTGCCATTTACAACATCTGTACCTCCCTGTCCACTTGCCATGCTCCCTTCCCTCCTGAGATTAAATAATAAAAAACTTTTCATTAAAATTTTAGAGGGAGTTTTATAAACTAAAACCAGAAATTCTCCCCAGAATGAAATTTGCCTTCTATACTTAAACACAGCATAAGCTTTAAGGGAATCATTCCAAGTATATATTGACTTACAAGATGGTTGCTAAAAATGGGAGTTGAACAGAGATTTTGGGGGGAAGGCAACATTTACTATGTGTCAAGATTTGCTGATTCCAATTTCTTTCTCTGACACTATTTGGGTCTTTGTCACAAGGCTTTTTCAAACCGTATTTTATCTACCGTAATTCTCACCTTAACTTTAAGTTCTCTGGTAACTCTGAGCTTGTATGCAAACTCAAATATGACTGTGATTATTTTCCAGATATTTATTAAAAAAAAGAAAAAGTCATGTTGATAAAGTTCCTGAGTCTGAGGGTTCCTGAAACCATCTTACTGGATTCAGGTTCTGGTCCATAAAGGAAATGGAAAGCTGGCCAGCTGAGAGAATGTTCTGCGTAGCTTCTCCTTGGAGCAGTAAACAGTGACTCACCCTTCTCTCTACTCCCCACCCTCCCTGTTCTGTTAATGGGAATTATGGCTTGATACTTACTCTTGCTTTCCATAATTCACAATGTTGTGTTTCCCCTTTATTGTTCTAGGAAATTAACAATTGTCTTGTCTTGGGGAAAAGAGGACACTTCTAAAAGAGCATAAGGTGAAGGTTCATGGGATCATAGATTTAGAGGCAGAGGAGTCCTTAGAGGTCATATAGTTAGTTCAATTCCCTTGTTTGGCAAATGAGGAAGCTGAGGCCTAGACATGGAGAACTTTATGATGGAGGTTTTTTCCTTATAGTAGTCAGAAAATAATGTGGCATGTCTTGGGAACAGAAAAATATTAGCATATAAGTGAACTGTTACCTCTCTCCTCCTCTGCCTAATGGTTAGTACATGCCTGTGCTGCATTAATTTCCTCTACATCCTGGGTGGGAGATTGGGCTGAATCTTGAGGATTTACCCAGGTCAAATTGAACTTTTAAATGAAATTACAGTGTAGGTGCTAAGGATGGAGCTTCAACCTTCTGACAGCAGTAGCAACCAGGCCTGCCTTTGGACTCAACTGAAATGCCATGCTGCTGTGACTGCAAATGCAAGGTGACCAAATTCAAGTAGACAGACATTTCTTGAAGGAGGGCAGGCAGTCAAAGCCTAATATCCAGGCTGCAAATAAGCTGGTCAAGGTGTTAAATGATAATGATGCTGGGGATAGACAAGACTCATCCCTAACATCCATTGTTGTAAGACTGAGGCAAAGCAGAAACAATTAGGACTTGACTGTTAAAGAATTTTTTTCCTACCTTTTATCCCAAAGGGTCATAGTAGTACCTTACTACTTACCTCACTTGGTAGTTCTTTGCTCAGTTTGTGGGGTTATTCCCAGTCAGTTGATATTTGTTGAATGTCTAGCATTTTTTGTATTAGATCGGTTTAAAGTATCTAAATCTCAACTTTTTATTGCTTGCTTATCTAAACACTTTGCAAGAGAAGAGTGTAACTCATCCATACTGATTTCATGTCTTAATTATTTGTAGCAAGTTACTGTTCCACATATCATCTGAGGCTTTGGCCCTAGTTTAAAAAAAATTTTTTTTAATTTTTATTTGGGGCCTTCTTGATTGTTAATGTTGTGTACATATCATTCTTAGATCAATACTTATTCTTCTCCAGTGTTTTATGCTTCCATCTGATACTTGTAATGATCAGAACAGCTTCTTTCCACTTCTAGTAAAGGGATTCAGAGTGATGTATGTGTATAGAGGGGTGCTAAATTGAAACTAAAAATGTATACATCAAAAATAAGATATTTTTAAGCCTTAAAAGTACATGGAACTTTCCTTTTCTCAAGTGGCTTCAGCATCTCACTATAGAACTTGAAGTATTAGAGACTATTGATGTATAATCAATTACTTGATTTTCTTTATAAGGAAAAATCCTAATTCTTTGAGCTTAGAAGGCAGAACCTTGTTTGTCAGAGTAATTGTCACAATAAGAGGTGGGACTATGTTTAAGATGTCTATATATAGTCTGCATAGTTTTCCATTGTAAATGTCCCTAAAACTAAGACTAGAAAGGTCACAGAAAGGCATCTATAGTAGCCATCTCCAGATTGGCAAGATTGTGCACTTAAATTACTGTAAGATGAGTTATCTGTCTTTAAGGGAAGGAAATTCCTTTTCTACTATGCTTTTCCTTTTTTGTGCACAAACACTTCTTTCCAGCCTTGTCCTTTATTATTAATTTCTAAACTGGCCCTCAGCTCCTTCAGACTTTACTAAAAGACCCCGAAGAGCATGCATGAAGCCTTCTTTTGGATCTCGCATTTATTTGAGTCTTTGTCACATAATGACCAGAGCTTGTGATTTCATCAAAGCCTATTTATGAGATCAAAGTCTGTTTATGAGGTCCCTTTTCTTCCAAAGCAAATTAATTGCCCTGTGAATACTTGTTGAATGTACAGTGACATTTAGATGCAGTTTCTGGCTTAAAATTAAAAACCCAGATTTCCTTCATGACCAACATTGAAAGATTTTCCTTGTTCAGAAACTAGTAGCATTCAGTTAATACATTATAGTAAAAGTATAAACCTTCACAAGGTTTGCTTCTGCAGAACTAGAAGATAAAGAGGCAGGTAAGCAACTCAGTGGATAGTAAGCCAGGCCTGGAGACAGGAAGTCCGAGGTTCAAATGTGGCCTCAGACACTTGGGTGGGTAGCTATGTGACTCTGGACAAGTCACTTAGCCCTTACTGCAGAAACTGATAGCATTGAGGGGGGGAGGAACTAGAGGGTAAATAAGCCCTCTTAGTTATTAGCTGCAAAGAAGAGAGAAAATGGCTTGCTTAAGTGCAGGAAGAATTAGAATTTTTAATTCCATGGTCCCCAACATGGTGATTATTCTAAAATATAATTCTAAAAAGAACTAAAATTCTCTGGCAACATCACTAAAATCCAAAAATATTTTCACACTTATGCTTATTCATGCTAAAATTTTGCCAGTAGATTTAAATTAGACACAATAATAGGACATTGATACTGCCAATAAGAGCTTTGGTATCTGTGAACAGTTGCTAATGCAGCAGTCCCTTATTTTAAACCAATGGTGAAAGGGAAAACACTTGTTTGAAGAATGTTGGCAATTTATAATATCCTGCCCTGCTTTGATTTAAATTCTTCAAAATGTTGACTCTAAAACCCTTTTTTTGAGTCCTAATTAATGCTCCTGTTATGTACCTCCCTGACATATGAGACCATTTATATGGCACTTCCCAAATGGCAGTGGTTTCCAAGTTCCATTTCAGGGATTTGCCATTGTGGCATTGTTCTCCATACTGATGTGGGATCATCGCCCCTCTGTACTGCACTTGGTCTTTGTGAATTGCTATGTCCAGAAAAATTTCATCTTTTGGTGGTCTGCCTCATGGTAATAATCCTCTCTGACCTTAAAGAATCTGGTCCTTAGCTGACTCAAAGCTTTTTGACAGACCCTCTACTCAAAATTATCCTAGGTTTAGTAACAGCTGTCAGAACCTGATCACCTTTTGAAAATCTTTGAGAACTGAGGTGAAAAGTAAGTGTAGGATTTAAGTGAAAAGACTTACAACCAAAGGAGGGAAAAGAAGTAAGCAAAAGAGGACTTTTTCAAGGCCCTATATTTGGAAACAGTACACTTTTGACTCCTTTAATGAGGAACTATTAGAAGAGAAGTATGAGAAGAATCATGGTTTGATTCTGGAGGGCAGGGAAAATAGATACTGTTGTGCATTTAATCCTTAAAAATAAATGCTGTCATCCTGATTTATTTCCCAAGATGAGTCTTACTTTCTTACTTTTTACATAGTTTTATATGGAAATTGAAAAATGGCATATTTGGATGACAAAATAAAGTAGAATGAAAATACCAAGAGAGAATCTGAAATTGGCAAATCCTCCCTAACTTTCACAAATCAAGGAGCCTATCTTTTCTATTTGCCATTCTGACAACATGATCCTAGATAAAAAATGATTTTCAACTTTTTCTTGAACTCTTATCTGGTCTATACAGGGTTAAGATAGTATAAGTCATTAATCAAGAGCTCTACTTTAAAACCTAGTTGCTGAGTTAGGTGAATAACAGTCTGGTTACTAGAAAAGCTAGAAATTGGTGTATTCTGCTGCAGCATTAAAAACCTTTCGGGAAAAATCTTTGCCCCATTTTAGTGTCTGCCCTGTCCAAGGAATCATGTCTTATCTATCTTGTTTTCTAAAAGTAAAATTTAACAAGGTGAAGGGAGAAGCTTGCAGGGGAGACATTTGTCTTTCCTTTAGACTTGGGATTTCTTAACCTTTTGTGTGTCATGGACCTCTTTGACCATCCAATGATATATGTGGGTCCCTTCTCAGAAGAATATTTTTATTTTTATTTATTATTTTAGTATAAATATATTTATTTGAATTTTTTTCATGGTTACATGATTCATGTTATTTCTCTCTCTCCCTCCTCCATCCCAAGCAATTCCACTGGATTTTACATGTATCATTGATCAAAACCTATTTCCATCTTATTAATATTTGCAATAATATCTTTAAATAACTGAAATTAATGCTCAATTTCAGATCGGTCCTAGTGAAAATATTTTTTTTTTCCATTTGGTTTCACATACCTTTCTGAAACCTATCCACAGACATCTTTGGGTGGTGGTGGGCAGGTATATGAGAGCAAGGTAAAAACAAAAAACATCATGTTTTAGACTCTGATTCCCAGTCCATTTACGTGACTCTTCTCTACTCTCACCTCACTTCATCTGGGCCCCCAGTGATGGCTTCAAGGCCCCAGATTCCTTTGTCTATGGACTTTGGGGTTCAGATTTTTTTCTTTCTCTTTTATGTTATGTTCAAATAGCCTGATCATCAAAGGACTTGAGTACTAGGTACTGTAGAAACAGAGATTGGTGCTTTTCATAGTAAATGGCTAGTTGACTAACCAGTGTTTAAAGGACATCATTAGGATATCATCGGCCCCTTGTGGGCCTAAGATCAATTTTGCCACTCAGGATGAAAGTAGCCCACATATATTGGAATATTTTAATCTCTTTCTTTATTACTACCTCCCAATAGTTTCTCTTTGTTGTGCAATTAATAAATTCCTTTGAATGAAATCAGTCCAGACACTGAGGGATATGAGCTGCAGTTCCAGTGTCCTCAGCATTGATAGAGACAACTAAGGAAGGGGCAGTAGATACTTAAATATCTTAGGTGCAAATTCCTCATAGGATAGCTAGTGCTTGGCAAAGGGAAGGACCATAGCCCTGTCATAGGATCACAAAGGACAACCTCAGATGCCAGCTAGTCCAGCCTCCTCATTTTATATAACAGGAAACTGAGGCTTAGGGTGGGTAAATAACTTGTTTGAATCCTCTGTCATCAGGATGAAAGGGAGATATATGTACTCTGTGTGTTCTCCACAGAGGCCTGTGGAAGGTGGGTCATCTTAGAGATAGAGAATTCACAGTGTGGACTAACCTATCCTTATACTGTCTACTTTCTATTTCTACTTCTTGTAACAAATATCCTGGCAATAAAATGTATTGTACCACATATTCAAAATTTATGGAGATATTGCTATATTGACCACATCTCTCAAGCTCCAAAGCAGCAAATCACATTTTCTGCTTTTTCATTGAACTCACAAGTCCAGTGAGTGAGAATAAAAACCTTTTTTGTGTATGTAATCTGTGGATTTAAATTGCATTCCCCTCCTCTTCACTTTGACTTTCCTTTTCCGGTTTACCTCTGCCAAGTGCAAGCAGTGGGGACTCAGCATGTGTATCCTTGTAGGGATGGGAGGGGTTTCTGGTTCTGTGGGAATGTGAGCTCTCAAACTCTGTAAACAGCTGGTGACTCATTGCATAGCTATGTCACAGACTGACTGCAGGGCCTTATGCTCTGACGGTGTGTGTGTGTGTGTGTGTGTGTGTGTGTGTGTGTGTGTGTGTGTGTGTGTGTGTGTGTGTGTGTGTGTTTGTTGAAGCCTGTTCCTTTTCGACATGGAAAAGTTTTTCATCACTTTCCCAGCTGCCAGGCTCTAGCAGGTCGGTCACTGGGGCACTTTGAGCAGTGCTGATTTCCTGAGTATTTTCTCTGAAGCCATTTTGACTTCTAGTACCAGGTGGGAGGGGGGAAAGGTCTCAGAAAAGCAATTATCAAGCCAAACTGATGGGGATAAATTTGAGGTCCCAGAACAGTTTTCTAATCATTTGTCAACAATCACTCCACTACATTTTTCCCATTTCATCCTTATATAGGCATATAATTGTATTTAATTTAAGTCCTTTCTGACCATATAAAAGTACCCCTAAGATGTCCATCTGAACCTTTATTGCGGTATGATTCTACTCATTTTCTAGTGGGTGTATGTCATTAGCATGCTCATAAAGAGAGCAGTCATGTTTTTATTAAGGGCTATTCTATTAGGGTTAGTTTTGTAGGTTCTTTTTATGAAGATCTGATTGAACCACTTTCTTTTCCCTATTTCTTTATAACTCCACAAAAGGGGAGTCCTCTGGTGATGAGGTGCAGAAAGGACAGATGGAGAAAGAGTAGAATGCAAGATCAGAGGGCAGAGGGTCCCAGGTGCTGCTGCAGCCAAGGGATTCTGTGCCAGGGGCTCATTTATCACAGCTTGTCTCCTGGCAGCCTGTGCTACAGGAACGAAAGTGAGACAGACGAAGAGAGATCAAAGCAGGCGGGGGAAATGGAAAATTACCCACCCTGTCTAGTCCATATCAAAAATAGGAGAGATTTCAATGTGGCCCTATCCTTTGGAGTTAAAGGATTCTCTCCATCTCCACCCTGCCTTCCTGTCTCTTTCTGTTTCTTCCATCACATTTTGTCTTGCATTTGGATGCAGGCGGGGAAGGTTAAGGGAGGGCGGTGGCATCTTGGTTAGTAGTTGTCAGGCTCAGGCAAAGCAGCTTGCAGTTAAGTCTAGTTCATACCTTTCTTCTTTATCCCCTGGCCCTCAGCCCCTTCCCCAGTTTTTTTGGGATGTGAATGAGTTTGTTTACTGTCTGTCGACCTCATGATGTCTTTGCACAGACATGACCCAAAGTCATTATTCCTTTTGGGCTTCTCTGTTTCCATGACTACCATCTCAGGGTTGGCTACTTTCCCAAGGTCACCATGGCAACTATCAGAGGGGAATCATGCTTGGGATGCTTTGGCTGGGTTTTTCATGAATGATTAGAATGTGTGACACAATGCAGACGTGAAAATGAGAAGGGAGGGTGGAGGGACTGGTTGGTGGGTGGCTGGGGGAAGAACTCCCGCCAGACACAGTCTGTGTGCTCCCTCCAAACACCCAGTGCTGCTGCTGCCCATCTCACTCTCCAGCTACAGGCTTCGAAATCCAGCTCATTGACTCCCTTGCTCATCAGGGACCACGGGGTAGTCTCAGCCGGAGTCCTTCCACGCTCTTCAGATCGTGGGGTCAGGATGTTGGGGGCAGCATAGGAGGAGGTGGTGATGTCACAACTGCAGTGCCCTTTTCCGCGGTAGGTACTTGATGGGCGGGCTCACCTGGCAGCATCGATGCTCTGGAGACAGGGTATCAGGAGGAGGGGCCCAGGGCTAGCTTTGGGATGAAGGTGTTACAAACCAGAGTTCATTGTGAGAGGGCAAGGTGAAGGCAAAAGATGGCATCTCACTGGAGGAACTGCCTTTGTGGTTGCAGTCAGGTCTCTGGGCTTCTCAGTTTAGATCTTGGGAAGGTGGGAAATGATGTTTCTCAGGGTGTAGTGTGCTGTAAAATATTGAGCAGTGCTGCTCCTTAGGCAACAGGTTCAGGTATTCACCCATTACTGTTCTGTAAATTGTTGCTTCAGTTCTCAAAACATGCTGTCAATCTCCATTACAACTGAAAAGTTCCTTGTTTGTAGAGGTGGAATAGCATGGAGTGAGGAGTGTCCATGGATAGTGTTTCATCTAAAAAACAAGACACTTTCCCTACAGTACAGACCTAAGAGGAATATTGATAAGGCAGTGAGAGGGATTGCTGGTGCTTTGAAACAGAATGTTGTTTATCAACACTCATGGGAACCCCTTAGCACCAAGAGCAAAGTATCCTGGACTGTGAAAGTTATATTGTAGTAGCATCACTTTGGGGTTGGTGCCTTTAGAATAAAATGTCCTTTCTGGACCTGCTTTTAAAGAATACAAGAATTGTGTGGCCTTCATGACTGTGGGTCTCCCTTCATCCTGGTTAGAACAATGTTTATAGTTAGATCCTCTCTGGAATAGAAAACATCACCCCTCTGAGAGTAGCATATAAGAAGATTCCTGTAGTGTTCTGAGCTTGGGCATTATTTAACCTGTATTTGCTTGTGTGTTTGTTTATTTTTCTTCCAGTTGCATTTTCCAATCAGTTCTGTCCAGGTGACTGTGCCCAGGTTATGACGACTAATCCCAAACCAAACAAGGCATTAAAGGTAAGAAGGAATTCTGTTTAGATGGTTTTAGGTAGATCCCAAGAGATTTCCAGAAACTTGTGACAGAGTTGGGTTAATTGATCAAGGATCACTTGTATGGAATAACACTTTGCATCCCATAAGAGTCTGGGTTGGGTTTTTTGTTGTTGTTTGTTTAACCCTTAACATTTCTGCCTTTCTTGGAGTAACAACTCTAAGACAGGTAAGAGCTAGACTCCTCCCAATTCCAGGCCTGGCATTCCATCCACTGTGTTACTTAGCTGCCCCAAGTATAGGTAATTTATTTCAGAACTCTCAGAGTACTTTTCATAGCAGCACATGAGTATAGCATGAGTGTTATACCTTCCCTCATAACAAAGACCTGTGCTCAGGTTTTGTTGAATGAGAATTGCCAACCTAGAGAAATAGGAATCCCAGTGAGGGTATCCAAGGGTACCTAATTTAGAAGGTAGGAAGGACCCATCCCTTGCCAGGCCAACTCAGTGCCAGTTGTTGTTGATAGAATATTGAGGCCACTTAGATTCTGCTTCCTGAATGCTTTAGAATTCAAGCTTGAATACTGCTTTTTTAATCTAAATCAGCAGTTTGACTTAGCTCTTTAACTGTTACAGACACTGTTGAGTTTCTGTTTTTGTATCCCCTGCACCTAGTATAGTGACCAAACACATGGCAAGTCCTTAGTAAATGTTTGATTGATCCTGTTCTTTTGAAAAAGCATTCACACTCTCTCAGATGCTCTAAGAACCTCTGGAGCTTTTCCTCTAGAGCAGTAATGATTAGAAACATGGAGAGAAGCAGGGAGAAGAGGATGAAGGACAGTGATTTAAAAGCAAAATTGTTGTTTGCCATGTCTCAATCATTTAGCTGATTTTTATATTTGATTGGTTGGGTTTAGGGGTGTTTTTTTTTTGTTTAAGTATAGAGGCTTCTGAAAAGCATATGGATTTAATAGGATTCTTTTCTGGAAGTGGAAGGAGGTATTTTCTTTTGCTATGGGATGTGTAACTTCTCAAATAGAGGCTTAAAGTTGACTTATTACCTATTGATGTTAGTGGAAGATTCTAAAACAGTGTGTCATATACATATTTCAAACTGACTGACCAGCCAAGCTGGATTCCATAGCTAGACACATTCGTATTTGTTATTTACTCAGTGAAGTGTGAGCAACTCTGTGGTGTTTTCTGTGCATATTCTTCATGAGCAAAATGCTCTTCAATCCTGGCCATCCCTGCAGATGACAGTACAGCCAAGATGCCATAATTTACCTTTGAGGAAATACAGGGAATAGCACCACATATTCCTTTGTAAAAGCCCACTGTAGGTTGGAGGCTGTATGCTCCTTAGTCCTGGCATTTTCCTACCTGCTAACCCCACTCCACTGATTCTTACCAGGTTAAGAAGGAGTCAGGAGAGAATGCCCCAGTGCTCAGTGACGATGAGCTGGTATCAATGTCTGTGCGAGAGCTCAACCAGCACCTCCGGGGCCTCACCAAGGAGGAGGTGATGCGCCTGAAGCAGCGTCGGCGCACACTTAAGAACCGAGGCTATGCTGCAAGCTGCCGCATTAAGCGGGTGACCCAGAAGGAGGAGCTGGAGCGGCAGCGGGTGGAGTTACAACAAGAGGTGGAGAAACTGGCCCGAGAAAATAGCAGCATGAAGCTGGAGCTGGATGCCCTCCGCTCTAAATACGAAGCATTGCAGACATTCGCACGCACCGTAGCCCGTGGACCCATTGCTCCCACCAAGGTTGCCACCACCAGCGTCATCACCATTGTCAAATCAGCCGAGATTTCGTCCACCTCGGTGCCCTTTTCAGCTGCATCCTAGTGTTCCAGGCAACTGTGGGTTAGAGGGTTGGCAGGGTGAAGGTGGACGGGACTGGCAGCCCATTGAGAAGGGGACAAGGAAATATGTCTCTTGTGCTTGGTCAGTCTCTTCAATCCTGTTGAGTTGATGTGTCTCCTTAAAAAGAGTGCAACTACCACCTGCAAAGGGACCCTCAGTGGCTGCTTCTTGGTGGCCTTTGATAGTTTATGACAGCAGTTTGGCTTGGGTGTAGGATAAGGGAAAGAGCTTCTGTTGAACCAACCCAATTCCACGCCCCTTTCCAGCTCTCCCTCCTTCCCCACCCCCCATCTCTTTGTGACTACATAGCAAATCTTGTTATTGAGGCAAAGGTTATTTCTCAAAGTGCCTCTTGGATATTTGGCAGACAGGAAATGAATATGGGACCCCAAGATTAACCATACCAAGGAGCATTACTCCAGCAGATTCCTCTGTCATCCTAAGGCCACTCTTGTTCAAAGGGATCGCTGAACCATCTCCTTACCCACCTGAAGAGGCAGCATCACATATGTTTTGTGCTTAAAATGAAATTTAAGCAGAGATTCTGTAAACATGATATATTTGAGATATATCAGGTAGAGAAGGCTCTCAGTTTTTAGCTCATATTTTGAACAAGTTAATATAGTTTCAACTTTCTTCTATTCCTCCCCTCCTCCAGTTTCTCTTCTTTCCTGCTCCCCCCTGTTCCCCTGGCATGAGCAGTAAGTTTTCAGGTTCCTGACATGACTAAATGCCTGGCTTCCCTCCCTGAGCAAGACCTGAACAGAAGGCATGTAGTGCAGCTTAATTCTTCCAGGTGTTCCACATTTAGAACGCACTCACAGCCCTGTTTTAGCTGTTAGCTTAGGATTCCCTGGTGCTCCAATAAAGGAGGTGTGGAAAATATTAGGCAGGCTTTTGTGTGTGCACTCATGCACACGCGTGCACAGCATTCCCCAAGGGAGATATCAAAGCAGTATTACCAGGCTGAAACAGAGCAGTGGCAAGGGATGTCTGCTCCACAGAGGACTGATTGAGGTGTTACTGAAGGCAAAGCAGAATGTTCAGAATGGTCTCAAGAGCATAGACAACAGCAGAGCTTCAGGAAGGGGGAAGTAATATGTTCTGAGGAAGCTGGGGCAACCAGACACCCCCTTCTCTGCAAATGGGTGCCTGCTAGAGCCTGGTGAGGCAGAAACAGCCTCCTCTTGTTCAAATGGGGAGCCTGCCTGCTCAGCTGCCAGAGCAAGGAGGGAAGCTTGGAGGAGCTAGTGTGCTTGTTCGCTGATTTAGAGCAAATCTACAGGTAGACATTTCAGAGCTGATGTCAGCTTCCTTCCTTTGACCTATGTGAATAGTCTTGTGTTTGAGAGATCTGCTTGTGGTCAATTCTTCTCCTCATAAATGAGAAGACAGTGAGTATCTGAGACATGGGAATTCTGAGGGACCCAGAAAGGAAATAAGGGGTTTTATGGAGGAGAATACTTGAAGAATATAAACAAAGGCTTTGGTTCCAAGGAAAGGAGGTGAGAGGGTTTGAGGATGGTGTGGAGGGAAGGAGAGAGACAAGGAGGCAGGCAGATGTCAGATCTTGGTGCTCTGGCCCAGATGAGCAGCAGTGTTTGGTGTCAGTAGAGATGTCACATAAAGTACACTTGATGTTGTAGTAGTTCCTGTTTGAGATGAGACAGGAAGTAGCCTTGGGTGGGCCAAGAGAGTGGTGTGGGAAACAGATAGGACCTAGAGAGAAAGGGGGTCAGGTGTAGAGGTTATCTTGTGTTATTGGAAGATATAGAAAATGAGTATTTAAGAAGAGACCTAGAATGTGGTGTGAGGAAATTATCATTGTGTTGATTGAGTCAAGAAGATAGATTGTACACTCTGGAGAGGAAGTAGGTTTGGGACTTGATTACTGAAAGCTTGAGGTTTCCCAGGTGGATCCCTGAGACTCTTAATTGTACTCTTTTGCCACTGCATCAAAGATGAGAGGAATCTGTGCAACCTTGGTGCTCAAACATCGTCTGAAGCCTTTAACTTGCTTTTTTTTTTTTCCTGAGCAACTGAGCCATCAAAGATCCCACAGTGATGTTTTCCTGGAGCTCCTTCCCACTGGAGAGTAGTAAAAGCAACCTCGGATAACTTTCTGGATGACTCCATTAAACATTTGGGAAGGTGTTTATTTAGCATTGCTACTTCAATCTCTCCTACCTGCCCTGCTAATAGATTGGTGTCGACTGTTAAGGTTGGGGAATGAGCCTGAGTTAGGGTCACATTCCCCAGTCAGAAAGCCTGTCCTATAAAGTTCCCTGGATCAGCTAAGTACTCTGGTCTACTAGGGTGTCTGGATTCTTTACCATATACATATATACCTGTATGTGTGTGTATAGAGCTAGGAGGTGGGGAAGAGGAAGAGTGGAATGAGACTCCTCTCAGTTGGCTTTGGGGAAGCTTAAGTACAACCCAGCTCAAGAGCAACCCCACTCTTAGAGAAAGCTTTGTTGGGTTCATCAGAAAGAGGCCTTCCTTTTATCCCATTTCCCCAGCTCCTTGCTCCCAGTTTCCCTCTTACTGTACTCTCCCTACCCCTGAACAAAACAAACAAGCTGCAGTGGCCCTTAAGGGCCCTTAACCACATAGGGAGGCTACCATAGAAGTGACACAGGCCCCAAGGGCTGAATCTTTGTTCTGTGTCCCTGCTGTTGGAATAAAACAAGAAGGATCTGATCTTCTCCAGCAGCACTGCCATGTGGCTGAATAGTTTTCCATTTCCTGGAAGAGTGCCAAAGGGTTTGGCCAAGCTGAGAGCCAGGTCTCTACCAGTAGATGCTTGGATTCTTTAAAACAAGAGGCCTGAGTGTTAATAAAGCTGTTGATACCATAGCCATGGTAGGTAATCCATATTGGATATCAATAAGGACCACGTGGAAATATTTAAAGAGAGAGAGAAAAAATATATATATATATAATTATATACACATTTTATCGTACAGATTTTTCATAAGCAAAATTAATTTTTTTTCAAGTTTGATACTGTAAAAATCTTTATTAAAAATAATTGTCAGGTCAGGAGTGCCTGGCCTGACAATTTGACTTGGGGATAGAGAATGGGAGTGGTTTCCCTTCTTTATCCCTAACTTCTGCAAATGAGTCCTAACCACAGGCTCTATGGAAGGAGGGATCTCTTGGTTGCTCTCCACACCCAGTTTTCCCTCTTCCATTCTGAGTGGGGCTTTGGCTCTAAGGCCTGTGCATTCTAAACTCTATTCTGCATGACATTCCTCTGAACCACTGCCCTAAGGCTTGGGGGATGACCCCAGCCAGGGCTACAACCTCCCCAGATGTCATGCCTTGGTATTTCATCCCCCAGGTGCACCAGCCAATTCCTCTTCCCAACCCTGCAATGTACCCCATAGATTCCATTCCCAAGCAATAGGATTTCTTGCCAACCCCTTTTTTCCAGGGTAGGTTTCATTCTGATGTTCTAGTGTCCAAGGCTAGAGTGTTTGTATTGTCAACTGTTTCACATGTTGCTGATCCCCCTTGGGTTGGGAGAAGCAGCATTTTGCATGGGCAAATAAACTTTTCTATGGAATTCTTGACCTATATAAACTTCCCAGACTGCAGGGTGGAGGGCCAGGAACATTACACCCTGGAGTTAAAAGTAGATTAATAGTTGTGCTTACCTGGGCACCTGAAAGAACTTTGGAAGTATGGGGGAAACAGCTGAGGAGTGTCTGAAATCTGAAAGCTCTAGGCTGAGTAGGGAGCAATGTATTTATAGTAGAAGAGGAAGAGAAAGCAAGGCCCCATTCGGACCAGGAGATAGCCTAAGAGAGTTTGGTATATCACCAGGAGATTCTGATGGCCACAGTCTGGTCTAGGGGAAAGGTGACATTTTTTCTCTCTCTCTTGCCCTCCCTTTCAAATCATTGAAATTTCATTGTCACAATTTTAAATTTTTTTAATTTAAGAAAAAAGTCTATGATCTTTTTGTAATGTGGGTTTGTTTTCTTTATCTTTTGTGCTTTAATCCTCTGGGACCTTTCCATAGAAGACGAATACTTTGCTTACTCTTTTCCCCCTCGATAATAGGGACAGTCTAAGTTTTTAGCACCAGCTCATTCTGTCCTCTGTGGTTATTCAGTAATTTCATTTCAATATTTATTTTTGTGCTGCTTTTTTATTATAATATAAATTATTGAGAATATACCAAGTAATGTGGATTCCTGTTTGTATGGCGTATAGCCTAGTGTTTGTGTCCATCACTTTGCTCTTCTGACAGCCACAACGTAATTTATTGCTGTACATTTAGCTGCTGTGACTGGTTTTGTACCTTTCCAATAAAGCATTTTTTCTGGTTTTGGATCTGTCCTGGCGTGTAGTTATTGTTTTTGGACTTCGGGTGGAGAGGTGTTCATGGGCTACAGCTGCTTTATATTAACCTGTGAAGAATGTTCCAGATTTCTAGTACATCTGCCAAATTCACTGCTTCGTCGCCCTCACTCCACCCTAGGACAGTAGCAAACACCATCCTCACCACACACACACACACACACACACACACACACACACTGGAAAGGTGGGTTCAGGGACATGGCATGGATTTAGCAGACTTTTAGAAAATAGCTAGTTAGTTCCCCTCATTACATAGTTTACAGTTTGTAAAGCACTTTTCACAAGTCATTTCATTTGGTACTCACAACCCCGTGGTGAAGATGCTTTCCTTATCTTTATTTTATGAGTGAGGAAGCAGGCTGAGAATGGCTAAATGACTTTCTTAGGGCACAAACCAGTGTCTGAAACATATCTGAGCATCGGTCCAACACTATTCACAGCAACATTCAGCTGCCTACAAGATGAGGAAGCAGATGCCAGGAGGTTAGGTGACTTCTTCAAAGTCACACAAGCAGTAAGTGGGAGAGCTGGGGTTCAGACCAAGACCCTCTGCCTCCAGTTGTGGTGCCTCTTCTCCTGCCCCATAACACTAACAGGATCAGGGCAAAATCTCATTATGTGACATTTGAAAATTTGTCAATCTAGTCTGAGAAAATCATTGTCCAAATTGTCACAGCTGAAGCAGGGATGCCCATTATCACCTCTTTTAATTCAATATTGTACTAGAAATGCTAGCAGTAGAAATTAGAGAAGAAAAAGAAATTGAAGGGATTAAAATAGACAATGAGGAGACCTAGCTGTCACTGGATGATATGATGGTCTACTTAAAGAATCCCAGAAAATCAACTAAAAGGCTAATGGAAATAATTAACAACTTTAGTAAAGTTGCAGGGTACAAAATAAACTCACATAAGTCATCAGCATTTCTATATATTTCCAGTAAAACTCAGCAGCAAGAATTGGAAAGAAATTTCATTTAAAATCACCTTAGACAATATAAAATATTTAGGAATCTATCTGCCAAGACAAACACAGGAATTATATGAACACAACTATAAAACACTTTTTATACAATTAAAAGAATCTAAATAATTGGGAAAACATTAATTGCTCCTGGGTAGGACAAGCTAATATAATAAAAATTACAATCCTACCCAGTGCCATACCTAGGTGGAATCATGCGTTGGCTATGGGAGAGGTGGGGGGGGGGGGGGGGAGGAAAAGAAAATGATCTTTGTTTCCAATGAATAATGTTTGGAAATGACCAAATAAAATAATGTTAAAAAAAGAATTAGAAAAAATTATAATAAAGTTCATCTGGAAGGACGAAAGATCAAACTGTCGCAGTTAGGCAGCTAGGTGGCACAGTGGATTGAGTGCCCAACCTGAGATCAGGAAAGATTCATCTTCCAGATACTCACTAGCTGTGTGACTGGAAAAATCACTTCACCCTATTTGCCTCACTTCCCTCATCTGTAAAATGAACTGGAGAAGGAAATGGCAAACACTCCAGTATCTTTGCCAAGAAAACTCCAAATGGGAATATGGCTGAAAAACAACTCGGCAACCACCAAATCAGAACTGCATTGACCTACCCTAGTAAATTGCATCCCATCTGTACAAGAGGAGACGGCAATAGCATTGTCTACAGCTACCTACAAGTACTTTCATTTTTCTGTATCAAAGAACCAGATTCAGAGCTGATAAGGATCTTAGAGACCATCTAATCCAGCCTACATTCCCTCCCAAACCATGTGGACATATTTGGAGCTGAGGGGTACCACAAGAGTAGTTAAGTGACTTCTCCAGGGAAACACATCCTTAAGTGCCTGATATGGAATGTGAACCCATATTATACCGACTTCTGCTTGATTCATGTGTTACAATTAGATGAAATTTCTATTCTAGCCTTTTTAGAAGTGCCTCATAGTTTAGAGCCAAATTTTGACTCTCATCTTTCCAATTTTTTTAATTAATGCCTGTATTAGTCATCTTTTAATGTAAGGGTTAGGGGATGGGTTAGATGAGAGCCTCCATTCCAAGTTTGGGGTTCTATAAAACCAATAAATAGTTCAATGAATTTGTGACCTATCAACCCATGCCTGTCCATCCTGTGTTATCCAGATTCTCCCATAAACTTGCTATAGCCAACCCACCATCCAACATGCAGGAAATCTTCAAGTTTTTTTGGCTTTGGGAGGATAAAGCTGAAATTCATTTCCATTCCATCAAGGGCAGAAGCAATGATTTAGATTCATTGGCCCCATTAGATTGTAAGCCACTTTCAGCAGGAAACGTGTCCCTTTTATTCTTTGGTCATCTAGCCATAGTGCCTGGCACTATATAAACTAGAGGCGATGATAGGATGAGCTCCAGTAATAGGTGAGGTCTAATTTATTAGGGAATTGAATCAACCATGAATGAAGATTTGTGAAAGCCACAAAAGCTTCCCCAAATCTTGAATTTTAAAGCCATTAGGGTCAACTTGCTGGGCCTGCAAAGAGTGCTTGGTTGTCCAGGACTCTATCCAAAGGTTTGGGAACAAAGCTGGGCCTGTCCCTTCTTGAGCTGCTGCCCGAAGCCCCGAAGTCACAGGAAGGATCACATCCGGGGAGTTGAAAGAATATGGATGCTCTAGTAGGCACTCAGTGGGCAGGGAAATGTCCCAACATGAGTTGTAGAAGGTTTAGTTCTCCCAAGCCCTTCCTGAGGAGACCCAAAGCTAGACAAGATGATTCTTAGCTGAGAACTCCAAGACAAACCATGTGGACACGGCCGCTGAATATTTGAGGGTCCCAAGCTAAAAACTCCATCTTGGGGACAGCTAGGTGGCTTGTGGATAGAGCACCAAGTCTGGAGGCAGATTTTCCAGCCATGAGACCTTGAGCAAATTACTTCACCCCAATTGCCTAGCCCTTACTGCTCTTTGGCTTCAATATTTATTACTGATTCCAAAGCAAAGGTACGGGTTTAACAAAGAGAACCCCAAACTCCATCTTTGTCATGTGCTTAACTAAGTTGAGAGTAAGAATTTGGGAAACAGCTTGATTTTGTTTTGAATCCTTACCTTCTGTCTAAGAAATGATAGTATGAGTTGATTCTAAGTAAGCTTAAGGCAATTGGAGTTAAATGACTTGCCAAGATCACCTGGTAAGGCAGAATCTGAGGCCAGGACCTCCCATTCTCAAATCCCGTACTCTATCCACTGAACCACCCTGCTGCCCCTGGGGAGGCTCCTCTAATAGAATCATGGGATCCTTGAGCTTGAGTCAACCTTGGAAATCATCTAATGTAACAGGGTCATACTCATCCCAAAACAGGGACTGCCAAATGGGGCAAGAAGATGCCTGTAGGCCACATAGCAAGAGGAAGACACGACTGTTTTATTTTATTTTTATTCACTGTGTTCAACATCTCCCAATTCCATCAACTACAGTTCAGGCCCCCTTTGGGAATGCTGAGAGAGAGGGCCTACAGGCTGCTGGACACCTCAGATCGGGTTTAGAAACACAAAAGAAACTAAGGAGGGGAAAACATCCAGTTAATGACTTAGCCGAAGTTCTACCTCAGTGCCTTGGATAAAGGCTCATGGAACAACCCAGGTAGAAGGGGCTTTAGCAGGTATCGGGCCTGCCCCCTCCTCTTATAGATGAGCCAGCTTGGGCCTCCTGGGCCCCTCCAGAACCCCTCTCACTACCTCCCAGTAGCAAGATTCAGAGCAACTAGGGGTTTAGCCATTGACAGCTTAGGGGCACCAGACTTAAAATAGGGCCTTACTTTCTCTTTCCCCCAAGAGCAAAGCCAAGATGGCTAGAGGAAATGAAAGAGACCCCCTCCTAGGCCACACTTCCTTTTGAGACAAACCTGTGGTATTCAACACACATGGGTGAATTGGGGGCTCAGTGTCTGGGGCTGACGCAGAGCCAGTTTGGTTCCATTTTAGGTTATCTAAATAATACTAACGGGCCCCTCTGTATGGCTTTAAGATCTACAACGTGATATCTCACTTGTCCCTCATGACAGCCCTGTAAGTTAAGTGCTCTTATCCCCATTTTACAGACGAGGAAACTGAGGCTGGGATGGATTCAGTGACTTGCCCAGCAAATTTCAAACATCTTTCCACCCAGGCCTTCCAGGGACAACGATTCAGGGTCACCTTCGGAACACGAGTCCCCTTAGTCTAGGCCCAGAGCCTTTTCCAAAGCCCAGAGGTTTCATTTGCCTAATACAGCAGGGCCCGCCCCCATTCCACCTCAGAAAAGGGGTTTTATTGCATCCTCTCCAAGGAAAGGTATTCGGCGAACTGAGCTAAAGCCCCCCCTCCCCGCCTCCGAAGGACCCGGCTCCTGGGGAACTGCGGAAGACCAGCGTTTCCCGCGGCACCTGCTGCCATTCTTGCCGCCTCGGGATGAGAGGACCGCGCGGACCGGTCTTTCTTTCCTGTTGCCTTTCCGGCCCCTGAACGTTTCGTGTCCGGCGGGGTCTCGGACAGAAGCCCGCCCGACTTGGCTGGTAGACTTTGGGGCACGGCGTCTCCCCTCTGCCGATCTTGGGATCAGGGAAGCAGAAACATGGGTGCGGTCCCACCCGAGAGGGAGAGGGAAGGGCAGACTCCCCGGCTGGCCGCCGGCGACTGCGGACATGCCGCGATAAGGGAATGACTTTCCCAGGCGGCGGAGCAGAGAGGCTGAGCAGAAAGTCTCTTATCTCCGAGTCCGGCTGTCGGTACGCGAGGGGGCCGGCCTGGAGTGGGGGAGGGGTGGGGACCGGCCGGCTGCTTCGGGAACGGAGCAGGGTGGATTCCCACTCCCCCGGGTGCCCCTGGGAATCGGAGTTCTTTGCTCTCGAGACTGTCATTTCCGCTTCGACTAACTCTGACCCGAAAACTGACACTGACCTAAAGAATTTGAGAAGCAGCCCGGAGAACTCTCTAGCCTCCAGGTAGTCCCAGGGGTCCGCTCCTAATCCGCTCGCACTGCCACTCTCGTTTCCCCTCCCCTCCGGCCCTTCACCGGGGGTGGCCTTGGGCACTGCTCAGAACCGGTTCTGAGGGTTCGGTTTTCTCCCAATTAAAAAGGGATAACAGTCTCTGGCCTCCGAATGACCTTATAGGAAGAAAATGAGATCACCTCCCCAAACTATCGCGGAGTAAAGGGGAGGTGGGGCTGCCTCTCGGGCTGGGAGCGCCTCCCCGCGCCCGGCCGCCGGCAGAGGACTGGGGAAAACCAGGGGAGGGGGTGGCCGAAGAGAATTCCCGGACTTCTCCCCCACCCCCTCTGACCCCCCACGGGACGTTTTCCTAAACCGAGGAATCGACTGGGGGGGAGGGGCGGGGAATGATTGATAGGTAAATAAAAGCCATCACTTAGAAGCTAGTGACTCGAGGGGCATTTCTTTCGCTCCTCAGCTGGGAAAGGAGAGCAGGCTAGGAAGCACCCCAGGATTCCCAAGCTGGCGACTGGCGAGGGAGATTTCACCGGATCGTTGCCATTTAGGGGTTGCCCAGTCTTTAGAACAGAATTCAAAAGCCTGTTCCCTCACGCTCACTTCCCCATCACTTACCAATCCCCCCAGCACCCCAATATTAACGTTGGCCAGAAGTCTGTCCGCCTTTGGGGACAGGAAGAGAAAGGGCTCCGGTTCTGGGTTTTGTTTTTAATCCTCCCTAAATGCACCCGGAGTAGAGGCATCTGTCCAGGGGATAGTTCTAGGTCCCCAGCACCCACATCTGGGAACATCTATTTGCCCATCCTGCGCTCCATTCTCCCCCCTGCCTCCTCTACACCTTGGCGTAAGTTGCCCTCTCCCCCATCACTTGGGACCCAGTTTCTTAGGATCCCTGGCTCATGAGTGCCACTACTGGCTTTGGAAGCCTAGTGGTTAGTGCTTATTCTTTCCCCCACCTATCCCACCTTCTTGTTTACTTGTATTTATCCCCCAGTAGAATGGAAGTTCCTTGAGGGCAGGTGCTGTTTTTTCATTTCTGTCTTTGTATCCCATAAGCACTTAGTAAAATACTTGTGGTGTTGAGTTGAAACTGAACTGAATTGGTTGATCCCAAACAAGTTTTCTCCCCCTTCCTTCCTGCTTCCTGCTACATCTGTTTATACAGCTCAAAAGCAGCAGGAATGGGTTCTTGATTCACCTGTGGTTCTGCTTTTAGGCAGATCTAGACAGGTTCATCTTGTAGAAGGCAATAGATCTCCAGGAGATACAAACCTCTAGTTGGGACAGCCCTCCCTCTCTTGCTCATGCATTTGAGGTCTGGGTTCCTGGTTCAGTCCACTTCAGGATGTGGAGATGGAACAAGTCTTGGGTGGCACCTAGGACTAATCCCAATCCAAAGCTCCTTGCTTGGCTCATGCAGTCCCTCACCATGGTTTAGTTCTTGGTGGTAGCTGGGGGTGGAACTTTGAAAAATATCTTCCAAGCCCACTGGCTTCTGGGTAATCCTGCTTCCGGCATGTGAGAAAGTCCTAGCATCACCCTAAATTTAGGGTACCCCACAGATTCTTCTCCTTTCCTCTCCTGCTGCCACCTGTAACTCTCCCAAGAAAGTGGCCAAGCAAAAGATCCCACGTTGGGATCTCTGGATCAAAGGTGGAGTCTTGCTCTCACATAGAGAGAAATCAGATCAGCTTAGAGGTACCCCAGTTCTTAGACTCCCTATTAAAAATCAGAGGTCCTTTTATGAAGAAGAATGTAAGTTCCTTGTGGGTGTTAAAAACGGTGTCATTTTGGTCTTTGTATACTCAGCACTTAGCTCAGTTCCTGGAACCCACTAGGAGCTAAATAATGAATGTAAAGGAAAGTGTGGGTCTCTCTTGGCTTCCTGATAAAGACACTGACCCCAGTAAAGCTCTGTGCCAAAGCAGCTCATCAGGGAAGCACAGTGTAGATCACTGAAAGAATCTGCTCTTTGGGAGAGTTGGTCAGATATGAGAACAGAGAAGGACTGCAGGCTCCATGGTCACAGTAGGATGGAACTAGTCTTGGAAAAGAATAGCTCCTGAGTAGTTTCATGTTCTTCCTCTCCCATATTCAGGACTGGTTCTTAGAACAATCAGGTTGAGTTGTTAGAAGGGATGGGGGGGGGGGAGGATCACCACCCTCTCCCCCACAGTTCACATGAACTTGGGGTATGTTGACTACTGTCCAAGAGCAGCTCCTTGAGCTAAAGGGAAGTCCCTGGAAGGCTCTCCCTGGGTCTGAAGTCCTTGCTCCCTTGAAGACTCCTCTACAGCTCATCGGTCAGGATCAGCATCCTCTTCTCTATGTTTTTGCTCTTTTTCCCCCCAGGAAGATGGGATGTCAGGGTTGAGTTCCCATTCTGCCCCTGTATCTTGACCTCCTGCATAGATTGCTGAGTGTACTGCTGGTAGGTAGGTGAGAAGTTGTGGATAGCATCCTGGACAATATCTTGAGGGCTTATGGTCTCCTTGAGCCCACTGGAAATACTCTGCATGGGAGCCACAGCCACTGAAGGCAGAAAATTAGAATGAATGCAAGGCTAACATGAGGGGGTAGAGGTGCCCTCCCACAGTCTGGAAAAACATCCTTACAATTAGAATTGAGAGCCCAGCCTAGGGCCAAGAGGTCCTGGGGTCAAAACTGGCCTCAGACACTTCCAGCTGTGTGACCCTGGGCAAGTCACTTAACCCCCATTGTCTAGCCCTTGCCACTCTTCTACTTTGGATCCAATACATAGTATTGACTCCAAGACTGAGGATTAAAAAAAAAAAAATAGACACACACAATTAGAACTGTCCCAAAGTGGAATTGCCTTGCCTTAGAAGGTGGTAGAATAATAGGCTCACAAACTTAGAGGCCATCTAGTCCCTCTCATTTCCCAAATGGAGGACCTGAGGTGCAGAGCATTTAAAAGATTTGAGACTAAGCATCAATTGCAGCCCAGGTCCTCTGATCCCAGTTCAATTAGGGGTCTTCAGAGATTGTCACATATTACGCTATGACAGCTTTGTGGGGACAGTTTGGACTGGATGGCTGCTGAGGTCCTTTCTAACTTATAAAGTCACTGATTTTGTTTCTGGGTCTGGAAAGGGCACAGTGGCAGTCCTCTGTCTCCTGGTCCAGCTCCCTATCTCTGAACCAATCTCAAATGGTTGAAAGTCTTATTTTACTCTAAAAGATAATGATAATTGGCATTTTCATAGAGTTCTAGAGTGTGTCAATTTCATAGAGTTCTAGAGTGTGTCAAGCGCTACCCAAATTTTCATTTGAGCTTCTTAACCTAGTGAGAAAGGTATTACAGATATACTTGTTTTACAGATAAGCAAACTGAGTCTCGGGGTGGCTAAAATGATTGGCCTTTGGTCACACAGCTAGCAAGAGTCAGAGATGGCTGGCTAGCTATTACTACATGTAAAATAAGGACAGTAGTGTCATATTTATTTCACTGAGTTGTTGTGAGAACCATATAAATGAACTTCTTCCCCCTTGGGCCAACCCAGTCCAGTGACTTAATAACAACGCTTGCAATTCTGAAAGCGCCATAACTTCTTGAAAACCCTCTGACTACAATTTGAGCTCATTACCTCCTCTTCTGAATGGATGGGAGACGGAGCAGCTCAGCTGGTCTCCAGCCTTTGTACATAATCTTTTTTTTTAAACAAGCTCTTCTGAAGAGGCATCTCTCTAAGTGTGACCCAGAAGGACCCTATCCACCCCTTTCCTTACTCAAGTGTTCTGTGAGTTTGGCTCTTGCTACATTCCTGTCCAAAATAGGACTATCTCTATACTTGTGGTTCTGGGCCAAAGCAATTATTTGCTTGGGATTTTTAATAGAAAAAAACTCAAAAACAAACAAACAAAGAAGCACTTCAATGAAGTTTAAACAAGCAACTCCTTCCTTTCCCTTAGCTGTTTTCCTTCCCATTTGGTAGAAATGATCCACAGACATAAGAATTACGACTTATGGGGCAGGGCAACTAGGTGGCTCAGTGGATAGAGAACCAGGCCCAGAGATGGGAGGTGCTGGGTTCAATACTTCCTAGCTGTGTGACCCTGGACAAGTCACTTAACTTCTCCTGCCTATCTCTTATAATGTTCTTCTGCCTTAGAACCAACACCTAGTGCTGATTCTAAACCAGAAGAAAGTAAGGGTTATTAAAAAAATAATAATTATTAATCAAGATCCTTGTCTAAGGCAATTCCAATTGGGACCTCCCATCTTCCCTTTCATTCCAGCCATCAGGGTCATTAGCCTTTGAGCTAGGTTCCTTCGCTGCATCTCTCTGTCAGGATTTGGTGTGGTAGAAAAAACAAACAATTGGATTTGGAATCAAGAAATAGGGATAGGAAACAGACCTCTGATTTCATCAACAAAGTGAATTCTTGGATGAGGAAACTCCCTCTACCCCTGCAGGTTGGGCACCTTCTCTACAACTTCCAATCTTAGAGAATTTGGGTAGAGCACTGAAAAGTTAGGTTATTTTCCAGGCTTATACAGCCAGTATACAGCATCAGAAGTGGCACTTGAACTCAGGTTTCCCTGGCTTAAATGCCAATCCTTACCCACTGTGGCATAGTACCTCAAAGAGTAAGAGGAACTAGGTTTGAATCCTGTTTCTGTCACCTCTGTAAATTTAACCTTTGGGGCTATAGATTCCATAACTGTAAAATGAGGAGTTTGGGATTAAATGACCTCTAAAATAATTTCTAGGATGAAATCCAATGATCATTTGCTACAAATGAAGTTCCGGCTCTAATTCCCATTTTCTGCTTCCTGGACCAGCTGTGAGATTCACTGCTGTCCAATCTCAACTCCATCCAGCCCCAGATAAAATGGGTCCAAGATTTTCCAGATAAGGAGGCCAAAAGCCCAGAGAGCAACAATTTTGTCTTTGCATCCTGGTTCTAGAGCTTGATAGTACATGCATGTCAGTCATGCCATGTACAAACTGGGAGGTCCCAACACTACCCACTTGCCTTTGGGACATTTTTTTTTTGAGGCTGAAGTCTGAACAAGGTACCTGGTGAGTTGTCCTTCTTCTCCGAGTACACTTGGCATGTGAAGGCATAGCGTAAAGCAATGGATGCAAAGAGCATCTCGATGCAGATGATAAAGTTCTGGTAGCCAGCAGCCACTGTCCCAGCCCCCACCTCATTCCCATCAATGATCTGCACTTCTGGGATCACCCCACACTTTTCCAGGATGGCCAACAGCATCCCTATGGGAGCAACATTGAGAGTCACGTTAGAGCCGGAGACAGGAGAGGAGAGATAACGTGACTGATGGGGAGACACAACTATCCCAGGCACCATCATGATAAAACATGAATTTAGGAGTTATTTCCATAATTGAAACTGAAATCTCTTCATTTCATTTGGAATGGCCTTTCTGGTACAAATTTAAAACTAGGAATTTTTACACCTGGGACAAGGGAGGGTGATTGGTGAGTGTGTGGTGTGATAGAGTTCTAGGATATAGAAGAAAGTTCATCAGGGACACCAGGATATGGAGTGTTTTTAACCTACAGGCAGTTGGGATACTGTTGGGGATGGAGGGGGAAGACTGGGTCAGGATGTAGTTGTTGCTAAAAGAACTGTTTCCTGAGTCAATACTATTGACATCCTCAAAATTTCAATAAATCAAGCCATTCTCCAATTGAAAAATGGGCAAGGGACATGAATAGGCAGTTTTCAGCCAAAGAAATCAAAACTATTAATAAGCACATGAAAAAGTGTTCTACATCTCTTATAATCAGAGAGATGTAAATCAAAACAACTCTGAGGTATCACCTCACACCTAGCAGATTGGCTAACATGACAGCAAAGGAAAGTAATGAATGCTGGAGGGGATGTGGCAAAGTGGGGACACTAATTCATTGCTGGTGGAGTTGTGAATTGATCCAGCCATTCTGGAGGGCAATTTGGAACTATGCCCAAAGGGTGATAAAAGAATATCTACCCTTTGACCCAGCCATAGCACTGCTGGGTTTGTACCCCAAAGAGATAATAAGGAAAAAGACTTGTACAAGAATATTCATAGCTGTGCTCTCTGTGGTGGCAAAAAATTGGAAAATGAGGGGATGCCCTTCAATTGGAGAATGGCTAAACAAATTGTGGTATCTGTTGGTGATGGAATACTATTGTGCTAAAATGAATAATAAAGTGGAGGGATTCCATGGAGACTAGAACAACCTCCAGGAAGTGATGCAGAGTGAAAGGAGCAGAACCAGGAAAACACTGTACACAGAGACTGATACATTGTGGTACAATCGAAGGTAATGGACTTCTCCATTAGTGTCAATGCAATGTCCCTGAACAATCTGCAGGGATCTATGAGAAAAAAACACTATCCTCAAGCAGAGGACAAACTGTGGGAGTAAAAACACCAAGGAAAGGCAATTGCTTGACTACAGGGATTGAGGAAATAAGATTCAGGAGAGACAATAAATGAGCACCCTAATGCAAATACCAACAACAAGGAATTGGGTTCAGAGCAAGGACACATGTGATACCCAGTGGATACCCCAGTCAGCTAGAGGAGGGGTGGTGGGAGGAGGGGGAAGAAAAGAAAATGATCTCTGTTTCCAATGAATAATGTATGAAAATGACCAAATAAAATAATGTTTAAAAAATTTTTTCAATACTCTGACCAAAGTTCTGTTCTCCCTACCCTAGTTATGGATCTGCCCTTCCAGGTATCATACTGTTCTCTATTTTCTTCACCTCTCTCTACAAGTTGAACTCCTTCCCATCTTTCTTTTATTTGTTTGTTTGTTTGTTTTTTAAGCCCATACCTTCCATCTTAGAGCCAAAGGCAGAAAAGCAGTAAGGGCTAGGCCATGGGGGTCAAGTGACTTGCCCAGGGTCACACAGCTGAGAAGTGTCTGAGGCCAGGTTTGAACCTAGGACCTCCCGTCTCAATTCACTGAGCTACCCAGCTGCCCCTTTCTTTTATTTTTTAATTAAACATGTTTGTTGATATCTCCTAATTACCATCACTTATGAATATATCCTCTCCCTTCCTCTCATCTTTATGGCAAATCATATCTTAAAACAAAAATTAAAAAGAAGAGAAAGAAAAAAGTTGTTCAGCACAACCAGTCAATAAATATCCAAGTTTGATGCTATGCAGATTATTCTACAGCTACAGTCCCCATCTCTGAAAAGAAGGGATGGAGACATGTTTTCTTAACTTTAAGACCAAGCTTCTTAGTCATTCCAATTACACAGTATTCAATTTCCTTTTTTTTTTTAATTTCTAGTAATATTTCTAGTTCTTGTGTATGTAATTTTCCTGGCTCTGTTTACTTCTCTGTATCAGTTCATATAAATCTTTCCATTCTTCTCTGTAGTCATCACATTCATCATTTCTTACAGCATAGAACGTTTCCATTACATTCAGGTACCACAGCTTGTTTAGTCATTCCCCTACTCGATGACCATCTGCTTTGTTTACAGCTCTTTCCCACCACCAAAAAGCACTGCTACGTCTATTTTGGTACCTATATGGGCCCCTCTGTTTTGTCTTTGGTCTCCTTAGTGTACACCTTAGCAAGAGGATGTCTGAACTCATGGGTATGTGACATTTTAATAAACTTCTTAGGATGATTCCACATTGCTTTCCAAATTCATTGGATCAAGTCACATTCATACCCAAGGGCGCGCTCGAGTGTGCACACACACACACACACACACAAGCATGCATTGACCCTCCCCCCACCCCACCCCAGTGTCTATACATTCATCTTTGGTCGCCTTTACCAACTTCCTGGTATGGCATAAAAATCCTGTCTACCTGGGGATGCTCTCCACCTCCAGAGAAAGAACTACTGGTGTCGTTTCCACATCAGTGTATTTAGGGTTTTATTTCGGGGTTTTGGTGATGTCTAACGTTGCTCTTACAACAATGAGCAACATGGAAGTGTGTTTTGCATGACAATAAAAATAAAATTTAAATCTTTTAAAAAAGAAACTCCTGTTTAATTTATAAGACTTAGTTCAGGGGCAGCTAGGTGGCCCATTTGATGGTTCAAATCTGACATGAGATATTTCCTACCTGTGTGACTACACTGCCTACCTGTTACCCCTCTTCTGACTCGGACCCAATACTTAATAAGCATTCTAAGATCAAAGGCAAAGGGTTAAAAAAAATCTCGGGAAGTTAAAAAAGACAATTCAATGCCTCCTTTAATTATTATGGCCAGAAATGACCTCCCCTTCTTATAACACTCATATACTTATATCACTTCTTCACTCATACCACATTCTACTTCATAATCTACTCCCCTCCCCCAGTCTTCTCTACTAGACTACAAACTCCTTTAGGGCAGCAACAGTTTGGGATTTCTTGTTCTTTCTTTAAACCATCACTTTCTGTCCTAAGACAGGCTTAAGCAATGCAGACGGGATGAAGTGACTTGCCCAGGGTCACACAGTTAGGAAGTGTCTGAGGCCAGGTTTGAACTTAAGCCCTCCTGAATCCAGGCCTGGCTCTCTATCCCTTGTATTACCAGCTGCCCCTTATTTGGGATCTTTCCTCAATGAACGTAGCTCCATTAGGCAATCAGTAAATATGTGTTGAAAGAATGCATGGAGTTGATCTTCCTTTCCATAATCTAACATTTATTCCAAGGCCCTGATCTGGAGTTTGTCAGCCCTCAGAAGGTATAAAGAGGGGGAAGCTGGGTAGCTCAGTGGATTGAGAGCCAGGCCCAGAAATGGGAGGTCCTAGGTTCATATCTGGCTTCAGATACTTCCTAACTATGGGAACTCTGGGCAAGTCACTTAATCCCCATTGCCTAACCCTTTTGCTTTTCTGCCTTGGAACAGATACTTAGTATTGATTCTAAGACAGAAAGTGAGGTTGTTGTTTTTTTTTAAGCATAATTCTATATTAGCCATGTTACCATTCCTCCCCAAAAAAAGAAAAATAAAGTGAAAAAATATTTCTCAATCTGCATTCAGACTCCATCAATTCTTTTTCTAGAAAGTCCACTGCCTGCCAAAAGGAAACCTTTTCCAATTCCTCCCCTACCCCCCTCACCCCCCCCCCCCACTACCTGTCCAAGTGCTGGGCATATATAACTTTCGAGGGCATTTTCCTGGTGACTCTCCCTCCAGAGTCACGTCCCTTCTTCCTATGCAGAAGAGGAAGGTTAGCCACCTCACCTTACCTACCTTGCCAGAAGGAGAGAAAAATGACGGCCTTGATGGTGAGGAACTTGAGGACGGGCTCGAAGGGTTGGAGAAGGTCACTGGTGGCAAAGTAGAAGAGGAAGAGGGCATACAGGGCCAGGCTCACCGAGAAGTTGTAGACAATGGTGACATAGAGGTAGCCAGTGCGGGGACTGCCAGGAGAGAGGACATTCCCAGATCACTCTTCCTGCCACAAAATCCACAGCAATCCCCACTTTCCTGAACTCCTGTCCTGAGGTCTGGCTCTCAATCCATGGAGCCACCTCACTGTGCACCTGCTTCATAGTTACTGTGGCATTCTAAGCCTTCCCCTTCCAGCTCCATCCCGCCTTCTGCTTTATTGCACACTCCTCCCTTTCACACGTGCAGTGGTCCTTCCTACAGGGCCATCCGTCATCCATCTTCATCCCAGAATGCATCCTGATCCTCACTTTGCCCCTTAGTCTCTTGTCTCCTTTAAGGTGCAGCTTGTGTCCCCTTCTCCAGGAACTCCTCCTAAGCTTCTGGTGACCAGTTAAGTCCTATCTATTTCATTGTTGTTGTTTAGGCCTGTCTGAATCTCTGTAACCCCATTTGGGGTTTTCTTGGCAAAGATACTGGACTGGTTTGCCTGTTCCTTCTCCAGCTTATTTGACAGATGGGGACACTGAGGCAAACAGGGTTAAAAGACTTGTCCACAGTCACCCAGGCTGGGTTTGAACTCCGGAAGACTCCTCTTCTTGACTCTAGGCCTGGCCCTCTATCCCCTGTGCCAACTAGCTGCCTCTTAACCTACTTCACAGATAACAGTATCTGTGCATGTTGTTTTTTCTTGCTAGACCATGTGCTTCTCTAATAGCACGGCCTATTATATTTTTGGTTTTGTATCCCAACACCTAGCCCAGCTGGACACACATTGCTGGCTGAATTGGATGAACTGAGGAAGTAGGGAATGGTTGAAAGAGTTCCAAGTCTGGAGTTAGAGGATATCCATCCAGTCCTGCCTCTGACACTACCTGTGTGGCCTTGGATAAATCACATAAGCACACCGTGACCCAGAAGGGATAAGATTAGGTAGCTTCTGAAGTCTCTTCCAATTCTAAATCAATAATCTTATGAACTGAATGGGCAGCTAGATGGCCCATTGGATTGGAGCACAGGGCCTAGAGTCAAGAAGATCTGAGTTTAAATATGATAATTATATTAAAATGTTAAAGTAAATAGAAATTATTAAATACTAATACAAACATATTTGTACATGATACATATATGCATATAATACATATATATTTGTACACAATACATATGTGTACATAATACATAATACAAATAATAGAAAAATATTAAAACAAATATAAAACAAATAATAATGTTAGAAATTATAGAAATAAATGTTAAGATAAATATATCAAATATTTATTTATCTAAATATATTATTTTATTTATTTTATATAATAATTTATATTATTCTATTAAGTATATTATAAATATGTTGTACTTATAGGTTATATATTAAAATGTTTATAAATAAAATATTAAATATTTAAATAAATATTATCTATATAAGTTTATATTTAAAAAGACCTCAGACATTTACTAACTGTGTAACCCTGAGCAAATCACTTCTCCCTGTTGGCCTCAGTTTCCTCATTGGTAAAATGAACTGGAAAACTAGTCCAGGATTATTGCCAAGAAAACCCCAACAGGATCCCAAAGAGTCAGACGTGACTGAGGGGACTAAACAACAGTGAATTGAAAGAAATGATGAGGGCCTGAACACTGTCCATGATGTAACTGCTCAGAGAGGTAGTCCCCAAGAGTTCTCATTTCTAAAGCGATGGCTTCCTCCGTTCCTGCTCCCAACCTCAATCCCTCTCCTGTCACCCCTTCCCTGGACACTGACCTCTCACCCAGAGCCCCCTACTCAGAGTGCCATCCCCCGGGCCCTCTCCCACTCTCTTTGTCTCTTTTCTCCTTGTTCTTACTTAAAATCTCCATCGTTGAATTTGCCAAACCCCTGCAAGATGATGGTGATGAGGGCCATGATGGGCTTCACAATACAAAACTGGAGTGTGGCCTGTGGAAAGGGAGAGAGAGGGATCTTCAGCCAAAGGCAATTCCATCCTTCTCCAAGGGCCGGCCCATACCCTCCCACCAAGCCTGACTGGCCCCAGGACTCACCTGTTTACAGAACCGGAGGAAGCCAATGGAGTAGGACATCCCCTGCAAACAGCAGGTGCCATAGAAGCAGCTAGACCTAGAAGCCAGAGTGAAATAAAAGACACTGGAGCCGACCATGAGGCTGCTTAGCCACTGGAGGGCCAAACAAGGAAGAAAAAACATGCATGCATGGAAAATAGCCCAAAAGGTTGGATTCACACTCAAAGGGAACTCTGTGATAGAATGGTGAGAGAATGAATGGGAAATCAGAAGAACTGGGTTCTAATCTCAGCTTTGACACTCAAGTTTTTTCTGTTAAATGAATTAGAATGAATGAAATTAAAGGTCTCTTCCAGCTTTTACATTCTTTGAAATCTTAAGAAAAATAGAACTAGGGGGTAATTAGGTGACTCAGTGGATAGAGAGCCAGGCCTTGAGATAGGAAGTCCTGGTTTTAAATTTGGCCTCAGACAATTCCTGGCTGTGGGACCTTGGGTGAGTCACTAAACTCCCATTAGCTTAGCTTTTACTACTCTTCTGCCTTAAAACCAACACATAGTACTGATTTGAAGATAGAAGGGAAGAGTTTTAAACAAATAAACCTAATTTAATCATTTTTGAGAGCAATTTGGAATTACACTCAAAGATGTATAAATTTCTGAATAAAAGAATGATATCCACCTCCAGAGAAAGAACTGTTAAAGAGTCAGAATGAAAATCAAACCATATAATTTTGGGAGGTTTAGTTTTGGGGCTTTGGTTTTGTGTGATTGTTCCCTTGCAAAAATGAATAATGAGGCAATATGTTTTGTGTGATAATACATGTATAAGCCAGATGGAATTACTTGGCAGCTCTTGGAGGGGAGAGGGGAAGGGAGACAATTTGGATCATATAACTTTGGGAAACTCGTGTGGAAATTTATTACATGTAATTGGTTTTTAAAAAATCTTTATAATAAAAAGTAAAGAAAAGAAAATTCGTATTCACTTTGACCCAGCAATACTACTATTAGATCTGTTTCCCAAGGTAATCAAGGGAAAAGTAAAGGAGGACCTTTATGTTCTTCACTATTTGTAGCAGCTCCCTTTGTGGTGGCAAAGAACTGGAAAGAGAGAGGATGCCCATCAATCAGGAATGGCTAACGATGTTGTGGGATATGACAATATATGTATAACCCAGATCATATTGCCGGCTAGCACTGGGAAGGGCAAAAGAAGAGAGGGAGGGAGGGAGGAAGAGAAATTTGATCATATAACTTGGGAAAACTTGGGTAGAAATTTATTATGTGTAATTGGTAAAAGTAAATTAATAATTAAAAATAAAAAGAGGTTGAGGGGAAAATACATCATAAAAATAACTATCCATTTTACTTCTTAGAAAGTCACGGAGGTATTTCTAACTCCTTGAAAGTATCTACTATAATATGGAAATATGTTTTGTATGATAATACATGCATAACCCAGATCGAATCTCCTGCCAGCACCAGGAAGGGGAGGCAAAGGGAAGGAGGGAGGGAGATAAGTTTGATCATATAACTTAGGAAAACTTTCTTGGAAATGTGCTATTACATGTAATGGGGAAAAACCAACAACAAAACATGGCAAGACCTCCATGAGAAGATGAGGCGGGAACAGACAATGCTGTATACAACAAAAGCAATATGGTTTGAAGAGTAACTCTGAATGATTAGGCTATTGTGAATATTTGAATATTCAGATCAACTCTAAAGGATGTCAGAAGGAAGATGCTATCTGCCTCTAGAGGAAACTGATCCATGAAAGTATGTATTGTAGAGCACATGTGGGAGAAAGGCTGGCTTTCTCCAGCACAGAGTTGGAAGGAGAGGAAGGAAATAGCTTGGAACTCAGAATGTAACCAAAAAAAGATAAAAAATGAGACCCCAAAAGTAAGGGGGAGAAGGAAGGAGAGCCCTCTTCTTCTAGCACTCTTCCTTGCACCAGTGGGCGGTCACAGATGTGTAATAACACACATACTAGCAGCGCAACTGGCATGCTGGTTGGTTTTGCTGAAAGTTTCTTCCTTCCCATTTTTTCCTTCTTTCCTGCCAGAGATGGCTCCGTGGCTAGAAGAAGTGAGAGATTCAGCCCTGAAGGTGATATTTAAACCAAATACAAGTCTAATATTTTTTGGCTGGGTTTTATTAAGACTTGGCCTCAGCTCGCCCTCTGTTTGCTTTTCCCAGGACCCAGGACAAGTGGGTCAAAGCTAAAGCTGCCCGAGAAAATCTCTATCCACCCAGGGCCTGGCACAGAGAGGGTGCTTAATCATGCTGCTGTGGATGGATGAATGACTTACTTGATGGGCTTTCCACGGATCTCAGCCATGATGGCGCTCTCACCCCCAAGGTACTCAAAGCAGAGGCTCAGGAAACTGTAAATGACAAATGCTGACAGGACAGACAGATGGAAAGAAAGAAAAACAGATAAGCAGCTGGGAGGAGAAACAGTCATTCCTGGGGAGGCCAAGCCCCCAAAAGTAGGTGGCATACCCCCAAACAAGAGATTCTTCAAATCTTCTCAACTTTCTGCCTTGTGGAATGAGGGTTATCCATTTTAGATGTCATCCTGAGCTTCTCCCTTTGTTCCTTTTTGTTTGTGCCCCTTTATAGAGTGGGTTTTCTTCAACTGATCAGACTTCTGTTGACTATTTAATATATAAAAGTAGGGGCAGTTAGCTGGCTCAGTGGATAGAGCATCAGGATTGGGGGGGAGGTATCCTGAATTCAAGTCTAACCTCAGATATTTCCTAGCTGTGTGACCCTAGGCAAGGCACTTAACCCCCATTGGCTGGTGGTAACTGCTCTTCTGTCTTAAAACCAATAGTATCAATTCTAAGATGGAAGGTAAGGATTAAAAAATAAATAAAAATAAAATATAACATTACTTTACCAAAAGGCAGCTAGTAGCTCAGTGGATAGAGTGTTGGACCTGGAGTCAAGAAGACTTGAGTTCAAATCTAGCCTCAGACACTTATTGGCTGGGTGTCCTTGGCTAAGTCCCTTAACCTCTATTTGCTTTAATCCCCCAGGGGGAAAGAAAAGGCAAATTACTTCCGTATCTTTGTAAAGAGAACCCTATGGGCAGTATTGTCTACGGGACTGAACAACAAGAAGGTGCACCAATGAGTTCCATGCACAAGGACAGACTGCACAAAGCAGCATCTTTTCCCTCTCAGGTTTCTCATGCTTTCCTTACTGTCCCTTTTTCTTTGCTCTCCTTCCTTCCTTTCTTCCCTTTCTTTCTCTAGCTCTGTCTCTCTCCCTCATCTTTTTTAGTATCAATTCCAAGGCAGAAGAGCAGTGAGGGCTGGGCAATGGGGTGAAGTGACTTGCCCAGGGTCACACAGCTGGGAAGTGTCTGAGGCCAGATTGGACCCAGGACCTCCCATCTCTAGGCCTGACTCTCTATCCACTGAGCCATCCAGCTGCCCCCACTTTTTAAAAGTGAGCTATGTCTCTTAAATGCCCATTGCCTTCCCTTTCTTCCACACACAAGTACCCCACAGATGACATGGACAGCGCTTTTAAGTTGGCAGAGTGGGGGTGGGCCTAGGCTTACATCGTCAGAGGTGCCCCCTACAGGCAAGTTCCCTGTGAAAGATTTGCCAGAAAGCCTTGAGGGAGGCTCTGTTTGTGGTCAGCACCAGCCTGTGGGTCTTCCTGGCTGCCTCTAAGGCAGAATTCAATGCACCATCGTGCTCCCTCTATGCTCTACAGGCATCCTTCGACCACCTCAGCTCCTCTCTTCCATGTTATGTGTGATGTCATGTTACACCATGGCGCTTAGGGTCTGTAATTCATCATGTAATATACGATCTGATATATACATGCTCTATGAGGGGGGGTGTGTACTAGGATAGATGGCATGACATGGCCTTTAACAGGATAGGAAATGATATTACCTACATGGGGAAACCGATACCCACAAAGAATGGGCAACTTGCCTAGTGGGTGTCAGAGGCAGTTTTCCAGGCCTAACCACCTTTTTCAGCCCAAATTCAATCTCCACACGAGATGGCACAGTGGACAGAATCTAGCCTCTTGGTGACCCCATTTGGAGTTTTCTTGCGAAAGACCCTTGAGTGAGCGGTTTGCCACATCCTTCTCCAGCTCATTTTATAGACGAGAAAATGGAGGCAAACTGGGTGAAGTGACTTGCCCAGGGTCACATAGCTAGGAAGTGTCTGAGGCCAGATTTACCATGTCCTTCTCCAGCTCATTTTACAGATGAGGAAACTGAGGCACACAATGGTTAAGTACTTGCCCAGCGTCACAGGGCTGGTACATGTCTGAGTTCAGATTTAAACTCAGAAAGGTGAGCCATCCTGACTCCAGCACTTTATCCACTGTGCCACCTAGCAGTGCTGGAGACAAGAAGATCTGTGTGTATGTATGTGAGTGTGTGGGGGCCCCTAGAAGGCACTTTTCCTTCTCCTTTATGAGTGGCCTCTGTTCTTTAACAAAGAAAAGGGGGAAAACCACCAAACATTTCTTAGATGCCTACGCCGAAGTCAAGTTCTTTGCACAGAGTATCTCCTTCGATCCTTATGATAAATCTGGGAGACAGAGCCTATTAGTCTTCCCATTTTACAGATGAGGAGACTGAGGCAGAGTATTAAGCGACTTGCTCATAGTCACACAGCTAGTAGATAGATATCTGAAGCTGGATTTGAACTCAAGCCTTCCTGACTCTTGGAACAGCACTCTATTCACTGAACCACCTAGCTGCTTGTGGTAAAGATCCCAACCTCTTCAGAAAAATTATGATATATATAGACATATGCGTAAATGAATGTGTGTCTATATCTAATGTGTATACATGCATGTATACATATATATGCACACACATTTATTTTCATACATATATGTATGTACGAATATCTCCTGATAGACTTAAACACAAAGCCAAAGTTCCAGAGACCTGCTGGCCCTAAAAGCAAAGTCAGGGAGTGAGGATACTGGCCCCGATCCATCTCTCCCAGGGTGAGCAGAGAACCAATAGGTACTCATGGGAAAATGTGGCTTTGGGTTGGAGGAGCTGAGTTCGAGTTCAGCTGTGTGGCAGGGGCCAGATACCCTCCCCTCTGCAGACCTCCGAGTCCTTCCTTTATAAAAGAAAGGGTTCAGAAAATATCCTCTTTTTTTGGTGGTTGGATATCAGCTTGGAAAGGAGACTGCAGTGGAGTTTTGTCTTGGATTTGGGCAACAGTTTGTGTGTGCAGGTGACCTAAAAAGAGGAGAGAGAGCAAAAGCCTTGTAGGTGGCATCTAGGATCCAAATGCTAGAACATCATGCTGAATCTAATTTTTTTTCAGTCCTTACCTTCCATGTTAGAATCAATACTTTGTACTGGTTCCAAGGCAGAAAAGCCATAAGGGCTAGGCCATGGGGGTCAAGTGACTTGCCCAGGGTCACACAGCTAGGAAGTGTCTGAGGCTAGATTTGAACCCAGGACCTCCCATCTCTAGGCCTGGCACTATCTAGGGGCTCCTTTGCTATTTTTTGTTAAAAGATTCTCACCTTCTGTCTTAAAAATCACTATTGTGTATTGGCTCCAAGGCAGAAGAATGGTAAGGGCTAGGCAGTAGGGGTTAAGTGACTTGTCCAGGGTCACACAGCTAGGAAGGGTCTGAAGCCACATTGGAAGCTTGGACCTAGGACTGTCTCTGGGCCTGGCTCTCCATTCACTGAGTCACCCAGCTGCCCCCATCATCACACTGAATCTAATAAGATGATGTGTAATGGGGATAACAGCTTTGTGAGGACAAGAGAGGAGAATAACCAGAGGGTATAGAAAAAAGGGTTTAGGGGTTTGACCACAATCTGTGGTACAGTGGGCACCCTGGTACAGGACCTGAGAGTGTGACAACATGCTGGCATAGGGTGTAACACAAGATGCCCAGCATCAGGATGGAGGGAGGTGATAACTGCACTTTGCACTTATAAAACCATGTCCCAAGTCCCATAGTCACTTCTTCTTGGCCCTTTGCCCAAGGGCTGCTGATAAGCTACCCATCAATGTTTTTCATGGCACCATGTGTGACTGATATCCTATTGGGGGCTGGGGAGGGAGAAATAGGGCTCAGATAAACAGAGAGGAGGGGGGAGAGAGAGAGAGAGAGAGACAGAGAAAGAGAGAGAGAGCAGTGAGGTAGCTCAGTGGGTTTAGAGCCAGGTCTAGAGATGGAAGGTCCTGGGTTCAAATATGACCTCAGACACTTCCTAGCATGGTGACCCCAATGAGTCACTTAATCCCCATTGTCTAGCCCTTACTGCTCTTCTGTCTTGGAACTGATATTGTATTGATTCTAAGACAAAAAGTGTTTCAAAATAAATAAATAACATTAACAGAATGAATGAATGATGAGCTGGAGATCATTCTCCCCTCCAGATCATGTTGATTAACGAAATCGGGGATGTTTAAACCTGAATCGGGGATGTTTAAACCTGAGGAATTAGAAGGAACAGAAGATGAAGAGATACAATGAGAGCCCATCCAAAATCAGAATGAAGGTTTCACTTCACCAGAGGTCTTCTTCATTTGAAGTCATCTTTATGAGAGGCAGCTCAGGGAAGCAGAGAATGTGGGATCTAGAGTCAGGAAGACCTGTATTGAAATCTGGCCTTGGATAGTCACACCTGGATGACTCTGGGGAAGTCATTTAATCACTGTTTGCCTCCGTTTCCCTAACTGTAAAATGGGCACAATAACATCAGCTGCCTCCAAGGGCCATTCTGAGAATCAAATGAGATACGCATGTCTAAGGCATCTAGAACAACATAATAGGTCGAATAAATATTTGTTTCCTTCTTTCGGGGAAAGTCTGAGTGTTCCCCTTTGGGGTATGTTGCAGAGAGATGATTTGGATTAGCTAGGCACTTCCCTGGAACCCTCCTGGGCAAACTTCTCCTACTCCCTTGGGGGCAGGCACTCCCCAAGCCAGAAACCCTTGTTCTAGGTGGTCCCTCCTTTAAAAAAAAAATGTTAAACCACGATTCATTTCTTCTTGTAAACAAACAAAAAACCCAACTCCTATATGGTGGTCACCTGCTCCCCTGCGAGGCTCTTCCCGATTCCCCCTAATGGTTTTGAAGCGTCTGTTCCCCCCGGGGAACCCCCAGGACCCCCGGCTCCTCTGCCCGCCCCATCCCAGGCTCACCCTCGTAGCAGTCCCGCACGGAGTTGAAATAGACGTAGTACTGGTGGCTTCCCAGGAGGAGGAGGCTGAGCCATGAGTCAAAGGCGTAAATGGGGACGATGAAAAGAAGGCGGATGATGTAGCGCTGCTCATTGGGCACGGTGTAGAACCTCAAGTGCAAGTAGATCTGATGGGAAGGGAAGAAGAAGGCACGTCGGGCTAGGTGGCCCCCCAGACCCTTCATGCTCCGGATGGCTCCTTGACTTCCCGTTTCTGTCAAGCTTTCCCATAAGGCAGCCCCCAAAACCTCATGGGGCACCCACTGCATGCTTAATGTTTGAAACACCTTTTCTGCGGCCCCAGGGCCACAGGAAAGGCGCCTCGCCCCTGTTCCACGATGGCTTAAAGTATAATTTCCTTCCTCCAATGAGTTTAGACTCCTTTGAAAGTAATCCTAGTCAGAAGGGAAGAACCTTGGTTCTAGAGTTGGAGGACCTGGATTGAAACACCATTTAGACATTTACTACCTGTGTGTCAGTGGGCAAATCACTTAACCTCTCTGGGTCTCAGTTTCCTCATCTGTAAAATGGAGGTGAAGTAAATGACCTCTGAGGTCCGATCCAAAGCTCTGGTCGTCCATGCTCACCTCTATTTCTTAGAGAGGGGGGAATAATCATTTCTATAGTATCTACTATGTGCTAAGTCCTTTGACTATTACAACATCCCTTCCAAACTGCTAGGGCAGCACCCCCTCCATCCAGAAAGGCTACATAAAAAGTTTTGGCCCTCCTTGAAAAGCAGAGAAAACGTCTGAGTTTTATCTTTTTTCTTTTATGGGGTGTTTACAGCACCTCATTGCCAAATTTGAGTCAAGTATTTAGTCTTAGGCTAGATGGAGATTCAGTTAAGTAAAAATACTGTATGAGAAAAGACATTTTAAAAATGCAAGAAATGAAAATTTTATTAAAAAAATGAAACAAATTTGAGGTGAATGATACCAAAAATACTGCATGTATAATTAAGAGACAAAAAAAAAAAGAAAACCTTTGAAATTTCCCATTGGTACTCACCAATTTTAACTTTTTTGTTTATTTTAACATTAAAAAAATAAATTGTGTCTACTTATGGTATTAAAAGATAAAAGTATGTTGATATGATACAAGACTATACATATATTTTATGGACCCCTGAATTTTTAAACTTTTTCCTCTGTCATCTGCTGGCCTTTAAGGAGTGTCATATGCTACTTCCACAAAAACTCCCCCCAAATTCCCATTTAATTTCTTAGGCCAGCTGTGACATAGCAATGTGGAAGGGATGCCTGTATTTTCTCATCCCAACCTCACTACAATCCTAGGAGGCAGGTACTATTATTGTCCCCACTTTACAAATGAGGAAACAGATAAAAAGTAATTTGTCCAGAGTCACACATCTAGTAATCATTAGTCTGGATTCAAACTCAGGATTTCCCACCTCCAAGCCCAGCACTCTGTCCACTACACTACCTAGTTACATCTGTGGATTCATAATTCAAGGTTCAGGTCAAATGTCAACTCTTCCACAAGGCTTTTCCTGTTACCTCTAATTGTTAGGGCTCCTTCAAATTACTTTATATTTACTTGAAATGTATTTTATATTTATCTCCTGATCTAGATATATTTTATTATTATTTATAACATGTTTATATGAATATATTAATATCCTGATATAATATTTGTTTTAGGCTTATTTTATATTTATATCAATATAGAACAACATTTATCATGATATATAGATATTTATATATTATATTTATATTCTAGTTATATTGATCCAGTAATATGATAGAATATTATTTATCATTATATAGAGATATTTACATATTTATATGTTTATTTTATATTTCTATCAATAGAGTAATATAATGGTATGAAATATTAATTGCATGTAGAGATATTTATATATCTATGTTGTGTTTATTTCATATGTATATGAATATAACACTATGATATCAAATATTATTTATTATTACATAGAGTTATTTATATATCCTTATAGATATCCTTATCTCTTAAAGCTTTCTGAGGGGAAGTACATTTTAAAAAATCTTTATATCCCTGGTGGTAGCACAGTTCTTGGCACATATTAGAAGCTGGATAAATGCTTGATGAATTGAACCAGACCTTGCCTTGTATTATAAATATCTGTGTATGCACCATATTGACCCTGAACCCCCATCCCACCACCTCATTTGCATTCACACTCCTTCCAGGTAAAGGACAAAGGACTGAGTAAAAGACAAAATATCTACGTATTCCCAGGGACTCACAGTGTTTTGCACTAATCCTGTAAGCATGGCCTTTCTTGATCCCCTGTTGATAGGGCTTCCTCACCAAAATTCCCTGATATCTCTCTGGAATGTATTTTGCATCCACTTCAACCTGAAATGTACATGTAGTATTCCTGTTCGAATATAAAATTCCTCAAGGGCAGGTACTGTGTTTCCTTTTGGTCTTTGCATTCCTAGCACCTGGCAGAGTGCCTGGCATACAGTAGGCACTTAATAAATATTTGCTGATTGAATGACTTATTAATAAATGTCTGAGAACTGAATTGGATGAAAGCTCAGAGAACCGACTTTTAAAGGAGAAAGGACAGCCAGAGCAAGAGAATACTGACTGCCGCCAACTCTCTACCCACCCTGCTGGATGCCAAGGTCCCTAATCAGCTTTCAGTCATACCAAAATGAAATATGCTGAACAAAATTCACTAGATGATAGCCCAGTTGAGGACTAGCTGAAAGGCCAGACTGAAAAAGATGCCATTAATGGCTCTTTGGAAGGAAGTCTCTAGTAGCATGGACCAAGAAATCTATACATAGCCCTGTGCTGCTTAACATTTACAAATTTTCCCCTCTTCTTAAAATTAATATTTTGTTTTCTTCCCAACTAAATGCAAAAATAATTTCCGATATCTGTCCAGGGGACACTGTTGGTGGAATTGTGAATGGATCTACCATTTGGGAGAGCAATCTGGAATGATGCCCAGAGTTATAAAATTGTGTATCACCTCAGACTCAACATTGTTAGGTCTGTTTCCCAAGGTGATTAGAGAGAAAGACAAAGAGTTTATAAGTTCCAAAATATTGATATCAGCTTTCTTTGTGGTGGCAAAGAACTGGAAACAGAGGGGATGTCCATCGACTGGGGAATGGCTGAATACATTATGGCACATGACTGTGATGGGATGCTACTGTGCCACAAGAAATGATGAGCAGAGCCCAGGTGGGTGATAAAGTGGATTAGAGGGTCATCCCTGGAATCTGGAGGTCCTGGGTTCAAATTTAGCCTCAGACACTTCCTAGCTGTGTGTCCCTGGGCAAATCATTTAATCCCATTTGCCTAGCCCTGGCCCTTCTATCTTCGAGTTGTTACTAAGACAAGAGGATATGGGTTTTAAAAAATGATAAGCAGGTTAATTTTGTAAAAAACATGGAAACTCCTACTTGAAATTATGAAAAGTGAAATGAGTAGAACCAGAAGAGCATTATATACAGCAAGAGAAATAATGTTTGAAGAATATCCACCCCCAGAGAAAGAACTTAACTTACAAAGAGAAACATGCAAAATAGTTTACATATATTATATTATGTATTTATATATAACTTGTATACATTTTATAGAATTATATAAATATATATTTAATTAAATTAAATAGAAATTTAGAAATAAAATATAAATTATATATTTATATCTCATATAAATATGTAATTGTATCTATACAAATTAAACATAAATGAAATATTTTAAATTATATATATGTATTTATCTCTTCCTGTCTGTCTTAGAATCAATACTTTTGTGATGGTTCCAAGGCAGAAGAGAGGTAAGAGCTAGGTAATGGGGGTAAGGTGATTTGCCCAGAGTCACATTTGAATGCAGGACCTCCTATCTCTAGGTCTGTCTCTTAATCCACTGGGCCACCCAGCTGTCCCTTAATATCTGAACTCTTTCATTAAAATGTTTTTAAATTTAATTTTATTTATTTAGAATATTTTTCCATGATTACACATTTCATGTTCTCTCCCTCCCCTCTTCCCAGCCCCTGGGGCTGACAAGCAATTCCACTAGTTTATACATAATACCTGAATTCTTAGTGTGCCTCCTGCCTTAACTATCGATGCTTGGAAGATCACTTAATTTCTCCTGAACCTTAGTTTACTCATCTATAAAATGGGGATGATAATACTTCTAGATCTTCTCTTCTGAGAGGATGTAAGTCAACATGCTTTGAAATGTTCTTTATGATGAAAATAGTCTCCACAGCTAAAGAAAGAACTGTTGGAGTCTGGGTGCAGATGAAATCACTCATTTTCCCCTGTATTTTCTTCATGAGATTTTTATGGCATATGCGACCAGTGACTTCTATCACAACATGAATAATATGGAGATATGTATTTCATAACAGTACTTGTATAACCTATATCGACTATTTGCTACTTGGGGAGGGGTGGAAGGTAAAGAAGGAGAAAATCTGAACTCTAAAATATCAGAAAAAAAATTGTCAAAAATTCTACATATAACTGAAACACTTTAAAAAAAAATTGTAATTAAATCACTTTTAAGTCACTTAACCCCATTGCCTAGCCCTTACCACTCTTCTGCCTTGGAGCCAATACACATCATTGATTCTAAGATGGAAGATTAAAAAAACAAAAAAAGACAGAAATATTCTATACGTCCAAGAAATGAAAGAATCAGAAACAGAGTTGGGGCTCTGTTTCCAGGGGAACTCGGGGAGGGGCTCCCAAAACATATCTTGGCTTCAGGGGCTACATCTGGTAAGGAGGGGCCTTCCTTCGTGCCCTGTTTACTTCATAGGGATGCTCTGAAAGTGCTTTGCAGAGCTCCTGAAGCTGCAGAAATACAGGGGGCAGATTCTTTTCAGCTTCCAGGTGACGGTATGCCACATGCTCAGACTCTTCTCTTTGCCCCATGGAAGGACAGAGAGGTGGGTGTCCCCAGCAGGGGCTGAAGGTTCCTTCCTTGTCAGCCAGCTTGCCTGGCACCAGAGGGCCTCCTCCTCTCTGCCCTCGGACCTGATGACCCATCTGTGCCTAGGGGAGGGAAGCTAAGGAGGAGGGGCAGATGGCATCCTCCCCAGCACTCGGGCAAAGTCCTTCTCACCAAGCGCTATCACCCTGGTGGCAGCTGGAGCCTTCCCCTTCCCCGTGGCACTCGTCCCACCCCCCACCCCCCAGCACAATACAGGGCCCAGATCCAGCAGCAGGTGCTCCGTGCTGGGCTTGCCTCCTTTCCCTCATGCTCCTTGCTCCAGGGTTTCAGAGTCCCCCAAGCAGGTGGGAAGCAGGGAACAGAGACGCTGGCCGACACAGGGTGGTAACAACCACTTGCATTTAAAGCCTCACTCAGCACTCGGCCTGTGCTTCTAATCTTTCAATTAGAAAAAATGCATCCTTGAAATCTCCCCTCCTTTGCGACCTCAGGAAAGTTACTAGAGGTCTGTGCCTCGGTTTCCTTGTTTGTAAAATTGTACTACCTACCTTACATGCTTCTTTTTTTTTCCTTAAACTCTTCCCTTCCACCTTAGATACTGTGTATTGTTTCCAAGGTAGAAGAGCGGTCAGGGCTAGGCAAGGGGTGTGAAGTGGCTTTTCTAGGGTCAAAGGGCTAGGAAATATTTAATGTCATACTTGAACCCAGGATCCCGCATCTCTAGGCTGGCTGGCTGTCAATCCACTGAGCTACCTAGCAGCCCCCTCAGCATCTTTCAAATACACTTCCTTCTCTCCCATGACACTGCCTTCCCTCTGGTTCAGGCCCTGAGGGTGGATCTGGCCATCTCAAGTCTCTTCCCTCCCTAATCCATCCTCCAATTAGCCATTAAATGACATTTCCTCACTAATTCCCCCTCCTTCTCAAATTCCAGAGGCTTCCTATGGCCTCTAGGAGAGAATCAGAATCCTCTGTTTGGCATTCAAAGCCTTTCATAACCTAAGTCCTCCTAGCTTTCCAGCCTTCCATCTTATCCCTGATATGTATCCACTGGCCTCCTGGCTATTCCACAGACAAGACACTCCAGGCACTTCCTCTGGTGGTCCCCCATTCCCAAGATGCTCTCCTTCCTCCCCTCCAGCCACTAAAATCCTGAAATCCCACCCGGTACAGGAAGCCTTTCCCAACCCCAATCCCTTCCAGGGCTTTCCCTCTCTTAATTATTTCCTCCTTCTCCCATACATAGCATATATATCCGTTTGCTTGGGGTCTCATTGCCAGGTCTTTGAAGGCAAAGGTTGCCTCTTTTTATCCCCAGAGCTTGGCTCGGTGCATGGCACATTATAGGCACTTAAATGTGTATCGATTGACTGACTGATAAATCCTCCAGCTTCTCTACTACAATATATATTCCTAGGGAGTCGGGACTTTGTCTCTCTCTCTCTCTCTCTCTCTCTCTCTCTCTCTCTCTCTCTCTCTCTCTCTCTCTCTCTCACACACACACACACACACACACACACACACACACACACACACACACACACACACACACACAGTGCCTTGCCTTTGCTGGGCATTGAGTCAGCACACCCAGGCGCCCAGGACACTCTGGGTATGTCCCTTCCTCTCTCTAGGCATTTTTCCTTATCTGTCAAATGAAAGGGTCCATCTCGATAACCTCTAAAGTCCCTTCTGGCCCTAAACTGTGCTGTCACAGTCCCAGCCAGATGCTGATTCACCCACCATCCATGGCTTGTCCTCCCTGTCCACGGCTCAGATGTGGGGAGCATCTGCTCAGAGCTCTGCTGCGGGTGGTTTACAGGAAGAGATGAGACGTGCACCTGGAGGACTCACAGTGCTTTCCAGGCCCAGGGAGCCTGGAGAGAGAGAAGGGGGAAGCTTACCTGGTGGCAGGTGAGCACCAGGGCTGACCACACAAAGAATCCTGAGATGCCCCGGGCCAGGGGGGTGGTGAGGAAGAGCTGCTGGCTGTCCTGGGAGCTGTTCCAGGCTCTGCTGAAAGGAGGGCCATCCCCGCTGGTGGGGAGGCCTGTGCCAGCAAGCGGGAGGATGCTGGTGGGAAGCAAGCCCTGGGCCATTTGGGAGGTCAGCATGGTCCTGGGGATGGTGGAGTTCTCTTGGACAGGGAGCCCGGTGTCATTGTCCATCTACAGAGGAAAGGCAGAGAACAGAACTAAGGAGGCCGGGAGGAGCTGGAGAGAGGGAAGGGCACTGAATGGAGATTAGAGATCAAAACTGAAAGTGAACTTGGGCCAGGGTCAGGGAAGATTAAGAGAAAGTGAAGGCCAAGGGAGATGAATGCAAAGGGAAAGGGAAGAGAGGGAAGGAGCCAAAGTCATTTCAGGGTGAATTCAATGGTTCATCACCAGCTGAGACCCTGTGCAGCCCCATCTCTAATCATTTCAGTTCAATGGGAGTTAAGTGACTTGTCTAGGGTCATAAAACTAGGAAGTCTCATCTCCACTGAAGCACCTAGATGCCCCCAGTTCAGAACCTGAACTTGAATTCTGCTTAGGACCCTCTTGGATTCTGCTTAGGGTGCTCTGCATGCCCTATTTATCCTACCTAGTCCCAGACCCCTCTAGACACTCCACCCTCATTTGGGAAACAGGATGGGCCAGAAAACTAACATTTTCATTCTTCTAGGGGACTGTGGGGCCCCAAACATCCCCAGGGTCCGGCGGTTGGCTCCTTGCTAAGGGCTCCGTAAGCTTGCTCCTCTTTAGTGGGCAGCACAAAACCCTGGCCCCATCCCCCAGCCCCCCAATGTTACTCTGGATCTGAACACTGAGATCCCGGAAACAGAAAAATCTGAAAAGCTCATCCTAAGAAGGAGCTTGAGGTCCAAGGGAGAAAGCTCATCTCCAGAAAGATCTCCACACACACTGTATGACTCCAGGCAAGTCAAAGTCTTGGTGCCCCCAGTCAAATGTCCTGAACAACTATAAAGATGTAGAAGCGTGCTAAGAAGAGGGTTGTACAATGGATAGAGTGCTCGACTTGGGGCCAAGGAGTCCAGAGTTCAAATCCTGCCTCAGATATTTGCTAGCTATGGGTCTAGTGGCTTAATATCTCAGATTTCTCATCTCTAAAATTAAAGAAATGTTGTAAGGATTAAATAAGATAATATTTATAAATTGCTTTGCAAATTTTAAAGTGCTATATAAGTTCTAGCTATTATTATTATATTGATGCTAATTTATAAGTATAGTTTAAACTCTCAGTAGGCTGGTTGTCCAGGTTCACCTAATCTCTCAGAATTCCAGGAAACCTTCCTTTATTCCCAGTCCTACACCCCCACCCCCCCCAAAAGAAGCTCCTTCCTCCGATCTACCTAAAAGCATTCTGCTTGCTCCTCTGTCCAGCAATTATCACAAGGAAGCTGAATACAGAGCAATAGAAGGAGCATTGGCTCTAGAGTTAAAGGACCTATGAGAGGCAACTGGGTGGCTTAAAGGATAGAGCACCAGGCCTGGAGTCTGGAGGAACTGGGTTCAAATGGGACCTCAGACACTTCCTAGCTTTGTGATCCTGGGTAAGTCACTAATTGCCTAGCTAGCCCTTATTGTTCTTCTGCCTTAGAACCAGTACTTAATATTGATTCAAAGATAAAGGGTAAGGATTAAAAAAATTTTTTTTTAAGGGACCCATGTTCAAATCTCTCAAAATCCCAAATCATAGTCATAGTGCTTGCTACTTGTGTGACCATAGGCAAGTCTCTTAGGCTCAGTTTCCTGACATCTATAAAATGAGGGGATTAGATGGGCTGGCTCTGTGTGATCCAATACAAATAACAATTAAAAAATATATATATATAATATATGTATATATAATTGTATATATATATATATATATATATATATATATATATATATATATATATATACATATACACCAGATCCTATTATAGAGCTAGAAAGAAAAGGCCCTCAGAGGTCATCTAGTCCAATCTCTACACTTTATGGATAAGGAAATGGAGGTCCAGAGGAGTTAAGTGAATTATCAAAGGTGACAAAGGAAGCAAGCATAGGAAGTAGACTACCTGGGACAGTTGGGTGGCTCAGTGGATTTAGAGACAGAAGGTCTGAGTCTGGTCTCAGACACTTCCTATCTGTATGACCCTAGAAAAGTCACTTAACCCTCATTGCCTAGCCCTTATCCCTCTTCTGCCTTAAAACCAATACACAGTATAGACTCTAAAAGGGAAGGTAAGCACTCTTTGTGGTGGCAAAAAAATTGGAAAATGAGGGGATGCCCATCAATTGGGGAATGGCTGAACAAATTGTGGTATATGTTGGTGATGGAATACTATTGTGCTCAAAGGAACAATAAAGTGGAGGAATTCCATGGAGACTGGAACAACCTCCAGGATTTGATGCAGAGTGAAAGGAGCAGAACCAGGAAATCATTGTACACAGAGACTGATACACTGTGGCACAATCAAATGTAATGGACTTTTCTACCAAGTGCAATGCAATGACCCAGGACAATCCAGAGAAAAATGCTATCCACACCCAGAGAAAGAACTGTGGAACCAGAAATGCATTAGAAAAATATATGCTCATGCAAGAACATGTGATTAGGGTTTTGATGTTAAAGAATCACTCCACTCCAAATATGAACAACATAGAAATAGGTTTTGAACATGAATAACCCAGTGGAATTGCTTGTCAGCTTTCAGAGGGGGGAGGAGAGGGGGAATCATGAATCATGTAACCATGGAAAAATATTCTAAAAAAAATTTAAAAATAAAATAAAATGGAAGGTTAGGTTTAAAAAATATCTACTAAGGGGCATAGTGACAGAGATAGCTCTGGAATCCAGACAACCTGAATTCAAGTCCTACCTCTGACACCCACTAACTACATTTCCCTAGTCCAGTCCAGTCCAGTCCAGTCAATTACCTAGGCAGCCCTTTAAGACTATCCCTTGCAGGTAAAGTACCAACTTGTATTGGTAGGGGTAATTTCCTCATTTGGGTGTTTACTAATGGAATTGAAAGTTCAGTCCCTATTTCCTAAAGTCTGTATGGCACAGAGCATTTAGGTGGCTTAGTGGATAGAGAGCCAGACTTGGAGCCCAGAGGTCCTGGGTTCAAATTTGGCTTCAGACACTTCCTAGTTATGTGTCCTTGGGCAAGTCACTTAACCCCCAATTGTCTAAGACAGAAGGTAAAGGTTTTTAAAAAAAATGTGTCACCATATCTATGTATGTCTAGCTATGTATGTGTGAATGGATATGTACATAGGGATTTTAATATATATTAGTATATTTAAGTGTCATAATATCCCCGTGAGGGAGGTGGTACATCTATTATTAGCCATACGTCTAGGGAGAGAAGTGACCCCACTTTCAAGTGGCTATGGTCTGATACTCTGCACTTAAAAATATTTGTTCAATCAAATTGTTGATCAGCCTCCTAGAAAGTGGAGATAACTGAGCCCCTTCCCCCTTTCTCTTCCCCCGACGCCCAATATCGTGCACCGCTCCCCCGCCCCCCGCCCCCCGCCCCCCGCCCGGGGGTTTAGGAGCAGCCTCAGCAGGGGAGAGAGGATAGGATACCCCCGCAACCTCGGAGAGCGCCCAGCAAGAGCAGCGAGGAGACTGAGGCGGCGGTGCTGATTATTCGTTGCTAGGACTCTCGGACCAGCCACTTGTGGCTCCCTGGGACTTTGCCCTTCCTCCCTCAATGAAGCTGCTTTTTCTAGCTGGCTGCCAGGCCACCCCGCTCCTTTAACCCGTTCTGCGGGCTAGCCAGCCACACACGCCGGCCACGGGTGGGGTGGGCAGATGTTGGAAAGAGATACCCGGAGGGACTCTGGTCTGAGAAAACCAAACCAAGAGACCCGGCCCTTCATTTAGATTGTCTTGAAATTAAATCAGCCGCCCCCACCCGGGCCTCTCCTCCTTTCCTCTGGCCCTCCCGATTCTAGTGCCTATACCTTACCCCAACACTTACCTTGCCCGGTAGAAAGCTCCAAGAGCGTCACCGCCTGGGAAACACTCGCATCCCGGGGTCCCAGTCGGGGCGAGCGCAGGCATTCACGTGGCACGGGAGACAGCTCCGCGCTTCGCTCAGAAAGTGTAGACGAGCCCCAGGTGAGACTTCAAAGCTGTGCCCTCCCCAAGTGCCTGTACCTAGAGAGTGGGGGAGGGAGGGGCGACGAGATCAGCCGAGAGGGTAGGGTTACCAGGAAGTCACCTGCTCGCCAGCTTCGCCCGTCTCACAACTCGGTACCAGGAGCCCCACCTCTAAGCCCCAGAGAGCGTCCGGATGCGCCTCCCAGGCGGAGGCTGGGCACGGGCCGAGTGCGAGGTGGGGAGCCTCTTCGCTGCTGCTTCCTCTGTCCTTTCATTCTCTTGACACACTATTTCCCTTCCCGGTTTGTTAGCCCTAGCCGGACTAACCAGGAACCTGCTCGCTCGGGGAGATGTCCTTTTCAGCCTGCAGATGGCAGCTGCTTCCCGGGCAAGTGTACGCAGGATTTCCCCAGACCCCTTGTCCCCGGACCCCCCATCCTCGAGGAGAGCCTCGGTGGGCTGAGCTCACTTGTACCGCGGTGGAAGGGATGGATGGAGTCATCTGGGGTGTAGGGTCGGAGACCTACTGGGTAGGATATGGAGGTCCCAAGAATAAATTAAGGACTGTTTTTTGTTTTGTTCTTTTTGGTAAGGAGGGAGGGAGAGAGACTGAGACAAAGGCAGAGAGAAAGGGGGTCTAAAGCTGAGCAGGTCTGTATCAAAGACTGAGGCAGCTTTGGGGTTTTTGTTGCTGTTTTAGGAAGAGAGACAGAGACAGAAAGAGAGAGACAGAGAAAGAAGGGGGGTAACGTTTGCATTAATCCACTGGAGGAAAAAATGACAAATTATTCCAGTATCTTTACCAAGAAAACCCCTACAGGGTCACAAAGAGTCACCCATGAACATCAACAACAGAAATAATAAAGATTACTAGAATGGGAACTTTTAAAGTAAGAGCAAAGATCTCTTTTAACAGGATGGTATGATGCTCAGGAAAGAGCCTTTGGATCGGGGACCTGTGTCTGCCTGTGGAATCTTGGGCAAGTTACTTAATCTTCCTTTAAAATGAGGAGGTTGACTCTGAGATCTCATTCTGCTATTGATCTGTCAATGTGGAATCTTCATTTTACAGATGAAGGAACTAAAGTTAAGTGAATTCTTTAAGGTCACATGGATATTTACATTTTATTAAGATTTTCAAAGAGTTTTACATCTTTATCACTTTTGATTTTCTCCACAAACTTGGGGGACAAGTACAGATTTTATTGTTGAGTGTTTGTCATATCCAACTTTTCTTGACACTGTTTGAGATTTTTTTTAAACCTTTACCCTCTGTCTTAGAGTCAGTACTGTGTATTGGTTCCAAGGCAGAAGAGTGATAAGGACTAGGCAGTGATAGGTCTAGGGAGTTAAGTAACTTGCCCAGGGTCACACAGCTAGGAAGGGTCTGAGGCCAGATTTGAACCCACCTCCTCCTGTCTCTAGGCCTGACTCTCAATCTACAATCTACTGAGATACCCAGCTGCCCCAATTTGGGATTTTCTTGGCAAAGATATTAAAAGTGGTTTGCCATTTCCTTCTCCAGCTCATTTTACAGATGAAGAACTAAGGCAAACAGGGTTAAGTGGCTTGCCTATAGTCATAAACATCTGAGGTCAGATTTGAACTTAGGAAGATGAATCTTCCTGACACTGTGCCACCTAGCTGCCCAAAGAACGATTTTATACATGTTGAAAAACAGATTAAAATTCTTGACCTTGGAAGCAAGAGTCAGAGCCTAGAGATTTGAAGTCATAACTCTTCTCACTTGAAGTTTACCATTACACACACACACACACACACACACACACACACACACACACACACACAATGACATGACTTCTTTTGTAAGTAGTAAGTAGCAAATGTAGGTCATCTGGTTCTTAATCTAGTGAGTGCTCTCCCCACCATGACACTCTGTCTTAAATGTCCCCAAACCTGCAGTAGAGTTCTAGTACCTGAAGTAGACCAGGAAAGACATTTTCATAACACAGTCCTACTGACTCAAGTTGGGAGAGAACAAGCCAAGACTTGAAACCGAGAGTCCCATATTTATCTCTCTGGTAGTACTAGGTTTTCTTCCAAGCTTCCTCTGGGATAGTCCAGGATTTGGGGAATAGAGAAAGGTGGGGAGTGGAAGGTTTGCTGGGAAAAGGGATTTTTATTTCCGTTAAGGTCTCATCTGGACAGTTAGATGGTGGAGTAGATAGATAGGTCTGGAGTCAGGAAGATGTAAATTCAAAGGTGGCCCGAGCTGTGTGACCCTGGACAAGTTGCATTGCCCTATTTGCCTCAGTTTCTTCATCTGTCAAATGAGCTGGAGAAAGAAATAGCAAAGCACTCCAGAATCTCTGCCAAGAAAACCCTAAATGAGGTCTGTGAAGAGTTGAGTCCAAGGGAAAAGGCAGAACAACAAAAGCACCCCATTCATTGCGTTCACAATAACTTCACATCTCTCTAGTGCCTTGAAGCTCAAGCTCACAGCAGATATGAGCTCATCCCCCAACACCCCTGGGAGTGGCCTGGCTACATCTATTTCATTTCCAAGTGGGGAAACTCAGGCACAGCAGCCCCGTGGGGCTAGGCCTGAACAACAGGTCTTGTGGGTTCTCGGGGAGGGCCACCCTCGGATGAATTGGACAACAGAAAAGGGAATCCGATGTTTCCTACACATTGAGTCCTTATCCTGGCCCTGAGTGTGTTCTCAACATGGAGAGCTTCCACCTTAAATTAAACTGGTCTGTCTAGGTTGTGGATGAAGGAAAATAGCCCGGAGATGTGTTGATAACACTTTCTGAGATAAGACCCAATGTAAATCTATTCCCTTTGCTCTGGTGGAGGGACACCACCCCTTAGCAAAAGGCAAGCCAGTTCTCCAGCAGGTTAGGACATGAAGCCAGACGTAGTGTTTACTAATGGGGCAGTGTGCCCAAAGTCATCCCCAGTGGTGATTCAGGCATTCAAACCAGCCAGATTCCCAACAGGCCCAATGAGGGACTCTCAGGACCTTGAATTTGCTGTGTTTCTGCTTGCTTTCTCTTGCGTCCTCCTCAACCCTCCTTCTGAACCTCTGGTACTCCATACCCATCTCAATTCAATTCAATTTGATAAACATTGTGAAGCACCTATGTATATATATGCTAGCACTGTGCTAAGGGCTAGAGATACAAAAAAAGACCCTCAGAGAGTTTACCTTCTCAAGGGGGAGACATCATGCAAACAAATATGTGCAGTGTAAAGGATGATAGATTTGGAGACAGGGGTCTTGAATTCAAATTCTCCCTCTGCCTCATTGCCTCTGTAGGGCAGTGAAAGGGATGGTGGATTTGAAGGTAGAGGGTTTGGGTGCAGATCATAAGATCTGTCATTCGTTAGCTGTGTCAGTTTGAGCTGAGCCTTGACTTCCCCATCTGTAAAATTGGACTAGATGACTTTCAAGGACCCTTCCAGCTCTACATTTATGACCCTATGACACATCCTTAATGGGGAAAACACTGGTCAAATTCCTGATAAGTACTAGCAGCCCACACTGCCTTATTTTCCTCTCCCCAACTAAATTTAGTGGCATGCCGCTCTTCTGTAATGCCCCCTCCTTCTTCTACCAAACACATTGAAAAGTCTGCTGTGCCACTCAGAAGTTCTGGCTCTAAATTTCAGCTTTGTTCTGCCTTTTATTAGCCAGGTGATGGATATTCATCTCTGTGAACCTCAGTTTCCTCACCTGTAAAGTGGAAATTTTATATTACCTATGTCCCAGGATTCTTACAAGGGAAGTCTCTGGTGCCATGTGAAATATGACCTCTCATTTGGGCATTATTTAATGTGGTTGAGTTCACTGGTATGGTAGTGGACAGAACATGGTGGTGGTAGAAGGGAGGCAGGGTTAACCAAACAAGAGTTTGATTTCTACCCCCACCCCCTTGGTTAGGGATTTATAATCCAGTGGTGAAATGGAATAGTCAGAAAACTCACTGTTTTTCTTAATCTACATAGCCAGCCAGACAAATATTGGAGGTTTCCTATTTTTCCTGGCTTTTACCACCCCTTCCCTCAAGCCCATTAGATGTAACAACTGGGAAATCCCCAAACATTCTCTACTTGGATGGAAAAAAACAAAAAACAAAAAACAAAAAACCAGCCCTTTCTAATACATCTGATTAGGAATAGGAGAAGTTCTGAGTTTTGGAATATGACAGTCCCAGGGCAGATTTCCATCTGCAGAACAATCAGTGCTAGATAACTGTGGAGGACTCTGGGTAGTCAAACAGCTAAGCCAAAGAGGCAGTTAGATCATTCCCCAGACTGAGCTAACACTAGCTAGGTTGCTGATCCTCAGGACCCAATCTAAGTCAGAAACATTGGAGGTGAGATTCCAGAAATGTTTAGCACTAGGGATCACCTCCACAGAGCAGGCCAGAGAAATCCCCAATGATGCCAGGACTTCTAGAGGCCAAGACTCCCACCTTGCCAGGTTCCCAAGCCATCTTGAGCACCACTAACCCAAAGCTGATTCAGGTGGCTCTGCCCCAGAAACACTTCCAGCATTGGGCTGCCCTCCAGGGACAATATTTCCTCTATCTTCTCTACTCTCCTGTCTCACCTCCCCCCAGCCCTCCTCCAGGATAAACAAGGCACAATGGACTCCTGACCAGACTCTCATATCACTGACTCTGCCTTACTTGCTAAATATAATGGTTACTTCTCAAGCCCCATTCTTCCAGAGCTCCCCCTGAGTATTCTCTCCTCTGAATTTTCATGACTTTGCCCTTTACTGGAAACGAGGCAGGTTGTTAAGGCCTCGAAATATCAGGCTGAAAAGGTTGTAATTTATCCTAGGGATCCATTAAGGGTTTTTAGTAGAAGAAGAAAGACTTGTCATAGGTACATTATTTTGATGGCTCTATGTACAGAAGACAGACTGGAGAGGAGGGAAGAGAGAAAGAGGTGGGAATCAGGGATGCCAAGTGTGTAACTTCCTCCTTTCTTGAAACTTCCGTTCTTTAGAGTTCATGATAATAAATGATCCTGGTTCTCTTCCTAATTCACTGACTATTCCTTTTTTCTTTCCTACCATGACTCCTCTGCCTTCTTGGAGCATTTCTCAAGTCTGGGTCCTCTGCCTTTCACTCTTATCTGTGCATTCTTCTTTAAAAACTCTTGGGATCTCAAAGTTCCAATTACCATTCTTTATGCTGATGACCCTCTAATCTTCTCTAGCACAGATATCTCACTAGCCCTTCAGTTCTCCCTTTCTGCCCCCTCCATTTTGAGTTGCCTCCAGGATATTTTTTTCATGTACTCCTCCCAGTGATCTCAAGGGTGATGACTTGGTGGCCCAGTAGATTAGAGCACAGGGCTGTCAGTTAAGCTGAGGTGATGGGTTTGATTCCCACATAGACCAATTAGCTTTGTTTTGTTCTAAAGTCTCCATTTGTACCCCAAATTCCTGTCAGCTGTTTCACAAAGGTTTGACGTTTCCACAAAGAAAACCCAAGGAGTGTAGATGACTCACTTCAAATACATCCCCACTACTGGAAAAACCACTCCAAGCACATTTGGTACCCATGGTGGGTAAGTAGATTGTGTCATCTATACATAAAAGGTGGCATTTATTGTTGTTGCTAATAACATTACTATTATTCCTTCTCTAATTGGTTGGTAGTTTTAAAAGGGTGGAGTCCATGAATCTTATTCACTTTTTATTCCACCCAGTGTGTTATGATTGTTTAAATCCTATTCACCCATGAGCTGTAACAGGAAGTACTCTGATTAGATGTTAGTTAGAACTCTCCAGCACAAGAGATGTCAGGCACTGGGTCATGTTACCAGGAGAAGCCAAGGACTTCTTAGTCCTGAAGCCCTGTGGTGAGCAGTAGGATGACCTGTGTGAAATGGTTTTCAATGAACTCACTTCAGTCACTTTTTTTTTTTAATCCTTACCTTCCATCTGTTAACTTGGAAAAAACACAGAACTATTTAATAGTCAGAAAAACTGAGTCTTTAATCAGGAGAGGGAGAGTGTTCAATAGTTAGGCCTCCACATGGAGTCAAGTGCCCAAAACGACACAGAGCCCACCAAGGCTCTGGCACTCTGGCTGTGTATCCCTGAGAAGGTCACTGTGCTAGATTATCCTTCGAAACACCAAAGAATCTGGGGAACCCATACTTGTATTGATGGTGGGCAAATAGATTGCATCATCTTCAACCATTCTCCCCATCTTCCAGGATGTAACCTTGACAGTATATTCAACCCTTCACTTTTCCTGATCCCATATGTCCAGTCAGTTGCCAGATTTTGCCATTTCTATCTTTACAACATTTCTCATATCTGCCATATAGGATCCTTTTTTTTTTAATGGAATGAATTTAAATTAAATTGACTTTTTTTTAAGCCTCTTTTTATTCTCATAGCTACCATCTAAATCCAAGCTTTCATCACCTTCTGCCTAGGTTATTGCACTGGTGTCCTAAATGGTCTCTTTGCCACTAGTCTCTCCTTTACTTCAGTCCATCCTACACACTGCTACCAAAAAGATTTTCCTTAAGCTCAGATCTGAACCTGCCACTTCCCTATTCAATCACCTTCAATGGCCAACTTTTCTGTTTAGTTTTTAAATCCTTCATAACTGAACTCTAGACTGTCTTTCTAGTCTCACTGGAAATTATTTCTGTCTCCTGTATTCTGCAATCCAGCCAAATGGCACTCCATCTCTGTGCCTTTTCAATGTCCATCTCTTATGTCTACAGTGCACTCCTTTCTCAAGAATCCTTCTCTTTGGGGGCAGCTGGGTAGCTCAGTGGATTGAGAGTCAGGCCTAGAGATGGGAGGTCCTAGGTTCAAATCTGGCCTCAGCCACTTCCCAGCTGTGTGACCCTGGGCAAGCCACTTGACCCCCATTGCCTAGCCCTGACCACTCTTCTGCCTTGGAACAAATACACAGTATTGATTCTAAGACAGAAGGTAAGGGTTTAAAAAAAAAAAAGAATCCTTCTCTTCTTTTAAGATACAGTTGGGGGAGGGTGGGACAGTCTCAGTGCCTAGAGAGCCAGAAGGTAAGGAGGTTCTGGGTTCAAATCAGACACTTTCTAGCTCTATGACCTTGTGCAAGTCACTTAATCCCCATTGCCTAGTCTTCCCACTCTTCTGCCTTGGAACCAATATATAGTATTGATTCTAAGATTGTAAGATAAGGGTTTTAAAAAATTCTTATCTTAGAATTAATACAAGTACTAGTTCTAAGATAGAAGAGGAGTAATGGCTAAGTAGCTGGGGTTAAGTGATTTGCCCAGGCTCACACAGTTAGGAAGTGGCTGAGGTCAAATTTGAACCCAAGACCTCCCATCTCTAGGCTTGGCTTTCAATCCACTGAGCCATTTGGCTATTCCCAAGCTAAATGATCCTTTAGCTAAGAACAGAACAAAAAGGGTTAATAAGGAGCTGAAACTGAAGATAATGGAAGGTGGAAAAGGGAGAAATGCCCAAAGGATCAATGTGGATGCGTAATTATCTCATCAATAGACTTGGGCTCAGAGAAAGACATGTACAGAAGATGATGACAAGGACAGGTAACAGAGGATGAATACCAAAGTGTATGATAGTCATGAGAAAATAGTGTCCAGAGTACTAAAGTACAAAATGACTAAAGCCAGTGAGGGAAGCAAAAAAAAGAGAAAAGATAGCATGGGACTGATGCTTAATAAGCACCCATCAAGTGCTTATTTTGTGCCAGAGATTTATAAATATTATCTCATTTTATCCTTACAACAATTCTGTGAGATATGTGTATTATCCCCTTTTTACAGTTGAGGAAAATGAGGCAGACAGGTTATATGTCTTGCCCAGCATCATACACCTTGTTAGTGTCTGAGGTCTGATTTGAACCAGTCTTCATGACTCCAGACCCGGTGCTTTATCCACTGCCTGCCTAGCTCCCTAGCTCAGGGTGGAAGGGGTGATGATCTTCAGAAGGGAAATAATCAAATAAAAATGGCAGATAGGAGTTTGGAACTTCTTTGATGGAGCTATGATCTCATCCACATGGGGATTTCCTCCAAAGATGCAGATTGCAAACTTTCCACGGCCTCCCCTTCTTGGTTCTCCTTCTCTGTGACTCGTCCATGTCCTCCCATAAATCTGCCACGAGAGACTGACCCAGTATTCTGAGTATGGATTATCTGATGTATCTTGACATTGAGTGGATACCATGAACGAACGTTGTCTCTCTGTTGTTAACCTTTCACTCTTGCTACACAACTTACACATCTCTTTCTCATCACACATTCTTCACACTGGTTCACATGAATAATTCCTCGTGTCTACCATGTCCCTCTCGGTTGCTCTTTCAGTGATCCTTGATTTTGGGTCTTTGAAGACTGTTACTCACTGATTCAGAGCCACGTGACATCCTTGGAAAGAGCCTGGTACTAAAAAGATGAACTTCTGAAGTTTGGTATCAGTGAAAGACCTGAGGAGTTTCCCACAGGCAGTCCAGCCCGTTGGCTTTCTCTTGTTTAATTCTGGGCCAGGGGTCCTAAACCATCTGTACTGTTGCTGTCTATACCCAAGAGAAATGAGAAATCAGAATGAGAGCACCAATGAGCTCAAGCCACTAGCCTCTGGGAATTATGGTGCCCAAGTCCTGAAAGAACTGGCAGTGGTGACTGCTCAGCAGAACCAGAAGAACAACTGCCATGATGACTATGGTGTTATAGTGGAAGGTAGCCAGCTAGCACAATGGATAGAGGGCTGGACTTTGTAGTCAAGATGACCTGAGTTAAAATCCTCTCATAGTCGTTATCAATGAGATGCCAGGCAACTCACTTAACCTTTCATAGCCTCTGCTTTTATGTTGTTTGTTCAGGTATTTTCAGTCATGTCTGACTCTTAGTGCCCCTTTGGATTTTTTTTTTTTGGCAAAGATACTGGAATGGTTTGTCATTTCCTTCTCTAGATCATTTTCTAGATGAGGAAACTGAGGCAAACAGGATAAAGCAACTTGGTCACAGAACTAGTAAGTGTCTGGGGTCAGATTTAAACTCAGAAAGAGGACCTGACTCCAGGCCTGGCACTCTATCCATTGAGCCACCTAGCTGCCTCAGTTTACATATTTATTAAAAGAGGATAATAATAGCATCTATGTCAAACTTGTGAGGATCAAATGATATAACATTGGCAAAGTGTTTTGCAAATCTTGCAATGATATAGAAATGATATTATTATATAGATATTATTATTAATACTATTAATATGATATATAAATATATTTGTTACATCTATTTTATATAACTATATATTTATACATGATATAAAAATAAAATATATTTATATAAACATATTAAAATAAATAATATAAATATATAAAATGTAAACATATTTTGATATTTTAAAAAGCCCTAACCTTCCATCTTAGAATTAGTCATTTGTATCAGTTCCAAGGCAGAAGAGTGGGAAAGGCTAGGCAATGGTGGTCAAGTGGCTTGTCCAGGGACACAGTTAGGAAGTGTCTGAGGCCAGATTTGAATCCAGGACCTCCCATCTCTGGGCCTGGCTCTCAATCCACTGAGCTACCCAGCTGCCCCCTTTGTTAGATAATTCTTAGGACATTTTTGTGATGGGAAAAATGGATTATATTGTTGTTTACTTATCTCTGATTCTTTAGGACTCCATGGACCATAGCCATTAATGGGGTTTTCAGAACTGATGCTGAAATATACTTCTCAACTCTTAGAACATATACAATGGACTAGAACCATGATGGTGAACCTATGGAACGGGTGCCAAATATAGCATGCAGAAACATCTCTGTGAGCATGCGTACCCTTGCTAGGTAGAGTTAGTTACTAGAAAGGCAGAGGAACTTACCCTGCCCCTCTGCCCCACAGCCCAATTGGAGTACTTCCTCCCTCACCTGAGTGGAATGCTCTGGCCACTCCCTCCCTTTCTCCCTCCCCTGTCTGGGGTAATGGAGTGGGGCAGGGGAGGGAAGGACACTCAGCCTCTAGGGGTGGAACCAAGCACACAGTCTGGAGGACAGGACCAGGAACACAGTTGGGGGGGGCAGGGCATGCAGTCTCTAAAAGGTTTGCCATCACTGGACTAGAGAGACAGAAAGATTCATACATTAATAGACGTAGCTACTGTTTTTTATTTGCTTGGCTTTATTAGAGTTAATGATTTCAAGCTTTCCTGCCATTAAATTTAATATACATGTAAAATGTACATAACAAAAAGTCACAGTTTCACATATAACTGCCTTTTGTTTTTTGCTTATTGAAATTTTCCCAGATTAATAGTAGAAAGAAAATAGAAGAAAGAAAAAACTAAGGGAAGGGGAAGGGAACAAGCATTTATTAAGCACCTATTTTGCCCACCAGGCAGGTACTAAATGCCACTGAGTACTAAAAGTAGTAGGTGCTTTTTGAATATGAAATTTGATCCTCAAAACAACTCTATGAGGGAGGTGCTGTTATTATCTCTATTTTACAAATGAGTTGGAGTGAAATGATTTGTTCCAATCAACCAGCTAGTAAGTGTTAGATATTGGATTTGAACTCAGGTCTTCCTGACTCCAGGGCAGCAAGGTTGGCACAGCAGATACAGTGCCAGACATGGAGTCAAGAAAATTCATCATCCTAGGTTCAAATCTGGCCTCAGACACTTCCTAGTTGTGTGACCCTGGGCGAGTCACTTAACCCCCATTGCCTAGCCCTTACCACTCTTCTGCCCTGGAACCAAGACGTGGTATTGATTTTAAGACAGAAGGTAACGGTTTAAAAACCAAACCAAACCTTGGCATTCCAGACTAATGAGCTTCCTTTTTGGCAGTCACATTATGAGTAGATCAGATGATAGAGGTCGAATCATAAAGTCAAAAAGCTCTGCACCCAGAGTCAGGAGAGCTCTGGGTTTGGGTGGCACTTCTGACATTTATGTGCCATACTGTCATGGACCAGTTACTTAATCTGAGGCTTGGCTTCCTTACCTTTAAAATAGCAATAATAGGGGGCAGCTGGATTGCTCAATGGATAGAGAGCCAGGTCCAGAGACAGGAGATCCTGGGTTCAAATCAGATTTCAGATACTTCCTAGCTGTGTGACCCTGGGCAAGTCACTTAACTCCAGTTGCTCAGCCTTCACCACTCTTCTACCTGGGAACCAATACACAGTATTGATTCTAAGATGGAAGGTCTAGGTTTTTTTGGGGAGGAGGGGAGAATACTGATAACAATACTTGTTGCAAAAGTATGCTGGGGCCAACTCTGCTTCTGAGAGCTAGATCTGATTATTAAATGTTTAGTGTGAACATTTATATACACTTTAGAAATATCTTCAGCCTTCCTAGGTAAATGCAACAGCTAAGTGACCCAATGGAAAATGCCAGACCAGAAATCAGATACCCCGAGTTCAAATCCAGACTCCGAAACTTACTGTGGAATGCTAGAGAAGTCACTTGACCCTATTTGCCTCAATTGCCTCATCTGTCAAATAAGCTGGGAAAGGAAATAGCAAACCAGTTCAGTGTCTTTGCCAAGAAAACCCCAAATGGGGTCTGGGAGAGTCTGGCTGAACAGCTAGACTAAGAAAGTGTTAATAATGCAGATTAAACTTCCAAGTCTGTTTGGCTACATTATAATATATTTGCCTATATTGCCTGCCACAACCCTTCTTCCTCCACCCCCCAGCCTGATCCTTAAACATTTCCCAGGATACTCCTCTATTGCTCTATAAACTTGCTTAGAGCTCAGCAGCAGAACATTCAGTAGAAGCCTCAGGGAATGAAGTCCTGGAGCTTAATTAATACTAATAGAAATAGAAATAACCAGCATTTCTCTAGTCCTTTAAGGTTTACAAGGTGCTTCATTTAGACCTTTTCTGGTTTTGTGACCCTGGGCAAGTCGTTTGACCTTCATTTATCTGTTTCCTCATCTGTAAAATGGGGATAATAATAGCATCCACCTCCTAGGGCTGTTGTGAAGATCAAATGAAATAATATTTGCAAAGCACTGGCACAATGGCCGGCACATAGTAGGTGACATATAAGTGTTAGCCATAATAATAATAATTATGATTATTCTACCCATAATTTCATTTGGGCCTCACAACACCCCTGCCAGAAGCATGTATGCCTCATGGGCTAGTGGTAAGAAAGGAGGCAAAGCACTTGGGAAACCTGCCTATGTAAGTGTCAGTTTGGGGTTTTGGTTTGTAAAAACAAGATAATGCCCTCGATATTTTATATCTGGATCTCAGGAAAGCATTAGAAAAGGGCTCTCGTGCTAGATGGGTTAAATAATAAGCATAGTTAGGTGGCATTGGCCACCTATAATGCATAACAGAATACTTTATGTAATATAGAATACACATAATTTTAAAGTTTGCAAAGCACTTTACAAATCATAATTCCTTTGTTTTTGTCCCCATAATTCCTTTGATTGATCTCCACAACAGCACTGTGATAGTTTACACATGAAGAAACTAGGGCTGAGAGAGATTAAATGATTGATTCAGGGGCAGCTGGGAGGCTCAGTGGATGGAGAGCCAGGCCTAGAGACGGGAGGTCCTGGGTTCAAATGTGGTCTCAGACACTTCCCAGCTGTGTGATCCTGAGCAAGTCACTTGACCCCCATTGTAGCCCTTACTGCTCTTCTGTCTTGAACCAATATATAGTATTGCTTCTAATGGGGAAGGTAAGGGTTTAAAAAAATATTTTTAAAAATGATTTATTCAATCACACAGCTAAGTAAGTATCTAAGTCGGGATTTGAACTCTGGTCTTCCTGACTAGAGGGCAATTAGGTGGCTTAGTGGATAGAACACTGGGAGTGAAGTCAGGAAGACCAGAGTTCAAATCTGGCTTCAGACACTTACCAGCTGTCACCCTGGGCAAGTCACAAAACCCTGCTTGCCTCAGTTTCCATATCTGTCAATTGAGCTGGAAAAGAAAATGGCAAACTATTCCAGCATCTTTGCCAAGAAAACCCCAAATGGGGTCATGAAAAGTTGGACATGACTGAATAGCTTCCTGACTATGAGATCAACACTCTATCCACTGTAGTTCCTAGATGTCTGGTTGAATGAGCAGACTCCCAGAAAAAAAGACTCCTTCAAGCCCATCTCAAGGATGAGAACTGCCATGATTACCAATGCAATTCTCAGATAATCTCAGAATTACAGGGAGCCTTAAGAGACTAATGTAGTTCACACCTGAACAGGAATTCCCTCTACAAACATGCCCAGTGAGTGACTATCTAGGTCTATGATGGCAAACCTATGACACACATGTCAGCACTGGCATGTGTAGCCATTTTCAATGATACGTGGCCTCATGTGGGCTCAGTACGCCTTGGGGTCAGAAGCCATGGGGAGCCACAGCTGAGGTCATGGCCATGGCCATGCCCCCACCAGGCCCAGGGGAGGGCAGCTCTATGTGCTGGCCATGGGTGTGGGGGAGGGAGAGGGCAAGTATGGGGCACCTTGGGTCAGGGGGCTGGGGCACATGGGACTCCTGTGGAGGTAGGGAGGAGGATCCCATGTGGGGGCAGGCTGGCCAGTGGCAGCTCAAGACACCTCTAGGCTAACCAGCTGGGGAGAGGAAGGGCAGGGAGGGGCCTAAGGAAGACTGGGCAGGGCTCCAGCCCACATGCAACAGAGGAGTGCCTGGAACCGATTACCAGACACTTTTAGCACCCTGAAAAATATAGCAATGGCTTTACTCACAATTTTTCCCTCTAAGTACTTTTGTGAGACCTTATTCTCAGCGTTAAATATCAAAACCAATAAAAGAAATAGACTGACAGATGAAGTTAGTAGCCCTTTCTTGGGCTTGAAGTATACAAAATACCAACCTTCAATTGAAGATTTAGCCAATGAAATTCAATACCAAAAAAGTCACTAATAGGCAGGTTAGTTAAAGAATTTTCCCCTCCCCCTCACTTATCTTAGTTCACAGCACCCCACACAAGTTAAATAATATAAAGACCAACCAAAAAAACTGTCTAACAGATGAACAAAAAAGTCACTAAGCAGGTAAGTTAAATAATTAGTTTTGGGTTTATTAAATACAGTTATATATTACAATTATACATTTTTGTTATTTAAACCATAAATATCACAAAATTATGGGGGGTTTTTCTTCTCAAAGTGACACACCACCTGAGTTATGCTCGGCTTTTTGGTGAATTTTGACACACCAAGCTCAAAAAGTTGCCCATCACTGATCTAAGTGACAGTGTCATTGGTGGTTTTACACTTGGTGTGACTCCATTTGGGATTTTCTTGGTGAAGGTCTTGAAGTGGTTTGCCATTTTCTTCTCCAATTCATTTTATAGATGAGAAAATTGAGGCAAACAAGGCTAAGTGACTCACCCAGGGTCACATAGGTAGGAAGGCTCTGAGGCTGGATTTGAACTTATGAAGAGGAATCTTTCTGATTCTGGGCCCAATGGTCTATCCATTGGGCCAGCTAGCTTTTTCCAGGGGACATTCATCCTTTTGCCTAAAGACCCAACCTACTGGGTCTTAAGGTAGTCCATTCCATTTTTGGATATCTCTAATTCTTAGGAAGCTTTTCCTCATTATGAGCATAAATGTGCCTCTCTGAAACTTATCCATATTCCTCTTCCATCTGTCCTCTGAGGAAAAGGAGAACAAATGGACTCAGTAATTTCAATATTTAAAGATAGCTGTAATGTTCTCCTCCCTGAGTCCCTAAGCTAAAGAGTACCAGTTCTTTTAAACAGTTTTAATGGGAAATGGTCTCCCATATCATACACATCTTGGTCGCCCTCCTCTGGATACTCCAGTTTATCAGTGTTCTTCCTAAAAATGTCCCAACCCCCCCAGCTACTTCCGCAACCCCTCATTGACCTGAACTCCGTATTCCAGATTTACCAGGGCAAAGTACAATGGCATCTCACCACCCCTGTTCTATAGGACTTTGTAGACTTTTCTCAATTTGATTTCACCTTCCTAGATTTGGCTTGTCGTATTGGTCAAACTACATATTTTCAGAGTCTGACCATCACCTACAAATTTGATTAGCATGCTCCCAAAGCCCCCATTGAATAAAAAAATATCCATGGCTAGAATCAGACCTGGAGACAGGATGTCGTGGGTTCAAAACTGACCTAAGACACTTCCTAGCTGTGTGACCCTGGGCAAGTCACTTAACCCCCATTGCCTAGTCCTTATCACTCTTCTACCTTGGAAGCAACACACAGTAGTGATTCCAAGATGGAAGGGAAAGGTTTAAAAAAAAAAGTTAAACAACATAAGTGTCCTTCAGCCATTCTGCAAGAATCCTGCTTCTAACTCATTCCCAAAGATCTAAGATTTCTTCTGTGTAAGGAACTCCCAATAGATGAGTGCTAAGAATTTGTTCAAGCTATTTCTTAGGAGGTTAAGTGACTTGCTTGAGTTCACAGGGCTTAAAAGGGTCTGATGTTGGGCTGCAATCTAGTTCTCTCTGATTCCAAGACTAGGGCTTTGTCTCAGCCAGAGATCAATATTGTTTGTTTGTCACTGGCTTTCCTAAAAATATAGTGTTTGGGCCTGGATACAATGGTTCTGGAATAGACTTGCTAAGGTAAAGTGTAGGGGGACAACCACTTCCCTAATTCTAGACACTAATTCAATATTCAGTGAGCATTTATTAAGCACCTGTTATATGCAAAGCAGGCATTTAGGTGGTGGAAAGGATGGGGGCCAGCTATAGGGCCAGAAAGACCTGGACTTAAGTTTGACCTCCCACATTTACTGATCCTGGACAACACCATGTTTGCCTCAGTTTTCTCTTCTGTCAAATGAGCTGGAGAAGGGAATGACAAACCATTCCAGTGTCTCTGCCAAGAAAACCCCCAATGGAGTCAAGAAGAATTGACCATGACTGAAAAATGACTGAACAACAACAAAATGAGTCTGTAAACTATAGTTTGTGAGCTTGGCTTCTATTTCTGGCAAAGGTTTAGAAGAGGGTAGCAAATGAATGGTTTGTGAACATGCAGAAAGGGAAGTGGTGATGGCCAAGATGGCGCCATCCAAAACAGGTCATGCCAGACTAACCTCATTGCCTTTCTTCAACAAAGTCACTAGACTGGTAGATCAGGGGAATGTGGCTGATTGGGTTTCCTGAGATTTCAGCAAAGCATTTCAAAAGGCCTTTCGTGCTGTTTTTGTGAACAAGATGGATCGATAAGAGGCAGATGATTACAGCTCCTTTGACTTAAAACTAGTTGAATGACCAGAGTCGAGGAGTAAGTCATTAATGACTCTCTTTCAAATTAGAGACTAGGTAGTGAGGACGTGGAGGCTAATGGAAATGTAGGCTTCATCAAGAGAGGAGCCTTGTCTGTCTAGGAGGGAGGTGCCTCTAAAGCTGAAAGTCTAAACCTTGCCCTAATCAAACCACACCTACAATACTATGCTCTGTTCTAGACACATTTCTTATTTTATTTTATTAAACCCTTATGTCATAGAATCAATACTATGTTTTGGTTCTAGGCAGAAGAGCAGTAAGAGCTAGGCAGCAGGGTTTAAGTGACTTGCCCAGGGTCACACAGCTAGGAAGAATCTGAGGCTAGATTTGAATCCAGGATCTCTCATCTCTAGGCCTGACTTTCAATCCACTGAGCCATCCAGCTGCCCCTCTGACACATTTTTAAGAACACTGACCAACTTTTTTTTTTAATAGAGAATAGTGAAAACCTTTTATTTTTATTTTTTTAAAAATGTGATATTTTGTTTTTTTTCTAATTACATATAATACTTTCTTTTCCCCTTCCTTCTTTTTTTCTTTCCTCCCTCTCCCTCTCTTTCTTTCTCCCTTCCTTCCTTCCTTCTCTTTTTTCTTTCTTCCCTCTTTCTCTCTCTCCCTTTTTCTTTCTTCCTTCCTTTCTTTCTTTCCTTTTTTCCTCCCTTCCTTCTTTCCTCCTTTCTTTCTTTTCTTCCTTCCTTTTTGTCTTTGTAATAATTCTAAGATAGAAAGGCAAATGAGGTTAAGTGACTTGCCCAAGGTTTACACAGCAAGTGTCTGAGGTCAAATCTGATCTCAGGTTTTCCCAACTCCAAACCTGTCATTCAATCCACTGTGTCACTCAGCTACCTCTATAATTTTTAATTATTCATTTTCTAAAATTTTATGTTCCAAATTCTCTGCCTCCCTCCCTCTCACCCCTTTGCTTTCCCTGAGATGACAGGTTATATATGCTCTATCATGCAAAATATATTTCTATATTGGCCAAATTGTAGAAGAAGATTCATATAAAATAAAAAAGAAAAGAAAAGAAAGTGTGCTTTGATCTACATTCAGACTCCATCAGTTTTTTCTCTGGAGGTGGATTGCATTTTTGATTGACAAGCTTTGGAGGGAGGGAAGGAGTTATCTAAGGCTGTGATTTCATCATTATGGGGGGTTCTCTCCACTTATATAGATAACAACCTAATGATAGTACAAGGAAAGAGTGGCTCAGGGACCCTGTGAAATTGTGCCTGACTTGCCCCAAATCACATAGATAGCAAGAAGCAATGACAGGCCTTGAATTCAAGACTTCCTCACTCCAAGGATGGCCTTTATCCACCATGAATATAGTCTTTTAGAGGTCTTTCTAAAATGAACATGGTTCAGATAAGGATAGTCAATATGGTTAGGGGGCTTGGACCTATATGGCACAGTGGATAGAGTGCTGGGCCTGAAGACCTCAGATCAGGAAGACTCATTTTCATAAGTTCAAATCCAGCCTCAGATACTTACTAGCTGTGTGACCCTGGGCAAGTCACTTAACCCTATTTGCCTCAGTTTCCTCATCTGTATGATGGGCTAAAAAAGGAAATGGCAAACCACTCTTACATCTTTGCCAAGAAAACCCCAAATAGTGACAATTTACTAGCTATGTGACCCTGGGCAAGTCACTTAAGCCTGTTTGCCCAGTTTCCTCATCTGTATAATAAGCTGGGGAAGGAAATGGCAAATCCAGCCTCACTTTCTAGCTGTGTGACACTGGGTAAGTCACTTGACATATATATATATATATATATATATATATATATATATATATGCTTCAGTTTCCTCAACTGTAAAAAGGGGTTAAAAAGAGTGCTCACCTCTGGGGGTTGTTGTACTATATTTGTAAGGGGCTGAGCACAAGGCCTGGCACACCACAGGTGCTACATAAATGCTTGTGCCCTGCCCTTCATCTCTTTCCTAGAGCACAGGAAGTTTTGCTGAAGAAAATACGCCTCTTTAGGCTGAAGAAGGAAAGTCTTAGGGGAGATGTGATGGTTGCCTTCTAGTGTTTGAAGGACCATGTTGTGGAAGAGGGATTAGACATGCTCTAATTGGCCCCAGAGGGTATGACCAGCAACAAAGAAGCAGATTTCTGCTCAGTTATCAAGAAGAATTCCTTCACAAAGTGAGTGATCTCCAGTGCAAGGGCAATAGATGGGTTTCTTTACTATTGGAGTGTTTCAAGCAGAGGCTTCAAGCCCTTACATTTGAGGCTGGATTTGAATGTCCTGCTCGCTAAGATTCTTTTTCAACTCTGAGGACCTGTGTAGACCAGAATTTAGAATCTGGGAAGCTAACTCCGGACAGCTGTAATTAGGTGCTTTAATGTATGTCTTTTTTTTCCTTATGTTTTTCTTTTATGTAATAATATAATAACAATAATTATAATAGCTAATATTTATACGGCACTTACAAATGTTATCTGATTTGATTCACACAGCAACCCTAGGATATAGGTACTATTATTATCCCCATTTTTTATAGATAAGGAAACTGAGGCAGACTCAAGAGAGGCATAGCGCCTATCAAAAGGGTAGTGGTTATTCCTCAAAAAGACTTTCCCAGGGGTTACTAAGTGGCTCCCTGGATTGAAAGCTGGGCCTAGAGACATGAGGTCATGGGTTCAAATATGGCCTCAGGTACTTCCTAGCTGTGTGGCCCTGGGCAAGTCACTTAACCCCCATTGCCCAGCCCTTACTGCTCTTCTGCCTTGGAACCAATACTGAGTATTGATTCTAAAATGGAAGGTAAGGGTTAAAAAAAAAAGAACCAGAATATCTACCTTGTATTTTAATCAAATTATTTTGTTCAAGTTCATTTGACAAGCTTTAAAAGCTTGGTCATTTTTGAGCACAAGGCTTGGCCCAAGGCAGCAATTTAAAAAATAAATATTTGTTCACTTGGGTCATATGGTCTTTTATTTAGAGTTAGGAGGGACTCTGTTAGAGGTCATTCAATTTTAACACCTTCATTTTTTTTTAATCTTTACCTTGCATGTTAGAATCAATACTGGTTCCAAGACAGAAGAGCGGTAAGGGCTAAGCAATGGGAGTTAAGTGACTTCCCCAAGGTCGCACACCTAGGAAGTGGCTGAGACTAGATTTGAACCCAGGACCTCCCATTTCTAGACCTGGTTCTCTAACTAATGAGTAGAAGCCCAGTACCAACAGAACCCCAGATCTTGCCTCCCAGGTACGAGTTCTGGCCTCCTGGCATATATATCCTGTAGATCTGGGCAGCTGGGGACAGAATAGATACCCTGTTCCTCTTGGAGTTCTTTTAAAATCAGAGAGAAGTCGCTAGGCCAGTGATGGCGAATCTATGGCCTGAGTGCCAAAGACAGCATGCAACCTCCCTCCCCCACCCAGAGTTAGAAAGTCACTAGAAAGGCAGAGCTGCTCCCCTCCCCCTCTCTACTTTGCCTGTACCCTCCTCTGCCCAGCCAGGTGGGTGGGTCACAGAGGGCAGAACTGGAGGGGAGCAGAGTGCTCAGGCCACTCCCTGCCACACTTGCTGAGGACATTTCTCACATGACCCTCCCTCCTCCCAGAAGCCCAATAGGAGCGCCTCTCCCTCCCTCCCCTGGTAAGGTGTGTGTGGGGGGAGGCGCATCCAGCATTTGGGGGGAGGGGCACAGCACTAGCTGGGGTGGGGGCGGGGCCAAAAGGTTCCTCATCACTGCTCTAGGATGCGTCATCCCACACCAAAGCTGAGGTGGGCAGCAAGCGGCTCAACTGCTCCAGCCACTGTGGACTCCATTGCAAAAGGGATCATCTGCGATTGTAAAACTTAATTAACGGTTTATAACAACACTAATTAAAAAGGAAAACCTCTGGGTCAGGCTGAGCCAGAATCCCTGCCTTTGCCACATAATTAGAAGCCAGCTGTGTTGGGAGGCCAGTCAGTTGGGGGTAGCTAATGACCCATTTGCCTGCAATCTGAACATGGATTTGGGGAGTCCCAAGGAAGAGAGCAGCTGGGCAGCCATTTACAGGGGGACTAGCCCACAGCCTAGCCAGCTACAATTGGCTATGGGGTCGGGCATCAGGTGGGTCCATTCCCCTCACCATCATTATTGGAGCTGATGTGTGCAAGGCCTATAAGGATTTTAGTGTCTGGGAAAAAAGGGTTCTAGGTTACAACCGAAATTTATTCTTTCAAAAAAAAAATAATAATAAAGAAATGTATTATTTCATGATACAGTGAAAAGAACATGGGCTCTAGTCACAGAACTGGGTAGGGGAATCACTTAATGGCTTCCAGCCTCAGTTTTTTCATCTGTAAAATGAGACCAGTAAAAGCACTTACCTCATAGGATTGTGAGAATCAAATAAGAAAGCATTTCAAATGGCTTGTTTCAAGTAGAGTTCTAGAACTGCCTAGATTTTAAACATTTCGATTACTTGGCTAGAAATAGGTAAATAAGACTGTGTTGACAAGCTCTTCCTACTGATTTTATTTACTGCCATCTTTTTCCCTTCTTAGGTGACACAGAAGATAAAATAGTGGGCTTCAAGTCATAAAGACATCTCCTGGACATGAGCTGTGTGACCCTGGGCAAGTCATTTAACCTCTATTTGCCTCAGTTTCCTCAACTGCAAAATGGGAAAATAACAACAGTTAGCTCTCCAGGTTGTTTTGAGGCTCAAATGAGATACTGCGTAATGTATAATGTATAATTACATAAAAGGAAACTATGCATTTACATGTGAAATTATATTACATGTATCATTACAAATTATACGTGTAATTGCATTTTTTGCATAAATGTGTAAACTAGAACTATATACTACACAGCAGGGATACAACAATCAAATGAAAAACACTCCATGATCTTGAGAAGCTCACATTCTGCTGTAATTTAGCGCCTCAGGAGGGAGAATTGCCTTAGAATGACAAATTCTAAGCTGAAAGGGACTCAGTGGTCATCCAGTACAGAAACCAAGTTAAGTTACTCATCCGGAGTCACACACAGTAAGTATCTGAGGCAGGATTCAAACTCAGGTCTTCCTAACTTGAGTCCCTACAATTTATCCACTAGACCACCTAGGTCAGGGCTGTTCAAGTGCCCTCAAACACCAGGCCTGAGGCTAGGCTTTGGCAAAGTGGTGAATTAAGTGTGTATTTGGCACCCCTTGACTCCTGGTAGGGGCAGCTAGGTGGTGGAGCGGATGGAAGGCCAGGTCTGGAGTCAGAAAAACCTTCCTGATTTCAAAAATGGCCCTAGACACTAGCTGTGTCCTCGTCACTTGACCCTGTTTGCCTCAGTTTCCTTATCTGTCAGATGACCTGGAGAAAGAAATGGCCAACCACTCCAGCATCTTTGCCAAGAAAACCCCAAATGGGGTCCCAAAGAGTCCAATGGCACGGAAAGCCTGAGGAACAACTCTTAGAATGAGAATTTTCCCCTTGTTTTCAGCCCTGAATTCCCAAGCTGTACTCTCTCCCTCCTAGGGAACAAAATCATCTGATAAGTGCGGTTACACTTCCCTGTCAGGAACTTCATGTGACCTTATTCCCAGTATTTGCCTTTTTCCAAGATGATCTCAGGGAGAGGGCAATGCTTAAGCCAAAAGGAATGGATTATGGCAGGGCTGCTGGGGATGCTTAAATCATCACAGTGCCAAGCCCAGCAGACCAGAGCTGCAGGAAGGAAGGAATGAGTTAATGAGTTGGACACTCTCAAGACCTTCCTCCAGCCCCAGCTCTTTGCCATAAAGGCACGTCCCCATCTTCCCTGAGTCAGTCTAACCCCAGCAGCAGGAACCACTTCCCCAGATCATCCGGTCAGAGAGTCGGGGCTAAAAGCGTCCTCTGAAGTCCAGTCTAACACTCTCACTTTACAGGTAAGATAACTGGGATCCAGAGAGTTTTATTTAATTTCTCAACTGCACACAGTTAGTATCTGGGAGGATTCAAACCCAGGTCCTTCCTGAGTTGAAGTCCAGCACTGTGCAACTGTAGGAGTCTTCTTCTTTTTTTTAAACCCTTACCTTCCATCTGAGAAGCAATACTATGTATTGTTCCCAAGGTAGAAGAGTCCTAAGGGCTAGGCAATGGGGGTTAAGTGACCTGCCCAGGGTCATACAGCTAGGCAGTATCTGAGGCCAGATTTGAATCTAGGACCTCTTGTCTTTGGGCCTGGCTCTCAATCTACTAAACCACCCAGGTGGCCCCTGACTCTTGGATTCTGAGGGCAGATCAAAGCATGCTATCTTCCACTTTCTTTTCCTCATGAACTTTTTAAGATGTGTTTTATATCATGAGAAATATGCAAATATGTCTTGATAACCTTTATTGGTCTATTTGCTGCCTTGGGCAGGGAAGAAAATATGAATTCCAAGATGTCAGAAAGCAATTGTTAAAAATGGTTGCTACATGCAACTGAAACGATAAAGTTAAATTAAAAATTAAAAATAAAAAAAGGAAGAAGTCCAGCACTGTCTACTGCACTGGTGAGTTCTGCAGAGAGACACAGCCAGATCTGTTCTTTCTGAAGGCATGGGTTGCGGCAGATCAAATGGGATGGAGGAATTCCCTCACCTCTTGCTAACATTTTTTAGTTAAGTGAAATCTGGCTACAAATGAACATCAGAGGCAGCCTTGATCTCAGCACAAATCAGAGAGTAACTGGAAAGACAGTCGAGTCAGAAGTTCATTGGGGTAGGAAGCAGCCGCTAAGGAGAACATGGGACCATTGATTTGGGGATGGAAGGGCTCAGAGATCACGTAGTCCAACCCCTCCATTTTATAGATGAGGAAACTGAGCCCCAGAGAGGTTGAGTCACTTATTCAGGTTTGCACAGAGTTGATATTTTTAGGAGGTGGAGTTGGGAGAGATGTAACACAAGGACAATATCAGGCATTGTTTCCAGGTAAATCAAGCCCAATTGTGCCTAATGGTTATATAAGAGTTTACTTATTTTTATTACATACTTATTCATATATTATATATACAGAAATAGGTCTTGATCAATGACACATGTAAAACCCAGTGGAATTGCTCATTGGCTATGGGGGGAGGTGGGAAGAGGAGAGGAAAAGAATATGAATCCTGTAACCATCGAAAAACATTCTAGGGGGCACTGGGTGCCTCAGTGGATTGAGAGCCAGGCCTAGAGATGGGAGGTCCTGGGTTCAAATGTGACCTCAGACACTTCCCAGCTGTGTGACCCTGGGCAAGTCACTTAACCCCCATTGCCTAGCCCTGACCACTCTTCTGCCTTGGAACAATACACAGTATTGATTCCAAGATGGAAGGTAAGAGTTAAAAAAAAAAAACATTCCAAATTAATTAAATAAATAAAGAATTTTTTCAAATATGTTATATATTATAATATACTTAGTTTACTTTTTTCTTTAAAGCACTACCAGTTTTTCTCTGGTTAAGTGGTAGGTAAAAAGTATTGGACTCCAAATCAGGAAGATGCATCCAAATCCTGTTTCTGACATTTACCAGGGCATGTCCTTTCATTTCTTTGGTCCTCATTTTCTTCATCCGTAAAATGGGAATAATAATAACATTCACCTCTCCAGGTTGTTGTAATGAGGAAACGATATGTAAAGCATGCTGTAATCTTTAAACTGCTGTGTAAATCAGGTTTTCACAGGAATCTATGAACTTAAAAAATTTGGTAATTTTATATATATTTAAATATAAAATATATTAAAAAATTTAAAAATACATATTTTTTTAAAGCCTTGCCTTTTGCCTTAGAATTCGTCCTAAAGGTGGCAGCTAGGCTCAGTATTTAGAGAGCCAGGCCTGGAGATGGGAGGTGCTGGGTTCAAATCTGGCCTCAAAAATTTCCTGTGTAACCTTGAACAAGTCACTTAACCTCCAATGCCTAGCTGTTTTTCCCTCTGCTACTTTGTTCTTTTTTAAAACTCTTCTTTTCTGTCTCAGCTAACAATTCTAAGACAAAAAAGCAATACATAGTATAAATTCTAACATGGAAGGTAAGGGTATAAAAAAAAATAGAATACAGATTAAGTATAGGTTCCAAGGCAGGAAGACTAGGCAATGGGGGTTCAGTGACTTGCCCAGGGGCACCCGGCTAGGAAGTGTCTGAGGTTGCCTTTGAACCCATCTCCAGGTGTGCTCTCTCTCTCCATTGAGCCACCCAGCTGCCCCAGTAATTATGTTTCAATAGGATTGGTTTTTGTACCTCCAGGTATATATGTATACATTTAAAAATTTTATTCTGGGAAGGGGTCTATTGACATTAGGAGTCTGCCAGTGAAATCCATGACACAAAAAAAGTTAAGGACCTCTGACATATGGAAATAAGTTTTGAGTAATACGATGTATAAACCAGTAGAATTGCTTGTTAGCTCTGGGAGGGGGGAGGGAAGAGGAGAGGCAGACAACTAGAATCATGGAACCATGGAAGAATCTTTAAAAATTAAAAATTAAAAAAGATCCTCGGACATAACTGTTATTGTTAACACTAATTATAATAATAATAATTATTATTATTAATAATAATCCATCCTTTCCCATTTAAAATAAAATAATCAAATGAAATGAAAATAAACAAAATGTCAAAAAAGACCCTGTTATGGGCTACCTGGCCTGGCACTCTCCACCTTGCCTGCCCCCACAATGGAGGGGTCGTCCAAGCCTGGCCTCAGGGGAGGACTGATCCATCTGCTTTATCCCTAGAGCAGCTCCAGTCACAGGAAAATGAAATTCTTCCTTGAACCCTCAGCTCCAGCTCAGGGAGTATTCTTTTCCCCTGAGAATGCCATTCCCCTCTCCCAAGGGATCTGACCCCAAATGGGGGAGAATTCTCTACCCATCAGCCCTGGGGCGCAGGGAGTCGGGAGGCCCCAGGGGGAGCGGCATTTCTCCTTTCTCCTTCTCAGGTCCAACTTCCCAGGGTGGTAACGGCAGCCACGAGAAAAGTGGGTGCGGTGCCAAGAGCCATTCACAATGAACAAAGCAGGCCCGGGTTGGGAAAGTGAGAGGCCTGGAACATGGCGCCCCTGGGGAGGGGGCAGGTGAGAGGGTGGCCATTCAGAGAGCACCACCCGAAAGCATGAAATCCTAGACCCTCCCTCGAACAAGGGCCATTTCCCCCAGGCAGGCTGTCTGGGAACTTTCTGAGAATCCTGAGAACAAATGCTGAGAGGAGGCGCCAGGAAGAGCCATTGGTCAGATTTCCCCCAAGCTGGCCTGGGGCTCTCCCAGAGCCCCCTCCTTGGGCACTGACACAAAGAATGGGCCCTGTCTAGTTAGAAAGGCCCTCCAGCTCCCTATCCTGAAGCCAATCCTTCTCAGGAGAAGGTGGCTGATACCCCAAGGCAATTCTTCTGTTTCCTCCTGACCCTAGAACAATTGCCAGTGCCCAAGAGAGATCTCAGAGAGGTGTGTGACAGGGCCCAGCCCCTTCTCAAAGGCCCAGTGATAGCTGCCTGGCCCATTCATGGTTTACATTTCACTGGCTGACCCAGCACCCGATGCCTTTTCACTCTTCCAAAGACTATATTTTATCAACACATCTAAACACACTTTCAACCTCCATACATGGCCAACAAGAAATCATCAAAATGCCCTCTTTGGTGCTTTCCAAAACTGGCTCCCTGCAGCAGTCTTTTCAGGCCTGGTCCCATCTCAACTCCCCCCCACCTCCCTGGTTAATTGCCCAGATAAAAGGACTTAGTCGGAAAGATATTTTTATTTTCTCCACAATTCCTTTAAAAAGCCTCCGGTCTCCTATTGCTCTTAGAGCTAGTTCCAAGCTCTAGACAGCCCCAAAGATTGTGTGCTGTTCTGGGACTTTATTTGGTCACTGAGCATTGAATTAAGTTCAGTTATTTTCATTTATATATATTTATTTATTTCTTATTAAAACCTTAACTTCTGTCTTAGAATTAATATTTAGTATTGGTTCCAAGGCAGAAGAGCAGGAAGGTCTAGGCCATGGGGTTTAAGTGACTTGCCCAGGGTCACCCAGCTAGGAAGTATCTGAGGCCAGTTTTGAACCTAGGACCTCCTGTCTCTAGGCCTGACTCTTAATCCACTGAGTCACCCATCTGTCCCCCAAAATTTTGGTCCCAGGATGGAGCATTTGCAAGGCTGAAATCAGGGTGGGAAGCTTGAGATAGGAGATTAGGAGTATGGAAAGAGAAGTGTGAAGATAGTATTAACTCTTCCCTTGTCTACTTTTAAATTTAATCAATAGAAGTGAATACATCCCTACTTAAATGCCCAAGTGTGGGAGGTATTGGGTGACAATTCAGAAACAACTGATTGCCCTTTGGGCAGTCCTAAGCAAATTTAAAGACTACAATTGGTCCCTATAAAGTGGAGGTAGGAACAGGAAGTGACTCAAAGAAGGGTCTTTAAAAGTGGCTACAACCTCCTGTGGTGGTGGAGGACCTTCTTCTTCAGCATGGACCTGAGACTCTAGCATTTGGAGAGATTGCTCTGGGATATTCTCCCCTTGGACTTCAGATTGGTGAGTGGAAAAAGCTGACCTTCCTTTCCTGACTTAACATCAGAGAGCCCTCCCTCTCAGAGAAGGCCACATGGGTGAAACCTCTGGGCCCTCTGGCTGGGGCTTCTGGAGCCCTGTTGGAGTAGAGCCAGGTGCTGGAGTAAATATTTAGCTTGTTAAGTTAGATAATTTTTCTATCCTCTTTAACATTCTTCTCCTTTCACTCTTTCCCTCTTTTTGTAAATAAACTGTTAAAAAGTCATATTATTGACTTTAGATATATTAATTTTTATAATATCGACAACCACATTCTCTTAGATTTAATTCAACCTTAATTTTAATCCCTATAGAAGAGATGAAGACAAATACCCAAACCACTCTGCAACCTGGCTTTTCTTGTTTTTTTCTTTTTAAACTCTTACTTTTTGTCTTTGTACAAAAGACAAAAGAATTGTTTGTAACAACTCTAAGACAAAAGGGCAAGGTCTCTGTGGGCATGCAGCCACACACCCCCACACCCCTCCCTCCCACCCTAGTTAGGTACTAGAAAGGCAGAGGGACAGGGGAACTGTTCCCCTCTCCCTCTTTAGGTGCTTCATGACATTTTTTCATATACCCCACCCCACCCCTCCACTCAGCAGCCCAATGGGAGCCTCCACTGTTTGGGGTAAGGAGGGTGGGGCACACCCAGCATAGGGGGAGGGGCATGGCACTAGGTCTGGAGGGAAGGGGCAGGGCTTGGCACTCCATCTCTAGAAAGTTCACTATCACTGGATTAGGCAAATGGGCTGAAGGAACTTGCCCAGAGTCTCATAGCTAGGAAGTACCTGAGGCCACATTTGAAACCAAGTCCTCTGGGCTCCAAGCCTGACTACCATCCACTGTCACCTAGCTGCCCAGCTACCTGCATCTTCAAAACCCAAAGGCTGTATCAACAATCATTCCCAATCAATAAGCATTTATTTTTATTTCTTTTAAACCCTTACCTTCTGTCTTGGAGTCAATACTGTGTATTGGCTCCAAGGCAGAAGAACGGTTAGGGCTAGGCAGTAGGGGATTAAGTGACTTGCCCAGGGTCACACAGCTAGGAAGTGTCTGAGGCTAGATTTGAACCTAGGACCTCCCATCTCTAGGCCTGGCTCTCAATCCACTGAGCTACCCAGCTGCCTCTTCAATGAGTATTTATTAAATACTTCCTTATTTAATAAGAGTTCCTTGAGAGCAGGAAGTGGTTTTTGTATTTCTTTTGTATCCTCAATGACTTGGCATAGTGCCTGGCAAATAGTAGGTGTTAAATAAATGCATACTGGGTGGCAGCCAAGTGGCTCTGTGAATGGAGAGCCAGACCTAGAGACTGGAGGTCCCAGTTTCAAATTTGGCCTGAGACATTGCCTAGCTGAGTGACCCTGGGCAAATCACTTAACCCCATTGCCTAGCTCTTAGTGTTCCTCTCTGCTTTGGAACGCATACACAATATTAATTTTTAAAAATCCTTACCTTCTATCTTAGAACCAATACACGATATTCTAAGACAGAAGATAAAGGTTTAAAAAAACAGCAAACTGACTGATAAAAATCTGTTAAACAAAGGCAAAAGCTAATCTCTCCTCTCAAGTAACTCACAGGTCTAATGAGACCATCTTCTACTTCCTTAGTACTAAGCCCTGTCACAGGAAATGTGCAGGCGTATATTAGACAATAACTTCCTGTTGATCAATCAATTTGATTATGATTGGCACCTATCTTTGTCCCCACAGAAAAAAGTGGATCGGTTTCCGTCCTTCCAAGGATTATAGTGTTCGAATTGGGAGGAATTCTGCAGGTTATCTAGTCCAACTCCTCATTTTACAGATAAGGAGACTGAGTCTCATAAACATTAACCTGTCCTAGGTCACTCAGGCCATCAGTAATTAGCCAGAGTAGTACCTGGATCCAGGTACTTGGACTCCAAAATCTAGAATTCTTTCTACTGAATTGAAAGCTTAAGGACTGTAAGTGAGGTTATTTACCTCATTTGAGGACCAGCATTGTCTTGTTCATCAGGGCTATATGCCAAACTTTATTTAGCTCTCCCTCAGTTTAGGACAATGGAAATAGTGCTAGATTTGGAGTCAGAAGACATGGGTTCAAATCCTGATTTTGCCACTATTCCTTGTCCTAGGACCTGTTCCCTCTATAGACAAGAGTCACCAGCACCATTCATTGTGGAACTGGTTTGGAAAACAGTATGGATATAGTTATGGACATCAGGGGTCTCAGCTGAGGAAACAGGAAAGAACTCATCGCTAGCACTGACAGCTTGAAAGCCCCCATGGTGTTCTGGGACAAGAACTGAATCCCTGAACATCCCTGGGCTTGGGAGAAAGAACCTCACACCTCCACGGAGCAGCCCTTGTTTCAAGTTTCGGGGAACCTTGACTACATATTACTAGCAAACCTGTGGCTGTCCTATCTGCTCAGTTTTCCATCTGCTGCACTGTGCCCCTGGCTACCATTGGGGGAAGAAAGGATGAATCAAACCAATGACCAATGTAACTTCTCAATAGCAGGGACTTACTTTCCTCCTTTTACCTGAGGACATCTTTTCTTTAGGTCTTTTTTCCTTACCTTCCCCCATTTTTTTTCTGTCTCCACCTCTCCTACAGTCTTCCTTGCTGCCTATTTGTCTCTCTCAAGATTTGTCTCTCCAAACAACTCTTCCCTTCTTTCTGTCTTCAGGTCTCCTGCAAAAAGGACATTCCTCAATCCACTCCCCTTTGCTCCTAAAAGCCACAGTGGTCCTGCTCTGGGAACCTATGGCCAATTTTCAAGAAGGTGGCAGCCCCAGGATGTATCCCCACCTATTAAAGATGTTGCTCTTGGTGTGGATGACAGGAAGCAGGAGAGGTGCCTTTCTGATGTGTCCAAAGGGAGGGAAGTCAAAGGGTTTGGGGAAATGTCCTTGTAAATGGAGTGGGAATGAAGGGGCCAGTTCCCCAGCTTGGCTTGGGGCTCAGTGACAAAAAACTGGTACTGAGATGGAGTTGGCCCATCAGAATCATGGGATCCTGATGTTTCACAGCTCTGCTTTGGGGAAAGACAAGCTCTCAAGCCTCCTCCCTGCCCCGCAGCCCCCACCCTCTTCAAACACCTAGGGAGTCCTGGGAGCCAAGATTCAGAGGACAGCTGTGAGCCAGGCACCCAGACCCACCCAGTTATCTCAAAAGTAATCCCCTTTCCTAGCTCCTCTCTCTGCTGGTAACTCACCTTACTGGCCACAGCCTGATTGCTTCTTGCAGCTCCTTGAGGGTTCAATGCGGGACCCTATGGTCCTGCAGAAAGGGTGCAGGGGAGGGGAATGCTCACCATTCAACCAGCCTCCATCTGAAGCCCCAGCTTCCCACTCGAGGTACCCTGGAACCCTGACTTGCCTTCACAGGAAGCCTTAGTGCCCTCCCAGTGGTTTCTGCTCCCTACAAGCCTCCCAATAGTGCATCTGCTTTTCCCCCCGGAGACCAAGCTCCTCCCAGCCTTGGACCTACCACGTTTTCAGGTACATCCAACTCCTCCCTGCCTGGCCCGAAGTCCCTCCCTTCCTCTTCCCTACTCCCTCACTTCCCAGCTCCTGTCCTGAGGTCTGTGGCAGCCTAGGCACCTGGGTTCTGTCACTGCATTCTTTCCTCTGGATAGCTCTCCTCCCTTCTCAAACTGATTGAAATCCACTTGTCCTTAAGCTTGTCAGTGATTCCTAAAGGGGGAGGGGGATTCTTTCTCTATTTACCGGCTAACAAACATGCCCTGTGCTCTCCAGTTTGGGCAGGATTCTCCCCTTTGCTGCCAGGGGCCTTTGTTAGTTCAAGTCTTGTCTCCTGGAGCCTTTTTCTTTCCTTATGCTACTTTCCCTTCCCTCCTCCTGCTCTTCTCTACTTCTTTCCCATTCTACAGCTTCACATTTCTCCTTTCCTTGGAGGACACTAATAATAATAGCTCATGGGGCAGCTAGGTGGCTCAGTTTTTCCTAGAGGTGTGACCCTGGGCAAGTCACTTGACCCCAATTGCCTACCCCTTACTACCCTTCTGCCTTGGAGCTGATACTTGGTATTGATTCTAAGGTGGCAGGTAAGGGTTTTTAAAAAGTAATAGTTCAGATTTATTTAGTACTTACTATAGGCCAGGCACTAGGATAAGCACTTCACAATTATCTGACTTGACTATCACAACCAAGGGAGGTAGATGATATTTTTGTTTTCTAGATGGGGTGCCTGAGGCAGGTAGAAAGTTTGCCCAGGGTCACTGAGGTAAGAAGTGTCTGAGGCTGGATTTGAATTCAGGTCTTCCTGATTTCAGGTCTAGTGCTCCTGAGCCATCTAGCTATTTTCACTTTTACCCAGCACCTTCAGAGCCAAATAAAGAAAAATAGTATACCTGGGCTTCTGCTATTATTCACTGTAGTAATTCAAAAGGGCACATAGTTCAAATTCACTCATTTCCATCAGTCTTGCTACCATTAAATAGCAAAATCCTCATTAAAAAGTTAAATGATTATGCTGCTTTCTGCAAAGTTCTTACCTCTCCAAACCACTGCATGCCCTCTACCTTTTCACAATCTCTCTGGAATTTATGAATCCTTATTTTAGACTGAAACTATCCTTCATCCACACACAGACAGAGTTTGTCCTCTATTTTTCTTACTGTGATGCCAAACTATAAAACGAAGATGACAGAAAACCTTTCTGTAGTCATCTTTCCACATCATTCAGTTTTTTTTTTATTTCATTCCCATCGATCCAGTCCATCATTCTAGTCACTTATCTGGTCACTGTTCTCCTGATTTCCAATTTCACTGTGAAGTTCCAAATAACAAAAGCCAACACACTCTTGGCCTACCTCCATGTGTTTTCTATCTTATTCCATGGGTTATTTGTTATGATTTGTTCTGGTGTTCCTAAGGTTCCCAGATAAGATGCTTGAAAGCCCATCACAGGCTACAAATGAAAATTTGGTTTTCTTTGTTTACAAGTAGAGTCCCCAGACCACTGAAAGTCAGTCCCTGAACCCTTATTCCCAAAGTCCAATTTTTTTTTTTTTAAGTGAATCAGGGGACACCAAGGTGGCTAAGTAGATTGAGAGCCAGGCCTAGAGACAGGAGGTCCTAGGTTCAAATCTGGCCTCAGCCACTTCCTAGCTGTGTGACCCTGGGCAAGTCACTTAACCCCCATTGCCTAGCCCTTACCACTCTTCTGTCTTGGAACCAATACAAAGGATTGATTCTAAGTTGGAAAGTGAGGGTTGATTCTATGATGAATGGTACTGGTTCCAAGGCAGAAGAGAGGTAAAGGGATAGGCAGTGGGGATTAAGTGACTTGCCTAGGGTCACACAGCTAGGGAGTGTCTGAGGCCACATTTGAACCCAGGACATCCCTCTTTAGGCCTGGCTCTCAATCCACTGAGCCACCAAGCAAGGGTTAAAAAAATAAAGAGGTGAATCTGAGCAGCTGGGTCTGCCTAATAGGAGTTCTGGTTAGCAGTTCAGCATAAAATAGGAGTTGACAAATCACACCCTGTTTGTCCAAGGGCACTGCCTAGAAAAAGTCAACCTGAATCTAGCAGCAGTGCTATAGGGGACAGAAAATTAGCCAGTGCTCATTATTTACCCTTGGCCATAAACCTGCTAAAAGTTGTAATTACAGTTTGATCACTGGATAAGCGCCATATGCAGGCTTTCCTGTTAAAGGAATAACGATCTCTAAAAAGCAGACAGCTCCTTCCTGTGGAACCCGCCAGGTTTATGGATCTCTTTATTGGTGCATGTAGCTCACCTTCTGAATTATAGCAGCTGTGAGCCGAGCACTGATGGAAATCAGGGGCCAAGTGCTTTTTGCACACCAGTCACATGCCCTGATTTATAAGGCAGAGTAAAGCAATGAGGCATTGGCTTAACAGACTAAGGCATTTAGTAGCGGATTTGATTTTTGTTTTTAATAGTGACTGTCCAGCTCTGGGTGGCTTATAGATAAACATGGCTTATGCCAGGTACTCGGGATATCCCAGTTTCAGGTCTACATCTATGATAAGGGTCAGAATCATGGGGGTACATCTATCTTTCAAGAGCTCTTGTGTAATGACCGTTTCCTTGATTCACGATTACAGCTTAAAAATCTAAAAAGGACAAAAGGCTTAAGAGCCTTGTCTAGGTATCAAATAAGAGCCCAGAAAATCAAAGACAGCAAACTCTGCCTAATCCCTTTCTCTCTGACACACTGTGTTTTAGGCCCTTCATCTGTTACACAGTAATCAGGGTACAATGGTGAAAAGCAAAAAAACTGTAAATAAATCAAACTCCAGAAATCATAGATTGATATGCTGAGAGAGATAATCAGTTTTACTTAGTTCCCATCTGCTACAAATTTGCCACTTTTTTTCCTTTGGTCTGCACCAATGGTTTAAAATGTCTATCTCTATCACATGAGACAGTTTACAAAAAAGGCAATCCCAGGACAATCTTAGAAGCCTGAAATCTGAAGAGAATATTATTCCTGAGTATTGCTTTGTGACCTTATAAAGGAATGGAGGTCAGATAATTCTATCTAGAATTGTTAAAAAGATTATTGATGTTTTTTGTTTATCACTTTTGTTTATAAATATATTACTCCCTACTTCCTCAGTGAACCCTGCCCTTGAAGCAAAAATTTTAAGGAAAAAAAGCAGTTCAGCAAGCCCAACACATCCAGTGCAGCTGGCAGTATATATAGAATCCCACACCCATAGTTCTCTGTCTTGGCAATGAAAGGATTTTCCCAATTCTCTGAAGCCAAGCTCCTCACCAATATATTTCAAGGAATATAGTCTTAAGTTTTATTTCCTATGAACAGAAGACAATAGTTTGAAGTCAGTCTATTTCTTCCCCATTCATGAGAAGCATGGATTTTAACTAAAAAGCAAGTTGCTATCACTCATATCCTAACACTGCCTACTTTTTTATAAAAGGCTTTTCAATTTGCATGAAGGCCCAATTTACTGGTTTTTAATTTCTTGCTCTTGGGAACAACCATTCTACATCACTACTTTTTTTCTACCAATAAAGGCTTTGAGAGTCCTAGATTACTGTAAGGTTTAGTGTTCAATGGGATTAAAGGACAATAGAGGGGCAGCTAAATTGCTTAGTGGATAGAAAGTGCATGAAGACAGGAGATTCTGGGTTCAAATTTGACCTGATTCTTCCTAGCTAGGTGATTCTGGTTAAGTCACTTAACTCCAATTGCTTAGCCCTACTACTCTTCTGACTTGAAATCAATACTTGGTATCAATTCCAAGACAGAAGGTAAGGGTGGGGGAGGAAAAAAGCACAATGGAACATTAGACATAGTCTGGACCAGTGGAAAAGGTGATGGCTCTGAATTTTATAAGACTTGGCTTCAAATCCTACCTCTGACACTCCCTGTGAGACCTTGGGCAAGTTACTTCATTTCAATGGGCTTTAGTTTTCTTATCTGTAAAATGAGGGATGCTAGATCAATTGGCCTTTGAGCTTCCTTTTGGATTTATATAAGCATTCCAACATCTTGGCATGGTGGCAGCTATTGTCCGGTTTGGCAGTGAGTTTTCCCTTGATACTATACTGAGAGAAGCTGAGTAGCTAGTTCAGGTTCAGGCATTTTAGCTGAGCCCTCTTAGAGTTTAGGCTGATTCCTTTCTCCTTTACCTTCCAACACTATCCTCTTAAAAGCCACTAATTTGAACTCCCCCTGGCACAGGCCAAGCGGGAAAAATCCTACACCTTTTCCCTCTCCCTTCTCCTTAATTTCTTTCCTCTATATTAATTAAGATCACCACAAATTTCCAGCTGACTTTGGTATTTTATTTGGGATATCCCCTGGTGATCAAAATTAATTTAGTTTAGGTCACAACCCTAAAATTACCCTTATAGATCCTTATGCATGGAATTACCATTCTTAGTTAGAACATTTAATACTGAAGTTTCTATTTTATTTTAAAAAATAATATCTTATTTACCTCCAGTTACATGTAAAAACAAATCTTAACATTCATTTAAACATTTGAGTTCCTTGGGGGCAGCTGGGTGGTTCAGTGGATTGAGAGCCAGACCTAGAGACAGGAGGTCCTAGGTTTAAATCTGGCCTCAGATACTTCCCAGCTGTGTGACTATGGACAAGTCACTTGACCCCCACTGCCTAGTCCTTACCACTCTTCTGCCTTGGAACCAATACACAGCATTGATTCCAAGATGGACGGTATGGGCTTAAAAAAAAATTATAAATAAATAAATAAAAATAAAAATTTTGAGTTCCAAAATTTCTCCCTCCCTCCCACCTTCTGTCTCTCCCTCTCCCCCTCCCCAAGATGGTAAGCAATCTGATAAATTCTATTGTTTAAACCATTTTTCCATTAATATTGGATTTTCAGTAGTATTTTGAAGGCCCCTAAAAAGAAACCTAGGGAAAAAAATGGCATCTAAAAAGTATAATTTTTGTGTAATGACAAGACTCAGTCTCAGTATTTATTTTAACAATGTCACATTGAAAATTTTAATTGAACAATGTCACATACCTATTTTTCCTTCTCAAACAAGTTTTCATACATTAGGATACTTTCAATTACATTCATAGTTAAGGAATGTAAGAGCCAGAAGGGGCTTGTGTAATTGAAATTTTTACTATATTAGAAAAGAAAAGGTGGTAAAGTAAAATGAGCACTGACTTCTACTTGGCTTAGTTTTCTCTTTGCAAATTCCTCCTTCAACTAATACTATTCTGAGAATATAGGGAATCCCATTCAGCTTGATGATGCATGTAATTCTGTGGACATCAACGGAAAACTGTATACAAATTTCCAAAGAAGTAGGCCCTCCTCCCACCCCACTCTATTAGTATCAAAACCAAACTGAGTTTGTCCTGAGATGTGAAAATAGTTCTCTCTGAGTTGCATGGGCTATAAGCCATAAGAAAATGAAAGATTCCTTCAGAAGAAGGGTTATGAGTTCTTGATTCAAGAGCTTTCCCCTGGAGAATCCAGCTGGCAGATAGAGCCTTGTTTTACCACACCTGGCAGCTCCGAATCACTTCCTTCAGGGCTCTTACCCCTTCCACACTTTTGTCCTTCAAGGCCAAAGCAAGGAGAATAGGCCTGTTTCCTGCTTCTTGGGACACGAACGTCACCAGGTTCTTTGCAAAGACATGGATAAGGGGCTGGAGAGGCAAAGGAAGGAGAAAAATCATGCAGAGAGTCACTTTACTGGTAAGAAATTGTGCCTTTCTTCTTACTATCTTCATTAAGCATCCTTTATTTAGAAACAGAGACAGGTTTCCTGGACCACTATTAAATTACCATACATTAAGTCCAATGTGACCGTGATTCAGCAATGATGAACATACACTTAAGATAACCAGGCACAAACAAACTGATAAAGCAGCATTATTAAGTATATTTTCCTTGTGCCTTCCAATCCCCAATGCTTATCTTTAGTCTGGGAAGGGTAAGGAAAAGGCAAGTCTGCACAGGGGGATCTCCATTAAATCTCTCTAATTATCTTTCCAGACTGGAAGAAGCTGGGCTATTCATTCCTAAGTCACAATACTAGGAAAGGTTCAGAATAAGAGAAAGAAAAGACATACATTATAGAGCCAATATATTTCCTCTTCTGTCAAACAGAAGACCAAATGAGTGACAAAAGCATTTACTGAGAACTCAGGGGACATTTCCATACAAAGAAGATACTTGGAAATAATAAACACATGTCATCATGGTAGTGATGCATAAATATATCAGACATTCAGCAGCCCTAAAGTCATCTTAAAATCTACTAAGTGATTTCTGTAGCATCTCTGAGATCCCCTACTGACTACTTTACCTCATCTTGCCCAAGGAGCACTCTGGTACTGATTGCAGGCTTGCAGATATCATTGGCTACCACACTAGGCTCCAGAGAGACCAGGGTACCCATTTTTCCATACTGGGTCACCACCACAAGGATGTGACTGCTGAAAGCTGTGCAGACCACCTGTGTTGGGACACCACAAACCACTTCAACCTTCTGTTTCGAGGTCACAATTGGTCTGGCTTCCATGGTTGAGTCTTTTAAGTGACAGCTAAAATAAATTAAGGAAAGGAATACATCAAAACATAAGCACTGTGGTCTAACATAATGCAAGTGCATACCCATAAGAGCTGAAAAATGAACATTATTTGGTAATGACAATGAAGTACATACACAGAAGGGAAGAGACACAAATAGGCCCATTTAAAAGCTGACACACTGGAAACAGGGAACTTTTCACCCTGTAAACTTTTTTTTAAAGGACCATTTTAATTGGGTATATGTATGTACACAGGCACACAACAGGAAAGCAAAATATAGAAAGATGATTTGCATCACCAGAAGATGCTGGCAGCAGAAGTGGCTTGGGACATATTTAACTTCCCCTTCAGAGACCTGTATGTTCACATCCCTCGGCAAATTCACCTGAAGAAATTTATTACTTTTGTGGTTTCCTACTGATCTTAATTGTCCTCATTTCAATCTGGGGAGGCTTTTAGTCATTTAAGGGCTATTTGTTTTGAATGAAAGCACCCTAGATACTCCTGCTTAACAGCCAGGGCATAAATAAAACCTGTTTTTTTACCCCAGGACTGAGGCTACAGTTTACTGACTAAATTTTTCAAATTTCATTTTTTTTTTCAAAGCAGTGGGACCAGCATTTAAAAACCCCCAACACCTACTGAGCTATCTAACCCAGAAGTCAATTAATAAATAATAAATAAATAGCAGTTATTAAGTGTCTTCAATGTGCCAGACACTGCTAAAGGTGTGCTTTGGGGGGGGGGGAGCCATAAACCCCATCGCCTATAATAAAAAGAGGAAACCTGGGTGAGGATGGGATGTAGGGAGTGGTTGTACTCAAACATAGGGGATGTACAAAAGGATGAAAAGGTTTGAAGATCAAGAAGAGAAAAAAGGAGGCAGACCCAAGGGCACAGAAGAGGGAAGGAAGGGGCATTTGGGCACAGAAGAAAGGGTGTACAGAGGCCAAGGAGTGGGAAAGAAGGCAAGAAGGCACAGAGGAGAGAAAGTGGGCATGTAGTTCTGGAGGGGAAAAAGGAAGGGCTAGAGGAGGGGGCACAGAAGAAGGGAGGGCTAAAGGGAGGAAAAGGGAGAATGGGGATAGTGGGGGGGGACATAGAGAAGGGGGGCACAGGGTTGCTTGGAGAGAAAGGGGGCATACTGGCACAGGGATATACAGAAGAGAAGGGGTGTTTGTGGATTGGAGGGAGAAAAGGGATGGAGGAGGGAACATACAAAGTATGGGGCACAAAGCCTGTAGATTGGGAAAGCGGCTTGTGGGCACAGAGAAGGGAGGAGGACACCCTGGCAAGCACAGAGGTGGGGGCTCAGTGCACAGAAGGGTAAAGTGGGCAGGGAGGGCAGGGGCAGAGAGGACGGAAGAGGGCACATAAGCAGAGAAGCGAGCAGGGATCCCAGGGCTGGGAGCACGTGGGCCCAGCCGGGTTGAGACCCCGCGGGCCCGGAAGGGGGAGGACCCACGCAGGTCGGGGAAAGCCCCGGGGAGAGGCGGGGAAGCGGTCCCCCTCTGACAGTACGCAGGGCCACCGGACACAGCCTGCCTGGGTAGGGAGACAAGAGATTCCTAAGAGGCCGCCCAGCTCGGGGCCCTGGCGGGACGCAGCGCTACGCGAGGCCGGGGCTTCAGGGCCCGTAGCCCCGGCTCCTCCTCCTGCTCCCCCGCCCCGCCCCGCCCCCGCCCCCGCCCCCGCAGCGCCGGACGGGCCCAGCCTAGATTTTTAGGCCCCAGCTCTGGCCCTGTTTCAGCCCACTGCCAGGCTCAGGCTGGCAAGCGGCGCCGCTGCCCCGGTTAGGAGCCCAGGTGTGTATGGGTGTTTTGGGGGGGCAGAGGGGGAGCGCAGTGAGAAGGGCCAGACCCGCGGCCGTCCCCGCCTTACCTCTCCATAGCGCGCCCACGTGCGGAGCGAAGCGGAGCGCCTGCCGAGATTCCTGAGCACACGCCGGGGACGCAGTGCCGCCTGGGACCAGTTGGGGGCGGAAGAGCACAATCCCCAAGCCCCAGACTGTTGAGAGCCTTGGTACCTACCTAGCCTTCATCCCTAGGGATGGAGAGGGATGCTCCAGGCAAGTTTATGTGCTACCTTTGCATTGGAAGCTGTGAACCTCTTCCGCTGCATGGACCTCTTTTGGCAGTCTGATTAAGGTGGAACAATGAATTGTACAGCTAGGCCTGAAGTCAGGTAAACCCGAGTTCAAATCCAGTCTCCGACCCTTACTAGCCAAGTGACCCTGGGCAAGTCAGTTCACTTTTGTTTGCCTCAATTTCATAATTTGTAAAATGGGGATAATAAGAGCACCTACCTCCTAGGGTAGTTGTGTGAGTCACAAATGAGATCTTTATAAAGCTCCTAGCATGTTAGCTATTATTAGATGAATAAGTAAAAAGATGTAGGATGTCCAAGGAAACCGATTATTTTGAAATACAGTTGTCAGAATTAAAAACAAACCACATTCAGGGACCCCAGGTTAAGAATCTCCTCTTGCCCATCAATAAAATACAAACTCCTGGACCCTTGACCATTCTGCTTTTTGAAATTCTATCCCTGAAGCATTATTCCCTAAGACACATTCAATGAAAGTGTGTAAGATAGAGATTAAAGAGTGATTTTTGACTATTTAATAGTTCTGTGTTTTTTCCTAGTCAACACAATCAATACATAATATTGATTTCTAAGGTGGAAATTGGGCTTAAAAAAAAGTAATAGTAATGGGGCAACTAGGTGGTAAAGTAGACAGAATGTCAGGCCTGGAGTCAGGAAGACTTATTTTCCTGAATTCAAATCTGATCACAGACACATCCCAGCTGTGTGACCCTGGGCAAGTCATATTGCCCTGTTTGCCTCAATTTCCTCATTGGTCAAATGAGTGGGAACAAGAAATGACAAACTACTCCAGCATCTTTGCCAAGAAAACTCCACTATGTAGTCACAAAGAGTGAGACATGACTAAAATGACTGAATAATAACAAAGAAAGTGGTAACGGTATAGTGGGAAGAAGCTGGTCCCCCAATCAATTGCTTTTTCTCCTGTCACCCAGCCCAGATAGTGAAATTATAGAGACCGATAACAAAGAGATGAGATGTTCTTGTCTCTGCCTGGTTACCCCTTTTTCTCACTAGTCAAAGATTGCCTAGGCCATGTTCCCAGAGGCCCTGGTCAACTTGGAATCTAGAAACCCCAAGTTTGCCCTTTTGTCCCATGAGAATTCGCCCAGGGGTAGATCTTAGACTCTGGAGTTTCAGACTAATAATAGAACTTAAAGTACTTGGTGGTCCCAGTTAGGTGGGGCTAGCCTATCTAATCAAATGTTAAGTACCCTTTTTAGTAGTTTCTCCCATTTCATCAAAGTCCTCTCCCAGGTACCCCAGCCCTAGGCTGGATCTTCCCTTTTGTATCCATTGTAAAGCATCAGCCTCTCCCTGATAATCCTGTCTAGTACTTTTCATTTCCTTTTAGCCATTGTAAAGTTTCCCTGTCCCTCAGTTTCCCAAAAGGTATATAAGTTCCCCAAATTCTATTGTCCTTCAGAGCCATCATCTAGCAAGGTGATATTCCCAGGGATACTTTCCCAGAGTCCCAGGGTTTAGGCCCTGTGAAGTTCTTAACACTAGGCTCTGTGTAGTCTATCTCTTTCCTGATTAAAAACTTGGTTTTTCTGACTACTTAATAGTTCTGTGTTTTTTTAAGTTAACACCCTTAAAAAGCAAACCTACCATCTCTACTTTACAGTTAAGGAAGAAAGCAGTTTCATGGAGTGTGATCCTCTACCTCTACCAGAGGTCCATGAGGGGTAGAAAGGAATTTCTTTTTCTTCTCCCTGTATCATTCACAATGAGTTACTCACCCAGTAGGAGACAGCATACCCAGGAGTGTCAGAGAGTGTAGAGAGCTTCAAGGAGTGTAACCCCTGGTAGCAAAAAATCTAACCATAGATTCAAAGGAAAATTAGTCCTTGCATTTGTGACTTTAGCTGCCAAAGGGAACAGTCTCCTTGGGTGCTTAGCTGAGCAACCTACCCAATAGACACTGCCCCTATTAGGAAGCAGCATAAACACACAAAGAAAGGGAAATGACTGCCAAAGAAAAAGTATATAACTTAACTTGGCTTGGCCATATCTGTTCCCTACATGTGTGCTTCTGTACCAGTGTATTTAAAGTTTGTGCCCTTTCTTTCCAATGATTCTGTATAAATTGATGGGAGAGTGTGCCCCAGATTTATGGGGAAATTGTAGCTCCTGTGCTTATTCTGAATTTGGAAGATAACCTGGGGTTATTATGCCCTCTTACCATAAGACTTTGCTTTGTGCTAACTGTGTCTATTATTAAAAGCAAACACACCAGTAGGGGCTCATAGATTCTGTTCTCAGAGCACAGATCCACAGTATTGTGAATCCCTGGGGACCTAACTTACAAACCTCTCTGTCTCTGTCTCTGTCTCTCTTTCTGTCTCTCCCTCCCTCTCCCTCTTCCTATCCCTTTTTTCTCCCTCTCTCTTCCTCTCCCTCTCTCTCCCTCTTTCCCTTTCTCTCTCTCCTCTCTCTCTCTTTCTCTTTCTCTCTCTCTTCCTCCCTCTCTCTCTCTCCTCTCCCTCTCTCTTCTTCTCTCTCTGTCTCTCACTTCCTCTTCCTCTTCCTATCCCTTTTCTCTCCCTCTCTTCCTCTCTCCCTCTCTCTCTCTTCCTTTCTCCCTCTCTCCCCCCCACCCCCCTTTCCTTCCCCTTACCTTCTTAGAATCAATACTAAATATTGGTTCCAAGACAGAAGAGCAGTAAGGGCTAGACAATGGGGGTCAAGTGACTTGTCCAGTATCACACAGCTAAGAAGTATCAGATTTGAATGTAGAACCTCCCATCTCTAGGCCTGACTTTCAATACACTGAGGTACTTAGTTGCCCTTCTTTCTTTTCTTTCTTTCTTTTTTTTTGATGCTGACTGTGGTCCATTGGTGCTTAAATAGCTTTCTTTCTGGATGCTCACTAGAACTCTTTCCTTAATAATCTAATCGATAACAAATCTGTATATTAAAAATGCAAATCTCAAAGCATTCATGAAAATTGAACAAATAGACCATACTAGAATGAAAGTATTATAGCATACCACCTCACATCTATCAGAATGGCTGACCAAGAATGAAAACGATAAATGTTGAAGGGGATGTGGGGAAATTGAGACATTAATGTACCATTGGTGGAACTGTAAACTGAAACAGCCTTTCTGGGGAGCAAAACCATGCATACCTTTTGACTCAGCAATACCATGACTGAGTCTATATCTCAAGGAAAACAGAGATAAGCGAAAAGGACCTACTTGTTCAAAAATATTTTAGCAACTATTTTTGTAGTGGCAAAGAACTGGAAACTGAGGGGGTCCCCCATCCATTGGGGAATGACTGAACAAGCTATGGTGAATGATTGTAATGGAAAACTATTGCTCCATAAGAAATGGTGAACAGAATAAGTTCAGAAAAACCTGTAAAGACCTACATGAAATGAAACAAAGTGAAGGAAGCAGAACCAGGAGAACAGTGAAGAAATATTGTATGATAATTGTGAATCTTAAAACTGCTCAGACTATACCTTAGAAGATTTGTTTAAGCTATTCCCCATTTAAACAATGGAGGTACTTGATCAGGAATGTATTGGGAACTTTAAAATTACTCCACCCTGCTCAGACAGTACCTTAGGGGAAGATAAAGTTGTAAACTCCTGACTGAACAATGAAAAAGTCCCTAACTCATAGTAAAGCTAGAACCTTAAGCCAGGTCTATTTTTAGATCTAATACAAAAGGGTGCTAAGTACCTATAAAGGTTAAATTAATCACTAAAAGGTCAAGCAACTTATAAAAGGCAAGCTTAACAAAAGAGGTGTGAAGTTTTAGTCTACCCAGAGAAGGTGATAAAAAAAGATGTGAACTAAGAATGGTCAGTCCTGGGGAAAATCTCTACTGTGATTGGTAGATGTGAAAATTTAGGGGAGGTGACACAAGAGAAAATTTTCTTTAAAAGGAAGGAGCTCGAGGTGGAATTTTTTAGTTGGAGTTTGGAGTTAGTAGGAGGAGCTGGGTCTCTGAAACTCAGTTCAGGAGTTGAGGATTTCAGTGAAAGACTGGAGTTTTGTTTAGGATGATCTTGTGGTGAGTGATTAAATACTGACTGGTCTCTCTTAAGGCTCACACCTAGGCCAAATGGCCTATTCATACTATTTTCTTCATACTATTTTTCTCTTATTCTCTCTCTCTTCCTTTCCTTAATTCCTTCATTTGTATAAATTAAAATCTCCATAAAACCCAGCTGACTTGGGTATTTTCATATTTGGGAATTTTTCCCATGGCGACCACTTATTTTTTATTTAAATCATGACACTAAAAATTATCTTTACAGTTTTGTCAATTCACAGTCTTGAAACCCACATTTTTCGTGGTTACATAATCAATTGTGAAGGACTAACCTATTATCAGCAAAACAAGTTTCCAAGATAACCCCAAAGGATTCATGTTTAAAAAAATGCTATCTACAACCAAAGAAGGAACTATTGGAATCTAATTGCAGATCAAAGCATACTATCCTTTTTATTTTCTTCATGAGTTTCTTTTAAATTGTATCTGTCATATGTTATCTTTTGTCCTGAAATGGGGAATATGAAAATATGGATTGCAAGAAAGCACTGATATAACCTATATCTAGCTTATAGGTTGGAGATCCCAAAGCTTGTCCTGAAACTTGGGGTTCATCAGATCCCATTAGGCCACAAGTTTGGGATTCCTAGATTCCATGTTGACAAACCAATGCACAGTATTAATTCTAAGATGGAAGGTAAGGATTAAAAAAAAAAAAAGAATACAGAGAAACATGGGGAGAGTCTTATGAACTGATATAAAGTGAAACAAATAGAACCAGGGAAATCTGAATGGAGTTCCTCCTAATTTCAAGTCTGGTGCTCTATTCAGTAAGCCACCTAGCTACCCCTGTAGTTTAGTTTTGATGATCATTTTTCTCTTCATTATGAGGGGAGGCTCTTGAGTAAGAATACTTTGGGGAATGTAGATGATGTAAAAACAAAATATATTCATAAAAATTTGTTTTTTAAATGGTTGTCCTAATTGCTATATATAACATTGACCCTTAAAAATTAGGAATGATGTTAATAGTTGTTACCATATTGGATATTCATAATCTCTAAACTACATGGAACAAAAAAAGCTAAAAAAAAAAAAGAGACCTAGTAGAAATAATAAAACCCATGCAGCAATGAGATGAATTCCTTACTATCTTTGCCATCCTATCTGCCACTGGAGTTATCCCAAAGATGCTTTCAGTGAGCTTGCAAAAGATGAGCTTACATCCCAACATTATTATTCAATTACAAAAAGCAATCATTTTATCTACCTGTGATATAGTCTGCTGAACATTAAACATGAAAGGACAATAGTGCTGATAGCAAGTTGTCCCAGAACCATTTACATCTGAACTGAATCTAAGATGAGAATAATGAGAACAACAATAATGATGATAATGGTATAACATCTAACCCAGGACCCTCCAAACAGTAGTTAGTAATCCTCACACAGACTTGTCAGATCCTAGGAAGAGACTGATCTAAGAAGATCACTTTTTCTTTCTTTGGTTTCTCATGGTCCTTATCTTGATTTTTCTCCTGGAAAATCTCTAAAGGTAATATAGGTCTTGGTTTCCCCAAATATACTTCCTATTGTCAACCTGAAAAAAGTATAACTACTAATGTAGACATAGCAGGTCTTTAATTGGGTCAAGAGATTATAATCTTGGAAGCCACACAGATACAGTATTGGGATTATAATCTGGGAAACCATGCCGAATTTCAGCACTGGGACTTCCACTGGTAGAGTAGTGTGTGTGTGTGGATCTTTTGGAAGAGAAAGGTCAACAGCAAGTTTTCTTGAGCTCACAAAAGCTTGGGAAAGATGCAATAACCAAGCCTTAAGTCTTTTTTTTTAAACCCTTACCTTCCATCTTGGAATCAATACTGTGTATTGGCTCCAAAGCAGAAGAGTGGTAAGGGCTAGGCAATGGGGGTTAAGTGACTTACCCAGGGTCACACAGCTAGGAAGCTAGGAGGTCAGATTTGAACCTAGAACCTCCCATCTCTAGGCCTGGCTTTCAATCCACTGAGCTACCCAGCTGTCCCCCAAGCCTTAAATCTTGAGAAAGAGGTGAAATGGATTTATAGTTAATCCAATCATTATCTGACTTTTGTATTCTTTGTTTTAACACCCTGGGAAAGCCAGTAAAGAGATTCTCTGAAATTAATGTCACGGCTCTATAGTCAGTGAAGGTAGCAATCCACATTAGACTTAGGACAACTTTTACCCACCCCACAGAAAACACAGATGATACAAATGATTCCCAGAAACCCACAAACTCACAGAAACACAAAGCATTCAGTTTCCTGAGAAGGAAATTGAATTTGGGGCTGCCATTGGGAGAAATTCTTTGACTTTTTGTTGAGTGTCTATTCCCTGTAGTCCTATAGTCTCTCCAGAGTTTGGATTCCCATAAATGTAAACATATTTTGATTGTAAACATGTGAATATAAACATGTACTGTTTGAATGTAAACATAAACTGAATTAGTAATCCTCTTCCCTAAGGAGCTACTATATTTGAATCACTCACTATAATAATAGATTTAGGGAGTGGCAAGGGTTGCCTTAGGAGGTGGCAAGAAGAAGAAGACTTGGAAGTCTTCTAGAAAAGGTTGATGGACCACTCCTGAAGTATGGGATAATGTGATTTTCCTTTTGGTTGTGATGTAGACTGAGGACCCACTGAGGTTCTTCCCAAATCTCAAATTCTGTGATTCTATAAATTTGTGATTTAATAAAAAAAAATGTGTTGGGGGGCAGCTAGGTAATTTAGTGGATTAAGAGCCAGGACCTGGGTTCAAATCTGACCCCAGATACTTCCTAGTTCTATGACTCTGGGCAAGTCACTTCATCCCCATTGTCTAGACCTTACTGCTCTTCTGCCTTAGAACCAATATAAAGAATAAATTTTAAGATGGAAGGTAGGGGTTTAAAAAAAAAAGTCCATTGCTATAGGGAAATAAAGGGGTAGGGGACAAATGAAGGTGAAAAGTGAAGGATTACTCCTGGATTGCAAATCTGGGTGTTTGAAAGGATGTGATACCCTCTATAGAAATAGGGAGGTTAGAAAGAAGGTTGGGTTTGGAGGGAAAGATAATGCGTTTTATTTGGGAAATATTGACTTTGAGGTTCCTACAAAACATCCATTCTGGAATGTCCAGTAGGCAGTTGGTGATGCAGGACCAGAATTCAGCTAAGAGAGAACAGATGGATCTGAGATCTGCATAGAAACAGAAAGATGGCAAGGATGAGAAAAGATGGAAATAATCAGTCGGCTGAGTCTTAAGAATTTAAGCAAACTTTAAACACTGCTGATAGAGATGTGAAATGGTCTAGCAATTATGGAAAACAATTAGGAATTATGTGAGAAAAGTTACTAAAATGTTTGTACTCTTTGATTCAGCAATCCGACTCTTGGGCATGTACCTCAAAGAAGAGAACAACAAAAAGAAAGGTCTCTTCCAGTTTTTACATTCTTTGAAATCTTAAGAAAAATAGAACAAGGGGGCAGCTGGGTGGCTCAGTGGATTGAGAGCCAGGCCTAGAGATGGGATGTCCTGGGTTCAAATCTAGCCTTAGACATTTCCTAGTTTACTACTTAGTAGCAATGCTAAGACAGAAAGTAAGGATTAAAAAAAAAAAAAAAACCCATACCTTCCATCTTGGAATCAATACTGTGTATTGGTTCCAAGGCAGAAGAGTGGTAAGAGTTAGGCAATTGGAGTTCAGTGACTTACCCAGGGTCACACAGCTAGGAAGTGACTGAGTCCATATTTGAACCTTCCAAGACATTCTGTCTCTAGGCTTGGCTTTCAGTCTACAGAGTCACCTAGCTGCCCCTGTTGTTTGTTTTTTACATCTTGATAATTTCCCTACATACTCTACAATATTGCAGTCTTGAATGATCAGCTTAAAAAACAAAACAAAACAGAGAATAAAAGTTTTAAGGAGAAGAAAGAAAGAGAAAGGGGCTTTAATTTGGACCCAACTACTTTGGGAATTAATTGGTGGTCTACTTTGGGTCCTCTTCCCATCTGATATAATCTTTGTGATAGCAAATCTGAGCAGGCTCACTGTTGAAACATTTGGGCCTGTGGTGATTTAGACATTTCAGGAGCATCAGGTGTATGAACTTCAAAGACTTTATTTCTAAAAGGCCTTGACTCTCTTTTAAATTACGTTCTACATGTTTTAAATCTGTAAATTGCTCCCCTGGGACATTTAATCTATTCACCAACTTGCAGTGAAAACTGCCCATAAGGCCAAAAAAAAAATCATTCATTCTTTCCAGAGAGTAATGATGTCCCAGCCGTGACCAAAATATGAAGGCTGACATTGGAAGATGGAATACAGAAAGTTAGGCTAAGTAAGGTGAATTGCAGATCTAAGCAGATCATTCCCAATCAGTAACTCTTTTATCAGGTTCTGGGTTTTTCAACTCAATTGTAAGAACTTGACTGAAAACTGCTGAGCAAATGATTTATCAAATGTTACCAAAGGTAAAGAAAACATATTCAGTCTTCCATTCTATCAGTGATAATGGCAAGAACCATGAATAATTGATACATACATAGTATTCACTGCAATTGTGCTATTAAAAATAGTTGTATTGATTTTTCTTATTTTTACATCGCCGCCATTTTCATGGGAAAAGGAGATGGGAATAACCATTTATTAAACACCTATGGGCCAGACGTTGGGCTAAGCATCCATGTAGTCTCTTATTTGATATGTGGAGCTCTTCCTGGGAAAAATGCAAGAAAGCAGAACCTGAACAATTCAGACTGTAAAAATAGCATTCCATGCTCATAGCCCAACCTACTTACTTAAAGGAGGGAATTGCATTTCACCATCTGTTCTGATGGACCAAGAGTGGTCATTGTGATGACCCACAGTTCAACTTTTTATAGCATTTTTCTCATTGACATTATCATAGCCGGTGGGTATTTTGTTCTGATTCTGCCTTCTTCACTCTGAATCCGTTCATAAAAGTCTGCATATTTCTCTAAATCCTTCATATTTGTTGTTTCTTATTATACAATTGCATTCCATTTTATTCAGTGTTTTCACTCATTTTTCAGTCAGGTGTGACTCTCTGTGACCCCATTAGTGTTTTCTTGGCAAAGATACCAGAGTGGTTTGCCATTTCCTTTCCTAGCTCATTTGACAGATGAGGAAACTGAGGGAACTAGGGTAAAGTGACTTGCCCAGGGTCACAGAACTAGGAAGTTTCTGAGGCCAGATTTAAACCCAGATCCTCCCTGTTTCCAGGCCTGATGTTCTATCCCCTGTGCCGGCTAGCTGCCCCCTGTATTTTAGTCTTAAAAAATTGCTCGCCATTCTAAGAGATTAAGCAGGTCTTGCAAGTCAGTGTGTGTCAGAGGTGGGACCAAAATCTGTGTCTTTCTAATTCCAGGGTTGACTCTCTGGCTCCTCTGGTTTTACCAACCTTTTGGCAGTGGATAAAATCAACTTGTTTGAGTTTTGTTGGTTTTACCAACCTTTTGGCAATGGATAAAATCAATTTGTTTGCCTTTTGTTACCTTATTTCCTTAAGAGGAACAGAGAAAATAGTGAGGCAGTAGAAGCAGTCAGAGGTAGGAAGGAGAGCTGAGGGACCTGGAAAGTCACCTAACAGGATAACCAGTCACAACATCACTAAGGCATGACTGCCATTACCATTTTCTCTGAAAGTCGAAATACTCAATTTTCATGAGCCTCGTCTCTTGTGGCCCAAACTCAGTTGAACAGGGACTTGGAGACTGACACACACAAATTATAAATATCAGAGACAGTAATGTAACTATCTACCTGCTTTCCATAATTTCCCTTGCTGTGCCTGGTAATTATCAAAATTCCTTCCCACTGATGCTGTGGCTGTGAAGTTATAATGCCGAATCTGAGACAGCACAATCACATCCCTGGTAATAGGCTGTAATGATGTGAAAACCAGATCATGACTCCCTGGCAATGTTCAGTGTGCTGTGTTGTGACAAGAGCTTATAAACAGACGAAGAGAGCTGCAATGAGAGCAAAGGGAATGTGAATTATTACTGGCAAAGCTAATTACTTTTCTACACATTTCTCCTTGGAATGACTTACAACATAGCTGAGAAGCTTTGGTCTCTGGATCAGAATTTGATTTCAGTTTCACCCGAACCCTGGCCCTGTTCTTTGAGCCAGGAGAATATTCTTCTTTGTCAGTTCAAACCTGGCCTCAGACACTTACTAGTTGTGTGTCCCTGGATGAGTCACTTAATTCTGTTTGCCTAAGTTTCCTCATCTATAAATTGAGTTGGAGAAGGAAATGGTAAATCTGACCTCAGACACTCACTAGCTATGTAAGCCTGGGTGAGTTCTTAACCCTGTTTGTCTCAGTTTCCTTATCTGTCAAATGAACTAGAGAAGGAAATGGCAAACCATTCCATTATTTTTGCCAAGAAAATCCCAATTGGGAACATGACTGAAAATGACTTAACAACAGTTAAAAAAAAAAAGAATCTGAGAGGCAATGGGGTAGAGTTGGGGAAAAGCCCTCTAGAGTCATGGGATCTGAGTTTGAATCCCATTCCTCATGATTACTTCCTAGGTGCCCTTAGCTTCCCTGGGACCTGAATTCTCAGTAAAATAAAGAAGCTGATTTCATTTCTGAGATTTCTTCTGTCTCTAGATCTATAACCTTATATTCAATTCAAGGCATAATTTATTATTAAGTGCTTACTGTGTACTAGAGAGCAAGGATACAAAAGACAAAAGTCTCTGACCTCAAAAGAACTTATAATTTTAAATAATTTTGGACCAGGTGTAGAGCGGAATAGAACATTTACACAGATAAATAAATTCAAAGTAAATAAAAACAAGAAGGGTCAGAGAATAGTAACAATTCAGAGGCAGGTATCAGGAAAAGTCTGATCTGATTCCATAAACATTTATTATCTACCTAGGAAGGGCAAGGCCCCCTGTGAGGCACTGGCATTACAACCACAAAAACCTAATCCTGTGGAGACCTTGTTTATTCATTTACAAAACTGGCAACAAATATAATAGTGGTCCCAAACAATAGTTGTAAAGCTCCTTGAATGTACCCCAGGATATAAATATAAATAATTCTAATTAAAGTTCTTTGTAAGACAAAAATTATACTTAGTGTACCCAGTTATCTGTAGAAAAATACAGCGAGCAAATTATTTTTCTACACTATATCAAATCAAGGGGGAAAAATACAACAACAACCCAAGCTAAGAAATTTGTTTACCTCTGTGGTTTCCAGAGAAAAAGATTAAAAGCAACCAATTTAAAACTACATGTATTTTATTACAAAACAAAACTCAGAGTCATCTATGCAAAATCCAAATCTTTCCCAAGGGAAATTAATGAATACTATTAAAACCGAATCCAGTTTATAAGGATCCAGGGAAAGGTTCATTTGGGAAAGGAATAAATAATCTTTCCATGGAACATTTGTGACCCACCTGTAGTGCTTAGCCTCCTAGACTCAGGTAGGAAAAGAATCCCATTTCTATGGTTCCTAATAACATTGTTTTATGGTCTCTCCAACATATATTCTTTGATCTAGCTAGGGACACTGGCTTTCTTACATCTCCATCTCTTGGTTCTGGACATTTTCGGACTGTCCCCATCCATGCCTGGAATGTTCCACATTCTCAATTCTGTCCCCGGCTGTCTGCAACCCCTAAATAAAATGCTATTTTCTACAGGAAGCCTTTCCCAGTTCCTCCTAATTCGAACCCTTTCCTATTTCCTTTTTTACTTGTTTATACACATTTACTTGTTGTCTTCCCCATTAGGTTGTGAAATCCTTGAGGGCAGGGATTATCTTTCGCCTCTTTTTTGTGTCTTAGCACTTAGCACAGTGCCTGGCACATAGTAGGCACTTAATAAATGAGGGTAGACTGATGGCTTTTTTTTTTTAGCTCTCCCACAGTGTGGGTGTCTGTGTCCTAGAAATGTCCTATTTTCCCCATTTTTATGTCAATGAGTATTTTTTAAAAAGTTAATGCTATGTATTAGATGCATGAAATATAAATTTCAGTTTGACACATACTAATCATGTCAGAGAATTTGAAGTTTAATGTGTCATTCTATCCTTTGATAAATGTAATTAAGCTCAAGTATTGCCATCTTTCTCTTCCTAGGGTAAGGTTTTTTGTTCTAGTTTGGAACATCTCAAACAAAAGCACCCACACTATAGTATTTGTTCATTCCTACAAAAAATGAAACTTTCCATGGGCTTTTCCTTAATGCTTCTTCTTCTCCTTCCTCCTCCTCCTCCTCCTCCTCTTTTTCTCTCTGTCTGTCTTTCACTGTCTCTTTTTTCCTCCCTTTTCCTCTCTCTCTCTCTCTCTCTCTCTCTCTCTCTCTCTCTCTCTCTCTCTCTCTCTCGGTCTCTATTGCTCTTTTTCTACGCCCACACCTACTCACTCACCCACATATTTTTAAACCCTATTTTCCCTGGCAAAGAAATCCTTTGATTTCTCAATTTGATAATTGCTTTGTACATTTCATGTTTCAACAAGAGAATTCAAAATATAATTCTCTACTCAATAGACATTTGTAGGTTGCATCCAAAGAGTAGGAGGTTTGGAGTCAGAGGACCTGGGTTTGAATTCTGCCACTGCCAACATCTATGTGACTCAGGCAAGCCACACAATAGGGCACTAGTGTATAAAGCAACAATCTGTAATAGTCTCATAGATTTAATAACTAGCATTTATGTAGCTAGGGAAGCTAGGTGGCATGGTAGAGTGCCAGGCCTGGAGTTGGGAGGACCTGGGTTCAAATCTGGCTTCAGACACATCCTAGCTGTGTGACCCTGGGCAATTCACTTAACTCTGGTTGCCTCAGTTTTTTCATCTGTAAAATGAGCTGGAGAAGGAAATGGCAAACTACTCCAGTATCCACAAAGAGTAAGACATCCCTAAAAAACCCTGAAATGTCTATAGCACATTAAGGTTTGCAAGATGCCCATTTTGTCCCTATTTCATAGATAAGGAAACTTAGACTGAAAGAGGTCTGGCTTGCTTGGCTCAAGTCACTGGAGGAAGCGAAAGGTGCAGTGCATAGCGTGCTGGGCTGGAGTCAGGAAGACCTGCATTCAAAGCTGACTATAGACATTTACTTACTATTTCTATGATGCCGGTTAAGTCAACCTAACCTCTGCCTCACTTTCCTCAATAGTAAAATGGGATAATAGCACCCATCTCCCAGGGTTGTTTTGAGGAACAACTGAAATAATATTTTAAAGCATTTAGCATGGTGCCCAAATCTTCCTGACCTCATTTGGGGTTTTCTTGGCACATAGTAGGCATCTAGTATGTTTGTTTCTTTCTTTTACACAGTATCTGAGGCAGGATTTGAACTCAGATTTCTTTGCCTCCAAGTTTAGTGCTTTACACACCATGCCACTTAGTTGCCCCATCATTAATATTACTACTGTTATTATTTTTTAAAACATTACTTTCTGTCCTAGTAACAACTATAAGGCAGGAGAGCAAGGGCTGGGTAAATTTGCTTCAGCCAGGAGGTGTCTAAGGCCAAATTTGAACCCAGGTCCTCCCGACTCCAGGTCTGGTGCTCTATCTACTGTACTACCTAGCTGCCCCTAGCTGCCTGATTATTTGGAATGCTCTTGTCCAATCCTTTCATTTTTCATTTTCTTTTCTTCCTCTTCCTCCTTAAGCCTGAGTTCTCTGATTAGTGGATTACCTAAAGTCCTGTAGACATCTATGTGGATTGGGAGGGATAGTTATGGAAGGCTTTTTGGCAGAATAAGGGTATTTTTTTTTTAACCCTTTTTTTAACCCTTTTGTCTTAGAAATCAAGAGTGTGTTTTGGTTCCAAGGCAGAAGATCAGTAAGGGCTGGGAATGGGGGCTAAGTGACTTGACCAGGTTCACACAGCTGGGAAGTGTCTGAGGTCAAATTTGAACCCAGGACCTCCCGTCTTGTGGCCTCGTTCTCAATCCACTGAGCCACCCAGCTGCCCCTCTGGGATAAGGATTTGGTACAAGTTAGTTATGTAGAGAAAGTAGGAGAGGGCATTATTCCATTCAGTGGAAACAGGATGAACAGAAACCAGAATGTTTCAAGAAACAAAGAATGAAATGGCTGAATACATTGTGGCATACAGTTGGAACAAAATACTATTGTGACATAAGAAACGATAAACAGCACGATCACAAAAACCTGGAAAGAGTTCCAAGAAGTGATGCAAAGCGAAATGAGCAGAACCAGGGCAACGTTGACACAGGAACAGCAATAATGTGCAGTGATCAACTGGGAATGACTTAACTGTTATGGAGGAGGAAAGGGTCCAGGACAGCTCCAAGGAAACAGTGAGGAAAAAGACCATTGACTGCCAGAGAAAGATCCGATGGAGTAGGAATGCACATTGAAGCAGACCATGCTTCACTTTCTTTCCTCCATGAGTTTCTTCTTGGATGTGTGATACAGGCCTTCTTTTACACCATGGTGAATATGGAAATAGGTATTATATGATAACATGTGTATAACCTATATAAAATTGCTTCCATCTCAGGGAGGTGGCAGAAGGAGAGAATTTGGACCACAAAATGCCAGAAAATAAATGTTAAAAATTATTTCTACTTGTAAATATAAATAGTAATTATAGAAAAACCACACAGTATAAAATATAATTGGAGAAAGTTAAAAAAAGGAAACAATAAATAAGAATCTGTCATTAATGGATCAGGAGCCAGTTTTTGACTGAGGAAGCCCTGAGTGTGAGTATTTTCTCTGGCCAGTGCAGAGTAGGTGACCTATGAGTTACTTGTCTCAATGCTCCCAGATTACTCTCTAAGATGAAAAGTTAGACAACAATCGTGCAAGTGTGCTGGTAAATAGAGTCCTTATACCCCAATGTCCTGGGATCTCCAGCCACAAGGGTAGTGTCCTGGATTCTCTACCTCCAGGGTCTCCCTCCTGGACTAGAAGTCTTGCCCCAGCATTTCCCCTACCAGTGGAATTTATCTTAAAAAGTTGATTTGATGGTAAATGTTTAACAATCAGCTCTCTGAAAAGTTCATGACATACTTTTAATTTTAAGTCTAATCTGAATTAATAACATTTTTTTCTATTATATTCTTACATCTAATAAAAATAAATAAATCAAGCCCTACTTTGTAGCATTTCCAAGGTAAAAATGGTCACACTGAAAATTTGATTATTGACTAGAGCCAGTAGGAGTTGACTCTGTCATAACACTGATTTGAGGGCACTTTTATGCTTTTCGCTTTAGGTACATTTTTGTGGTGCTTGGTCTGGGCATCAAAAATGCTAATTATGGCTCTGATTGTCATAAAGCTAGTTGAAAAAAATCCTATCCCACTAGGCCTTTAAGCAAAATGCTCAGCAGCAGGTGCAAGAGGCCACTGAGGTTTTCCCCTAGTTCCTTACAGAGTAGCAGATAATTCAACAACCCATGAGGTAGATGCCTGATCTTTCTCTGGAATAGATAATGGTTTCTCTCTAAGTAAATCTATTGCATTTTCATTGCTGGTAATAGGAGACTTGGCAGCCTTGTATATTATCTAGGTGGGGAGCCTTTGGGAAAGAGGCAGGGGAAGGGGAAGTGAATGATACCTGGGGAGGAATCCAGGAGCTCAAAAGAAGATTGATAATGATAAAGTCATCTGAGAGTGATTCAAACTCAGTAGTCCCTTATGGGCCTTGGTTTAATAGAGTCTTTCTTTTAAAGGAAAGAAGAAAATCTAGTAAACTAAACCTGTGGAGTCAATTGGGAATGACTGTATGCCTTTCATGTTTCTTATTTTTGAGACTTTGCCTGCTTTAATTAGTCCTATTTCCATCTGATTGGGAGGGGGTTCTCCAATGGTTCTGTGAAGGAGCTTCATCTACTTGGCCCATTTCTACTTGCTTGGTTCCTTGGAGGAGAAGAGGGGAGGGGAAGAGAGGAAAAAGATGGGGAAGGAAGGGAGGGGAGGGGAGGAGAGGGAGAGGAGGAAGAAGAGGTGAAGAGGGGAGAAGGGGAGGGCAAGAGGGAGGAGAAGAAGGAGAGGAAAGGAGGAGGGGAATAAGGAGGAAGAGGAGGAGGGGAAGGAAGAGGAGGAAGGAAGAGGAGAATGGGAAAAGAGGAGGAAGAGGAAGAGAAGGAGGAGAGGAAGAGAAGAAGAGAGGAAGAGGAAGAAGAGGAGGAGGGAGAGGGAGGAGCAAAAAGGGGAAAAGGATGGGAAGGGGGAGAAGAGGAGAGAGTAGAAGGAGGATGAAAATAAGGGGGAGGAGGACAGGAAGGGGGAAGAAGAGGAGGAGGAGGATGGGGAGGGGAGAAGAAAAGGAGGAGGAGAAGGAAAAATTGGGCATAACTTGTATTTGAACCTTATCTCAGACATATACCATCTGCAGGACCCTGGACAAATCTGTTAACTTTTCATTCCCCCCCAGGCAACTCTCCAAAACTAAGCTGCATTTCCTTATGGAAAATTCCCTAGTGAAATCACAAGTCTAGTCCAGCAAGTTTGAGAGTTTTATTCATGCTGCTTGTCCCAGGTACAATAGTTGCTAGTCTGAATCTAGGCTCTGAATCTAGGCAAGGACACTGTGAATCAATGCCTAAGGGCTGGTGCAAAGCTTAGAGGAGTTCAGAGCAGAGGAGGTCTTCTAGAAGTGGGATTTGAGATAAATCCTGAAGATTTGTGGAATTTTCTGGGTATTGTTGGTAGGAGAGAGCAAGCTTCAGTAAGTAAAAGAATGGGTTCAGGTCCAACCTAGAAGGTTGAGTCTGGAAAAAAGGGATGGATTTTACTTGTGTAGAATTGTATATTGTAAATACCTCTGGAGGGCAGCAAAGACTCATAAAAACTCTGAGCTGAGGCCCGTTAAATAAGGTAGGGCTGATGCAAGAGCCATCTTATTATCACTGTTCCTTGAAGTCTGATAAACCCTTCAAAGCTTTCCAGAGCTGGGAAAGACCTGAATCTTTTTCTTCATTCCCACCATCATTCAAAGGCTCCTCTGCTGAACTGAGATAATCAGTCACTGTCAGGGCAGCCTGATGTTCAGAATCAGGCTTGTATCCCGGCTACTTTGATTTGGGCCCAGGTCTTCGGATTTTCCTATGAACCAAACCTTATATTGCTAACCTTCATAATACTCTGTTTGGTCAGAGAATAGGGAGGTCATTTAGACATTTTGCCATGGGATAATGTCTTTACTTTTATAATAAAAGAAACTTGGGCCTAAATAGGTGTTGAGAATCCCCTGCTTACCAATCCCTGGAGAATTTCTGACTCCAAAGCCTGAGATGGCCAGCTAGCCAGTATTTTCTCCTTGTTTTCCAGTTCATCTCTCTTTCTCTCTTCATCTTTCTCCTTTTCTCTTTCTCCCTTCATTTTTTCTTTCCCTCTCTCTTTCTCCTCTTCCCTCCCAATCTCTTCCTCTTTTTCCTCATCTCCTTGTCTTCCTCCTCCTCCTTTTTTCTCCCCCTCCTCCTCTTTCTTCTCCTTTTCTTCCTCCCTCCTTCTCCTTCTTAAACTTTACTTTCTGTCTTAGAATCTATACTGTGTATTGATTGGTTCCAAGACAGAAGAGCAGTAAGGGCTAGACCATGGGGGTTAAGTGACTTGCTCTACACACAGCTAGAAAGTGTCTGAGGCCAGATTTAAACCCAGAACCTACAGTCTCTAGACCTAGCTTTTGATTCACTGAGCCACCTCATTGCCCCTCTTCTTTCTCTTCTTCCTCCTGGCTCTTTCTCCTCCTCCTCTCTTTATCTCTTGCCCATTTCCTCCCCCTCCCCCCCACACTCTCCTATTCTTGGTCTTTTTCTCCTTCACCTTTCTCCCTTTCTCCTTCCTCTCTGTCTGCCTCTTTCTCACACACCCCTCCAGCCTAATCCAATCAGCCACCAAACAGCATTGCTTTTTCCTTTGTCAGGTATCTCACATCCATCCCTTGGCTAAGGCCTTTATTACCCTGTTGCAGGTCAGCTTAAATAGCCTCTTAACTGGTCTCCTTGCCTCTCAATCTCTCACCTCTTGACTCGAGTTTTCAGAGTGCCATAATCTTCTCAAAACACTGCTTTCATCATGTCACCGATTCTCAGACATGTCAAGGACTTTCTGTTGCCTGCAGAATAAAGGCAAGCCAACTTCTCAGCCTGCCATTGCGGTCCCTTCCTAACTTGGCCCTGATCTGTCTTAGTACCAGGAACCCTGGACATCTCTGATCAGAGCGCTCAGCTCTGCTCCCCAGACATGCCTGCATTTTCTCATCCCTCCCTCCCTTCCCTCTCCCTCTCCCTCTCCCTCCAAGGCTTACTTCCCCAAGGCGCTCCTTCCTCCTTTAGGCATCTATCTGGCAACATTAAACTAAGTGGATGTGTGTGGTGGTGGTGAACCTCACTTAAAGTGATGCATGTCACAGACCAGCCGGTGCCACCCGGCTTCCCACGTGCCCAGTTAGTCTAAGGGCAATCGACAAACCATTCCCCCTCACCAGACGTGGACCTTTGTAGTCTCTTCCGGGGTAGCCAATTTCTCTGGACTTTGTTAAACTTATAGATCTCCACAGCACTGTGGTATGGGGGAGAAAGAGCCAGGAAAATCAGGGCTGACGTTCAGCCTTGGACTTCGGGCTGGGTGACTTTGGGCACCTTGATTAACCTCTCATGGCTCATCTGGGCAGCTCTCTAAACTGGGCCTTCAGCCTTGGGTATCCTGGACCCCTCTGACAGGCCAGTGATGAAGCTGATGGCCTCCTTTTCAGAACGTTTTTAAGTGCATAAACTAAAATACGCGGGATTACCAAGGAAATCACTCGTGAAAATGTAGTTACTTAAAAAGCCTTTTTAAAGCAAGTTTATGGAGGGCAGGTGAAGAATGCCTGATCTAAGACTTCAAGGGACAAAGAACTGGGAGAGGGGAAAGAGGAGGGGATCCCCAAATTGCTATACTAATGAAGTATATAATGAAGGGCATATTTAGAGGGGTAGACACACATCATACACTACTATGTGCCAGGTATTAGGATAGGAGGTAGGGATACAAATACAAAAATGAAATGCTCCTGGTTGCTAGTGGTGTGACCTTGGATAAATCATTCACCTTTTCTGGGTCTTGGTTTTCTCATCTAGAAGGTGAAGGGGCTAGAACAGCTCATTGCCCTACGCCTCTTCCATCTCCGCTCTCTAGGATTTTTGTGTAAAAAGTTAGGAGTTAAAAAAGTTAAAGAGTTAGGAGCTCTGATTTTTGAAATTGAGAACTCATGCTTCTTTTTTTTAAAAACCCTTAACTTCTTTCTTAGTAGCAAGTCTAAGCCCTATTCTCCAAATTACCTAGCTTCCCTGACTTCAGAATTACCAGACATCCTAGTCTATAATCTCGTAGGACTGTTGAGTTGGAAGGGATCTGGGAGGCCATCTAAGTATAAATTCTTCATTTTATAGTTGAGGAAACTGAGGTTCAGGGATATGGTGTTTTCCCCCAAATCACAGTTAATAAGCACCAGAGGCAGGATTTGAACCCATAATTTCTTCTTCTTTTTTTTTTAAACCCTTACCTTCCGTCTTGGAGTCAATACTGTATATTGGCTCCAAGGCAGAAGAGTGGTAAGGGCTAGGCAATGGGGGTTAAGTGACTTACCCAGGGTCACACAGCTAGGAAGTGGCTGAGGCCAGATTTGAACCTAGGACCTCCCATCTCTAGGCCTGGCTCTCAATCCACTGAGCCACCCAGCTGCCCCCATGAACCCATAATTTCTGGCTCTATAATCAGTGCTTTTTCCTTAGTACCAGATGTCTCCCTCTTTTTACAGCTCTAATCTTTAGTAGCTAAATGGAACAGTGAATAGACCAAGCTGAGAGTCAGGAAGACTCATCTTCCTGAGTTCAGATCCAGCCTCAGATACTAACTAGCTGTGTGACCCTGGGCAAGTCACTTCACTCTGTTTGTCTTGGTTTCCTCAGTTATCAAATGACCTGGAGAAGGAAATGGCAAACCACTCTAGTACCTCAGCTAAGAAAAAATCCAAATGGAGTCACAAAGAACTTTAGACACAACAACAAAAAGACCCAATCATAGAGTGTATATATATAAAATATATATATATATATACATGTATACAAACATATATACAAACATACACACATGCCTGTCCTTCTTCTTACTATCATAGTTTTACCTTTGGTCCTCATGTTCTTCCTCCCCACTTGGGGCAAAAAAATAAGCAAAGAGGAACAAGGAAATACAAAATGTTTAATACATCAAGGAAGACTTTCCTTTCCCCCCAGATGCCAGTACCTTCCTCTGTGAGATTGCTATTCATCTATTCTGTATATTTCTGATTATTTATATGAATGAAAGGTAAGGATTTTAAAAAGAGGAAAGAAAATTTTGCCCATGGAAAGGGGGAAGAATAAGAATTTATTAAGCATTTACTATTAGCATTGTGCTAAGCTCTTTACACCTATTATTTCATTCAAACAAGGGAGCAAGTGTTTTTGTCTACTTTTTTCTCTCTAGTACTAAGCTCAGAACATGCTTTGCCTCAGTTTCCTCATCTATTAAATGAGCTGGAGAAGGAAATGGCAAACCGCCCCAGAATCTGCCGAGAAGACCCCAAATGGGGTCACAAAGAGTCAGAAATAACTGAATGACAACAATAAATTTTGACGTCAAGAGCTGCAGTGGAGGATGTGAGGGATGCCATTGGTTTGGGGATAGATGGAGAATGCTACTCTATCCCAGCGTGCCCCAGAGAGTTAGCATGTGTGGCAGCTAGAAAGAGACAGATAGATTGCACAGTGGTTAGAGCACAGGACCTCATAACATGGCCACATGGACACAGTAAGGGCAGGGATTTGAAACAAAGAATTTAAGGTACAGGAAGATAACCTCGCAACAAACTCAAGACTATAAAATGCTTGTTGACAGACTGCCACAACACTAAGGTGTTCTTAGGCTGTTGAGAAACAGTGTTAAAGATTTAAGATTAAATCATTGATAGTAAATCTACTTTCTCTTTGGACTTAATATTAAAGTTGGCCCAGGACTGGAGATGATGGTGATCAAGGTCATAACTAGAATCATAAAACTGTGGTTTGGATCCAAAGCCATAAATAGAAAATTTTGCATTTGGGGGTAGCCAAGTAGCAAGGTGGAGAGAACACCAGATATCAGGAGGAGGGGGGTTTCAAATTTGGCCTCAGATACTGCCTAGTTGTATGACCTTGGGCAAGTCACTTAACTCCGACTGTCTACGCCATACTTCTGTCTTAGAATTGATACTAAACCAGAAGGTTAAAAAAGAGAAGGAAAGAAAATTTTGTGCATGGAAAGGGAAAGGAATAAGCATTAGCACCAACTATGTGCAGGTATTGTCCTATGCTCTTTACAAATATTTCATTCAAACCTGGAGAATATAGCTAGTAGAAAGTGAGAGAGAGAGAGAGAGAGAGAGAGAGAGAGAGAGAGAGTGTGTGTGTGTGTGTGTGTGTGTGTGTGTGTGTGTGTGTGTTGGGATAGTAGTATAGCCACCTTGGAAAGCCTAAGTTGCAGCCACCGAGGAGAGGACTTATGCCCTAAAACAACATAGGAACCACCACTCTCTAAAATTTCCCCCTTGGGACAAAGTTCTGTGACCCTGCCCTAGGTACTCCTCAATTGTTGTTATTCAGTCACTTTCAGGCATGCCTAACACTTTGCAATACCTTTAAGGGTTTTCTTGGCAAAGATGCTGGAGTGGCGCGCTGCCATTTCCTTCTCCATCTCACTTGATAGATGAGGAAACTGAGGCAAACATGGTGAAGTGACTTGCCCAGGGTCATACATCTAGTAAGTGTTTGAGTCTAGATTTGAACTCAGGAGGAGTCTTCCTGACTTCAGGCTAGGTACTCTATCAATGTCATCACCTCTCTCAATGAAATAGCCCAGGAGAGAGAGACTTGATACTCAGCAGACACTTCCTAGCCTTGTGACCCTAGTGAAGTCATTTAGCCCCAGTTGTTGCACTCTTCTACCTTGGAACCAATACTTTGTATTGATACTAAGATAGAAGGTAAGGTGTTTTTTTTTAAACCCTTTACCTTCCATCTTAGAATTACTACTGATTATTGGTTCTAAGGAAGAAGAGCGGTAAGGGCTAGGCAATGGGGGTTAAGTGACTTGCCCAGGGTCACCCAGCTAGGAAGTGTCTGAGGCCAGGTTTGAACCCAGGACCTCTAGGCCTGGCTCTCAATCCACTGAACTACCCAGCTGCCCCCATCAACCACATTTTGTTGTTCAATCATTTTAGTGTGGTCTGACTTTTTATGACCCCTCCACTGAGATTTTCTTGACAAAGATACTGGACTGGTTTGCCATTTCCTTTTACAGCTCATTTTTTAAGAAGAGGAAACTGAGGCAACCAGGGGAAAGTGACTTGCCCAAGGTCACACAGCTAGTGTTTGAAACTGGATCTGAACTGAGGAAGAGGAGTCTCTCTGACTTCAAGCCTAGAACTCTAACCACTCTATCACCTGACTGCTCCTCTCAATCAAATAGTCCAGGAGAGAGAGTGACTCAATACTCAGCAGAGAGCAACAGACGTATTGTGATGCCCGACTGGTAGGATGTCCAGGTCTAGCAGAGGGAACAGTCCAGCATGGGGAGCATGCCCAGAGAGAGTAAGCATGATTAATAAGAACAGGAGACATCAGTGTGCCATCACATGTGGTTCCTATCTGTGCTCTGTCTTTCCTCGGAATTATTCTATTGCTTCTTCTCTTTGAAATTTCTTAAATGCTTTGCAGCACAGTAGAGTGGGTAGGGTATTGGTCTTGGAGTTGGGAAGATATGGGTTCAAATCCTCACTCTGATACTTACAGTCTGGGACCAATCACTTGCTCTCATTATGTCTCAGTTTCTTTACTGGCAAACTGAAGGGATTGAATTTAATGACATTTTCCAGTTTTCAATCTATTATCTAATGATGCCTCTCTGAATAACTTTTTTTTTTTAAACCCTGACCTTCTGTCTTGGAATCAATATTGTGTATTGGTTCCAAGGCAGAAGAGAGGTAAGGGCTGGGCAGTGGGGGTTAAGTTAAGTGACTTGCCCAGGGTCACACAGCTGGGAAGTGTCTGAGGCCAGATTTGAACCCAGGATCTCCCACCTCTAGGCTTGGCTCTCAATCCACTGAGCCACCCAGCTGCCCCCTTGAATGATTAAAAAAAAAAAACAATCAGGGGCAGCTGGGTAGCTCAATGGATTGAGAGCCAGACCTAGAGATGGGAGATCCTGGGTTCAAATGTGACCTCAGACACTTCCCAGCTGTGTGACCCTGGGCAAGTCTCTTAACTTAACCCCCACTGCCCAGCCCTTACCACTCTTCTGCCTTGGAGCCAATACCCAGCATTGACTCCAAGACGGAAGGTAAGGGTTTATAAACAAAACAAAACAAAAAAAAACCTTTACCTTCCATCTTAGAACTGGTACTAAGTATCAGTGCCAAGGCAGAATGCTAGTGCAACAATTGAAATTCTGGAGAGTCAGTATTTCTTAATTTTAAATTAATTTATTAATTGGCTGGACAAGACATACTAATCTGGTCCATTGACTTTCTCCATGATCCAAAAAGATATCCCCACTTCCCTGTCCCAGTTCCATATATACCCTTGCTGAGCTCACCACTCAGTTCCTCCCTGGGACCTCCCACAGCATCCTTAGTGGTGACTAGCCCTTGAGGAGGTAGTCTTAGAGCCCCTGACTCCCCCCTCATTATTTTGTCACAAGAGGAGTGTGTCCCTGCCTTGATGGAACCCAAAGCACATTCTTTTAAGAGCCAAGCAGCTTCTTTAGGTACTTCAGTCAGAACTCAACATGGCTGCCCCCCCCCCTTTTTTTTTAAACTCTTACCTTCTGTCTTAGAATCAATGTTGGTTCCAAGGCACAAAAGCAATAAGGGCAATGGGGGTTACACAGCCTGGAAGTATCTGAGACCCGATTTGAGCCCAAGTCCTGCAAGTCTCTAGGCCTGTGGATGTCTATTAAAAATTCTATTAAAAGTAAAAAATAAAAAAATTCTATTAAAAATGGAGCTTGGGATCCATGAATTTAAGGGACGATGGATCCACAGAATCCCTTGAATGTACAAACTGGAGAGCGAGGAAACTCCCCTGTAAGAGGAAGGAACTTCAGATGCCCCACATTTCTTGTGCCTAAGAGAGCTCCTAAACTCAATGGCATTGAATCTTATGACAGAAGAGGAGGATTCCTCTCCTACCCATCACCTGTCAGGGATGCCATAGCCTTGGATTCCTGCTTAGAAAGGGAGCATGGGCCTCCATGGCCACTCCACATTCTAGCATTCTAATCCTACGCAGCTGAATTTCTGCGTTTGGGATGCTTTGTTTCCTTGACCCTTTCTATTCCTGATTCTTTTTAAGAAGCATCGATACTTTGTGTGTCTCTTTGTAGCCATGACTAACACTGCTGACACAGTAGCCTTTCAGAGACACCATCTCTCTGGGATGGAGGCTCCCAGGTGGGGCCACCCTTTTTAGGGACCTTCTCAAGGGAAGGGTCTCCACATCGGTAGAGGGAGACATCCTCTGATTTATCATTGGCCACCAGAGGTCCAGGGAGACAAAGGGATCGGAGAGGGATGCTTGGCTGCTCAAATGTCTGTCCAGGTCCCTGGCAACTTCTTTGTTTTTCTGTGCAATTCATGTTCCCTTGCTATCATTTTTGGCTGGCCCTTTTGTCCTTAGACGCCCATGGGGGAAAGGGTCCAGTTGGTTTTTCCTGCTCTAAGATGGCACGAGAGATCTCTCGGTAGTCTTTGCCCTTGCTCCAAATGACACTTCTGGTTATGTATTGGCCCCATACATGCACACCAGGGCAGTCAGGAAGACAGGACTCAGAGACAGGCACAGAGAGAGAAGATCTCTGGTGCTTATGAACACTGACTTCAGGAGAATACCGCTCTTCTCTAATCAAGAGGGACTCAGCCTTTTTTCACATGATTATGGATAGCTTTGATTTCTTCTCAGAAAACCACCTCTTCATATCCGACAATTGCGAATACTGCTCTCATCCATGGTGGCTTATTTGTTCAATGGAGCTAGGCTGAACATCTTGAATGAGAGAAAGGGAAGGACTGTCCTTGGTAGGTCCCTGGCATCGGACCGGGGAACATCTGCACAGTGACAGCCTTCCCCAGAAGCCCCAGGGTTAGTGTAACAAGATCCAGAGACTTGGCAAAGCAGGCTGGCCTTGGCTGGAAATGATCTGCCCTCTTGATGGGTCAGTCGAGCATTGAACCCAAGTGAGTGTTGGAGGATGCACTGGTACGGATGGATGTGTTGGGAAGGAGGAAGGGTGATGGGATGTGAAGTGATCACTTTACATATCTCCTTGGAAATCAGGTTTGAACTCACCACTGGGGAAAACAATAACATTTTCCCATTTTCTCTCCTGCACATAAAAGGTGGACACCCATCCGTCGCCCCTCCACCCGCAGCTCGCTCGCTTGCTGTCTTGGTGAATTGAATCTTGTTTCCTCTCTAGGACATTCCCCAGGATAGGATTTTTTTTTTCTTCTGCTTGTTTCTCAGCTCCTTAAGAGAAAGCTTTCAGGGAGCAGCTTGGCCTGAAATCAGAGAAGACAGCATGAAGGAGGGGGTGGGGGTGGTGGGGGTTCAGATTTAAACTGGTTAAGCTCAATGAACCCTCCCACCCAACCATCCCAGCCCGTGCCAGGCCTTTTAATCTCGTTCAGCCTTCAGGATAATTTGTTTAGCTGTGCTGATCAGCTGAAGGTTAATTCAATTGGACTTGAGTTATTTATTTGTGGCGGGATTCGCTAAGTGTCATTGTTAGATACATGAGGTCTTTATTACAGCCATGAGATGGCTTCATTAGTGTGATGGCCACTCCGGTGAGACCCCCTCTTCTCCTTCTCTCAGGCTCACTAGCTACAGTCATCTTCTCAGCGAGCCTTCTGGGCGTGGTGCCTGGATGCTCCTGTCATCCAGAGACACCGAGGGTCCTTCTCTGCTTTTAAAGGAGTTGAATAGGGGGCAGCTGGGTGGCTCAGTGGAAGGAGAACCAAGACTAGAGATAGGAACTCCTGAGTTCAAATCTCAGACACTTCCTAGCTGTGTGACTCTGGGCAAGTCACTTAACCCCCATGGCCTAGCCCTTACCACTCTTCTGTCTTGAAACCACTATACAGTATTGATTTTAAGACAGAAGGTAAAAGTTTAAAAAAAAATAATAAAGCAGTTGAATAGAGAGAAAATCTTCCCTATAAGGTTATCTTCCATCTCCTATTCATTCATTCATCCATTCATTCATTCATTCTTCATCCATTCATTCATTTGTATTTTTAATATTTATTATTGTTATAATATAAAATATTATTTATTTACTTGTTTACATAATGTGGACTCCATTAGAATGTTGGTTTTTGTTGTTATTCAGTCTTATCTGACTCTTTTTTTTTTAATTTTTAAACATTATTTTATTTGATCGTTTCCATACATTATTCACTGGAAACAAAGATCATTTTCTTTTCCTCCCCTCCCCCCACCTTTCCCTCTCCCATCTTATCTGATTCTTCATGACCCCATTTGGGGATTTTCTTGGCAGAGATACTAGAATGGCTTGCTATTTCCTTTTCCAGCTCCTCTTATTGATGAGAAACAGAGGCAAACAGGATTAAGTGACTTAACTAAAGCTGCACAGCTAGTAAGTGTTTGAGGATGGATTTGAACTTAGGAAGAGGAACATTCTCTGTTTTCACAGAGCTTCCATCCTGAAATGACAGAAGGTTAAGAGAGGGGAAGTCTTGGGTTCAAATCTGGCCTCTGATACTTCCTAGCTGTGTGACCCTGGGCAAGTCACTTAACCCCCATTGCCTAGCCCTTATTGCTCATCTGCCTTAGAATTGATCATTCGTATTGATTCTAAGATAGACTATAAGGGTTAAGAAAAAAAAGGATCTGGTGTGGAGGCAGTTGGTGGACCTCTTGTCGAACTCCCCTTTATAGGCTCAGAGTTGTGGAATTGCACCCTACTTTTAGTGTGTCTGATGAGGAGCTAGCTCCCCTGGGAGGTTGTTTTCCGTCTCTTCTGTAGGCTTTTTGTCTGTCTCTGCTTGCTCACATGACATGGCTCCCACTAAAACGGAGGTTCCTTCAGAGCTGTTGTTGTACCCCAATACTCGATTCAGTGGCTGGTGCCTATCCTCGCCACATAGACGTGGTAAGGATTTAGTGGAGGAGAAGGGTGGTGGAAGGAGGAATGCTTTGACTGGGAGTTAGGAGACCGAGGTTCTTGTCCAGCTCTGCCTCTAAAGAGCTGGGTGACTTTGGTTAAGATGCTTTCCCTCTCTGGGTTTCAGTGCTCTCATCTGGAAGCCGAAGGGGCCAGGCTAGGGGATCTTCAAGTTCTAACGTTCTTTAACTCTAATGGTCCAATAGCGCTAGGAGTCATTGTGGTAAAGTGGTTAGGATACTAAGCAGAAGACCTGGATTCAAGACCCAATGCTGTCCCTCGTTATCTGTATAACCTTGTTCAAGTCACTTACCTCTTTTTGTTTCCTTATCTACAAAAAAGAGAGGGGTTGGACTAGATTGCCTTAAAAAAATCTTTACTACCTATTTTAGGGTCTATAAGGCAGAAGAGCAGTAAAGATGAGGCAATTGGGATTAAGTGACTTGTCCAGGATCATGCACCTAGGAAGTATCATGAGGTCAGATTTGAATCCAGGTCCTTTGTACTCTAGGCCTTTGGCTCTATCCACTGTATAACCTAGCTTTTGCTCCTGGACTAGATTATCTTTAAGAATTCTTCCAGATCTCAATTTCTGATCAGGATAGAAGACCCATTTCTATGGAATCATTGCCCTAAAGAGGGTCTCAAAAAGTCAGCTGAGGGGAGCAAATAGGTTACTCAGGGGATTGAGAGCCAGGCCTAGAGATGGCAAATCCTGGGTTCAAATCTGATCTCAGACATTTCCTAGCTGTGTGACCCTGGGCAAGTCACTTAATTCCCATTGTGTCTTGAAATCAATACACAGTATTGATTCTAAGATGGAAGGTAAGGGCTTAAAAAAAGTCAGTTGAGCTTTTTGTATTAAAAAAAAATCTTTACCTTCCATCTTAGAATCTATACTGTATATTGGTTCTAAGGCAAGGCAGAAGAGTGGTAAGGGCTAGGGCATGGGACTTGCCCAGGGTCACACAGCTAGGAAGTATCTGAGATCAGATTTGAACCCAGGACCTCCTGTTTCTAGGCCTGGCTCTCCATCCACTGAGCCACCCAGCTACCCCCTTATATATTTTTTCTAAATATAATTTTTATTTTTTTAAAACATTTTTCTACGTTTCCATGATTCATGTAATTCCCCCTCCTGGAGCTGACAAGCTTTTTATATTCTTGATAAGGATAATAGGGTACCTGCAGAGTTCACTTGTCTTGGTACAATCTGGCTCCAGTTTCTATCCTTCTATGTAACCCTTCATGTCAGAAATGGTCCTTTATTTCACCTTTGCCAGTTCCCTAGCCTGCTCTGCCTCAGGATATACCCTGAAAATAATCACTAGTTTTTTTAATAGTTATTTTCATTTTTATTTTTTTAGTTAAAGCACTTCCCATAAACGATCTCATTATTCTAGCTGGTTACAGAATCATCATCCCCTTTTTACAGATGAGAACACTAAGGCTTAGAGATATTAATGGCTCGGGCAAGGTCACAGAGCCAGGAAGTGGGAACCGGGACTAGAATCCAAATTTGATTTCAAGTCAGGTGCTCTGCCTACCACACTACAAATCACCTTCAGCTTCAGTATGGATGTGTGAGGAAAGGGACGTGGCATCCATTTTCTTCTGCCCAGTACAATTCCACCACCCGGAGCCTCCATAGACAGGCGACCATAAAGAGGAGTGGGGTAGAGGAGGGGACGTTCTGTTGTGGCATCCTTGTCATTTCAGCAGGGAGGCTCTGTGAAAACAGGGAACCTTCCTCCTGCATGTTCAGCAATAAGCTGGAGGTGGTTTATAGCATTAATAAAGCCAATAAGGTTGGAGGGGCAGGATGCAATTTCAGAATTTTTCCCTTGCACTAAATTCAGAGCAGTGAATGGAAAAAAGAAAGAGAAAACCACTTGTTAATACTTCTAAGTGCTCAATAGACCCAGCCACTGGGGAAGAGCTCAGCGTTTCAATGTTCTGGAATAATCAAATTCCAGAATGTGCGAGCTTAAGGGGTCTTAGAGATCATCTGGTCCAACCCTCTCATTTCACGGTAGAAGAAACAAGAGGTCTGAGTGGAGAAGGTCAAAGTCCCTTTCCTTAGCTGGCAAACCCGGGACCAGAATTCAGCTCTAGTCATGTCTGAGTGGAGAACAGGCCCTCATTAACTTTTATTTGGGAGAGGTGGGTAATGGTTAGGAGGAACTCACTGTTCTGCCACCTACTAGAATAGGAGAGGGACATGGATTATTGGATCCCATTAAGACCGTCATGATCACAGAGCACAATCTCAGGAAGATTCTATCAAAATAGGAGAGACTTCAGATAGAAGTCAGGAGTTAGACTGTCTCTATTCGAACAACAAACGACCTAGACATTCTGGAAAGATACATTACCAGGAAGTCAGATACCAGGTGATGAAATTTGAGGGCCGTAACAACTCAGAGAAACACACTAAAGCCAGGGAACTTAATTTGAAATTCTTGGAAAATTCTAGAAGGAATAATTAAAGAAATAGCGAACATCTTGGAAAGGCAAGTTGCAATTGCAAAGATCCAGAATGGCTTCATTAAGAACAGATCATAGGGGGCAGCTGGGTGGCTCAGTGGATTGAGAACCAGATCCAGAGATGGGAGGTCCTGGGTTCAAATTTGACCTCAGACACTTCTAGCTGTGTGGTACTGGGCAAGTTACTTAACACCCATTGCCTAGCCTTTTACCATTCTTCTGCCTTGGAACCAATATATAGTATTGATTCCATAGTGGAAAGTAAGGTTTAAAAAAGGGGGGGGGCATTGACAGTTTGGTAACTGTCCAAATGAGGGCAACTGGTAGGGTAAAGTTTCTTGAATCCTTGTATTATGAGGATTAGGTGAAGGAATTGGTCATGTTTAGCCCAGAGATTTATAGAGGACATGGTAGCTGTATTCAAGTATTTGAAGCTACCAGGAGAAAACATTAGACCTGATTCATTTAGCCAAATAGGACAGAACAAAGAGAAATGGGTGAAAATCCCAAAGAGGCCAATTTAAGCTTGTTGTTAGGAAAAAGTGACTAATAATTAGAGTTATTTATAAGAGAAATGGACTACCTCAAGAGGTGGAGGGTTTTCCGTCCTTGGAGTCTTCAAGTACATGCCAGAAGACTATTTATCAAGTATTTTATAGTGAGGATTCCTTTGGTGTATGGGCTGGACTAGATCATCTCTGAGGGAGTGGATAGAATGCCAAGCATGGAATCAGGAATACTCATCTTCATAAGTTCAAATCCACTCAGGTACTTATTAGTTGTGTGACCCTGGGCAAGTCACTTCACCCTGCTTGCCTCTCAGTTTCCTCATTTGGAAAATTGGCTGGAGAAAGAAATGGCAAACTCCTCCAGTATCTTTGCAAAAAAAAAAAAAAATCAAACAAACCCAAATGAGGTCAGGAAGAGTTGGATATAACTGAAACAACTAAACAACAAGAGATGATCTCTGAGATAAGGGGAAAAAATGAGAAAGGACCTGTTTGTGCAAAAATATTTGTAGCTGCACCTTTTGTGGAGGCAGACTTGGAAACTAAAGAGATATCCCTCACGTGGGAATGGCTGAACAAATTGTGGGATATGATGGTGATGGAATACTATTGTACTATAAGGAATGATGAACAGGATGATTTCAGAAAGAGCTGGAAGACTTCTATGAACTGATATAGAGTGAAATAAGCAGAACCAGGAAATCATTGTACACAGTAACAGCAATATTGTGGAATGATCAACTGTGATAGACTTAGCTATTATTGGCAATACAATGATCCAGGACAATTTGGAGGCACTTAAAACAAAGAATGCTATCCTCCTCCAGAGGAGCATGTTGGAGTAGAACCCCAGATGAAAACATATGGTTTATCACTTGTTTACTTGGGTTTATGACTTGGGGTTTTGGTTTTATTAGATTATTCACTTACAAAAATGAATAATTTGAGAATACATTTTGAGTGATAATACATGTTTACCCTGTGGAATTGCTTGTCAACTCCAGGAACAGGGAGGGAAGAGGGGAGAAGGGGAGGAATCATGTAACTTTGGAAAACTTACATGGAAATTTATTGGAATAAAATAAAGATAAAACTAACAAAACAAAACAAAAAACAAGAGATGGTCTCCAAGCACCCATCCAGCTCTCAAATTCTGTGATTCTGTGTGAGGATTACTTTCTGTGCTAATGGAGAGAGTACCCATACTGATAAAATCAAGGGTCTTTTCAAGGATTCAGATAAAATCAAAGGAGTATCCATGCAACATCCAATTTGTAAGCATGTTAAAATGTTTAGATATGTCCAAGTCAGGAACTTTTAAACCTGACCATTTTCGTTATTCCTCTCTGTAAGACATAGATACTTAGAAAGGGTATTTTTTCCCTTTCACAGATGAATCTTGTGTACCAGCAAATGTGGTAGAAAGGAAGGAATTGGAATTCAGCTTGAATATAAAGGTTAATGCCAAAGTTAATGAATGCTGCTCTCCAAATACTATAGTGTCAGCATGAGATTGTTGTTTAGAACAGAGCATAGGACAGACCCTTGATCCCCTGGGCCTGGGGTCAAAGCTCCCAGAGTTAGGTGGGTGCTGAAATTTTGGATTCCTCTTTTTGCATGTAGAAAATAATGAGTTTTGGCTCTGCTAACCAAACCCCTGGGGACGAGCCTGGGAATGGTGATTACTAATTCTTCTCCCCTGTAGTCAGACACAGTTTTCTTTCAAAAACTGAATCTCTCTTCAGCTTATCCTATGGCATCCTTGATGGACTGGCCAACATTAGCATGGATCCTGGGTGGTGGCAGCGCACTGTCCCCATGATTAATGACAGAGTCCGTCATCAGATCCTCCTCAGCTGGCCATCACTTACAATTACCTTGCAAACCCTTCTGGAGGATGGGCTGAGCATCCTCAAGGAGCAAGGCACGTGCTTACCTGACTGGTAAGATGATGAGGTTTCAGGAATGAAGAATGAGGACATGACTATAACATGGCTAACAAGGTTAAGGTGGACAAATGGACATTCTTTTGAGAGATATATGCTTCACTCCATGGAAAAAGCATCTGGCTATGACTGCCTGGGCTTCCCCAGAGGATGCTTTGAACAGTATGCAGAGGAAATGTTTTGTTAAACAACAATGAAACATGATAACAGCGTTTTAAAGATTACAAAGCACTTTATAAATATTATCTCAAGGAAGTAGTTAGGGAGCACAGTGGATAGAGCACCAGATCTGGAGTTGGAGGACCTGGGTTCAAATCTAGCCTCAGATATTTCCTAGCTGTGTGACCCTGGGCAAGTTACTTAACCTCCATTGCCTAACCCTTACTGCCCTTTTGTCTTAGAATTAATAGTAAGACAGAAGGTAAGGGTTCAAAAAAAGGGAGAGGCAGCTAGGTGGCTCAGTGTATTGAGTGTCAGACCTGGAGATGAGAAATGCTAGTCTCAGACATTTCTTAATTATGTGACCCTGGGCAAATTACTTCACCCCAGTTGCTTAACCCTTACAGTTCTCATGCCTTCCTTAGTACTGATACTTAACATTGATCTCATTTGAGCCTCATAAACCCTCTGAGAGATAGGTGATAATCTACATTTTCATGATAAGGAAACTGAGGCAGAAAGCATTTAAGTGATTTTCTCCATTTTACATATAAGGAAACTGAGGCAGAAGGCATTTAAGCAACCATCTCTACTTTACTGAGAAGAAAATTGAGTCAGAATGCATTTAAACAATCATCTCTTTTACAGATCAGGAAACTGAGGCAGATGGCATTTAAGTGATCATCTCCATTTTACAGATCAGGAAACTGAACCATAAGGAATTTAAGTGATTATCTCCATTCTACAAACCAGGAAACGGAGGCAGAAGGAATTTAAATGATTTGCCTCAGGTCACATAGCTATTAAATGTTAGTTAATTAGTAGTAGTCTCTCTAGGTAACCTAGGATGATGATTGTCTTTGTGCGTTTTTGTGCACAAAGACACTTGTGCATGAAGATTTAAGTGGAAAATTTGATGCACAGAGATAGTCCCACTCTCTCGGCATTGGAAGCCTGGGTCCAGTGGTACGAAAAGTCATTACACCTGGAGACTTCCTCAGCTGCATTGAATGGCTGTGTTGTCTTTTGTGCTCTAACACGCCCTAAGCACTCCACAATGCCTTGCTGCATCGCCATCTCAGCCGTTGAACCTTCTTGTTGGTTTCTTCTGCCTGTTCCCCGCCAAAACAGTCTTCACATGCTGGGTGAGCAAAGCCCTAGTTCACCAGGGGTCTATGACCCAATGACTACCCTCACAAGGTTTAGCCGGCCTGTCGAAGCCGTTGCCCAGGGTATGGCCGCTGCCGCATGCTAGCAGCTACTGGAAGCCACAAGTAAGAGCTGGGTGTCAGGTGAGGGTCAGAGGCTGGAGAGCTGCCCTAGGAAGGCAGGACAAGCCCTCCATACCAGAGATATTACCCCTCCCTGCGCACCCCATACACCCCTCTATTAAATGTATGAAAGTATATTTGAACTCAGATCTTCCTGACTGGGCAGCAGTGAGGTGGCAAAATGGATAGAGAACTGGATCTGGAATCAGAAGGCGACTTGTGCCCAGATGGCTGGGAGGTCAGCATTTTATTCATTATTTCATGTTGTTTTTCATGGGTAAAACATACTCCACGGATAGAGTATGTGCTGGTACAATTTTCATTTCCACTTTACTCATGGAGAAGTCACAGAATTTGAGGTTACAGTAGAAAGGAGACAATGTGTTTTCTTGGCTTAAAAATTGCCCATGGAGTCAGGAAAACCTGGGATTAAGAACTACCTTGGATACATACTAGCTGTTTGATCATTCCCAAATCATGTAACCTCTCAGTGTGCCAGGAAACTATCTGATACAGTCACTAATCTGTATCTGAGCAGGGAGTTTTCACATTCGGAGTTAATGATAATAGCTAGGGCCAGCTAGGTGGCACAGTGCCAGTCAAGAAGACCTGAGTTCAAATCTGGCCTCAGACATTTAGTAACTGTGTGACCCTGGGCAGGTCACTTTACCCTGTTAGCCTCCCTTTCCTCATCTCTAAAATGAGCTGGAGAAGGAAATGGCAAACCACTCCAGTATCTCTGCCCAGAAAACCCCAACTGGGGTCATGAAGAGTCAGACATGCCTGAGCAATAACAACAGTAGCTAATGTTATATATATATATATATATATATATATATATATATATATATATATATATATATATATAGCACTTACTTTACTGTGTCAGGTACTGTGCTAAGCACTTTATACTTATTATCTCATTTGAGCCCCCAACAACCCCAGGAAGTATGGGATGTTATTATCTCCATTTCACGGATGAGAAAACAGAGGCAAACAGAAGGTAAGTGACTTGCTTAGGGTCACAGAGCTAGTAAGTGTCTGAAGTAAACTATGAACTCAGATCTTGATTTCTGTCTATTGCACCACCTATCTGCTCTAGTTCCTTATACCTCTGAAATCCTAGATCTGGGTTTTCCTTCCTCCTTCCACCTGTAAATATATGGGCAGGAGGAACCTTAGAGATCATTGAATCCCAATGCCTCATTTTATAGATGAGGAAACTGGGAAGCAGAACTTGGTCTAGAATTCTAGGTTTTTTGATATCTATTTGACATTCTGTAAATTATATCATACTGAACAGAGAAGCTAACTTTATATGCCATTCTTAAGGAAAAACAGCTAAAAAACTTGAAAGGCAGAACAGGAATAGAGGATCTATTAAAAATGATATACCTGGGGGCATCTAGGTAGCTCAGAGGATTGAGAGCCATGCCATGAGACAGGAGGTCCTGGGTTCAGATCTTACCTGATACTTCCTAGCTGTATCACCCTGGGCAAGTCACTTAACCCCCATTGCTTAGTCCTTTTACTACTCTTCTGCCTTGGAACCATTATATAGTAGTGATTCTAAGATGAAAGATAAGGGTTATTAAAAAAATTTTGAAGGGGTAATTAGATGGAACAGTGAATTGAGAGCCAGATCTAAAGATAGAGGTCCTGGGTTCAAATCTGCCCTCAGATATTTCTTAATTATGTGACCCAGGGCAAGTCACTTATCCTCCATTGGCTAGCCCTTACAGGTCTTCTATCTTGAAACCAATATACAGTATTGATTCCAAGATGGAAGGTGAGGGTTTAAAAAAAAAGAAAATGATATATTCTTTTTCCTTGGTTATTCTGTAGACAAGCTATCAGACAGTCTAGTCTATATAAACTGAGGTCTTTGAATATGCTAATGCATAATGGGAAGGCAAGGACATTGAGAAGTTAAACTGGTGGGCACAGAAAAAGAATGATTGAGAAGACAAATCTGAGTCTTCTCTGAGGGAAAGGCAGACCGGGGAAGAAAGAGGATGAGTCAGAGGAATAATAGGTAGGATGGGTCATCAAAGAGGTGGGGAGTATGAGAGCTTGACAGGAGAAACCAGAAGAAGGTAGTGGGGGGGGGTGTGTTTCTAAGTGGGGGACAGGAGTATGCTGCTAATTAGATGAGAAGAGGTACTTTTGTTATTGCTTAGTAATTTCAGTCATGTCTGATGTTTTGGGCCCCATTGGGGGTTCTTGGCAGAAATACTGGAGCAGTTTGTTATTTCCTTCTTCAACCCATTTTACAGAGGAGGAAACTCAGGCAAACAGGGTCAAGTGACTTGTCCAGAATCACCAGCTAATGAGTGTCCGAGGCCAAATTTGAACTCAGGTCTTCCTGACTCCAGGCCAGAGTTCTGTCTATTGGGCCACTTGGCACTTTGGAGAGAATCTGGCTAGAATGTAAGGGGAAGACCTATTGAAGCCAGAAAGAAGAGATTTTGTTCCCTTGGTGATTAGTAGAGATTTAGAGACACTAGATTTGCTTATACCGGGATGAACATGTCCAGTTAGTGAAGAGAGGAAGAGAAAAACATTGTGGAATTGGAAAGGGAAATCAGATTTCTTAAAGAATATAGTAGAGAGGAGCAGTTAGGCTCAGTGGATTGGGAATCAAGTCTAGAGATGGGAGGTCCTGGGTTCAAATCTGGCCTCAGGCACTTCCTAGCTGTGTGATCCTGGGCAAGTCACTTAACCTCCTTTGCTTCACCCTTACCTTTCTTCTGCTTTGCTGCTACTGATATTTAGTATGGATTCTAAAAGAGAAGATAAGAAAAAAAGAATGTGGTAGAGGAGGATTTGTGCCATGAAGAGATTGGAGTTGGATGATTGGAAAAAGAGATTCAGTTCTGAGAAATCACTAAGGCTTATATCAGGAGATAAAAGAAGTGAGAATCTGGACTAACTAGGTATCTATAGGTTTATGAGCCTATATAGTATTTGTACCTTGTCTCTCTTCATAGTGAAGCAAAATATGCAATTTCTGCAAGCCAAAGTGGCTTGAGCTGATGACTCACTGCTAAATAGAGAATCATAGAAATGAGAAAAACACTTTATTCCTGAGGCCGTGCCTCAAGATCTAGGCTCTAGAATCATACCGAAAAAAGCTTTGCACCTAGAAGCAGATTTTGGTTCTAGTTCTAGTTTTGCCATCAACTAGTTACATGATCTTGGATAAGTCATTTCCCCTGTCGAGGCTACAGTTTCCTAAGGGGGGGGTGTCAAACTTGATGAGGGATAAGATTGTTTCTAATTAAATCCTATTATTCAATTCACTAAGCACATTATTCCATACCTACTATGTTCTATACATAGCTATGAATCCTCAGGTGGTGGCAGTAGAAAGGACAATGAACACAAAGAAACACAAATCTGGTGTTTGATGATGTATTTTAGTTTTCCAGACTTCTAGTCCTAAACTTCTTGGTCCTTCAGAAAGTCATTGTGTTGCCTGAGGAAAAGCCCATCTTGTTGGTAGGAAATCTGTCTCCTTTCAGCATTGCTAGGCCCTTCTTCATTTCTTTCTCTCTTTTTTTCAAACCTTTACTTTCCATCTTAAAATCCATACTAAGTATTGGTCCCAAGGCAGAAGAGTGGTAAGGGTTAAGTTAAGCAGTGGGGTTAAGTGACTTGCTTAGGGTAACACAGCTAGGAAGTGTCTGAGGCCATATTTGAACCCAGGATGTCTCAAATCCAGGCCTGGCTCTCTATCCACTGAACCACCTTGCTGCCCTTTTCATTTCTTTTAAGGAATGTGGTAGCCCAATCAGGTCATATTATAACTGAGGTGCTATGTTCAGTTCTGAGTACCAGAGTTTAGGATGAATGGACTAGAGAATGTTCAGGGAAAAGTAACCAGGATGGTGAAAAGGTTCAGATCTATGAGGATCCATTGAAGGAACTGTAGATGTTTACCCTGGAGAAGAGAAGACCAAAGGAGATCTTGATAGCTTGATAGGTCAAGTGTCGAAAGATGAATGATTAGACTTGTTCTTTTTGGCCCCAAAGGATAGAACCAGGATCCCCCCCCCCCCCCCCGCAGAAAAAATAAAGACACTCAAGTCACAGTCACTTTTGTCCTTAAAACAAAACAAAACAAAACAAAACAAAACAAAACAAAAAACTAGATTTCCTACCAACAAGATGGCAGTCTATTTTCCCAACATATAGTGAACTAAGTCAAATATGTAAAAACATTGTCATTCTCCAACTGTTAAATCATAAAAGGATATGGACACATTATTTTCAGACAAAGAAATCCAAGCCATCTATAGTTACATGAAAAAATGTTCTAAATCACTCTTGATTAGAAAAATACAAATTTAAACAACTCTGAAGTACCCCCCTCACACTGATCAGACTGGTCAATATAACAGAAAAGGAAAATGATAAATGTTGGTGGGAATGTGGGAAAATTGGGACACCAATACTTGTACATTATTGATTTAATCATTCTGGAGAACATTTTGAAACTATGTCCAAAGGTTTCTAAAACTGTGCAAACCCATTGTTCCAGCAGTAACATTACTAGAACTGTATCCCAGAAAGGTAAAATAAAGAGAGAGAGAAAATAGAATCTATTTGTACAAACATATTTATTGCAGTTCTTTTTATGGTAGCAAAGAATTGGAAATTGAGAGGGTTGTCCATCAGTTGCAGAATGGCTGAAAAAGTTGTGATGGAATACTATTGTGCTATAGAAGTGATGAGCTGAATGATTTCAGAAAAATTTGGAAAGACCAACGTGAACTGATGCAGAGTGAAGTGAGCAAAAGAACATGAACTGTGAGTGACCTAGTAGACTCTCTACAATGCAATGATCCAAAACAGTCTCAGAGAAAAATACTGAAAAATACTATCTGCTCTTCTAAAAAGAACTGATGGAGTCTGAAATCACACTTAAACATACTATATTCCACTTTCTCCCTCCCTTCCTTCCTTCCTTCCTTCCTTCCTTCCTTCCTTCCTTCCTTCCTTCCTTCCTTCCTTCCTTCCTTCCTTCCTTCCTCCCTCCCTCCTTCCTTCCTTCCTTCCCTCCCTCCTTCCTTCCTTCCTTCCTTCCTTCCTTCCTTCCTTCCTTCCTTCCTTCCTTCCTCCCTCCCTCCTTCCTTCCTTCCTTCCCTCCCTCCTTCCTTCCTTCCTTCCTTCCTTCCTTCCTTCCTTCCTTCTTTCCTTCCTTCCTTCCTTTTCCTTGTCGTCGTCGTCCTCCTCCTCCTCTAACACCACTACCACCCCCTCTTCCACCTCCCCATTCTTTTCATTTGAGGTCTCTTCCACAAAATGACTATTATTGAAAATGCTTTACATAATTACACATGTAAAATAGATATTGAATTGCTTATCATCTAGGGGTGTTTATGTTGGTAAGGAGTGAGAGAATGAGGGTTGAAAGGACAGAGAGAATTTGAAACTCAAACTTTTTTAAAAAATGAGTGTTAAAATTGTTTTTAGATATAATTGGAAGAAAATAAAATATTATATTTAAAAAATCCTTTGCTAGACTCTAATCTTCTCAAGCTATCATCTGTTCTTTTCTTTTCTCAACTAAAATCCTTGAAAAAGTCATCTATACTCACTGACTCTATTTCCCCTTTTTAAACTCACCCTCGGCTCTTTACAACCTGGCTTTTGACCCCATCGTTTGATTGAAACTATTTTTTTCCAAAATTGATCTTTGAATTAAAAAATATGATCGTCTTTTCTCAGTACTCATCCTTCTTGACCTATCTGCTGCACTGGACAATGTTTCCCACTATTTCCTCCTGGCTGCTTTCTCCTCTTTGAATTTTTGTGGCATTACTCACTCATAGTTCTCCTACCTCTCTGGTGATCCTTCTTTACTTCTTTGCTGGATCATCATCCACTTAATCAGCCCCTTAATTGCTGCTATTCCCTAAAGTTCTGTCCTAGATCCTCTTCTCTTCTTCCTCTAATCTCTTTCTTGGTAACCTCATCAGCTCCAATGGATTTAATGATCATTTCTAATCAGATGACTCCCAGGTTTAAACATTCAGCCCCAGTCTTTCTCCCGAACCCCAGTCCCACATAACCAGATGCTTATTTGGACATTAAAACTGGAGACATAACAAACTTACAAGTCAAAAACAGAACTTGTTATTTTCCTCTCAACCATCACCCTCTTCCAGATTCCCCTCTTTTGATAGAAACTTTTGTTTCAGTTCCACCTCTAGTTATGCAGCCATTATTGAAGATTGAAATTGCTGTGGAAAAGGGATTCACCTTCCTTACCACCACCACCAACTGACCATCTGCCACTGATTGGTAGGTAAACCCAAGAACCTTGGGAAGGACAGTACCTCCCAGACCATTGGTCCCACCTTTAAAAAAATTAATAAATTAGGAATATTTTCCCATGGTTACATAATTAATGTTCTTTCCCTCCTCTCTTCCCTTCCCCCTCCTGGAGTTGACAAGCAATTCCACTGGGTTTTACATGTATCATTGTTCAAAACCTATTTCTATATTATTCATATGTGCAATAAAGTGATCACTTAAAGTCAAAATCCCCAATGGCATCACCATCAAACCACATAATCAATCATATGTTTTTCTTCTGTGTTTCTACTCCCACAGTTCTTTCTCTGGATGTGGATAGCGTTCTTTCTCATACATCCCTCAGAATTGTCCTGAATCATTGCATTGCTGCTGGTAGAGAATTACATTCGATTGTACTACAGTGTATCAGTCTCTGTGTATAAGGTTCTCCTGGTTCTGCTCCTTTTGCTCTGCATCAATTCCTGGAAGTCATTCCAGTTCCCATGGAATTCCTCCAATTCTTTATTCCTTTGAGCACAATAGTATTCCATCACCAACAGATACCACAAATTTGTTCAGCAGTTTGTAAGAGAGAAATGCAAGGAGCAGCTCATGAATGGGAGGTGCAAAAAGAGAAAAAAAACCCCAAAGATTCCAGTGAGAGAACAGAAGCTGAGAGAATTCAAAACTGCCACCTCACTACTTCTTCTTTGTCTGGGAGCCTGAGAAGCAGATCTCCTAAACTGGGATGAAACCTTGGTCTCTCTGGAGATCAACTGCTTTCCCTTTGAACCCCTGGATACCTCTCACTCAGCTTAAGATATTGTAGACTGGGACTTTGAAGAAAGCCATCTAAAGAGAAATCCTCTCTCCAAAGATTTATTCCTCATCTCTCTCCCTAACTTGTAGTGGACTCCAATACTCAAGCTAGTTAGCTCAGGAGCAGGGACCAACCCAGCAACTGACCAGAAGTGTCATTTTACCAAAATTTATCTCTCTAGTTCTTAATCTCCACCTCTCAGAACCATTCTCTGAGGAGACATACTCCTTCCCTCAGGGAAACAAGATTGGGTTACTTTCTCCTAAGGGAAAAGAGGGGAAGATCAATCTCTTCCCCCTCTCCATTCTTGCAATGGTCTCTCTCCATTTCCTCTGTGTGTGTGTGTGTCTGTGTGTGTGTGTGTCTGTGTGTGTGTGTGTGTGTGTGTGTGTGTGTGTGCATCCTTTCTGGCCATACATTACACATTCCCCAATTGAGGGACAACCCCTCATTTTCTAATTTTTTGCCACCACAAAGAATGTGGCTATAAATATTCTTGTGCAAGTCTTTTTCCTTATTATCTGTTTGGGTACAAACCCAGCAGTGCTATGGCTGGATCAAAGGGCATGCATTCTTTTAAGGACCTTTGTGCATAATTTCAAATTGCCCTCCAGAATGGTTAGATCAATTCACAGCTCCACCAGCAATGCATTAATGTCCATTGGTCCTACTTTTAGCCCAGTGCCTGCAGCCATCATAGAGGGAAGCAACCTTCATGGAGATATAGCCTGGCTTTGAGTATAGTCATTTCAGTCTCTTTGTGACCCCATTTAGGGTTTTCTCAGAGAAGAGCTTGGAGTTCTTTGCCATTTTCTTTTTCAATTCATTTTACAGAAGAGAAAACTGAGGTAAACAGAGTTAAGTGACTTGCCCAAGGTCATTTAGCTAATAAGCATCTCAGGCTGGATTTGAACTCAGACTTCAAGCCTGGCTCTGTATCCACTGTACTACTTAGCTGCCCCTCTGTAGAATCTACCACCATCCTTTGTGGTAACCTAGGTTTATAACTTTAGAGTTATCCTGAACACCTCATCCCCCCCCTCACCTTGTATATCCAGTCTGTGGCCAGATCTTGCCATTTCTGTCTTCACAACATCTCATCCAACCCCTTATCTCCACTCACAAGTTACCACATTAGTTCAGACCCTCATCATTTCTCATCTGGACTATTATAAAGGCTTCCTGATTGGTTTTCCTGCTTCAAATCTCTCACCACTCCAGTTCATCCTACACACTACTATTAAAGTAATTTTCCTTAACTGAAGATATGACCATGTGACTCCCTTATTCAACTCTAGTGGTTTCAGATTTCTTCTAGGACCAAACAGAAATTTTTCTGTTTAGCTTTCAAAGCCCTTCAGGAGCTAGATGTAGCCCAATTTTCAAGCCTCATCAGCGATCACTTCTCCGCCTACCTTCTGTAATCCAGCCAAACTGGTCTTCTTTCTGTCCCCCTCCCCCCCCCAACACGACCTTCCATCAATCATCTCTTTGCTTTCCCACTGGCCTTCTTAAGTGCCTGGAGTCCATTCTCGCCTTACTTCTGCTTCCAAGAAAGCAGACAAGCTGGCCTCACTTTAGAAGCAAAGCATTCTTGGAAAGAGACAGTGTGTGTCATTAGCCAGCCATGCCAATCCATCACCACCACTTCTCCTCCTCCTTCAATGGAAATAGTCCATGATCCTGAACCCAGAGCCTTGGGACCCTTAGAACACTGGCCTTATTTCCACCTCTAGTTCTGCAGTCATTAATGAGGAGAGCAATTGTTGTGGAGAAGGGAATCACCTTCCTTATCACCACCATGACCAGCTGACCATCTGCCACTGACTAACAGGCAAGCCCGTGAACCTTGGGAGGGGCAGCACCTCCTACGCCAGGCCAGTGCCTTGCAGCCCTCATACAGGGAAGCAGCCTCCATGGAGACACAGCCTGGCAATTCCTTCTTTAGGTGCTGCAATCACAGGGATTTGAGACCCCGAAAGGAAAAGCCTTGCCACCAAAGTCCTTGGCACTGTCAAATGGTCCAACATCAGAAACTGATGTAATTTTATCAGTTGAAATGACATTAAAGAAGACACATTACCATCTGCTTTGCCGCTAAGGACCATGGGACCTTTCAATCTGACTCAGATGAAACTTTATATATTGTCTCCTCCATTGAAATGTGAGTCTCAAAGATCTGGAATTGGCTTATTTTTCTATTTGTGTCTCCAATATTTATCACAGTGCTTTACATGTATTTGGTATGTAATAAATGCCTTTCAGTCATGTGTCCATTGATTTATAAAATATAATAATAAATAATAGAATATTGTTGTGTCATGACGATATTAATATCATAATAGAATAAAATACAATATTATATATTAATGCCACATGAAATACTTTACTATTACATTAAAAATAAATATTAATTTATTATTAACACCATCTTCTGAATGAAATCCTCAGCTCTTGGTGCCTTTCCTCTTAAACTAACTTGAATATATTTGCATTTATTTATTTTATACATATATATGCTATATATAAATACATATATTTGTGTATATTTATTTAAACATGTACACACACTTCTCTCCTCTCTTAAGGTCCTTGCAAGAAGTGATTGTGGGGGCAGCTGGATGCCTGTTGGCTCAGTGGATAAAGCACCAGACATAGGTTTTCCATTTCCTTCTTCATTTTCCATATGAGGAAACTGAGGCAGAGAAGGTGAAGTGACTTGCCCAGGGTCACATAACTACTAAGTGTCTGATTTGAACTCAGGTCTTTCTATCTCCATACCTGGAACACTATCCAATGAACCACCTACCAGATGAGGAAACTGAGGCAGAGAAGGTGAAGTGACTTGTCCAGGGTCACATAACTACTAAGTGTCTGAGATCAGATTTGAACTCAGATCTTTCTGTCTCCAAACTTGGAGTCCTATCCACTGAGCAACCTAGCTGCCCAATCAATAAGGAATCCTTTCTTACAAGGAGTACACAAGCTAAATAACAAGAACATGAAAAAGTATATGCAGGATAAATAAATGTAAATGCAGGACATGCATCAGTATATATGGGAGGCATATAAAGAGAATAAATTTATAGTCGTTAATCACAAAGTAATATGAGAAGAAAGGATCTCGAGCAAAGACCCTCCTAGTGTGGTCCTGTAGAGCTGTCTCAAAGGAATAGAGGAATCCTTTGAGGCAGAACAGGCATCAGGAAGAACCAGGGATGGCCAATGCCAAGACTGGAGATGAGAGATGGAATGTCCCGTGTGAGGCACCAAGAGGAGGCCAGTTTGGATGTAGTAAGGGGAGGCTGAGAAGAGTAGGGTCAAGATTATGAAGGTGCCTGTAAGAGTTTCAATAGAGGGGTTGATATTTGATTCTGGAGGTATAGAAAGTCAGTAGAATTGACCCTCTGACCTGTGGGGGACATAAGGCGATGAAGAAGGCCCTCCACTTCTATTCCTAGTCCTCTGGGTCCGAGAAATTTCCGACTTTCTTTGGCTTTTTCCTGAAGTAACAAGTTACTTTTTTCAGCTCCTCCACTTCCCATCTTGCCTTCAACCTGCACATCAGCCAAAATGCCATTCCCCTAAGAATCTACTTCATCAAATATTCCTCTTTCTCATCACCATAATTTTTCATTTGTAGGTTAAGCTGCACCTGGGGTTCCCGGAGATCTGCTAATCTCATTATAACCAACTGAACTTTTAAGATGTGTCATCTTTTCTTTTTTTATCTTTTTTATTTTCATTTAAGTTTTGCCACTGGGGCTGAAAGGGAGCTAGGGATGGGTTGTCCAAACTGGAAAGATCAAGCAGCTAGATGCAAAAGTGAAAATATGTGACTCGCCTGCTCTACACAAAGAATAACTGATATCTAGCTAGTATTTTACTGTTTGCAAAGCACTTCAAATGCATTTTTATGTGAGCTACATAATCATCTCATGAAGGAAGTATCTCTAATTTACAGCTAAGGAAACTGAGCTTCCACGATCATACAGTTAAGAGGCACCAGAGGTGGGATTTGGAAGTTGGGTTTTCATGACCAGTTTTGACACCCAAACCACTCTACCATGATAGCTTTGGAGATAAAGACCACTTGTCTATGCCCAGTAGACAATTTACTCTTTACTTAATAGTCAGTGAGAAAACCTGCCCTTTTTGAGCTGAGGGAAGGAACAAGAGAGCCGTGCCATCTCTGGAAATGTGGGCAATCCTGCCCCAAAGTCTGTTGGTATGGGACTCTCTCCTTATCAGCAGAGACGAATGTCTTAAGGGGGTGAGGTGGTGTTGGTTAGAAGCAATAGCTCCAGTTCTTGGCTAGTCTCCCTTTGGGGACTCTTTAAGAGGGAGTTTTGCTTCTGGATTCTGGATCTTCATTGAGCTTAGCCTTGAGATAGCTTCCAGCTTCGAGAGAGGCCAACCACTTCAAGTTACTGAAGGAAAAGCTCTGGGAAGACATGAGAGGAGCTGGCAGTTTCTAGCAGGACCATGTCCTCAGCTTGCTACTCTAAAGATCTTAGGGAGTTTCCCCTGGATGAGGGATTCTCTTTCTTGGTTGGGCTAATTACCTCACTCCCAATGGAGGAGTACCTTCACTGTGTATTGTCTGGTGAATATATTATATCTTTTCTGATTTCTGTTATGCTATGATTTAGATAATGGGCACCTACTATTTGCTGCCTGTGTTCATTTTAGAACTAGGATTTGGTGGGAAAGGGGTTAAGCCTTAGCCATAGAACCTGGGGTCCTTCTTCTCCCCAAATGACAAAATCTGAAGCTAGATGGAAGCCAGTCATATCCTTTAGACTAACAAGATTTAAGGGAGCAGATCAATATATTTCTTTCCTGATCCCCCTCTTTCCATGAGCAGTGGTGAGAAGAGAGGATGTGGGGGAAAGAGGCTATAGATATCTTTTACAGAAGAGGAAACAGAGGCAAACAAGGTTAAGTGACTTGCCCAGGGTCATACAGCTAGTAACTATCTAAGACCAGATTTGAATTCAGGTCTTCCTAAGAAGTAGTGGTCCAACTACATGCTTCCTCTCTTGGAAGGAATGAAAGTTTCCCTTGGAGAAAGATATTGGGGAGAAGAGGCTACAGATATCTATTCTGCCTCCCTTAGAACCACACAAATATTAAGACAAGGCTCTCATCATACAAGGACTCCCCCTTCCCATATTGGGACCAACCCTCTGACCCCACGCCACTATATCCCTTCTCCTTTTGTTCTGTGAGGTATGGTGAAAAGAATATTAGAGTTGGAAAACAAAGATTCAAGTCCCTGATCTGCCATTTACTTGCCAAGAGGAAGATTTAGGTTCCACATCAGGAAGCAAACAACAGATCACAATGGGCTCCCTTCATGGGAGTGAACTCCCTCGGTAGAGGTCTTCTAACAAAGGCCAGATGAATACTTGCTGGTATTTTGAAGAGTGGGGGTGGTGGTGATGTTCCTATTCAGTTAAGGTCTGAACTAAGCAACATCTGGGATTCTGTGACTAGCTGTGTACCTATGCACAAGTCATAACCTCTCTGAGAATTAGTTTTCCCATCAGTAAAATTGAATGAACAAATACTTGTGGTCAGTGGGTCGAACACCAGGACTGGAATCAGAAAGATCCGAGTTTAAATGTGTCCTCAGACACTTACTGGTTATATGACCCTGGGCAAGTCACTTAACTCTGTTCCCCCCACCCCCAACAAAAGAACTTGTGTTATGTTCTCATTCTATTGTCATGAGAGAAGTGCATTGGAAAGATGGAAATATAAATTATTATCACCACAGGGATTTTCTTAGCCATCTTTGTATCTAGAGACTGTCTATAAAGATATTCAAAGGATTGACTGAATTTCTTCTCTATCTCTCTTTTGTTTTTGGCCAGGAAAGGGAAGATTCATTTCCTTTAAGAGATGAGAGTGGGAGACCTTGAGGGCAAAGGAGAAGAACTCACGATCATGAGGAAGGCTGGTTCTTTTTAATTTTGAATCAGTGTGGTATAATGGATAAAATGTTGGAATGGGGAGACAGGAGGATTTGATTTCAAATCCTTCTTCTGACACTTACTAGCTTTTTTCTTCTGGGGAAGTTGTTTAATTTCTCTGGACCTCAATTTTCTCAGCTGCAAAATGGTGGAGAGGGAAGATTCCCTTATGAACTGAGTGAAGTTTCAGGTGAGTACTATGCAACATTTCCTTACAGGTCCAATTCCTGTTAGGGTCTTTGGCAAAGATACTGAAGTGGCTTGCCATTTCCTCCTACATCTCATTTTATAGATGAGGAAACTTAGGCAAACAAGGTTAAGTGACTTGCCCAGGATCACACAGCTAGTAAATGTCTGAGTCTGGATTTGAACTCATATCATCCTGACTCCAGGCTTGGAACTCTACATATTTCACAAAGTTACTCTAATTGTTTATATACTGTATTATGCTAAAGACACCAAGGTCATGGGATTGATTCTTAGGTGGGCTGTTATCTTGGTCATGGGATTGATTCTTAGGTGGACCATTAGCTTTGGGTGATACCAAGGCTATGAGATAGATTTTTTGGTGGGCCATTAGCTTTGGGTGAGGTGGCCTAGTTAATGGAAAGAACACTGAATTGATTATGTCCAAAGATTGGACATGAATTTAGATCTTTTTGTTTATTATTTGTATGACCTTGAGCAAATTGTCTAGCTTCTCAGAACCTCAGTTCCATCATCTGTAAAATGGGAAATATAATATTTGTGTTACCTATTTTTCAGAGTCGTGATAAAGAAAGTATTTTGTTAACCATAAAGCGTGTAAAAATGCATGCTGTTATGCCCTCTAGACTTCCTCTGGCTTTTGGCCACCATTACTTACCTGAGATGATGTGAGGATAAAATTAGATAATATATGTAAAATGTGTTCTAGCTCATAAAGTTAGAGTTGGAAGGAACCTTAGAGGTCATCAAGTCTGACATCCTTATTTTATTTTTCATTTATTTTAAATTTTGTTTTATTGATGCCTTTCTTATTTATATCCCAGTTATTTTGGGGGAGAGGGAGAGATCTTCTCAGACTGAATCTTTTCTTGTGATAAAGAAAAATAATTAAGTAAAACCATCTTATCCAGATCCAATACTGATTGTGTCTGACTGTATGTGTGACATTTTGCCTTTAGTTTTCCATCTTTCTGCCAAGAATAGGGAGGTATGTTTCATTATTTATGCCCTGGGACCTTCACTGTTTTTTCCATTTACTCAGAGTTTGGGTCGTGTTTTCATTTATAGTTTTATAGTCAATGTCTTGGTTCTGCTTTCCTCCCCTCTGCCTCAGTTCAGACATGCCTTCCCATGGTTATCTGAATTCTTCCCATTCATTTTTCTTTCTGCTTAATAATACTCCATCATATTTCATAGTGTTGGGTTTTTTTCCAGCCAATTTTGGCCATTTTGACGTGGGCTGAAATGTCCCACAAACCCTGCCAAGTAGCTGTAAACAAGCAAAAGAATGTGGAAACAATACCTAGTTGATTGGTGTGGTGCCATCTTTCAGATAAGACATGTAGGTTGCTTAGATTTACAATTGGGAGAAAAATCCTCACATCAATCTTTAGACAAAATCCCAATTTAGACAATATCCAATTTCCACAATCTCTGTCTTCTTTAGAGTCTGCACAGAAAAGAGAAAAATTTGAACTAAAGTTGCCCTGGGATGTTTAATATATTATTGGCATCCCATTTACATTTTAGTGTGCTCCCCTTATGCCCCCCTATACCCCAGTGGGCAAACAGAGTGAATCATGGGCAAAGCCACACAAACCAAAGTGGATCACAAGTATAGTGACATCAGTTTCTTGGAAACAACAGGACAATAACCACCCCAACAAATGACCCCTTCTTTAGTAAGTAATCAAGAAGCATTCCAGAAAGCCCCTTATTAACATTCCTTCTTTTTCTTATCTTACTTACCTCTCTTACTACTTGCTTCATTTTTTACTAGCTACTTTGCTACTATATTATCTTATAATAAAGCTTGGTCCCTCAGCATGGAGTCAGTCTGAACCATCAATTCTTTGGATGAGACCCTAAGTCTGCCTTGCTCACATCATTTCCCCTTGTCGATTGGCAGCCATATTGTTTCCAGGTCTACAAAGCCATTAAGAAGGCTGCTATGAATATTTTGGTCCTTTGTTATTGACTTTGACTTCCTTGGGATGTAAGGGATCAATAGTGGGGTTGTCGGGTCAAAGCTAACCTTCTCATTTTTCTGATGAAGGAACTAAAGCCCAGAGAACTTAAGTGATTTGTCCAATGCAACACAAGCAACAAGACCAAGATTTGAACTCAGAGCCTCTGACTCTAAATCTTTCACTTTCTTTTCTGATTCCAGCTCTAAAGTGGAACCTAATTATACATAAGATCATAGACTTTGGAGCTAGAAGGACAAAGGGCCAATTTGTTCAACCTCCACCTCCACCCCAATCCTCCTCCTTTTATAAATGAGGAAACTTTGATCTAGAAAAGTTAAATAACTTGTTCATCAGGAAACAGCCCAGGTCCTGTAATTCCTATTTGAGCCTATTTTTCACTGTGCCATGCTACATCACAACAAGTCAGTCAACAAACATTTTAAAGCACCTATCATGTGGCAGGCACTATTCTAAGTGTTGAGGATATCAAGAAAAATGAACACATAGTCTATGCCTTCAATGAGTTCACACAATAGAATGCAGAGCTATTCATCTGGGTCACACCCTTAATCTGATCAGTCATCTTCACATTTATGCCATCTGGCACAAGGGAAGGAGCATCAAGGTGGTACCCAGTACACAGAAATAGAGTTTGCTTCTCAAGGGTTCGATCCTGGCTCAGCCACTTCCCCTTTTTTTCCCCACTTTCCCCAGGCTCATTTAGCATCCCTGGTCTCTCTTTCCTCATCAGTAAAATGGAAAGGTGGGATTAGCTGACCTCTAAGGTTTTTTTCTTTAGAAAGAGACAGTTGGTACCACAATGGATAGAATCTAGATCAGGAATCAGGAAGACCTGAATTCAAATCTGGAATCAGACACGTACTAGCTGTGTGACCCTGGGCAAGTCACTTACTCTGTCTGCCTTGGTTTCCACTACAATGAAAATTATAAATGATAATATTACATTTCTAATTTATTAATTGTATATGATATTAATCATAATATAATCATTAAAATATACAACATATTTATTATTATAACACACAATATGTTAATTATAATTATAATATATTAATAATAATAGTATCTAGATGGTTCTGTGGATAAAGTGCCAGGGCTAAAGATGGGAGATCCTGGATTAAATCTGACTTCAGTCACTTCCTAGTTGTGTGACTCTGAATAAGTCACTTACTCTGCCTTGGTTTCTACTACTGTAAATTTTATTAAAATAGTTATAATATTTACATGCATAATATAGTAATTTATATTGATTATTAATATCTGGATACAATAATATATGAATTATAATTTATATATTTATAAGTAATATATTAATTTATACTATAAGATCTAATATATTAATTATAATTAGAATATATTAATAAAAATAGTCTCTCAATGGTCCTATGGATAAAGAGCCAAGGCTACAGATGGGAGATCCTGGATTAAATCTGGCTTCAGACACTTGCTAGTTATGGGACCCTGGGCAAGTCACTTAACCTCAATTGCCTAGCCTCTACTACTCCTCTGCCTTGGAACCTAGACTTAGTATCAGTTCTTTTTTTTTTTTTTTAACAATACTGTGTATTGGTTCCAAGGCTGAAGAGTGGTAAGGGCTAGGCAGTGGGGGTTAAGTGACTTGTTCAGAGTCACACAGCTAGGAAGTACCTGAGGCCAGATATGAACCCTGGACCTCCCATCTCTAGGCCTGGCTCTCCATCCACTGAGCCACCCAGCTGCCCCACCTTCTCATCAGTTCTAAGACAGAAGATAAAGTTTTAGAAAAAAATAATAATATCTACCTTGCCGGGTTGTTGTGATTATGAAATGAGATAATAGAGCACAGTGCCTAATGCATAGAAGGTACTATATGAGATTGTAAGCTCTTTGAGGGTAGGAATGCCTTCCTTTTTAAAATTTATATCTTTAGCACTCAGTACAGTGCCTGGCACACAGTAGGCATTTTATAATATTTTAAATAAAAATTTTCATAAATTTAAAAATGTTGATTTTCCATTTTATAATGTTTAAAACAAAATGTATAAAATAAGATATTTTAGCCTTGTATTATTCCATCTCCGCCCTTTTCCTACTTTCCGACCCAAATTTAGGGTCCTATGACCTCATCACTGACCCTGTAGTTTGGCCTCAAGTCTGGTTCTTGGTGAACTCCCTAGCCATCCCGAACGTTGTCCTAAAACTGGGCGGGCCGTGGGCTATGGCTAGATCTGAGCCCCCCCCCCCCCCCCCCCCCCCCTCCTGCCTGCGCGGATCCGAGCCTGAATAAATACGGAAACACCTAGGGTAGAAGCGAGGACTCTTCTGAGAAGCGTGAGCATATCCATCCGCCGCAGGGTCGAAGCTCTCTTAGGAGGGATGAAAGGAGCCCTCACGCGCTGAGAGAGCTTGAGGAGAGCAGGGGACGGCAAGCAGCATCCTGGGAGAGCGGGGGAGATGGCGGCGCTTTCTCATTCCACATGCTGTTGGCATATCAAATAGGATCATGTTGTCAAAGCTTTTCCACCTGACTTTGGATGCCACAGAGCTGATAATGTTCTTAGGCTGGGCACAGCTCAGCTGTGCTTTTCCTGGAACTGAAGCTCTTGGGGGAAAAAGAAGACTTAGCTTTTCTTCCAAATTGTTTTGTTTCTTCTCTAAAAAGAGGACTTGGCTAGGAAAAACAGTTCTTTTGGTTATTCCTCTCCCTCTTCACACCCCCCTCCCCAAAATTCAGACGGGGGCCTAATGGGCTTGGGGTCAGGAAAACCTGAGTTGAAATCTAGCTTCAGAAACATATTAGCTGTGTGACCCTGGACAAGTCATTTAATCTCTGCATACTTCAGTTTCTGCCATCTGTAAAATGGAGATAATAGCATCCACCTTGTGGGGTTGATATGAAGATCAAATGAGATAACATGTAAAGCACTTTGCAAATCCCAGTTTAGTTGTGCGGTTGTGTCAGATTCCTTTTTTATTTTATTTTTTATTTTTTTTTAACCCTCACCTTAGAATCAATACTGTGTATTGGTTCCAAGGCAGAAGAGCAGTAAGGGTTAGGCAATGGGGATTAAGTGACTGTCCCAGGGTCACACAGCTGGGAAGTGTCTGAGGTCAGATTTGAACCTAGGTCTTTCTGACTCCAGGACTGTTGCTCTATCCTCTGTGCTACCCAGCTGCCCCAGTCATGTCCAACACTTTATAACCCCATTTGGGGTTTTCTTGACAAAGATGCTACAGTGATTTGCCATTTCCTTCTCCAGATCCTTTTATAGATGAGGAAACTGAGGCAGACAGTGTTAAGTGACTTACCCAGGGTCACACACAGCTAGTAAGGGTCTGAAGCCATATTTCAATGCAGGAAGATGAAACCTCAGGCCTGGCACGCTATCCACTAGCCCAATTGCACCCCTCCTCCCCAAAGAACTATATACCTGCTAGTCAGTCAGTCAGTAAACATTTATTAAGCACCTACCACAACAAACAATGACAATGACAACTAAATTGGTCAGACATGCTAAGAGCCAGGGATACAAATCGATAGTTCCTGCCCTCAAGGAACTTAGAATCTAATGGTAATTATAATACAACTATAGTTGTATTATACTAGTAAGATACTAGTAATTATTCTTATACTCATCATCCTGCTTATTATCATTGGAAGGATAAGAGGCAGTATTTAGCCTGTTAAGCAGGTTGGTATTTTGATAGAAATATTACAACAATATTAATTTCAGGGGGATTTTCATCTTTAAAGTGCCTTACAAATATTGATCCCTAAAAATTAATTAAAATGCTTTAATCTCTAAATGTCCTCTTGGCTGCTCTACACCTCTCCCGCATTATACTAGAGAAAAACAGCCCTGCTTAATAGCTCCTTGAGATGTAATGGGTACTCCAAGTCTCAGATCTTATCTTCCATGGCTTGTGCATGGGGAACTGTTTACAAATGTGGCGTGACAGAAATCAGATATTTGGGAAGATGAGAAAGAGACGGGGGACTGGTTAGATTCCAGCTCTCATTGCTCTCTTTCCCCTCTCTCTGGAGCTCAGAAGGCTGATACTGGAGAGAGAGAGAGAGCCTAATGGAGGGCTTGGAAGCCAGATTGAATCTACTAGCTTCTTAGGATTTAAACAGCCAGCTGTTTGTCTATTGTACTTGGAAGGAGAGAAAAGGAGAAAAAAGCCAACAAAAAGGAGAGAAGAGACGATTCAAAAGCAAAGCCAGTTCTATAACCTGGGCAGAGTACACGGTGCCATTTTTCCAGAGAGCTTTCAGTACTTAGAAGTAGCCCACAGTTCTAGGATACTTTAAGATTTTCTTACAACAGTTACAGAAGAAGGAAGCAGCTGGAGAGCCAGGGGCTTAAGAGATGGGTTCAAATCTGGCCTCAGGACACTTCCTAGCTGTGTGTCCCTGGCAAGTCCCTTAACCCCATTTACCTAGCCCTTACCGCTCTTCTGTCTTGGAACTGACACTTGGGATCAATTCTGAGACAGGAGGTCAGGGCTATGGTTAAAAGTATATGTCTCTTCCTCCCCCTCAAACAATTTCCTGGCACACTGTGGACAATGGAAAGGGTACTGGTTCTCAACTCAGAGGACAGAACTTTGAAACCTCACTTTGTCATATAAGAATATGACATTATAAGATGTAATTCTGGGGAGCCAAGATCTCATGATCTCAGATTTAGAGCTAGGAGGGACTGATTAAGTCATCTAGTTTAAATCCTTCATTTTTAAAGTCAATCAATTATGAATCAATGTCTATTTGTTTGTTTATTTTATTTTTTAAAAAAACCCTCACCTTCTGTCTTAGAATCAATACTGTATTTTGGTTGCAAGCCAGAAGAACAGTAAGGGCTAGGCAATGGAGTCAAGTGACTTGTCCAGGGTCACACAGCTAGGAAGAGTCTGAGGCCAGATTGAACCCAGGACCTCCCCATCTCTAGGCCTGGGCTCTCAATCCACTGAGCCACCCAGCTGCCCCCAAATCAATATTTATTATGCACTTACTATATATCAGAACAGCTGGGTGGCACAGGGGATAGCGTACCAGGCCTGGAATCAGGAAGCTTCATCTTCTTGAATTCATACCTGACGCCAGACACTTACTAGTTATGTGACCTTGGAGAAGTAATTTAATTCTATTTGCCTCAGTTTCCTCATCAGTAAAATTAGCTGGAGGAGGAAATGGCAAACCCCTACAGTATCTCTGCCAAAGAAATCCCAAATGTAGGTCACAAGGAGTTGGACATAACTAAAAAATGACTGAACACAAGCTATGCTATGCTAAGTACTGGAATACAAAGAACAGATGTGTAAACTGAGGGCCAGAGAGGTTAAGTCAATCAAGAATTTTTATTTAAGCACCTAGTGTGGGGTAGTCACTGTGCTGGGACTACAAAGAAACAAAAAAACAGTCTCTGCCTTAAGAAGCTCACAGTCTACTGGTGGAGACAACATGCAAAGACTATATGCCAAGAAGATACAGGAAAAAATTGGAGATAATTCTGGAGGAAAGCACTAATGTTAAGAGGTCCTGGAGAAGATTTGTTGAAGGTAAGAGTTGAGCTGAGCCTTGAAAAAAAGCTAGGGAGGCCATAGGGCAGAGATGAGGAAGGAGAACATGCCAGCTGTGGGGGGTGGGATGAGGTAAGGAGAGGTGTCAGGGGGTGTGCACCTCCAATGAAAATGCATGGAGTTGGGAGATGGAGTTGTCTTGTACAAGGAACATCAAGGAGGCCAATGTCCCTAGATTGCAGAGTTTGTGGAAGGGAATAGGGTATAAACAAACCAGAAAGGTAGGAAGGGATCAGGTTTTCAAAGACTTTAACATCTCAGTATAAGCCTTTAGGTTGGATCTTGGAAGCAATAGGTTACCGCTAAAAATTTATTCAATAAGGCAGTGATGTGGTCAGACTGGAATCTTAGAAGAACACAGTGATAGCTGAGTAGAGGATAGACTGGAGTGGGAAGAGACTTGAAGCAGGAAGACCCACCATCAGGTTATTACAACAGTCCAGGCATGAGGTAAGATGAGAGTCTGTACTAGGGTGGTGGCAGGGTTAGAGGAGAGAAGGGGGTGTTTGCAGGACATATTATGAAGGTAGAATTGATAGGACTTAGCAACAGATTGGTTATGGGAGGTGATAGAGAGAATGGAGAAGCAGAAAGAGAGCAAGGGAGAAAGAAGGAGAGAGACAGAGACAGAAAGAGAGGAAGAGACAGAGAAAGGGAGGGAGAGAGAAGAGAGAGACAGACAAAGAGAGGAAGAGAGAATTTAGGGATGAAACCTAGGCTGTGAGCCCCCACAATTTGATGAAAATCTCACGACTAAATTAAATGGTAGAGGCAGGATTCAAATCCAGGTCTTCTAACTAATCACACACATTTTCTCCTCCACCACACTGCCTCTCCCACTTGCTTCATCTGTAAATGAGAGTATTGAGCTAGACAACTTATAAGGTCTGTCCCAGCTCTAAATCTATGACCCTGAGCTTGTTAAAAGAAAAGAGGGAACTAACTGTCTTTTAACTTTGTTGTATGGTTATAGTTGACTGGAATTTGGTTGCCTTCCATGCTGACTTTATAGACTTTGGTGTAGTAATCATATATGCTGTTCTCCCAGTTCTGCTTTCTTCACTTTGAATTAGTTCTTGCAACTCTTTCCATGTTTCTCAGAATTCTTCAGACTCACCATTTGTTCATATCCTATTACCTTCACATGCCATACTTTGTTAAGCCACTTTCCTGGTACTTAACAGTCCTCTTTATAGTACCCAGATTCTGACCTAGCTCTTTCTGGGGTATTTTGTGTGGATCAGAGTCTGCCTCCAAAACAGAGCAAAGAGATGAAGTAATATATAAATGAATGAAAAAGCATTTATTAAATGTTTTCTATGTGCCAGATATTTTGCTAAGCGTGGTGTTACAAATACTAACAAATCAGATGTTCCCTACTCTTCTAGAAAGCCTTACATTCTAAGGGAGGGAACTCTCTCTCTCTCTCTCTCTCTCTCTTCTCTCTCTCTCTCTCTATATATATATATATATATATATATATATATATATATATATATATGATCTTTGTAATTTAGTTGTTTCAGTCATGAAACATGAGCCAATTTGGAGTTTTCTTGGCAAAGATACTTAGTGGTTTGCCATTTCTTTTTCCAGCTTATTTTACAGATGAGGAAAATGAGACAATAGGGTTAAGTGATTTGTCCAGGGTCACACAGCTAATAAGTGTTTGAGGTCAATATGAACTCAGTTCTTCCTGACTTCACTCCTATATACTGCAACCATCTAGCTATCCAAATACAGGTGTAGATACATAAAATTTGATAACTGTTCTTCAGAGTCAGAGTGGAAAAGGAGAGGAGAGTATGAGTGGGAAGCCCACAGTAGTTGGTGTAAGTTTGTGGGTGAGAAGAAAAATGGATTTGCTTTGGAATAGCCATGGTAAATGTCCAGCAGTTGAAGTCCCAAGGTCCCAAGTGGGAGCCTGGAGTTGGAGGTGGAGGTGGAGGCCAAAACACAGATGCATGGCTAAGATATAGTGGATTCTATGGGCTCCTTGTTCCTGACCCCCCACTATGACTCTTATGGCTAATGGTTGCTGTCCAAGGTAGTAAGGTCTTGGAAGGTTTGGTGGTGAGAACTGGTCAGCATGCATCTTTATCATGAAAGGCATGGGTCCCCAACCCTGGACTGTTATTCTTAAGCGGAATGCAGGCTTGAACTTGGCCTCTGGTTCTTGCAAAGCTTGCTTTCTCTGCTATTAGCGGCTCCTTGCCAAATACATAGCATGTTATTGTGTTGCCAGCTCATAATTTCTTCCACAAGAGTTAGATTTGAATTAAGAGAAACCTGGAGGGGCTGAAAACCCTGCTGGAGGCCCACACAGCCATGACACAGTTTCAGCTGAAAATGAATCAATATTTGTGTTACCACTTCTAATTGAGTTCATCCCCATCCTCCTGTGGGATCTGATTAGGACAAGAGCCAGAAAACTTTTAAGGGAGAAGAGCTATTTTTTTTGTTTATATTTTTAGAATATAACTTTTGGAAAGCTGCATTTT